>NC_040098.1:35180857-35805857 GCF_003369695.1 Bos indicus x Bos taurus | reverse complement strand
CCAGGCTTAGAATAAATAGCCAATAAATGGGAACTGCTCTTCAATGAACTGGGTGGGTGGATGGAACATGTTAAACAAAGCTGAATCCCGGTCACAAAATGAATACTGGTTGTTTTTTCATGCTACAAGTTATTGTTTTAAGATTTGCAGTGAATAGGTTTTGAGCTACAGTAGAATGGGAGTTTACCATTGGAAACGATTATTCTCTTTCTGAAGAAGGGTCTTTGAAAGTTGTATGTTAATTCTTTTAGGTCAGTCAAGGAGCACACAGTAGAGCAAACACCTTAAGCGGTGCTAAAGGTTTCTATTAAATTCACATTGTTCTTTTTACTCACTAGTTTTTGTTTCATCCTCCATTTTTGACTACCCATTTTTTCCATGTCTTCCAAGTAATCTCTTGAAATCTTCATAACTTTCACTAAAGATTAGTTTTTCTCTATCAATGTGTTAGCTAGATTTTTCTACTCTTATTCTTCTTAGTCTATTCCTTAGTATTTCCTATAACTTTATGCCATGTTTTTCTGATGTACCATTTTGTCGCCATAAACAACATTGTATTCTGCACCTGGGATGAACACTAAGCTTTTTGGTGTGAGGATCAGAGATAAGTCAGAGTCATAACTTATAACTCCTTATAAGGGAATATATTGGCTCTAACCCGCAGTAACAAGAGATTTAATGGTTAAATATAGATGCATGCATGCATTCTAAGCCACTTCAGTTGTGTCCAAGTCTTTGCAACCCTACTGACTATAGCCCAACAGGCTCCTCTGTCCATAGGATTGGCCAGGCAAGAATACTGGAGTAGGCTGCTGTACCCTCTTCCAAGGGATGCTCCTCACCTAGGCATCAAACCTGAGTCTTCTTACATCTCCTGCATTGTCAGGAATGTTCTTTACCACTACCGTCACCTGGGAAGCACCAAATGTTGGTACATATGTACTATATTTGGTTAAAACACTAAAGAATAAAAAAAAAAGCCTATAATAATATAACAGAGAAGGGAAAAGGTTAAACTTAGTTAAGTTAAATGTTAAATCAATTTTATAGAGACAATGCATATAAAAAATAGGAAAGGAATGACTTTCAAATATTGTGATGTCCCCCCAATAAAAAATTATACATCTATCAACATGTTAATGTTCTGGTAATGGGTTCATCTACTGAATGCCCAAACACTGTAATTAATTGTCTGATCACTTTGAGGATGAACAGTATGCCCAGGGCAAACCGTACCATAGCAATGCCTCCAACACCTGCCACACCAATTCCCTCCATACCCCTGAAGATAAAGAACACATCCAATGCATGCACATGAGTCTTTTACCTGGGTTTTTTTTTTTTTTTAGCGGATCAAATGAGACAGTATGTAGCTTACCAGGCTTCAGATTATTAGAGGTAATGGTAACTGTACATGCAGGAAACGGTGGAGGCCTATAAGCAATTGAAGAGAAACTGTATTATGCCATTGATGAAGCATGAGCAAAATCAAGAGATGACTAAAGATCTTTGAAGCAACATAAACAACAGATCTATAAATCGTCCATGCAGACAAGTTTAGTTCAACCAATGCACTAGACACAGTATTGCAGCTATTACACTGTACAAAAATAGGAAATAACTGGGAATGGCCATGTGTAAAATAAAAGATGCAAAATTCATGAATATGTAAGAAATACACCCAGTTTTGAGTACTTCCTGTTGCTAGTGACTCCTACATGGAAGTCCTATACTGCACCACTCGAGCCATTTCGTCTGACTTTCAAGGCTCTCCTGATTCTGCTTCTAGAGGAACTAAAAAGCCTCTTGATGAAATTGAAAGAGGAGAGTGAAAAAGTTGGCTTAAAGCTCAACATTCAGAAAACTAAGATCATGCCATCTGGTCCCTTCACTTCATGGGAAATAGATGGGGAAACAGTGGAAACTGTCAGACTTTATTTTTTGGGGCTTCAAAGTCACTGCAGATGGTGACTGCAGCCATGAAATTAAAAGACACTTACTCCTTGGAAGAAAAGTTATGACCAACCTAGATAGCATATTCAAAAGCTGAGACATTACTTTGCCAACAAAGTTCCGTCTAGTCAAGGCTACGGTTTTTCCAGTGGTCATGTATGGATGTGAGAGTTGGACTGTGAAGAAAGCTGAGTGCCAAAGAACTGATGCTTTTGAACTGTGGTGTTGGAGAAGACTCTTGAGAGTCCCTTGGACTGCAAGGAGATCCAACCAGTCCATTCTAAAGGAGATCATATGGTTTTTATTTTTCTATTTGTTAATGTGGTGTACTACATTGATTGATTTGTGGATATTGAAGAATCTTTGCATCCCTGGGATAAAGCCCACTTGGTCATGGTGTATGATCTTGATGCAGAGAAAGCCTTTGACAAAATTCAGCATCCATTTATGATAAAAACTCTCCAGAAAGCAGGAATAGAAGGAACATACCTCAATATAATAAAAGCTATATATGACAAACCCACAGCAAACATTATCCTCAATGGTGAAAAATTGAAAGCATTTCCCCTAAAGTCAGGAACAATACAATGGTGCCCACTTTCACCATTACTATTCAACGTAGTTTTGGAAGTTTTGGCCACAGCAATCAGAGCAGAAAAAGAAATAAAAGGAATCCAAATTGGAAAAGAAGAAGTAAAACTCTCACTGTTTGCAGATGACATGATCCTCTACATAGAAAACCCTAAAGACTCCACCAGAAAATTACTAGAACTACTCAATGAATATAGTAAAGTTGCAGGATATAAAATCAACACACAGAAATCCCTTGCATTCCTATACACTAAGAATGAGAAAACAGAAAGAGAAATTAAGGAAACAATTCCATTCACCATTGCAACAGAAAGAATAAAATACTTAGGAATATATCTACCTAAAGAAACTAAAGACCTATATATAGAAAACTATAAAACACTGGTGAAAGAAATCAAAGAGGACACTAATAGATGGAGAAATGTACCATGTTCATGGATTGGAAGAATCAATATAGTGAAAATGAGTATACTACCCAAAGCAATTTATAGATTCAATGCAATCCCTATCAAGCTACCAAAGGTATTCTTCACAGAGCTAGAAGAAATAATTTCACAATTTGTATGGAAATACAAAAATCCTCGAATAGCCAAAGCTATCTTGAGAAAGAAGAATGGAACTGGAGGAATCAACTTGCCTGACTTCAGGCTCTACTACAAAGCCACAGTCATCAAGACAGTATGGTACTGGCACAAAGACAGAAATATAGATCCATGGAACAAAATAGAAAGCCCAGAGATAAATCCATGCACCTATGGACACCTTATCTTTGACAAAGGCGGCAAGAATATACAATGGATTAAAGACAATCTCTTTAACAAGTGGTGCTGGAAAATTGTTCAACCACTTGTAAAAGAATGAAACTTGAACACTTTCTAGCACCATACACAAAAATAAACTCAAAATGGATTAAAGTTCTAAACATAAGACCAGAAAGTATAAAAATCTTAGAGGAGAACATAGCAAAACACTCTCCGACATACATCACAGCAGGATCCTCTATGACCCACCTCCCAGAATATTATATAGCTTTAGAGCTACAGTAGAATGGGAGTTTACCATTGGAAACAATTATTCTCTTTCTGAGGAAGGTATTTGAAAGTTGTATGTTAATTCTTTTAGGTCAATCAAGGAGCACACAGTAGAGCAAACACCTTAAGCGGTGCTAAAGGTTTCTATTAAATTCACATTGTTCTTTTTACTCACTAGTTTTTGTTTCATCCTCCATTTTTGACTATCCATTTTTTCCATATCTTCCAAGTAATCTATTGAAATCTTCATAACTTTTGCTAAAGATTAGTTTTTCTCTACCAATGTGTTAGCTAGATTTCTTACTCTTATTATTCTCAGTCCATTTCTTACTATTTCCTATAGCTTTATGCCAAGTTTTTCTGCAGTACCATTTTGTCCCCATAAACAACACTGTATTCTGCACCTGGGATGAACACTAAGCTTCTTGGTGTGCGGATCAGAGATAAGTTAGAGTCATAACTTATAACTTCTTATAAGGGAATATATTGGCTCTAACCCACAGTAAACAAGAGATTAAATGATTAATATCTTATTCATTGGAAGGACTGATGTTGAAGCTGAAACTTCAATACTTTGGCCACCTGATGTGAAGAGCTGAGTCATTTGAAAAGACCCTGATGCTGGGAAAGATTGAGGGCAGGAGGAGAAGGGGATGACAGAGGATAAGATGGTTAAAGACATAACCGAATCAATGGACATGGGTTTGGGTGGACTCCAAGACTTGGTGATGGACAGAGAGGCCTGGCATGCTGCAGTTCATGGGGTTGCAAAGAGTAGGACATGACTGAGAGACTGAACTGAACTGAAATGGCCTAGAAGAATAAAAAAAAAGTCATATGGATATAATTATATATATTTATTTGTAAAGAAAATTAATGAAAACGTACAGAAGACTTAAAATTTGCTGAAACAGAAAGTGTACTCCCTCAGAGCTGAATATACATATAACCTAGAAAATATACTTTTCAGCTTCTGAAGACATCTAAAGAAGGGGACTCCATGACGAAATTTCATCTTCAGCCTGCAGTGGATTCCTTTCCTCCTCAATTTCCCTCCATGAAATCTCTACCCTAGGTTATAAAACGCACCTTGGGCTTCTGGTCAAGATGTGTTTCAAGACAAGATGTGATTCAAGACAAGATCGCCTTTACCCCTTTATGCCCACTCCTCTATTTGTTCTGGAAAAAAGAAGAGACCACTAAAGGAGACCTTTTATATTGGGCAAGAAGAAGGTGAACTAGTTTAGGGCCTGAAGAATGGAAGAGCAACACAGCAGCACCTAAGAGAAGACAACCCAGGCCCAGCATTCCTACCTCCAACCTAGCCTCAGAAGGCAGCCTGAGTAGGGCTGTTCCTCCCAAGGAATAAATATGAAGGAACACCAGGTGGTGGCTTAGTTGCTAAGCTGTGCCTGACTTTTTGTGACCCCATGGACTGTAGCCCATCAGGTTTCTATGTCCATGGAATTCTCCAGGCAAGAATACAGATTCCCATGTCCTCCTCCAGGAGATCTTCCCAACTCAGGGATTTGATTGAATCCAGGTCTTCTCAAGGCAAGCGGATTCCTTACTCTCTGAGGCACCAGGAAAGCCCAAGAAACTCAATAATCACATGGATATTTGGAAAATAAAAGGATAAAAACAGACATTAATATTAGATAAAGTAGACTTTAGAGAAAAGAAAATATCTACAAACAAAGGAATATAAGGACTTTACATAAGTGAAAAAGAGTCAATTCAGCAGGAATTCATAATAATCCTAAATGTGTATATGACAAGCAACATAATCTCAAAATACTTGAAGCAAAAATAGATACATCATCTGAATACTCCTATAAACTATAATGAGATTGAAACTGTGACATAAAACTTTTGAAAAATAAATCATCAATCCAAGATAGTTTGACCAGAGAATTCTAATAAATATTTTAAAATCAAGATCAATTTGACATAATCTCTTCAAGAAAATGAAAGAGTAGGAAACCATTCCCAACTAATGAGATGGGGCAAATATTAATCTATATCAAAATGAGACAAAGGCAGTACAAAAAGGAAATTTCAGACTAACCTCTCTCACAAATTTGGAATTAAATTTTTCACTCTCACACATACAAATCAACCAAATGAATTCAACAATGTATAAAAACATCTCTTGATAGTTTCTGGTCCCTTCCTAAGTCTGGTCCCTTTACCTATCTCTTCAAAGGGTTTAAGTGAATCAAGGATACAGTCAGTTAGGGACCCAGTAATAATATTTTGATACCAGAAATACAGTGACAAATACTCAAGTCTAGGTCAAATCAGAAACTGACTTCTCCCATTAAAGTTAATCCTACCCAGTCATCCTAAATGTCTAGCAAAATTAACTACAACTAGAATCATAAGATAAAGAAAACATAGCTACTATATAGACATGGTGGGTGTGTTTGATATTCTTTATATGCCCCTCGGGAACCCTGTTGATCATTTTCTATTATGTTTTGAACCTTTGGAGGCTGAGAAGACCAGACTTTATCCCTTTAGCTCTCCTTGCATCTGACTTCTACTTGAGTTTGGCCAGGGGTGGACAAAAGAGATTGGTGAGTCAGTGGAGAAAGAGATTTGGATTGATTCTTTCCTCTGACCCCTTTCTTGCTGGAAAGTGGCCAAGTTTCTCCACTGAAGCCCAGAGATCTGGTCAGAGGCCATCACTTTTAGCAGCAGCTATGTACAAGACTCTTTAGAGACTGCAATATCCATTCTCTTCCTTTGCCCTGTTGGCTTATAAGTGTTTGTGAATCCATGTTCTTGCCTGTCTCAAAGAGTTTTCCTTTTCCTTTTAAGTTATCCTTATCTCTGATATGGCTTCCAAATCCTTAAAGTTCATTGTGTGTTAGTCGCTCAGGCATGTCTGACTTTTTGTGATCCCCATGGACTGTAGCCTACAAGGCTTCCCTGTCCATAGGATTCTGCAGACAAGAATGCTGGAGTGGGTAACTATTCCCTTCTGCATGGATCTTCCCTGCCCTAGGGGTCCAAGCCAGGTCTCCCACATTGCAGGCAGATTCTCTACCATCTGAGCCACCAGGGAAGCCAGTTTTCTTTATTTTCCTTACCTGTGTAAATCATCTTGATTTCCGACAATGATAGGGGTGGCTATGGAGCTGCTAGATAAAGATGGTCCTCAAAGATCTAATGCTAAACTGCTTACAACAGGAGGGGGATATTTTTTTCCTGACTCCAAAATCATAAATACAAGAACATGTCACAGGTCATGTAAAAATAAGTGCTGAGAAATCAACGATTTAAGAATGAATTTGGTCAAAGTGCACAAACTTTAAGCTGTAAGATGATGCATAAGGTCTGAGGATCTAATGTGTAACATGGTGACTATGGTTTGTAAAGTGTTATTGACATTTGTGGGGCTTCCCAGGTGGTGTTCATGGTAAAGACCCCTTCTGTCAGTGAAGGATGCATAAGAGACATGGGTTGAATCCCTGGGTCAGGAAGATCCCCTGGAGGAGGGCATGGCAACTCACTCTAGTGTTCTTTCCTGGAGAATCCCCATGGACAGAGGAGCCTGGCAGTGTATATAGTCCAGGGGTCACAAAGAGTTGGACATGATTGAAGTCAGTTAGCACACATTTAAGAGAATTAAACTTAAAAGTTCTCACCAAAAAGATCTTGAAAAGTAAATATGTGAGGTGATATTAATAGATATGTTAATTAAATCAAACAGGGAATCTATTAATCATGTATACCTATTTACATTATAATGTATACTTTAAATATCTTGCCATTTTATCTGGAAATCATATTTTAAGAAACTTAAAAAAGAAAGAAAAACAAGAATTTCAATACTTTTTGTATCATATTATAGATATTTCAGCCATTACTCTTGGTATGTAAAATGTTTTTTTTTTATTCCAGATAATAACCGGTGGGATTCACTGGATAATTAGAAAAGGAAGAAGCCTTGGACATTATCTAGAAAATCCTCTCATATTAAGGACATATAAGGAAATCCAAGAATGATTAGGTCACTTATCTAAACTTATAAAACTCGATGCAAAAGTAGCAATAGAAACCAGATTTCGTAGGTTTAGGTGACTCTTTACCGAATTAATTACCCGACAAATGGAAATATCTCCTATGCTCTGCAAAACTTGATTGTTATCTCTTTCACAGAACTGATCATATACCACCTCATATTCATTGTCCAGTTAGCCTGTTTTACCAAGTATATTAAATTCCTTGAAGGTTCAATCCTGGCATGTCTGTTCTTCTCACTCTATATTCTCACATATGGCTAACTCTTTATCAATGCCATTCCTTCCTGGAAACCTTCTCTCTTTTACCTCATGACTTCCCCGACATCTTTCAGATCTCAGTAAAGACCACTTCCCCAAAGCAGCCGTTCCTGATTCTGACACAGCTCAGGGCTCCTTGTTATGTGCACATATGGCATTGTGTGCTTTTCCCTCTCAACACGTGTCCCAATTGTGGTGCAACATGTAACTTTGAAATTTATCTGTTTCTGTTTTTCTATTAAAATTTAGGTACTAATTCACAAAGTCCACATGTGTTCTTCCCTGCTGTCCATTCTTTGCATCCTGCAGGCCTTCCTTAGGTGTTCGTTCAATGAAACACTTTTATTTGTCCAGAGCAAAATTCCAATGAATTTTTGATTCCGCTCACAGCTTACAGTGAACTACAACCACTGAGGTCTTTTCTCCCCACCCAAGCCCTCATACCCAGATTATTTGGACATAATTACAGGACTAGAACTGTGGGGACTTCCCTTGTGGCTCACTGGTGAAATATCTGCCTGCAGTGTGGGAGGTCTGGGTTTGATCCCTGGGATGTGAAGATTCCCTGGAGAAGGGAAAGGCTATCCACTCCAGTATTCTGGCCTGGAGAATTCCATGGACTACATAGTCCATGGGGTCACAAAGATTTGGACTTGACTGAGCGACTTTTACTTTCACAAAACTGTGGATGCATTTGTTTTTAATCATCACCTTATTAGATAGAAACCATTCGATTTGCAGTCTGTTATTCCACATACACTAGCCCTCGCAGTTCCTGTCCTAAGATAATGTGATAATCCACTCATGGACAAAAAGTCTGAATAGAAAAGAACTGGAGACAGTGCTCTGAACCTGCCGCTTGAGTCTACTACTTACCATAGGATTCTCAACTTCACTAGAGGAGTTCAATTTCTTAGCTGTACTCTCTGATGATGACAGATAAAAATACTTTAAGGAGAGCCTACAAATCAAATATTCCTACATTATACACAAGCACCTAATCTCTCTTGGAAGGTAAAAAAAAAATTCACTTCATTGATGAATTGTTACCTACTTTTCCCAGATGAAAGTACCATCTTCCTACTTATTGTCTTCCTAATTTCATTCTCACAATTTTTATCTCACTTATCCCATTCTGACCTATATTATAGTTAATTATCTGAACAACACCAATTCACACTCCTTTAATTCAGTTCCATTGGGTGTACAGGGTTATGCCAACTGCCCTGAAGTTAATATTTATTGAGTATAAAGCATGGCAGAAACTGGCCAGCCATTTGTTCTTTCTGAGGTAAATATTATAATTAAAAGAAAATACCCTGCCTCTGGTATTTTGGACAAACTGACAACTGGACAAAATCTTAACTGCTATTCCAGATAAAAGTTCCTTTTGTGTGGACTTTTTTCTTTTAGAGAGAACTTGCGTTCTACATAGCATTCAGGTAAATAGAAATTGGACTGATACATTACCTGGAAAAAACCCACTGTTGCAGGAAACAAAAGTAGACAAATCACACATCTTCTGTATACTTCAAGACCTACTTTATTAGGAGCTGGCAGCTCAGACAGGAAAGAGAGTCCCCGTGCATACACGAGATCTGGGTTCCATCCCTGGTCAGGAAGATCCCTGGAAGAGGGCATGTCAAACCACTCCAGTATTCTTCCCTAGAGAATCCCAATGGACAGAGAAGCCTGGTGGGCTGCAGTCCAAGGGTCGTCAGTCCAGGGGGTCGTAAAGTGTTGGACACGACTGAGCAACTACGCACCGCAAACTTCTCACATTGACATCCTGACATTTAGAAGCAGTTTCTCTCACTAGTGTGCTTAACTACAACTCCTGCTTTTCAGTGGAAGATCAAAGATAAAAGTAATATTCCATAACAGTCAAGTAATTATTTCTCTTAAGGTATTTTCTGAAAGCTACGCTAGAGAAATACACTGTGGGATAGAGCAGATAAGGAGACGTATGAGACCCAAACACAGAAGCTGCACAACCAATCGATAATTTTCTTTTTGGGAAAAAGAATAAAACCTCAGTTTGGAATCATGTTTTATACAGAGATTTGCATAATCTTTGGAAATGTAAAGGATTTTCTACTCTAATTTTCCTTTTCCAGTTGAGAAAACCAAGCCCTAGAGAATTGAAGATAAGTTTTCCAAGTCAAAGAGCAGGTAAGTTAGGATTCTGATGAGAGCCCAGATACAGGCCTTAGGGTTCAGTTGCTTCATCTTTAGGCTGACAGCCTGGAGATTGGGGTACCAGTAATGGTGCCGTCTTCAGGCTGAATTGATTTTATTTTGGGAAACCTCTATCTTTGTTCCTAATAAACTCAACTGATCACATAAAATCTACAATCTATTGGTTTAAATGTTAACTACCTCTAAGAAAGTATGTTCTCAGGTGAGCATGTCAAAGAACTACAATTTGAAAGAAGTGTACAGTTCTATGGAATACGTCACCGTGGGCCTCAGGAATTGAATGTCTCTGCTACCTGTTGCACGTTTATGACCTTGGAAGGGAAAACAAGAGTGACAGTATTTTCCCCCCCATTTAATCACATTCGGTGTTTTAGTGCACGCAGGCTGCCTTCACAGAATGCCAGAGGCTGGGTGGTTTATAAACCACATTATGTATCACAGTTCTGGAGGCTAGAAGTCCAAGATCAGGGTGCCAGCATGGTTGAGTGAGTGAGGGCCTCTTCCAGAACATATCCCTAAATAGAAGGGATGAGCAAGTATTTCAGGCCTCTTTCACAAGAGCCCTAATCCCCTTCATGTGGGCTCTGCCTCATGACCTAATCATTTTCCAATGGTCCCACTTCCTAAAATCATACTTTGGGGATTAGGTTTTCAACATATGAATTTTGGGAGAACACAAGCATTTGGACCCAATGAGGAGACTGACTTGTCTAAGGTAACCCAATGCCTCATCCATACTGAATGCGCTGTGGTGCTGATAGGAAGCCAAGGACTAAGGAAGCTGAATCAGGATCAGCAGCCCCAGGTGGAGTGTCTGAGATGGCAAACTCCTTGATGGATTTCACAACAATATAAGAGTGTTTCCAGGGTCTTCCTTGGTTATCAGTCATTGAGCAATCCCCCGCTCCTCCTATACATGTTCCAATTTCAAATATGAGTTAATTACTGAGTTCTTAGACAAAGTACCTGTTGATCAACGTGGAAACATAACGACTATGCACATGAAGAAAAGGGCCTTTGACAGATACAAATTTCAGTGTGGAAAGTCCTTAAGACTTTATTCACTTCAGATAGCAATTACAAGTTTGGGGATCTCCCAAGATCATTCTTGGGTTCCATAATCAGCTAGGACTCCAAGAGCTCACTAAAAGCTGTTATACATGTGGTTATGGTTTATTCCAGATGTTTGATTTATTTTTAATTCATTTTTTTATTTTTAGTGCAGTATAATTGATTTGCAATGCTATAAATGTCAGTTTTTGTTGAGCAGTGAATAAGTTATACATATACATATATACACTCTTATTTAGGTTCTTTTCTCATGGAGCACAGACGGGTTCCAAATAGGAAAAGGAGTACATCAAGTCTGTATATTGTCACCAGGCTTGTTTAACGTATATGCAGAGTACATCATGAGAATTGCTGGGCTGGATGAAGCATAAGCTTGAATAAAGATTGTCAGGAGAAATATCGATAACCACATATATGCAGATGACACCATCCTTATGGCAGAAAGTGAAGAAGAACTAAAGAGCCTCTTGATGAAAGTGAAAGAGGAGAATGAAAAAGTTGCTTAAAGCTCAACATTCAGAAAACGAAGATCATGGCATCCGGTCTCATCACTTCATCGCAAATAGATGGGGAAACTGGCAACGGTGGCTGACTTTATTTTTTTGGGCTCCAAAATCATTGCAGATGGTGACTGCAGCCATGAAATTAAAAGACACTTACTCCTTGGAAGGAAAGTTATGACCAACGTAGACAGCATATTCAAAAGCAGAGACATTACTTTGTCAGTGAAGGTGCGTTTAGCCAATGCTAAGGTTTTCTCAGCAGTCATGTGTGGATGTGAGAGCTGCACTATAAAGAAAGCTGAGTGCTGAAGAATTGATCCTTTTGAACTGTGGTGTTGGAGAAGATTCTTGAGAGTCCCTAGGACTGCAAGGAGATCCAGCCAGTCCATGCTAAAGGAGTTCAGTCCTGGGTGTTCTTTGGAAGGAATGATGCTAAAGCTGAAACTCCAATACTTTGGCCACCTCATGCTAGAGTTGACTCATTGGGAAGACCCTGGTACTGGGAGGGATTGGGGGCAGGAGGAGAAGGAGATGACATAGGGTGAGATGGCTGGCATCAGTGACTCGATGGACATGGGTCTGAATGAACTCCGGGAGTTGGTGATGGACAGGGAGGCCTGGTGTGCTGCAATTCATGGGATGGCAAAGTTTGGGACACAACTGAGCGACTCAACTGAACTGAACTGAACTGATGGGACCAGATGAGATGATCTTAGCTTTTTTGATATTGAGTTTTAAGCCGGCTTTTTCATTCTCCTGTTTCACCCTCATTGGAGTTTCTTTAGTTCCTCTTTGCTTTCTGCCATTAGAGTTGTAACACTCACATATCTGAGGTTGTTGATATTTCTCCCAGCATTCTTGATTCCAGCTTTTAGGACTCATCCAGTCCAGCAATTTACATGACATGCACTGTATATAAGTTAAACCAGCAGGGTGCAATATTCAGCCTTGACGGATTCCTTCACTAATTTTGAACCAATTTATCATCCTTGTCTGCTTCTAACTCCTGCATTTTGAACTGCATACAGGTTTCTCATAAGACGGGTAAGGTTGGTCTGGTATGCCCATCTCCGTAAAAGTTTCCACTTTGTTGTGATCCACACAGTCTGGTGAGGTCAATGAAGCAAATGTTTTTCTGGAACTGCCTTGCTTTCTCTGTGTTCCAGCAAATGTTGCCAATTTGATCTCTGGTTCGACTGCCTTTTCTAAACCCAGGTTGAGCATCTGGAAGTTCTAGGTTTGCATAATGCTGAAGCCTAGCCTGGAGGATTTTGAGCATAACCTTACTAGCACTGGAGATGATTGCACCTGTTCAGTGGCTTGAACAGTCTTTAATACTGCCCTTTTTGGGGATTGGGACAAGGTTAACCTCTTCCTGTCCTTTGGCCACTGCTGGCTTTTCCAAATTTTATGACATATTGAATGGAGCCCTTATTAGCATCATCTTTTAGGATTTTAAATAGCTTTGCTGGAATTCCATCACCTCCAATAGCTTTATGGCAGCAGTGCTTCTTAAGACCCACTTGACTTCACATTCTAGAATGTCTGGCTCAGAGTGAGATACTACACCATTGTGATTATCTGGGTCATTAAGCTATTTTTTTGTATAGTTCTTCTGTGTACTTTTCCCATCTCTTCTTGGTCTATTATGCTTTATTATCACACAATACCAAAGAGTCAAAGTGATCTTGAGAAAAAAGAACAAAGTTTGAGACCATGGTTGCTGATTTCAAATTATATTAGAAAGCTGTAGTAATCAAAACAGAATGCTTTGCTTCTGGCATGAAAACAGACACATAGATCAACAGAGAGGAACACAGAAGATGGAAAGAAACACACACCCATATATTGTCGGTTAGCTTATGAAATAGGAGCCAAGAATATCCAGTGGGGAAGGACAAGCTTTACAAAATGGCACTGGGAAAACTGGATAGTCCTATGAAAAAATGGAACTGTGCCCCTGTCTTTTACCATACAAAAATCAACTAAAAAGGGATTAAAAAGTTGAACATTAGACTTTAAGCGATTAAACCCGTAGAAGAATATATTGAGGTAATCTTCTTGCCATCAGTCTTTGCAATGAGGTTTTGGGTTTCAAACCAAAAGCAAAGACAACGACTGACAAAACAAACAAGTGGAACCACATCAGACTCCAAAGAAAGGAACATCAACAAAATCAATGGCAATTTACAGATTCACAGAAGATATTCCAAATCGTATATTGGATAAGGGCTTAATATCCAAAAATACATGAGACATACAACTCAAGGGCAAAAAAACCACAAATAATCCAAATTTTTAATGGAATGTAAGAAAGTGAGAGTTTCAATAAATCTGAAGATTAGACTGTAGATGAGAGACACAGCAAGGTTTTCCTTCTAGAACAATAAAAGCCTATGACTTCCTGGCATGACTTTCTTCATCTCCACTCACTTGTTTGACAATTACAGTTCAATGTGTACATTCTTCAGTCAATAGCAATCACCCCACAGTGAGCTATAATATGTACTAAGAACAGCCCCACTGGGGAAAAAAAAATCCTAATATTTGCATCCTTACTAATGAGGCATATCAAAAGGAAGGTAATTTCCAGAGTTTACCACTCCATTGTTTTCTATATATCATTTCAAAATTAAGCCACCTAGTAAGGAAAATGAGTTAAGAGACCTCAATAATATATAGATATAAAATCAGTTTTAAATGGGAGCATAACAAACACATGAAAAGATGCTCAACATCACTCATTATCAGAGAAATGCAAATCAAAACCACTATGAGGTACCATTTCACACCAGTCAGAATGGCTGTAATCCAAAAGTCTACAAATAATAAATGCTGGAGAGGGTGTGGAGAAAAGGGAACCCTCTTACACTGTTGGTGGGAATGCAAACTAGTACAGCCACTATGGAGAACAGTGTGGAGATTCCTTAAAAAACTGGAAATAAAACTGCCTTATGATCTAACAATCCCACTGCTGGGCATACACACTGAGGAAACCAGAAGGGAAAGAGACACGTGTACCCCAATGTTCATCGCAGCACTGTTTATAATAGCCAGGACATGGAAGCAACCTAGTTGTCCATCAGCAGATGAATGGATAAGAAAGCTGTGGTACATATACACAATGGAGTATTACTCAGCCATTAAAAAGAATACATTTGAATCAGTTCTAATGAGGTGGATGAAACTGGAGCCTATTATACAGAGTGAAGTAAGCCAGAAGGAAAAACATAAATACAGTATACTAACGCATATATATGGAATTTAGAAAGATGGTAACAATAACCCTGTGTATGAGACAGCAAAAGAGACACTGATGTATAGAACAGTCTTATGGACTCTGTGGGAGAGGGGGAGGGTGGGAAGATTTGGGAGAATGACATTGAAACATGTAAAATATCATGTAAGAAACGAGTTGCCAGTCCAGGTTCGATGCACGATACTGGATGCTTGGGGCTAGTGCACTGGGACGACCCAGAGGGATGGTATGGGGAGGGAGGAGGGAGGAGGGTTCAGTATGGGGAACACATGTATACCTGTGGCGGATTCATTTTGATATTTGGCAAAACTAATACAATTATGTAAAGTTTAAAAATAAAATTAAATTAAAAAAAAATAAATAAAAAAAATAAAAATAAATGGGAGCATTAATGGATTATAATTTGGGGGTAATTTATTACTACTGTTGTAACTATAGTTCTTTTGGTTCTCTATTGCATCCATTAATAATTTTTATAAATATTAATACCAACACAGGGACTGCTGCTGCTGCTGCTAAGTCGCTTCAGTTGTGTCTGACTCTGTATAACCCCAAAGGTGGCAGCCCACCAGGCTACCCTGTCCATGGGATTCTCCAGGCAAGAACACTGCAGTGGGTTGCCATTTCCTTCTCCAATGCATGAAAGTGAAAAGTGAAAGTGAAGTCGTTCTGTCGTGTCAGACCCTCAGGGACCTCATGGACTGCAGCCTACCAGACTCCTCCGCCCATGGGATTTTCCAGGCAAGAGTACTGAAGTGGGTTGCCATTGCCTTCTCCAGAGAATAGGGTAGGGTCGGGTATATAGACATTCAAAATTCTCCATTGCTTAGTGCATCAGGCACTCAAGGATCACCCTCACTGAAGTCTTTCTTTATTGCTCAACCTACAGGTACCAGCATGGAGAAAGAGATAGCTCTACTCCACAGGCAGTAGAACCCTACTTTTATGGCCTCATGGCTTTCCTTAAGAAGCATTCCATGCAGCAGATTTCCTCCATCCCATCCCATCAGGCTGACTCCCCACGGTCAACAGGAGTCCTCACCCTGGGATCATTCCACAATCCCCATGGCTCCAGCTCCCAGCTTCCGTGGACACCAGTGGACTTACAACCCTGTCCGAGGTATGAAAGGCTGCAGCATGGCTTGTCTATGTGGTTCTCACCCTGTTCAGACTGTCACAGTTTAGTGAGTTCACTTCCCAACAGCTTCAAATGCCTCCCCCTTCCCAGTGGACGGCCATGGATGTGGGGATCTCTCCCCTGCGCTTTAGCTCCCTCATCCCCAGGTGCAGGCTGGTCCCACTTGCTCTCCTCCTTCTTTCTCCTTCCTCCTTGTCCCTTCTTTCCTTTGTCCTACCAAGTTCTGTGTGGATCCAGATGTTCCTTCTCAGTAGTCAGGGAGTCCTGCCAGGATTCACCTGGTCTTCTGTGAGAACTGCTGCGTCTTTAGACGTTCTGATGCATCGGTGGAGAGAGGTGTACCCCACTTCCACCTACCCCTCCATCATCTTGTCAACCCCCATTTGTGCATGGATTAGAAACGAGTTTCCCTTTCTATTAAGTAACATTGCCGTCAGCACACGTATTTAACTTTTGCTTTTTGAGGAGAACACAGGTAAGTTCCACTCTCTTCAGTTCAGTCAAAGAGTCATGTCCCACTCTTTGTGACCCCAGGGACTGCAGCAAGCCAGGCTTCCCTGTACATCCTCGACTCCCATAGATTGTTCAATCTCATGATTAGATCATGAAGCTCAAACTTAGATCTTCACCTTATTAATGTCTTATACATGAAAATATGTAACCTTTAAAAATCTCTCCCTATTTGTCCTATCCTCCTGTCTTTGGCAATCATTTTTCTACTCTGAGTTCCCTTTTATTTATTTATTTATTTTTGAAACTCCTTATAGTTGAGATCATATTGTATTTCTCTTTCTGACTTAGTTCACTTAGTGTAATGCCCTCCAGTTTCATCCATGTCGCCACAGATGGAAGGATTTCTTTCTTTCTCTAATGGCTAAATAGTATTTACCTATATATGTCACATCACATTGCTTTAGTCCATTCACCTGTTGAAAGTTACCCAGGTTGTGCCTATACCAAGGCTACTGTGAATAATGCTGCTATGAACATGGGAATACAGATCTCTCTTTGAGACAATGACTTCATTTCCTTTGACTATATATCCAGAAGTGGGATAATGGATCACATAAACGTTCTCTTTTAAATTTCTCGAAGAACCTCCACACTATGATTCCAATGGAGGTGCACTGGTATACATCCCTACCAACAGTGCATAAGCACTCCTTTTTCTCCTCATCCTCAATAACATTTGTCCTTTCTTACATTTTTGGTACTAACCTTTCAAACAGGTATGAGGTGATATCTCATGCTTTTGATCTGCATTTCCTTTGATTATTAGTGATGCTGAGCATCTTGTCATATATCTTTTGATCGTCTATATGTCTTATCTGTGGGAAAATGTCTATTCTTTAAAGATGTAGCATACATTATGTTTACTATATTCCAATATATGAAATTCAGTTGTCTACCTATGTATCAACAGCAAACTATCAGAAAGTAGAATGAAGAAAACAATTCCATTTACTATTGCATCACAAAAAGATAAAACACTTGGAAATAAACTTAAGCAAGGTGTTGAAAGATTTTATGCAAAACCATTAAGACATTGATAAGAGAAATTTTTAAAGAGTTAAAGATATGTAAAGTTAGGTCACCTATTCAATGTGTTTCTTGAGGTAGGATTTGTATTACTATAAACTTCCCTCTTAGAACTGCTTTGGTCCATCCTCTAGGTTTTTGATCATCATGTTTTCATTGTTCTTTGTTTCTAGGAATGTTTTGATTTCCCTTATTTATTCAGTAAACTGTTCACTATTTAGAAATGTGTTGTTTAATCACCATGGGTTTGTGTTCCTTAAAGATTTTTTCTTTTTTCCTATAATCAATATCTAGTATGATAGTACTCTTGCCTGGAAAATCCCCTGGATGTAGGAGCCTGGTAGGCTGAAGTCCATGGGGTCGCTAGGAGTCGGACACGACTGAGTGACTTCACTTTCACTTTCATGCATTGGAGAAGGAAATGGCAACCCACTCCAGTGTTCTTGCCTGGAGAATCCTAGGGACAGAGGAGCCTAGTGGGCTGCTGTCTATGGGCTCGCACAGAGTCGGACACAACTGAAGTGACTTAGCAGCAGTAGCAATAGCAGTATCATAGTGTTGTGGTCAGAGAAAATTCTTGATATAATTTCAATTTCCTTAAATTTACTGAGGTTTGATTTGTGACCTAAGATGAGGAGAATGTTCCATGTGAACTTGAGAAGAAAGTGTATTCTGCATTTGGATGGAATGTGCTGAAGATATCAATTAGGTCTGTTTGCTCTAATATTTCCTTTTAAGCTTATGTTGCCGTATCACTTTTCTGTTGTGTTGATCTGTCCACTGGTATAGGTGCGGTGTTAACATGCCTACTATTATTGTGTTACTTTCAATTTCCCTTTTAATGTCAGTTAGTGTTTAGTTGAGGTGCTCTTATGTAGGGTACATAAATAGTTAAAATTGTTATGTCTTCTTCTTGGACTGATCCCTTGATCATTTGGTAGGGTCCTTCTTTATCTCTTATAATAGTTTTGATATTAAGGTTTATTTTTTCTGATACGATAATTGCCATTCCGGTTTTCTTTTGATTTCCATTTGCATGGAATATCTTTTTCCATCCATTCGCTTTCAGTCTGTATGTGTCTCTAGGACTGAAGTGGGTCTCTTGTAGACAGCATATATATGGGTCTTGTTTTTGTATCCATTCAGCCAGTCTGTGTCTTTTGGTAAGAATGGAAGAAGATAATAGCAAATAAAATAACTGATAAAGGATTGCTTTCCAAACTACAAGCAGCTCAAACAATTCAGTCATCAAAAGCAAAGGCAAGAACTGCAAAAATAAACTAGTGAGAGCACATCAAACTCAAAACCTTCTGCATAGTAAAAGAAGCCATCAATAAAATGAAATGACAACCTATGCAATGAAAAAAAAATATTTGCAAATCACATATTTGGTAAGGGCTTTGTATCCAAGTATATATAAGAGACTTATGCAACTCAGTATGAAAAGAAATCAAACAACCCAAATTATTAAATGAGCAAAGGGAGAGTAAGTGTTTTGAAAACTCTGAAGAGTAGACTGTAGATGACAGACCCTGTAAATTTTTCCTTCCAGAACAAAAGTCTGTGTCTTCCTGGCATTGCTTTCTTCATCTCCAATCACCTGTTTGGTGATGCAGTTCACAGTATACATCCTTTACCCAATAGCAATCACTGAACACTGAGCTATATGTGCTCAGAATAGCCTTATTAACTATAAAGAACTAATAATTACATACTTTATCTTAAGGCATCTAAAATCCAAGGTGATTTTCAGAATTTTCCACTCCATTGTTTTCTGCATTCTATTTCAAAATTGAAACACCTAATATGGAAAAATGAGTAGGGGAACTCAGTAATACATGCATAGAAAGTCATTTAAAACTGTGAGCATTACTGGATTATATTTTTGGGGAATGTATTATTACTAATACTATTGCAATTTTATTCCCTTTAATTCTCTGCTATGCTAGTGGATATTGATTTAAAATACTAATAACAACATAGAGTACATAGTACTCAGGGTACAGTAGATTGAGAAAGACAAAGCTTCTGAGGCAGGAAGGGAAATCACAGAAAATTAGCAACGGTATCAAAACGAGGGGCAGTATTGCCTAGAAAGAAAGCAGAGTTCTCTAATTGTTTGGAGACAACACGAACAAGCAAGATGTGAGCCAACCAGCTTAAACTGTGTACCAGAAACCACACCAGAAGGAAAATGAAGTTCATAAAAATATGCTGATGCTAAACACCAAAATCCAGACAGTAAGATAATAGGGTAGGGTTTATGTAGATGCTGAAAACTACTCAGAGAGGTAGACATGGAAGCAAATACACTAATGAGCATCAGAAAGATCAAAGCACAAAAGGGTCTGAAAAATAAATCATCAAGGGACTTGGTAGTCTGATCAAAAGAATAAGAGAATCAAATTAGAAAACCAAAATATAAAGACTTGTGCACATGATAGACCCAGAGAATGCTCAGCAGAGAAAATTTCGGCCTTAGTGACCAGCAAACAGAAGCCTCCAGCATCAGGAACAAAATCCCTGGGCAGGACTCACGACTGTGCGCTTCTGGGAACAGCCTCAGTTTCAAAGTTTGGGCACCACACCACCTAAAAGCAAATGCAGACAAGGATTAGGGCTTGCTATGACACTGAATCACAGACAATAGTGTTGTTAGTTTACTTTTCTCATTCAACTATAAAGTTAATGAATCACTAATCAATGATAATTGACATCATCAGTTTCCAGTCAGATCCTCTTTAGTCATACAATGGATATCTGAACCTGTTATATGATCCCCAATAACAGTTTTTATAATTGAATTTCTTGATGTTTAAGTGAAGGGGAATTGCTTTACAATACTGTACTGGTTTTGGCCAAACATCATCATGAATCAACCATAGGTATACCTTTGTCCCCCAACTCTTGAACCTCCTTGCCACCTTCCTTCCCATCCCACCCCTCAAAGCTGTTTCTGAAAAATATGGAAGCCTTCACAAATTTGTGCGTCATCCTTGGGCAGAGGTCATGCTAATCTTCTCAGTATTATTCCAATTTTTAAATATATGTGCTACCAAGCAAACACACGAATAACAATTGGAGGTATGTCATGGAAACATGTAGAATATCATATAGGAAACGAATCGCCAGTCCAGGTTCAATACAGGATCCTTGCGGCTAGTGCACTGGGATGACCCAGAGGGATGGTACGGGGAGGAAGTTGGGAGGGGGGTACAGGATGGCAAACACGTGTTCGCCCGTAGCGGATTCATGTTGATGTGTGGCAGAAACAATACAATATTGTAGAGTAATTAGCCTGCAATTAAATACATAAATATAAATAAAAAAATAAGTATTTGAGATAAAATATTAAAAAAAAGTTAACAGAAAAAAAAATCATATAGTTAGTCATCTACCAATAGATGATCAATTACATTAGGAATTAGGGAATTCTGCTATATTTACCACCTCTTATAAAATTGAATTTTATAAGGTCCAAAGTTTCATGAAGGAATTAAGCATATATTTATGCATAGCACGTGTATACATGCACATAAATATATGCACACAAATACATTTCTGTTATATAAGCTATTATCCTCCTTGCCTGTCACAATAAGCTCTTTAGTTAATGAGAGAGATAGTCACAAATTTCTCCAACTTATGTGTCTCTTTTTTGAGGACCACTTCTTTTATTTTCATCACCTAATTTTAAATAACCATTTTGTTCTTAGATACCATGCCCCTTTAAACTAAGAGCAGAGAAAACCTAGTAAATGCTGATATCTTATCCTTAATTAAATTATCACTCTTCTGGTAAAGTGGAAAAACAACCATGCTCAGATCTCATTCAGGAGGATAAAATCTCTATTTTATCAGTTCTCTTGTCCAAACTCATTTCTTGCTCACTTCAGTCTTAAATTCTTCTTACTTACAAAGGATGCACAGGAAAAGTAATATTAAAATCACGCTTGTAAGAGTCTGTGATTTATGTTTCTGTAGGCCAAAGGTAGGGCCAGGAATAATTTCTGAAATATTACACTACATCATGGAAGCATGAAGGTCTAGTTCTACTGTCAAAGAGGAGATGTTTGGAGATGGTTCAAAAACTAAGCCCCATGGGTTGTCAAGATGTACTCCTGACCAGACAGGTAAATTTTGTCTCTAAAAAGTCAAAGTCAGGAAAGGGCAGGTCTTGTTTGCAGAGCCAATGATGTTGTCTTGGGTGCTGACCAGGTAATATTCTTGTATTACCATTTGGAGGTTTATTTGCTATTTTCTCGAAGAAACAAATGTAATGAGAAGAATAAACATGGATAAGAGTAGAGGAGCTTTCAAGGTGCCAAGAAGGGCTAGCCAGGAGAACCAGGCCCCCACACTGATAATTGTCAAAGACTGTAACAGTGAGTATTTTATAGACAGAGCAGAACAAGTGGATAAAACCAGTGTTCTAGGGTCACTGCTGTTTTGCAGTCAAAGACAAAATATTTTTCTCTTTAAGCAGAGTCATCATAGCTCCTGATGTAGTCCTGGTTACACACATACAGACCGAGGGCCACAGGCATGTGTGATGGAACATCAGGAAGTGAACAGATGAGTGTACTGGTGCCCAGTCACCTGCATCTGCTAATAATGGGACCTGAGGAAAATTACTTGCCCTCTCCAACTCATTGCATTTTCATTAACATTACTTGATGATCATAGTGAGATTAAGGCTATCTCACAGGGTTCCCGTGAAACACAAATTTTAAGATGTTTTAAAGCTTTTGGGAAAGTATCAAAGACATGCATGGGGTTACTAAGGTGAGTGAGCAGATCCAAGGTACAGTATCTTTTTCTCTTAGTATTCTCTCTGTACTCAATAGTGGTGATCAGTCAGTCACGTGTTTACTCTTACCCCAGTGTGATGGTAAACCACACAGATCGACTGGACTTTTCTTGTCATTTCAGTGTCTAAAATTCAAGCATTAGTCAATGTAGAGTAAAAACATTGCATACTCCTAGAGGGCCTCGCTGCTCAGAGTCTGCAGAGTCCGAACATTAAACTGTCTTAAAAGAATGGCCTAAACACTGGCTCAGAATTAAGTTCCAAATGTTTGCAGAGCACAGAAGTACTTCTGGGAGCAATTCAAAAATACGGGGAGTAACCTACTTCTCCAACTCTCTATCTGTACAAATATCATCATCCATCTAAATTTACACAGAAGGTGCTCCTTCTTCCCCACCCCAGCTTCTACAGCAAGAACTCCTGATCAGAGCAACAGGGAAAGAAAAGGCTTCCCTCCACAGGATGGATTTGATGACCTCAGGTGACTTGATCATCTCAGAATGGCTCATGTTTTTATTTAAACAGGGTCCTGCCTGCTGCTGCTGCTGCTCATGTCTAATCTGCTCCTGTGCCAAGGCAAATCATGCCCGTCCTGCGGTCCTGACGTGTTTGTCTCCTTACGGAAATCCTTTACAGACAGGTTTATGAATGCCGCCAGCCTCTCCCATGACTTCTATAACCTTTCCACAATAATGTTCAATGAGTTTGTAAGTACTCTGGTGGTGGTGGTTTAGTTGCTTAATCGTGTCCTACTCTTGCGACCCCGTGGACTGTATCCCGCCAGGCTCCCAGAAGGAAACTTCGCCTAAGTGACAGGGCTATACTATCCTTTAAACAAGAAGGCTGCAATAACATCCTCTCTCGGTCAAAGAAGTCGTCAGTTCATAAGATGTTGAAATCAAAGAAAGGATCAGTTTTGTGAAATCTCAAATACTAAGAAGTGCAATAACTTTTTCAATTTCCTTTCATTCATTTTCTTTTTTAATTTCCAAAATAAATGATTTGGTACTTGTCAGCTAGGAATGCCATAAAAGAATACAATAGACTCAGTGGAATAAACAACAGAAATTTCTTTCCTCACAGTTCTGGGGGATAGAAGTTCCAGATCAGGGTGCCAGCAAGGTGAGGTTCTGGTAAGAACTGTTTCTTCCCAGGCTGGCTTCTCTGTGACTCCTCACAAAGCGTGGGGCGTGGGGAAGAGAGAAAGAGGAAAAGACACAGATACACAGAGTGAATTCTCTGGTGTTTCACATCATGAAGACGCTAAACCTATTGGATCAGTGTTCCACCTTAAGAGCTCATTTGACCTTAATGGGCTTCGCTGGTGGCTCAGATGGTAAAGAATCTGTCTGCAGTGTGAGAGACTTGGGTTCTATCCCTGGGTCTGGAAGATTCCCTGGAGACTGGAACGGCAAGCACTCCAGTATTCTTGCCTGAGAAATCCCATGGACAGAAGAGTCTGGTGGACTATAGACCATGGGATCCCCAAAAGCCAGAACGCTTTTGAAAACACAGCACTTTGGCAGTCAGGGCTCTAACACATGAAGAACACAGATTCAGCCTACAATACTACCTGACACAAAGCACTTTTAGGTGGGACTGGGGAAAGGAAGCATGTTGATTTTCTGGTCCTTCAGTGTCTGGGCTTTCTTCTCCAGCCTCAGAGTAAATAGCCAATAATGAGAACTGCTCTGCAGTGAACTGGGTGGTTGGAACATGTTAAACAAAGCTGAATCCCGGTCACAGAAATGAATACTTTGTAGTTTTTTTAATGCTACAAATTATTGTTTTAAGATTTGCAGTGAATAGGTTTCCAGCTACAATAGAAGGGGTGTTTACAATTGGAAATAACTATTCTCTTTCTAAGGAAGGTATTTGAAAGTTGTATGTTAATTCTTTTAGGTCAGTCAAGGAGCACACAGTAGAGCAGACAGCTAATAAAGGCGGTGCTAAGGTTTCTATTAAATTCACATAGTTCTTTTTACTCACTAGGTTTTCTTTCATCCTCCGTTTTGACTGTCCATTTTTTTCCAACTCTTCCAAGTAAACAAAAGAATAAATTGTTAAATATAGGTGCATGCATGCACTCTAAGTCACTTTCGTTGTCTCCAACTCTTGGCAACCCTACTGACTGTAGCCGAACAGGCTCCTCTGTCCATAGGATTGGCCAGGCAAGAATACTGGAGTATGCTGATGTACACTCTTGCAAGGGATGCTCCTCACCTAGGGATCAAACCTGAGTCTTGTTATATCTCCTGCATTGGCAGGAATGTTCTTTACCACTACCGTCCCGTAGGAAGCACCAAATATTGGTACACATGTACTATATTGGTTCAAATAGTAAAAAAAAAAAAAAAAAAAGATAATAAAAAAACAGAGAAAGGAAAAGGTTAAACTTAGAAAAGTTATATGTAAAATCATTTTTATAGAGACAATGTATAGAAAAGTAGGAAAAGAATGACTTTCAAATTTTGTGATTGCCCCCCCCCCATTAAAAAAAATACACGTCTATCAAACATGTTAGTGTTCTGGTAATGGGTTCATCTACTCAATGCCCAACAACCCTAACTAATTGCCTGATCACTTTCAGGATGAAAAATATGCCCAGGGCAAACTATACTATATCAATGTCACCAAGAGCTGCCACACCAATTCCTTCCATGCTCCCGAAGAAAGAGATATAGTCCAGCAGACGAACGTGAGTCTTTCACCTGGATTTTTCACTGGATCAAATTAGACAGTATGTAGGGTACCAGACTTCAGACTATTAGAGGTTATGTTAACTTTACATGCAGAAAAAGGTGCAGGAACCGTAAGCGATTGAAGAGAAACTATATTATGCAGCTGATGAAGCATGAGCAAAATCAAGGGATGACTAAAGATCTGTAGTTGCAAGATAAATAACAGATCTATAAATTGTCAATGTAAACAACTTTAGTTCAACCCATGCATTAGACACAGAATTGCAGCTAATATTCTGTATGAAAACAGAAAATGAATGGGAACTTCCATGTGTAAAATATAAGGTTGCAAAATTCATGAATATGTGAGAAACACACCCCAGTTTTGAGTACTCCCTGTTACTAGTAACTCCTACGTGAGAGTTCTATACTGAACCACCCAAGCCTTCGCGTCTGTCTTTCAAGGCTCTCCTGATTCTGCTTCTACTTCTCTGACACCTTCATTCTTCATTCTCAATGACTCCTCTGTCGCCTTTTATTCGTAATTTGTAAGTCTCCCCCACATGGCCTATAAACATTGCCTTGCTTCTCATGGCCACAACAATTGCCTGTGTTCTGAGGACAACACAGTTTACATATCAAGCCTCAATCATGTATGGCAACTTCAAATTTTCACTGTATAATCTCTCCTTTCTGATTTCCTGCATTATCTTTCCTCCTAACATTATTTAAAATACTTCCACATGCATCCCCCCTTAAAATTCTATCTTCTCTCTCTACAACCTTCTTAATGATACCAGCATTCTTATCCCCTGTTAAGCTCATTAATAATGAGGGTGAACAAGGAAAAAGGACAAAGAGGGAGAAGAGGAGGGATTTTCAGTAAGCTTAAATTTAAAATTTATTGAGAGTTACTACATGGCCTTAAATTTTACTCAGCACTTTATGTGCATGACTATATTTAATCCTATTCAGTTCTCTGTTCTTTACCAGTAAAACAGTTCATGGCTGTAAAGAAATCAAGCATACTAACTAGAAATCTTCAGCCCCTGGGATTTTCAGGCTCAATTCTGCTAGTAGTAGTGAAGTAGGGGGGACCCTCCACTGTGAATCCCACTGATGCTGTTACTAAAGACAACGCTGCGCCATTTTTTGCCCGGACACTTGTCAACAAAACAACTGCTCTGATATCAGTAGGGGGCTGGTGTGGGATCAGCTGAGGAGAGAAGCCTGTTTAGGAATGTCATGTCTTCTTCCTTGTCTCTTTGTTGTAATATCATAAAACAATTACTGATCAAAAATCAATACGAAGGACTCATCTGATTCATTAATATGAATGAATCACTGGGTGACAATGATGTGGGCACAGGTGGAATCCCTCTCTCCTGGGTCAGGCACTGCAGCACATACTCACTTGCGTAAATACTTAGATTCTCTCAGGCAAATATACAAACATAAAAGAACTCACTGAGTGGTGGTAGAATTTCAGAGGAAAAAAGAAAATTCTTCAGGTTATAAATTAGAACACATCAGAAGAATCAGTTCCTAAAATAACCTAGATTTTTAAAAATTCAGTGAAATGTTAAATAATAGCTTACATTTTATACTTTTGCAACTTTTACTACCTTATAAAATCTCCTCATGCACATAGAAATAACCAAAAGTTTTTTAGGTCAGCTGCTCTGAGCAAAGATCACATGTTACCAAAACCACTGAATTATGTTTTTTTAATGAGACTATTTCTTTTGATTGCTTAGATTGAAGACCTTAGTAAGTGGACACTCGTGTTGCTGTACTCCTGGAATAATCCTCTGCATCATCTAGTCACGGAGCTGCAGCATATGAAAGAACTGTCAAACGCCTTCCTATCAAGCGCCACAAGGTTTGAGAACATGTCAGAGAAACTTCAAGCATTCATAGAGCGTCAATTCAGCAAGGTGAGCATCCTGCAGAGGGCTTTCTTGCTTTGTTCATGAATGAAAGAGGTGACCTCTGTAATGAGTAAGGAGTTTAGAAATACCTGATTTTGTAAGAAAAAGATTCATCACTACTATATGCTAGACTGCTACTACATAAAGCAGGAGCCTAGACATTCATAGTGATAGATTCTACTGTAAAGGAATCAGAATTTCACTGCAATTTTTGACATGTGCAGCCTTCCCTGCATTGCACACAATTCCACCAAAAGCTTGCCTCTTCCTGGGCACTGGTGGTTGAAATGTTTTCAAGAGTAATAGTACTAGAGAACAGAATTTCCAAGATCAGCATTTTTCTTCAAAGTATCCCAGGATATCTGCTATTGAAGTTCCACTTGTCTTCTTTCTCTGTTGTCCTCAAAAAACGGAAGCAAGAGGGAAGGAAGAAAAGAGAAAGTTAAAACTGATCTTGAGTTCCATTTATACTTTTTAGATTTTTAATAGTTTTCTCATAGGCTGGCTCCAAAATCCATATCTAGAGAGTTTTATAGTCATATGTCTTCCCCAAATCTTTATTTGATAATTAGAAGAAAAAAAGATAAGCAAATATTAATAAAATGCATAAGAAGTCATTATCATTTGGGTATTCAGATTATTGTTCCAGTCTTGAATACGATGATCCAGGCTCGCAGTAGCTGGACAGGACTCCCATCCCTAATGTCCAGCGATGAAGATAGGCGTCATTCGGAATTTTATAACCTGTTCTACTGCCTGCGCAGGGATTCACGTAAAGTTGACATGTACATCAAGATCCTGACGTGCCGAACCCACAAAACGTGCTAAATCCACATCCATCTCATCCAGCTCTGAGATAGTCAAAATGATGTATCCCACAGCGGGCTACCTGAAATTTACAGCTTTTTAATGCATGCTTTGTAATGGGTCTCCTCTTAAAAAAATAAACACAGACGCTTTAGAGATATGAAAATCTAAGAGGGCAATTTGGTAACATTTCTTATCTTCATTTAAGAGTAAATCAAAAGAAAATCCAACCCTACAATTGAGAGAACGAAGCGCCTATTAAAATTAGTCACAAATAGCAGAAGCTGTCATTACAAAGAAGACCATTAAGAGATTATGTAAGAATCACAGCCAATTATTCTGGGTCAAGTTATTAGAATCAAAGAATTAGACAATTGTTCATGGTTCTGGTCATGCTACCAAGAAGACTGAATTCTCAGGATTCTTTATGAAACCCAGCCACGACTTTCAGCCAACTATCACAGTGTTACACCAGACAAGATAAGTGCTTTGCACTTTGTGTAAATAGCATGAGGTTTACTGAACTGTGTAAAGATTGTTAGGATGCTGTCTTAGTCCTTCTGGGATTTTATAACAAAACATCACAGGCTTAAAAACAATGTAATGGATTTCCACAGCGGGGTCATTCAGGGTCCTTTCTGGTCACACACTTCCTACTGTATCCTCACACGGGGGAGGGTTCGGGGGGTCTGAGTGTCTCTTATATATAAAATCACTCATTTCATTGAAGAGGCTCCATCCTTACAACTCCATCACCTCACAAAGACTGCACCTAGGGTTACCATAACCATGGGACTCAGGATTTCATCATATGAAATTTCTAGGGGACACAAAGCCTGAGACCATAGCAGATACAAAGGTGAACTGGCTCATCCTCCTGCAGTGGCTGTCATCACCCACACTCTACTGATCCTCATTTCCTGCATCACCTTGCAGCCATTCCATACATTCTATCACTCTGGGTTTCAAAAGTTCAGGTCAGTCAAGTGTCAGCTCCATCTCATATTCAGCCTATTCAATGTCTCCCTCTCCCCTGCTGAGGCCCAGTGGACCTACCAGGAAGTGCAGATGTGTCCATTTTTTCAAGGTTCCTTCTCTCTCCCTCTCTGGATCTTCATTCCTTGGGCCATGTTGGAGCAGAGGAGACGGTAACGACATGGGAAAGTTCTGACATCACTGACTTACATGGTGCTGTTGTAGCCTTCTCTTGGTCCAGACGGACTGATCTGAAATTCCTCCTGACTAACAAGTATTTCCCTTGTGGGGTATCCTTGTGGTTTTCCAGTACATTCACAAGTTGGGGTCCCCAACTTCATAGTTTCCTTTTTAATCAGGGGAAATATTCTGGAACCACAACTCCCCACCTGCAGTAGTCACCACAGCCCCTCTGTTTCCATCTCTCTGCAAGCACCATCTGGAGAAAATTAAGCAGCCCACAGTCAGCTGCCTACTAACTGACCCACAGGAACCCCATGTATCATAAACACTCTGAACAATAGAATGGCAGATATACTGGTGTGCATCTGTCCCCTGCCTGGGGATTCTGGACAATTGTCCAACTGGTCACATAGACATTGAGTAGATCAGAAAGCTGGATTCAAAAACACATTTATCTGAGAAGTGAGATGCCATTCTCTCTTCCTTTTAGATTACCTATCTTTGTCATTAATTATTTGGCCTTACAAACATGCCCTAGTAGGTCCCTGAATTATAAAATCCTCCAAATAGACTGAGTCTCTACTGAGCCTGGAGCAATGTGACTGGATTAGTGATGCTCAGCTTGTTCAACAGCCTCCAAACAACCTGGGATGAGGGCCAATCTCTGACTG
Organism: Bos indicus x Bos taurus; assembly: GCF_003369695.1. Classification (NCBI taxonomy): domain Eukaryota; kingdom Metazoa; phylum Chordata; class Mammalia; order Artiodactyla; family Bovidae; genus Bos; species Bos indicus x Bos taurus. The sequence continues at coordinate 35,776,226 of NC_040098.1, read as the reverse complement.
GCCCTCCTGAGAATTCAGTGATGTACCTGGGCTGGTTTTACAGCATCTTTAGGGCTTTAGCAATAATTCCTGATAAAGAAAATGGGAAATCAAAAGGTAGAAGGGAAAGGGGGGTGAATAAGAGAGAAGGAAGAGAAAACAGAAGGAAGGAAAAACAGCAAAGAGAAGATGAGTCTAGGACTTGGGTAGTGAAGGATGAAATGCTGTTAGAACACTTTATTTTTAAGGACCCAAATATATATGCTTTTCTTAATATCCTAAGAGCAAATATCTCATATTCCCTTTCCATGAAAAAACCTTGTAAGCTCTTTATAAGTCATTTACTGCCCAAAACATCTAATTCTATTTTGTTACTTGCTTAACTTTCTTTCATGCAGATATTTCCAGCAGAGAGGATGGCATTTATTAGAGGGAAAATTTGTCAATAAGGGGGACAATGCAATTGGAGGAAACATACACACACCAATAGACGACACACATCTTCATGTATTTGTCTCTTATAAAATTTATTTCAAGCATATATTTAGGACTTTAGATCAACAACAGAGGTGGTGACATTGAGAGCGCTCTCCTTGCTTGACTGTGACATAAAAAGTGAACACTGCAAATTTCAGAAAATATTGAACAGAGCCATAGGTATACTATAGAGTCAGTCAGGAATAGCCAAAGCGGGGATATTTGGACAGCATTTAACAATCACTCCCTTGCCATCCAGAAAGTGTTGATTTTCTCCTCTTTTACAGATTTCCGTGTAAGATTACTTTTGCAGAAATGGCCCTATTATATCAAGAATAGTAACAGTGGTTACTAAAAGGGAACAAACAAATGAAGAACCTTTGAAGTTCACTGACCTTATAGATTAGTAAATCACATGTCATGGATACAATGAGGACTTAAACTGAGGTTTAAAAAAATCTCTATTTTCCCAAAGCAGGCCCTCAATTTGTGGAAAAGGAGAGGGTGATATAAACACACACACTGTTATATTGCATGGTAGCATGAAGAAGAATAAGATGTGATGCCACCATGGGGCTACGGTAGATTGAAGTACAGCTAGGAGCCATCTGAGTGTGTTACAGGAGTGATGCAAATGAGATTTCTTTATGATGGAGTTTGAAAAGTTGATGGGATATTGATGTGCAAAAATAGACAAACAGTATATCTGTCAATTCTATTAGGATCATCCTATGAAGTAAGGATAGCTGACATCCTAGATCAAGGAAACTGAGATATTAATACATATAGCATGATAAAGTATCAATGAATAATCAAGTCTGACAAAAACACAAGAAATGTTCATTTCTTACCATTCATGTTGTATCTCTCATGATTATGCTCCCATGATATACTGTATATATTATTGTAGGGTTAGAATGGAGAAATACTTATATGGATTTTTATGCATTAGGGAGAATCATATATTGCAAAATGGAGAGTTTGTCTTTATTCTTCAATGCAACAGGAAACCAAGAACATTCAGTCCAAGAAAGCAGAATGTCCAGAATTAGAAAAGAGAAACTTTATGTGGATAGAGGAGTTGTGGCTGCTGGGGCTGGTAGAGATAAAAAAGAGATGAGAAAAAGCTGGGAATATTATGACACTAAAAATCAGAGGGCTCTGCCAAGTAAAAAGATGCAAAGCATGTGAAAGATACAGGAAATGAAATAGACCTTGACCACATGCAAGGAATGAGGCAGACAGAAGAGCCAAAAAAGGCATCCAGCAGTATGGGACTAGCTGAGTCAATAAATGACTGAAAAGTCAGAGAGAAGGGGGGAGATAAATTAAGGTTTTATCCAAAAGCACCTGAGCTCTATTTTCCTGTATTTCATCATCTTAGTACCAGAAATCACCAAAAAATGTTAAGGTTCTGCAGCAAATGAAAGAAATAAGTACTCTAAGGTGCCTCTGCTAGACCCTATGGAATCCCAGAACCAAAGCAGGACTACCCAGTGATAACAAGCAGTAAGTCACTAGTCACTTTCAACACTTAAATAAGACATACGTTGTAAAGCATAGAGGATGAATGGGAAACAAATGGAAACAACCCATACCTTTACAGAGTCAGTCTAAACAAAACCTAAAACCTAAACCAAATAGAGGTAATGGTCTCCTTAATCATGTGTCCACTTTCTCCAAGAGTTTCTCATTTCTTTTGTCTGAATCCTCCCTTGTTTACTAACCCTTCATTGCCTTACTCTGGGCAGATGATCAGCTAATCACTAATCAAATAAATAATTAAACAGTGTTCACTCCTGAGACATATTTGTATTGATGGACTCTTCAAAGTGAAAAGCTTCCTAATCCCCTGAAAGTAAAATGCTAATACTGGAAGGACTCCTTCCCAGCCTCTTTCCAAAATGCCCAGTGGGCAGCAAATGCGAGTCTAGCTACTTAGACGTCTTCTGCCATAATTATAACCTCTTTGGATAGTGAAGACAGGAGACAGATGAAGCACTGAAAGATGTCAAGAAAGAAATGCATGGGCAAGTGAAAAAGATACCATAAGCCTTAAACACCGATCTATGCCTGGACACCATACCATGTGTGATGGGACCCGGGTGGGCCTAATAAGGGATGGATTTTTCAAGACAGCTGTATATGAGTTGGCACCTAGACGTTTGATTCAACTCAACTGTTTCAACATGATTCTTTGATTCTAAGACTCAGCGCCACTTGTCTCATTTAACTGCACTAAGTCAAAAAGGGAATATCTTATTGCCTATTTGAACACTGCCAAGAGATTGTAAAATTTTTCATCACAAGGAGAAAATTGTAACTATTTCTAATGAGGGATGTTCGCCAGAATTATTGTGGTGATCATTTTGCAATATATATCAAATAATAATGTATACTTGAAACCAAAATAACATTATATGTCAATATTATCTATGTATAATGATACCTGAAACTGAAATAGCATATATGTCAATGTGACCTATGTATGGTGATCATATAATCATTATGTTATGTATATAACACATCATACCTTCAAGTAACTTCAGTCATTCAGTCATATCCAATTGTTTGAGACCCCATGGACTGCAGCACATCAGGCTCCCCTGTCCTCCACCATCTCCTGGAGCTTGCTCAAACTTATGCCCATTGAGTCAGTGATGCTATCCAACCATCTCATCTTCTGCCTTCTCCTTCTCCTCCTGCCATCAATCTTTCCCAGCACCAGGGTCTTTTCCAATGAGTCAATTCTTTGCATCAGGTGGCCAAAGTATTGGAGCTTCAGCTTCTGTATGAGTCCTTTCAATGACTATTCAGGGCTGATTTCCTTTAATACAGACCTGTTTGATCTCCTTGCAGTCCAGGGGACTCTCAAGAGTATTCTCCAACACCACAGTTCAAAATCATCAATTCTTCGGAGCTCAGTTTCCTTATGGTCCAGCTCTCACATCCATACTGACTACTGGGAAAAACATAGCTTTGACTAGATGGAATTTTATTTATATATATAAACATATATGTACACACATGGTGTGCTGTGATTCACGGGGTCGCAAAGAGTCAGACACGACTGAGCAACTGAACAGAACTGAACTGAAGGAAAAGTTTTTGAAAAGGAAAATAATTATGTTTTGGATAAAGAAAGCAAATCAACTAGTATAATTTGTTTTTTCAACTGTGCATTTTGGCTATCGTGTTTGGTCTAAAACCTTTTTTTTCAAATGTAGTTTATGTTTATGCTGATAATAGATACAGAAACGTGTCTTAACCTTGTAACATTAACTGCAGAACAGCTTATTTACAATAGTTCCTGAAGAACTAATCTCCAAAGTATTTCCATTTTTCAACACACTGTCAGTGACCTAATTATATTATGTAAAACTATTATATATGCATTGCTATTCTAATATATTGTGACATTTAAAAAATATACACAAAATATAAACTAAATGACACTGAGATAAAAATAAATAGAAATGGAAATGGTAACATTTTCTTCCCCAGGGGATGAGGACACTCATTTTTATGGCCACTGGACTAATGGATTATGAATGTACACACATAATTATACCAGTTATTTAACTATCATAATAAAGTAATTTCTTTTACTTATAGTTTCAATCAAAGTTCTCAGAATACCATAAGGGGCCAAGAATACAATTATATGTGAATAACTTTCTTCATCAGTTCAGTTCAGTTCAGTCTCTCAGTTGTGTCCGACTCTTTGAGACCCCATGAATCTCAGCACACCAGGCCTCCCTGTCCATCACCAAATCCCAGAGTTCACCCAGACTCATGTCCATCGAGTCAGTGATGCCATCCAGCCATCTCATCCTCTGTCATCCCCTTCTCCTACTGCCCCCAATCCCTCCCAGCATCAGAGTCTTTTCCAATCAGTCAGCTCTTCCCATGAGGTGGCCAAAGTACTGGAGTTTCAGCTTTAGCATCATTCCTTCCAAAGTACACCCAAGGCTGATATCCTCTAGAATGGACTGGTTGGATCTCCTTGCAGTCCAAGGGACTATCAGGAGTCTTCTCCAGCACCACGGTTCAAAAGCATCAATTCTTCGGCGCTCAGCTTTCTTCACAGTCCAACTCTCACATCCATACATGACCACTGGAAAAACCATAGCCTTGACTACATGGATCTTGTTGGCAAAGTAGTGTCTGCTTTTCAATATGGTTGGTCATAACTTTTCTTCCAAGGAGTAAGCATCTTTTAATTTCTAGGCTGCAATCACCATCTGCAGTGATTTTGGAGCCCCCCCCAAAAATAAAGTCTGACACAGTTTCCACTGTTTCCCATGAAGTGATGGGACCAGATGCCATGATCTTAGCAAAGCTAGTGGAGGTGATGGAATTCCAATTGAGCTATTTCAAATCCTGAAAGATGATGCTGTGAAAGTGCTGCACTCAATATGCCAGCAAATTTGGAAAACTCAGCAGTGGCCACAGTACTGGAAAAGGTCAGTTTTCATTCCAATCCCAAAGAAAGGCAATGCCAAAGAATGCTCAAACTACCACATAATTGCACTCATCTCACATGCTAGTAAAGTAACTCTCTTCATATGCATATGTAAAATTTTGTGAGCTCAATTAAGTAATTATCTTTAGTTCTTTTGTTATTCCATCAATTCATCTACTGGTAAATAATCCAAACTCTACAACAGATATCTTTTTTTCAGGGTTGAAATCTCAAGTCATAATAAAAGCGGAGCAATGGCCTAGAAGAATGAATAAAATGTCACATGGATATCATCATATATATGCATTTGTAAAGAAAATTAATGAAAAAATACAGAAGACTTACAGTTTGCTTAAAGAGAAAGTGTACTCATTCAGGGCTGAATATACACTTCACCTAGGAAAAATACTTTCTCAGCTTCTGATGACTTCTAAAGAAAGGGACTCCACGACTTTTATCTCCAGCCTCCTTGGACTCCTTTCCACTTTCCTCTTCAACTTCCCTCCATGAAATCTCTTCCCTAGGTTATAAAACACACCTTGGGCTTCTTTCTGGTTCAGACAAGATGGCCTTGATCTCTTTGTGCCCACTCGTCTATTTATTCTGGAAATAAGAAGAGACCATTAAAGGAGACCTTGTGTATTTGGCAAGAAGAAGGTGAACTAGATTAGGGCCTGAAGAATGGAAGAGCAACACAGCAGCACCTAAGAGAAGACAAGCCAGGCCCAGCATTCCTGACCTCCAACCTAGTGTCAGAAGGCAGCCTGAGTAGAGCTGTTTCTCCCAAGGAATAAATGTGAAGGAACACCAGGTGGTGGTTTAGTTGCTAAGCTGTGCCTGACTTCTCTGTGATCCCATGGACTGTAGCCCACCAGGTTCCTCTGTCCATGGAATTCTCCAGGCAAGAATATGGATTCCCATGTCCTCCTGCAGGGAATTGTCCCAAACCAGGGGTTGAATCCAGGTCTCTACAAGGCAAGTGGATTCCTTACTGTCTGAGCCACCAGGAAAGCCCAAGAAACTCAATAATGGCATGGATATTTGGAAAATAAAAGGATAAAAGCATATGTTAATATTAGATCAAATAGATTTTAGAGCAAAGAAAATTTCCAAAGACAAAAGAATACAAGGACATTACATAAAGAATAAAGAGTTGAATCCCTAAGTCAGGAAGATCCCCTGGAGGAGGGCATGGCAACCCACCTTAACATTCTTCCCTGGAGAACCCCCATGGACAGAGGAGCCTGGCAGGCTCTATAGTCCATGGGGTCACAAAGAGTTGGACATGACTGAAGTCACTTAGAACACATGTAAGAGAATAAAACTTAAAAGTCCTCACCAAAAAGATCTTGAAAGTTATATATGTGAGGTGATATTAATAGATATGTTAATTAAATCAACGAGGAATCCATTAATAATGTATACCTATTTAAATTGCCATCTATTCTTTAAATATCTTGCCATTTTATCTGGATAATATATGTTTTTTAAAAACTGAAAAAAAATAGCAAGAATTTCCGTACTTTTTATATAATTATGTAGGTATTTCAGACATTACAATTGGTATAAAGGGTTTTTTTTTTTTATTATTCCAGATAATAACCAGTGGGATTCATTGGATATTCAGAAAAGTCAGAAACCTTGGACATTATCTAGGCAATCCTCACATATTAAGGACATATAAATAAATCCAAGAATGATTATGTCACTTATCTAAACTTATAAAACTTGATGCAAAAGTAGCAATAGAAACCAGGTTTCCTAGGTTTAAGTAAATCTGTACTAAATTACCCTGCAAATGGAAATATCTCCTATGCTCTGCAAAACTTGATTTTTATTTCTTTCACAGTTCAGTTCAGTTCACTTCAGTCGCTCAGTTGTGTCCTACTCTTTGCGACCCCATGAATCGAAGCATGCCAGGCCTCCCTGTCCGTCACAAACTCGCGGAGTTCACTCAGATTCACGTCCATTGAGTCAGTGATGCCATCCAGCCATCTCATCTTCTGTCGTCCCCTTCTCCTCCTGCCTCCAATCCCTCCCAGCCTCAGAGTCTTTTCCAATGAGTCAACTCTTCACATGAGGTGGCCAAAGTACTGGAGTTTCTGCTTTAGCATCATTCCTTCCAAAGAAATCCGAGGGTTGATCTCCTTCAGAATGTACTGGTTGGATCTCCTTGCAGTCCAAGGGACTCTCAAGAGTCTTCTCCAACACCACAGTTCAAAAGCATCAATTCTTCTGCACTTAGCCTTTTTCACAGTCCAAATCTCACATCCATACATGACCACTGGAAAAACTATAGCCTTGACTAGACAGACCTTTGTTGGCAAAGTAATGTCTCTGCTTTTGAATATGCTATCTAGGTTGGTCATAACTTTTCTTCCAAGGAGTAAGCATCTTTTAATTTCATGGCTGCAGTCATCATCTGCCATGATTTTGGAGCCCCCCCAAAAAATAAAGTCTGACAGAGTTTCCACTGTTTCCCCATCTATTTCCCATGAAATGATGGGACCAGATGCCATGACCTTCGTTTTCTGAATGTTGAGTTTTAAGCCCACTTTTTCACTCTCTTCTTTCACCGTCATCAAGAGGCTTTTTAGTTCCTTTTCAATTTCTGCCACAAGGATCGTGTCATCTGCATATCTGAGGTTATTGAGATTTCTCCTGGCAATCTTGATTCCAGCTTGTGCTTCTTCCAGCCCAGCGTTTCTCATGATGTACTCTGCATATAAGTTAAATAAGCAGGATGACAATATACAGCCTTGACGTACTCCTTTTCCTATTTGGAGCCAGTCTGTTGTTCCATGTCCAGTTCTAACTGTTGCTTCCTGACCTGCATACAAATTTCTCAAGAGGCAGGTGCGGTGGTCTGGTATTCCCATCTCTTTCAGAATTTTCCACAGTTGATTGTGATCCACACAGTCAAAGGCTTTGGCATAGTCAGTAAAGCAGAAATAGATGTTTTTCTGGAACTCTCTTGCTTTTCCATGATCCAGCAGATGTTGGCAATATAGTCTCTCGTTCCTCTGCCTTTTTTAAAACCAACTTGAACATCTGGAAGCTCACGGTTCATGTATTGCTGAAGCCTGGCTTGGAGAATTTTGAGAATTACTTTAAGAGTGTGAGATGAGAGCAATTGTGCGGTAGTTTGAGCTTTCTTTGGCATTACCTTTCTTTGGGATTGGAATGAAAACTGACCTTTTCCAGTCCTGTGGCCACTGCTGAGTTTTCCAAATTTGCTGACATATTGAGTGCAGCACTTTCACAGCATCATCTTTCAGGATTTGAAATAGCTCAATTGGAATTCCATCACCTCCACTAGCTTTGTTCGTAGTGATGCTTTCTAAGGCCCACTTGACTTTACATTCCAGGATGTCTGGCTCTAGGTCAGTGATCACACCATCATGATTATCCGGGTCGTGAAGATCTTTTTTGTACAGTTCTTCTGTGTATTCTTGCCATCTGTTTTTAATATCTTCTGCTTCTGTTAGGTCTATACCATTTCTGTCCTTAATTGAGCCCATCTTTGCATGAAATGTTCCCTTGGTATCTCTAATTTTCTTGAAGAGATCTCTAGTCTTTCCCATTCTGTTGTGTTCCTCTATTTCTTTGCATGATCTCTCAGGAAGGCTTTCTTATCTCTTCTTGCTATTCTTTGGATCTCTGCATTCAGATGCTTATATCTTTCCTTTTCACAGCTATTTGTAAGGCCTCCCCAGACAGCCATTTTGCATTTCTTTTCCATGGGGATGGTCTTGAACCCTGTCTCTTGTACAATGTCATGAACCTCTGTCCATAGTTCATCAGGCCCTCTATCTATCAGATCTAGTCCCTTAAATCTATTTCTCACTTCCACTGTATAATCATAAAGGATTTGATTTAGGTCATACCTGAATGGTCTAGTGGTTTTCCCTACTTTCTTCAATTTCAGTCTGAATTTGGCAATAAGGAGTTCATGATCTGAGGCACAGTCAGCTCCTGGTCTTGTTTTTGTTGACTGTATAGAGCTTCTCCATCTTTGGCTGCAAAGAATATAATCAGTCTGATTTTGGTGTTGACCATCTGGTTTTGTCCATGTGTAGAGTCTTCTCTTGTGTTGTTGGAAGAGGGTGGTTGCTATGACCAGTGCATTTTCTTAGCAAAACTCTATTAGTCTTTGCTCTGCTTCATTCCATATTCTAAGGCCAAATTTGCCTGTTACTCCAGGTGTTTCTTGACTTCCTACTTTTGCATTCGAGTCCCCTATAATGAAAAGAACATCTTTTTTGGGTGTTAGTTCTAAAAGGTCTTGTAGGTCTTCATAGAACCGTTCAACTTCAGCTTCTTCAGCGTTACTGGTTGGGGCATAGACATGGATTACTGTGATATTGAATGGTTTGCCTTGGAAACGAACAGAGATCATTCTGTCGTTTTTGAGATTGCATCCAAGTACTGCATTTCGAACTCTTTTGTTGATTATGATGGCTACTCCATTTCTTCTGAGGGATTCCTGTCCACAGTAGTAGATATAATGGTCATCTGAGTTAAAGTCACCCATTCCAGTCCACTTGAGTTCACTGATTCCTATAATGTCGACATTCACTCTTGCCATCTCCTGTTTGACCACTTCCAATTTGCCTTGATTCATGGACCTGACATTCCAGGTTTCTATGCAATATTGCTCTTTACAGCATTGGACCTTGCTTCTATTACCAGTCACATCCACAACTGGGTATTGTTTTTGCTTTGGCTCCATCCCTTCATTCTTTCTGGAGTTATTTCTCCACTGATCTCCAGTAGCATATTGGGCACCTACTGACCTGGGGAGTTCCTCTTTCAGTATCCTATCATTTTGCCTTTTCAAACTGTTCATGGGGTTCTCAAGGCAAGAATACTGAAGTGGTTTGCCATTCCCTTCTCCAGTGGACCACATTCTGTCAGACCTCTCCACCGTGACCCGACCATCTTGGGTGGTCCCATGGGCATGGCTTAGTTTCATTGAATTAGACAAGACTGTGGTCCTAGTGTGATTAGATTGACTAGTTTTCTGTGAGTATGGTTTCAGTGTGTCTGCCGTCTGATGTCCTCTTGCAATACCTACTGTCTTACTGGGTTTGTCTTACCTTGGACGTGGGGTATCTCTTCACGGCTGCTCCAGCAAAGTACAGAATGCCATATGTCCAAAAACAAGGTGACCTGAGCTGTATCAGGTCAGGAAATGCTGTTTGGAGCAAGTGGTTTTTCCTGAGATCTGAAAGATGTCTAGGAGGTAATCATGTAAGAGAGAGAAGGTGTTCCAGGGAGAAGAAGGCATTTATAAAGAGCTTTAGCCCTATGTGAGAATATAGAGTGAGAAGAACAGACATGCCAGGATTGAACCTTCAAGGAATTTAATTTACTTGGTAAAACATCTCTTTCACAGAACTGATCATATTCCACCTTGTATTCATTGTCCAGTTGGCATAATTTTTACCAAGCAAATTAAATTCCTTGAAGGCTCAATCCTGGCATGTCGGTTCTTCTCACTCTATATTCTCACATATGGCTAAAGCTTTTTATAAATGCCTTTTTCTCTCTTGGAATACCCTCTCTCTCTTACATGATTACCTCCTCGACATCTTTCAGATCTCAGTAAAAACCAGTTCCTCCAAACAGCGTTTCCTGACTCTGATACAGCTCAGGTTGCCTTGTTTTGTGGACATATGGCATTCTGTGCTTTTCCCTCTCAACACGTGTCCCAATTGTGGAACAACATTTAACTTTGAAATTCACCTCATTTCCGTTTTTCTGTTAAAATAAGTCCTAATTCACAAAGTCCACATGTGTGCCCTTCACTGCTGTCCATTCTTTCATCCAACAGGCCTTCATTAGGTGTTTGTTCAATGAAACACTTTTATTCGTGCAGAATAAAATTTCAATTAATTTTTGATGCTGCTCTCACAGCATACAGTGAACTAAAACCTGTTCAGTCCTTTATTCCACGTACACTAGCCCTCACTGTTTAATGTCCTAAGATAATGTGATAATCGACCACTGACAAAAAGGCTGAAATGGACAGAATCTTAACTGTTCTTCCAGATTAAAGTTCCGTTTGTGTTATTTTTTTTTTTCTTTCAGAAAGAACTTGCTTTCTAGATTGCTTTCAGGTGAATAGAAACGGGACTGATACTTTAACTGGGAAAAAACCACTGTTGCAGTAAACAAAAGTAGACAAATCACACATCTTCTGTATACGTCAATACTCATTTTTTTTGGAAGCTGTTGGCTCAGACAGTAGAGTCCCCCTGCAGTACAGGAGACCTGGATTTCATGCCTATTCAGGAAGATCCCTGGAAGAGGGCATGTCAAACCACTCTAGTATTCTTGCCTAGAGAATCCCCATGGACTGAAGAGCCTGGTGGGAAAGCGTTGGTCCTGACTGAACAACTACACATAGAAAAATTCCTCAAGGTGACATACTGACATTTATTTATTTATTTTTTTTTTTTTGTGGATCTTTTTTTTTTTTTTTTTATTCTTCCAATTTTATTTTATTTTTAAACTTTACATAATTGTATTAGTTTTGCCAAATATCAAAATGAATCCACCACAGGTATACATGTGTTCCCCATCCCGAACCCTCCTCCCTCCTCCCTCCCCATACCATCCCTCTGGGCCGTCCCAGTGCACCAGCCCCAAGCATCCAGCATCGTGCATCGAACCTGGACTGGCAACTCGTTTCCTACATGATATTTTACATGTTTCATTGCCATTCTCCCAAATCTTCCCACCCTCTCCCTCTCCCACCGAGTCCATAAGACTGTTCTATACATCAGTGTCTCTTTTGCTGTCTCGTACACCGGGTTATTGTTACCATCTTTCTAAATTCCATATATATGCGTTAGTATACTGTATTTATGTTTTTCCTTCTGGCTTACTTCACTCTGTATAATAGGCTCCAGTTTCATCCACCTCATTAGAACTGATTCAAATGTATTCTTTTTAATGGCTGAGTAATACTCCATTGTGTATATGTACCACAGCTTTCTTATCCATTCATCTGCTGATGGACATCTAGGTTGCTTCCATGTCTTGGCTATTATAAACAGTGCTGCGATGAACATTGGGGTACACGTGTCTCTTTCCCTTCTGGTTTCCTCAGTGTGTATGCCCAGCAGTGGGGTTGCTGGATCATAAGGCAGTTCTATTTCCAGTTTTTTAAGGAATCTCCACACTGTTCTCCATAGTGGCTGTACTAGTTTGCATTCCCACCAACAGTGTAAGAGGGTTCCCTTTTCTCCACACCCTCTCCAGCATTTATTGCTTGTAGACTTTTGGATCGCAGCCATTCTGACTGGTGTGAAATGGTACCTCATAGTGGTTTTGATTTGCATTTCTCTGATAATGAGTGATGTTGAGCATCTTTTCATGTGTTTGTTAGCCATCTGTATGTCTTTTTTGGAGAAATGTCTATTTAGTTCTTTGGCCCATTTTTTGATTGGGTCGTTTATTTTTCTGGAGTTGAGCTGTAGGAGTTGCTTGTATATTTTTGAGATTAGTTGTTTGTCGGTTGCTTCATTTGCTATTATTTTCTCCCATTCTGAAGGCTGTCTTTTCACCTTGCTAATAGTTTCCTTTGATGTGCAGAAGCTTTTAAGGTTAATTAGGTCCCATTTGTTTATTTTTGCTTTTATTTCCAATATTCTGGGAGGTGGGTCATAGAGGATCCTGCTGTGATGTATGTCGGAGAGTGTTTTACCTATGTTCTCCTCTAGGAGTTTTATAGTTTCTGGTCTTACGTTGAGATCTTTAATCCATTTTGAGTTTATTTTTGTGTATGGTGTTAGAAAGTGGTCCAGTTTCATTCTTTTACAAGTGGTTGACCAGATTTCCCAGCACCACTTGTTAAAGAGATTGTCTTTAATCCATTGTATATTCTTGCCTCCTTTGTCGAAGATAAGGTGTCCATATGTGCGTGGATTTATCTCTGGGCTTTCTATTTTATTCCATTGATCAATATTTCTGTCTTTGTGCCAGTACCATACTGTCTTGATAACTGTGGCTTTGTAGTAGAGCCTGAAGTCAGGTAGGTTGATTCCTCCAGTTCCATTCTTCTTTCTCAAGGTCGCTTTGGCTATTCGAGGTTTTTTGTATTTCCATACAAATTGTGAAATTATTTGTTCTAGCTCTGTGAAGAATACTGTTGGTAGCTTGATAGGGATTGCATTGAATCTATAAATTGCTTTGGGTAGTATACTCATTTTCACTATATTGATTCTTCCAATCCATGAACATGGTATATTTCTCCATCTATTAGTGTCCTCTTTGATTTCTTTCACCAGTGTTTTATAGTTTTCTATATATAGGTCTTTAGTTTCTTTAGGTAGATATATTCCTAAGTATTTTATTCTTTCCGTTGCAATGGTGAATGGAATTGTTTCCTTAATTTCTCTTTCTGTTTTCTCATTATTAGTGTATAGGAATGCAAGGGATTTCTGTGTGTTGATTTTATATCCTGCAACTTTACTGTAGTCATTGATTATTTCTAGTAATTTTCTGGTGGACTCTTTAGGGTTTTCTATGTAGAGGATCATGTCATCTGCAAATAGTGAGAGTTTTACTTCTTCTTTTCCAATTTGGATTCCTTTTATTTCTTTTTCTGCTCTGATTGCTGTGGCCAAAACTTCCAAAACTATGTTGAATAGTAATGGTGAAAGTGGGCACCCTTGTCTTGTTCCTGACTTTAGAGGAAATGCTTTCAATTTTTCACCATTGAGGATAATGTTTGCAGTGGGTTTGTCATATATAGCTTTTATTATGTTGAGGTATGTTCCTTCTATTCCTGCTTTCTGGAGAGTTTTTATCATAAATGGGTGTTGAATTTTGTCAAAGGCTTTCTCTGCATCTATTGAGATAATCATATGGTTTTTATTTTTCAATTTGTTAATGTGGTGTATTACATTGATTGATTTGCGGATATTGAAGAATCCTTGCATCCCTGGGATAAAGCCCACTTGATCGTGATGTATGATCTTTTTAATGTGTTGTTGGATTCTGATTGCTAGAATTTTGTTAAGGATTTTTGCATCTATGTTCATCAGTGATATTGGCCTGTAGTTTTCTTTTTTTGTGGGATCTTTGTCAGGTTTTGGTATTAGGGTGATGGTGGCCTCATAGAATGAGTTTGGAAGTTTACCTTCCTCTGCAATTTTCTGGAAGAGTTTGAGCAGGATAGGTGTTAGCTCTTCTCTAAATTTTTGGTAGAATTCAGCTGTGAAGCCGTCTGGACCGGGGCTTTTGTTTGCTGGAAGATTTTTGATTACAGTTTCAATTTCCATGCTTGTGATGGGTCTGTTAAGATTTTCTATTTCTTCCTGGTCCAGTTTTGGAAAGTTGTACTTTTCTAAGAATTTGTCCATTTCTTCCACGTTGTCCATTTTATTGGCATATAATTGTTGATAGTAGTCTCTTATGATCCTTTGTATTTCTGTGTTGTCTGTTGTGATCTCTCCATTAGAGACCATAGCAAAAATCAACAAAACCAAAAGCTGGTTCTTTGAAAGGATAAATAAAATTGACAAACCATTAGCCAGACTCATCAAGAAACAAAGGGAGAAAAATCAAATCAACAAAATTAGAAACATACTGACATTTAGAAACAGTTTGTCTCACTAGTGTGCTTAACTACAACTCCTGCTTTTCAATGAAAGACCAAAGATAAAAGTAGTATTCTATAACAATCAAGTAATTATTTCTACCAAGGAGTTTTTCTTAAAGCTAAGCTAAAGAAATATGCTGTGGGATAGAGCAGTAATGCAAAGAAGAAGAGATCCAAACAAGGAAGCTTAATGACCAATCTTTTTCAGGAAAAAGAATAAAACCTCAGTTTGGGATCATGTTTTATACAGAGATTTGCATACTCTTTGGAAATGTAAAAATTTTCTACTCTAATTTCCTTGTTTAGTTGAGAAAACCAAGGCCTAGGGAATTAAAGATAAGTTTTCCAAGTCAAAGTGCAGTTAAATTAGGATTCTGATGAGAGTTCAGTGACAAGCCTTAGGGTGCAGTTGCTTCGTCTTTAGGCTGACTGGCTGCTGATCGGGTACCGGTAATGGTGCCGTCTTCAGGCTTAATTGCTTTTACTTTGGGAAACCCCTATCTTTGCTCTTAACACCCTCAACTGATCCCTTAAAATCCAAAAATCTATTGGTTTAAATGTTAATTACATCTAAGAAAATATCTTCCCAGGTGAGCATGTCAAAGAACTACAATTTGAAAAAAATGTACAATTCTATGGAGTATGTTACCACGTGCCACTGGAATTGAATATCTATGCTACCTGTTCTACACTCATGACCTAGGAAGGGAAAACAAGATTGACAATTTTTTTTTCCCGACTTAATCATGTCCAGTGTTTTAGTGCATGCAGGCTGCTATTACAAAATGCGAGGCTGGGTCGTTTATAAACCACATTATTTATCACAGTTCTGGAGGCTAGAAGTCCAAGATCAGGATGTCAGCATGGTTGAGTGAGTGAGGTCCTCTTCCTGGACATATCCCTAAATAGAAGTGATGAGCAAGTATTTCAGGACTCTTTCACAAGAGCCCTAATCCCATTCATGTGGGCTCTGCCCACATGTGGGTTCTGAACTCATGACCTAATTATTTTCAAATGGTCCCACCATCTAAAATTGTTACTTTGGGGATTAGGTTTTCAACATAAGAATTTTGGGAGAACACAAGTATTAGACCATGGCACCCAACAAGGAGACTGACTTGTCTAAGGTAACCCAAAGCCTCATCCATACTGAATGCTCTGGTGCTGATATGCAGCCAAGGACTAAGGAAATACAGATTTCTCCTAGTATATACCAAGGGGATTGCAGAGTTTTGAAAGATACAGATAAAAAACTGCCCAGATAAAAAATTGTCTTATTTGGGGGGAAAATTGTCTATTCTGTAAAAAATAGCGGGCATTTTGTACACTGTATTTGAATATATAAATCTCAGTTACCTACCCATACATCAAACACATTACAGAAATACAAATTATCCCATTTACAATTGCATCAAAAAAATAAAATACGTAGAAATAAATTTAAGCAAGGTGTTGAAAGATCTATGTATGAAAACATTCAAGACACTCATGAAGGAAATGTTTAAAAGAGACAAAAGGAGCATATTTTGTATTTATTGACTGGAAGAATTAATACTGTTAATACATCCATTCTACCCACGGCTATCTACATATTCACTGCAGTCTCTTTCAAAATTCCAAGGCATTTTTCATAAAAAGAAAAAAAAAATTCTACAACTTGTATAAAACTGTTGTTGTTCAGTTGCCAGGTCCTGTCTGACTCTTACTGATGCCATAGACTGCAGCACGCCAGACTTCCCTGTCCCTTACCATCTCCTAGAATTTGCCCAAGTCCGTGCCTTTTTAAATGGTGATGCCATCCAACCATCTCATCCTCTGTCAGCCTCTTTTTCTTCTGCCTTCAATCTTTCCCAGCATCAGGGTCTTTTCCAATGAGTCAGCTATTCACATTAGGTGGCCAAAGTATTGGAGATTCAGCTTCATCATCAGTCCTTCCGAAGAGTATTTGGGGTTGATTTCCTTTAAGGTTGACTTGTTTGATCTCCTTGGTGCCCAAGGGACTCTCAAAAGTCTTCTATACCAGCACAGTTTGAAAACATCAGTTCTTTAGCACTCTGTCTTCTTTACTGTCTATCCAGCTCTTACACGTGTACATGACTACTGGAAAGAGCATCAGCCTTGACTATACAGACCTCTGTCATCAACGTGATGTTTTTGCTTTTAACACACTGTCTAGGTTTGTCACAACTTTCCTACCAAGAAGCAACCGTCTTCTAATTTCATGGCTGCAGTCACCATCCACAGTGATTTGAGAGGCCAGGAAGAGGAAATCTGTCACTGCTTCTACCTTTTTCCCTTCTAGTTGCCATGTAAATGACAGGATCAGATACCATGATATTACTTTTTTGGTATTGAGTTTTAGGCCAGCTTTTTCACTCTCCTTTTTCATCCCCATCAGAGGCTCTTTAGTTCCCCTTCACTTTCTGCTACTAGAGTGGTATCGTTGACGTATCAGAGGTTGTTGATATTTCTCCCAGCAATCTTAATTCCAGCCTTTAGGACTCATTCAGACCAACATTTCATATGACATGCTCTGCATATAAGTTAAATCAGCAGGGTGACAATATTCAGCCTTGACGGACTCCTTCACCAATTTTGAACCAGTTTATTGTTCCTTGTCGGCTTCTAACTGTTGCTTTTTGAACTGCATACAGGTTTGTCAGAAGACAGGTAATGTTCTGGTATGCCCATCTCCTAAAGAATTTTCCACTGTGTTGTGATCCACACAGTTTGGTGAGATCAATGAAGCAGATGTTTTTCTGGAATTCCCTTGCTATCTCTATGTTCCACCAAATGTTGCCAATTTGATCTCTGGTTCCTCTGCCTTTTCTAAGGCCAGGTTGAACATCTGGAAGTTCTGGGTTCACATAATGCTTAAGCCTAGCCTGGAAGATTTTGATCATAACCTTAGGAGCACTGGAGATGAGTGCACCTGTTCAGTGGCTTGAACATTCTTTAATACTGTCCTTCTTGGGAATTGGGATGAGGATTGACATTTTCCAGTCCTCTGGTCACTGCTGGCTTTTCCAAATTTTCTAACATATTGAGTGGAAAAATTTAATAGCACCATCTTTCAGGATTTTAAATAGCTTTGCTGGAATTCTATCACCTCCACTAGCTTTGTTGGCAGCAGTGCTTTTTAAGACCCACTGGAGTTCCCATTCCAGAATTTCTGGCTCTGAGTGAGAAACTATACCATTGTGATTATCTGGGTCATTAAGATATTTTTTTGTATAGTTCTTCTGTGTACTTTTTCCATCTCTTCTTGGTCTATTCTGCTGTATTAAGTCACAAAGCACCAAAGATAAAAGTGATCTTGAGAAAGAACAACAAAGTTCGAGACTAGGGTTGTTGATTTCAAATTGTATTAGAAAGCTGTAGTAATCAAAACAGAATGACTTGCTTCTGGCACAAACACAGACACATAGATCAACAGAGCAGAACAGCGAAGCCGGAAAGAAATGCACACCCGTATATTGTCGGTTCGCTTATGGAAAAGGAGCTAAGACTATCCAGTGGGGAAAGGACAAGCTTGTCAAAAATGGCACTGGGAAAACTGGATATTCCTACGAAAAAATGGAAGTCTACCCCTGTCTTTTCCAGGCACAAAAATAAAATAAAAATGGATTAAAAATTTGAACATAAAACTTTAAGCGATTAAACTCCTAGAAGAAGACATTGAGGAAATGTTCTTGCCATCAGCCTTTGCAACTGTTTTTTGGGTTTCACACCAAAAGCAAAGGCAACAGCTGCAAAAACAAACTAGTGGGACCACATCAAACTCCAAACAAAGGAACATCAGCAAAATCAAATGGCAACTTTCACATTGACAGAAAATATTTCCCAATCATATATTTGATAAGGGCTTAACATCCAAAAATACATGAGACATTCAACTCAAGGGCAAAAAACCCCCAAATAATCCAAAATTTTAATGGAGCATAATAAAAGTAAGAGTTTCAATAAATTTGAAGATTAGATTGTAGATGAGAGACTCAGCAAGGCTTTCCTTCTAGATCAACAAAAGCCTGTGCATTCCTGGCATTACTGTCCTCATCTCCAATCACTTGTTTGACAATTACAGTTCACAGTGTACATTCTTCAGTCAATAGCAATCATCACACAGTGAGCTATAATATGTACTAAGAACAGCCCCACTGGGAAAAAAACTAACATTTGCATCCTTACTAATGAGGCATATCAAAAGGAAAGTAATTTCGGGTTTACCACTCCATTGTTTTCTATATTTTATTTCAAAGTTGAGCCACCTAGTGAGGAGAATTAGTTAAGAGACCTCAATAACATTTAGATAGAAAATCAGTTTTAATTGGGAGCATTAAAGGCAATGGCACCCCACTCCAGTACTCTTGCCTGGAAAATCCCATGGACGGAGGAGCCTGGTAGGCTGCAGTCCATGGGGTCGCTAAGAGTTGGACTTGACTGAGCAACTTCACTTTCACTTTTCATTTTCATGCATCGGAGAAGGAAATGGCAACCCACTCCAGTGTTCTTGCCTGGAGAATCCCAGGGACGGCGGAGCCTGGTGGGCTGCTGTCTATGGGGTCGTAAAGAGTCGGACACGACTGAAGCGACTTACCAGCAGCAGCAGCAATGGATTATGATTTGGGGGTAATTTATTATTACTGTAACTCTATTCCTTTTGATTCTCTAATAATCAAAGGTTAATAATTTATAAGTAATAGGGACACCTACTGCTAAATTTACAGTGAGTAGAGAAAGAAAGAATATATTAGGCAAGAAGTGAAAGTATGGGAAATCAGCATTGCCAGTAAAGTAAAGGTCAGTATGGCCTTGAGAGGAAGGAAGGTTCTCAAAGTTTCTTGAAACACCAAGGAGTCAGATGTGAGGAACTAGCTTAATTTATAAACCAGAAACTCTACCAGAAGAAATTTAAGTTCATAAAAATATTATGATGCTAAAACCCAAAATTTAAACAGAGAATAGGGTAGGGTCATGTACATAGATATTCAAAATTCTCCATTGCTTAGTACATCAAACACTCAAAGACCACCCTCACTGAAATCTTTCTCTATTGCTCACCCTACAGGTACCAGCATGAAGAAAGAGATAGCTCTACTCCACATGCAGTAGAACCCTACTTTTATCGCCTCATGGCTTTCCTTAAGAAGCATTCCATGCAGCAGATTTTCTCTATCCTATCTCATCAGGCTGACTCCCCACGGTCAACAGGAGTCCTCACCCTGGGGTCATTCCACAATCCCCATGGCTCCAGCTCCCAGCTTCCATGGACACCAGTGGACTTACAACCCTGTCCGAGGTATGAAAGGATGCAGCATGGCTTGTCTGTGGTTCTCACTCCGTTCAGACTGTCACAGATTAGTGAGTTCACTCCCCAACTGCTTCAACTGCCTCCCCCGTCCCAGTGGACGGCCATGGACATGGGGATCTCTCCCCTGCGCTTCAGCTCCCTCTCCCCCAGGTGCAGGCATGTCCCACTTGCTCTCCTCTTTCTTTCCCCTTCCTCCTTGTCCCTTCTCTCCTTTTCCTACCAAGTTTTGTATGGATCCGGATGTTCCTTCTCAGTAGTCAGGGAGTCCTGGCAGGATTCACCTGGTCTTCTGTGAGAACTGCTGCGTCTTTAGACGTTCTTGATGCATCAGTGGAGAGAGGTGTACCCCACTTCCACCTACCCCTCCATCATCTTGTCCACCCCCATTTGTGAAATATTAGGAACGAGTTTCCCTTTCTATTAAATAACATTGCCATCACCACACATGTTTAACTTCTGATTTTTGAAGAGAACACAGGTAAGTTCCACTCTCTTTAGTTGAGTCAGTCATCCAGTCGTGGCCGACTATTTGAGACCCCATGGACTGAAGCATGCCAGGCTTCCATATATCCCTCACTCCCAGAGCTTACTCAAACTCATGTCCATCCAGTCCGTGATGCCCCTTGATTATGTCTACCCTCAGACAATTTCAAAAATACAACACAATCTTATTAGTTACAGTAACCATGCTATACATCAGATCCTCAGTTCAGTTCAGTTGCTCATTCATTTCCGACACTTGTGACCCCGTGGACTGCAGAAACACAGGCTTCCCTCAGATCAGATCAGATCAGTTGCTCAGTCGTGTCCAACTCTTTGGGACCCCATGAATTGCAGCTTGCCAGGCTTCCCTGTCCATCACCAACTCCCAGAGATCTCTCAAACTCATGATTAGATGTCGTGATTAGATCATGAAGCTCAAATTCAGATCTTCAGATCTTATTAATTTTTTATATATGAAAGTGTGTAACCTTTAAAATTCTCTCCCAATTTGCCCTACCCTCCAGACTTTGGCAATCATTTTCTACTCTGAGTTCCATCTTTTTTTTCTTTTTTGAGATTCTTTATAATTGAGATCATATGGTATTTGTCTTTCTCTGACTTAGTCCACTTAGCATAATGCCCTCCAGTTTCATCCATGTTGCACAAATGTGAGGATTTCCTTCTTTTTCTAATGGCTAAATAATATTTATCTATATGTGTCATATCACAGTGTTTTAATCCATTCACCTGTTGAAAAATACTCAGGTTGTGCCTATACCAAGGCTACTGTGAATAATGCTGCAATGAACATGGGAATACAGATCTCTCTCTGAGGCAATTATTTCATTTCCTTTGACTATATATCCAGAAGTGGGATAATGCATCACATAACAGTTCTCTTAAATTTCTTGAGGAACCTCCACACTATGATTCCATGGGAGTTGCTCCGGTATACATCCCTACCAACAGTGCAAAAGCACTCATTTTTCTCCTCAGCCGCAATAACATTTGTCATTTCTTACATTTTGGTACTAGCCATTCAAACAGGTATGAGGTGATACCTGTTGTGTTTTTGATCTGCATTTCCTTTGATTACTAGTGATGCTGAGCATCTAGTCATATACCTCTTGATCATCTATATGCCTTATTTGTGGGAAAATGTCTATTCTTTAAAGATGGAGCATACATTATGTTTACTATATTCCAATATACGTAACTCAGTTGTTGACCTATATATCAACAATGAACTATCAGAAAGTGGAATGAAGAAAACAATTCCATTTACTGTTACATCAAAAAAAGATAAAACACTTAGAAATAGACAAGCAAGGTGTTGAAAGATTTTATGCAAAACCTTTAAGACATTGATAAGAGAAATTTAAAAAGAGTTAAAGATATGTAAAGTTACATTGTCAATTCAATGTGTTTCTTGAGGTAGGATTTGTATTTCTATAAACCTCCCTCTTAGAACTGCTTTTGTTGCATCCTCTAGGTTTTAGGTCATCATGTTTTCATTGTTCCTTGTTTCTAGGTATGTTTTGATTTCCCTTATTTCTTCAGTAACCTGTTCATTATTTAGAAATATGTTGCTTAATCTCCATGTATTTGTGTTCTTTGCAGGTTTTTTTCACATATAATTGATATCTGGTCTCATAGTGTGGTCAGAGAAAATAGTTGATATAATTTCAATTTCCTTAAATTTACTGAGGTTTGATTTGTGACCCAAGATGAAGAAAATGTTCCATGTACACTTGAGAAGAAAGTGTATTCTTCTGCATTTGGATGGAATGTGCTGAGATATCAATTAGGTCTGTTGGCTCTAATATTTCCTTTTAGGCTTATGTTTCCTTATTAATTTTCTGTTCTGTTGATCTGTCCATTGGTATAGGTGCAGTGAAAACATGCCTACTATTATCGTGTTACTGTCAATTTCCACTTTTATGTCAGTTAGTGTTTACCTTATGTATTGAGGTGCTCTATTGTGGGTAAATAAATATTAAAATTGCTATGTCTTTTCTTGGACTGATCCCTTAATCATTGTTAGTGTCTTTCTTTATCTCTTATAATAGTTTTTATTTTAAGGTCTATTTTTTTCTGATATGACAATTGCCAATCCGGCTTTCTTTTGATTTCCATTTGCATGGAATATCTTTTTCCATCCACTCACTTTCAGTCTGTATGTGTCTCTAGGACTGAAGTGGGTCTCTTGTAGACAGCACATATATGGGTCTTATTTTTGTATCCATTCAGCCAGTCTGAGTCTTTTGGTAAGGATGGGAGAAGATAACAGCAAATAAAACAACTGTTAATGGATTGCTTTCCAAAATATAAACAACTCAAACAACTCAGTCATCAAAGCAAAAACAAGAGCTGCAAAAATAGACTAGTGGGACTGCATGAAACTCAATACCTTGTGCATAGTAAAAGAAGCCATCAGTAAAATGAAATGACAACCTATGGAATGAAAAAATAGTATTTGCAAATCACGTATTTGGTAATGGCTTCATATCCAAGTATATATAAAAGACTCATGCAACTCAGAAGGAAAAAACATCAAAGAACCCAAATTATTAAATGAGCAAAGGAAGAGTAAGTGTTTTGAAAAATCTGAAGAGTAGACTGTAGATGACAGACACTGTAAGTTTTTCCTTCCAAAAAAGAAGCCTGTGTCTTCCTGACATTGCTTTCTTTGTCTTCAATCACCTGTTTGGTGATGCAGTTCACAGTATCCATCCTTCATTCTATAGCAATCACCCTATACTGAGCTATATGTGCTAAGAATAGCCCTACTAATTATAAAAAAACTAATAATTACATACTTAATCTGAGACATCTAAAATCCAAGGTGATTTTCAGAATGTTCACACCATCATTTTCAACATTCTATTTCAAAATTGAAACTCCTAGTAAGGAAAAATGAGTAGGGGACCTCAACAATACATGGATAGAAAGTCATTTAAAACTGGGAGCATTACTGGGTTATAATTTTGGGGAATGTATTATTACTAATACTACTATAATTTTATTCCCTTTAATTCTCTGCTATACTAGGTTGATATTGATTTAAAATAGTAATACCAACATAGAGGCACATAGTACTCAAGTTACAGTAGATTGCAGATGTGAGCCAACCAGCTTAAGCTGTGTACCAGAAACCGCACCAGAAGGAAAATGAAGTTCATAAAAATATGCTGATGCTAAACGCCAAAATCCAGACAGTAAGAGAATAGGGTAGGGTTTATGTAGATGCTGAAAACTACTCAGAGAGGTAGACATGGAAGCAAATACACTAATGAGCATCAGAAAGATCAAAGCACAAAAGGGTCTGAAAAATAAATCGTAAAGGGACTTGGTAGTCTGATCAAAAGAATAAGAGAATCAAATTAGAAAACCAAAATATAAAGACTTGTGCACATGATAGACCCAGAGAATGCTCAGCAGAGAAAATTTCAGCCTCAATGGACCAGTGAACAGAAGCCTCCAGCATCAGGAACAAAAACCCTGGGCAGGACTCACGACTGTGCGCTTCCGGGAACAGCCTCAGTTTCAAAGTTTGGGCACTATACCACCGAAAAGCGAACGCAGACAAGGATTATAGCTTGCTATGACATTGAATCACAGACAGTAGTGTTTGTTAGTTTGCTTTTCTCATTCAACTATAAAGTTAATGAATCACTAACCAATGATAATTGACACCATCAGTTTAGAGTCAGACCCTCTTTAGTCATACAATGGATATCTGAACCTGTTATATGATCCCCAATAACAGTTTTATAATTGTATTTATTGATGTTTAACTGAAGGGGAATTGCTTTACAATACTGTACTGCTTTCGGCCAAACATCAGCATGAATCAGCCATAGGGATACCTATGTCCCCCCACTCTTGAACCTCCTTCCCACCTTCCTTCCCATCCCACCCCTCGAAGCTGTTTTAGAAATATATGGAAGTCTTCACAAATTTGTGTGTCATCCTTGGGCAGAGGCCATGCTAATCTTCTCAGTATTATTCCAATTATTTAATATATATGCTACCAAAGAAAACACACGAATAACAATTTAACAGAAAAAAAATCATATAGTTAGTCATCTACCAATAAATGACCAATTACATTAGGAATTAAGGTATTCTTCTATTTTTACTGGCTCTTATAAAATTGAATTTTATAATGTCCAAAGTTCCATGAATGAATTAAGCATATATTTATGCATAACACATGTATACATGCAGAGAAATATATGCACACATATACGTCTATGTTATACAGGCTATTATCTTCCTTGCCTGTCACAACAAGCTCTTTAGTTGATGAGAATAATAGTACCAAATTTCTCCAACTTATATGTCTTCCTTTTGAGAACCATTTGTTTTATTTTTCTTTTACTTATTTCTTTTATTTTATTTTTAAACTTTACAATATTGTATTGGTTCTGCCAAATATCGAAATGAATCTGCCACAGGCATACATGTGTTCCCCATCCTGAACCCTCCTCCCTCCTCCCTCCCCATGCCATCCCTCTGGGTCATCCCAGTGCACCAGCCCCAAGCATCCAGTATCGTGCATGGAACCTGGACTGGCGATCCATTTCACATATGATATTATACATGTTTCAATGCCATTCTCCCAAATCATCCCACCCTCTCCCTCTCCCACAGAGTCCAAAAGACTGTTCTATACATCTGTGTCTTTTGCTGTCTCGCATACAGGGTTATCGTTACCTTCTTTCTAAATTCCATATATATGTGTTAGTATACTGTATTGGTATTTTTCTTTCTGGCTTACTTCATTCTGTATAATAGGCTCCAGTTTCATCCACCTCATTAGAACTGATTCAAATGTATTCTTTTTAATGGCTGAGTAATACTCCATTGTGTATATGTACCACAGATTTCTTATCCGTTCATCTGCTGATGGACATCTAGGTTGCTTCCATGTCCTGGCTATTATAACAGTGCTGCGATGAATATTGGGGTACACATGTCTCTTTCAATTCTGGTTTCCTCAGTGTGTATGCCCACTGTGGGATTGCTGGGTCATATGGCAGTTCTATTTCCAGTTTTTTAAGGAATCTCCACACTGTTCTCCATAGTGGCTGTACTAGTTTGCATTCCCACCAACAGTGTAAGAGGGTTCCCTTTTCTGCACACACTCTCCAGCATTTATTGCTTGTAGAGTTTTGGATAGTAGCCATTCTGATGGATGTGAAATGGTACCTCATTGTGGTTTTGATTTGCATTTCTCTGATAATGAGTAATGTTGAGCATCTTTTCATGTGTTTGTTAGCCATACGTATGTCTTTTTTGGAGAAATGTCTTTTTAGTTCTTTGGTCCATTTTTTATTGGGTCATTTATTTTTCTGGAATCGAGCTGCAGAAATTGCTTGTATATTTTTGAGATTAATTTTTTGTCAGTTGCTTCATTTGCTATTATTTTCTCCCATTTTGAAGACTGTCTTTTCATGTTGCTTATATTTCATTTGTTGTGCAGAAGCTTTTAATTTTGATTAGGTCCCATTTGTTTATTTTTGCTTTTATTTCCAATATTCTGGGAGGTGGGTCATAGAGGATTCTGCTGTGATTTATGTCGGAGAATGTTTTGCCTATGTTCTCCTCTAGGAGTTTTATAGTTTCTGGTCTTACATTTAGATCGTTAGTCCATTTTGAATTTATTTTTTGTATGGTGTTAAAAAGTGTATTTCCATCACCTAATTTTAATTAACCATTTTATTCTTAGATACCATGCCCCTTTAAACTAACTACGAGCAGAGAAAACCTAGTAAAGGCTTATATCTTATCCTTAATTAAATTAGCACTCTTCTGGTAAATTGGAAAAAGAATCATGTTCAGATCTCATTCAGGAGGATAAAATCTCTATTTCATCAGTTCTCTTGTTCAAACTCAATTCTTGCTCACTTCAGTCTTAAATTCTGCTTACTTACAAAGAATGGACAGGAAAAGTAATATTAAAATCGTGCTTGCAAGTGTCAGTATTTTATGCTTCTGTTGGCCAAAGGTAGGGCCAGGAATAATTTCTCAAATATTACATTACATCATGGAAGCATGAAGGTCTAGTTTTAGTATCAAAGAGGAGATGTTTGGAGGTGGTTCAAAAACTAAGCTCCATGGGTTGTCAGGATGTACTCCAGACCAGACAGATAAATTTGGTCACTAAAAAATCAAAGTCAGGAAAAGACAGGTCTTTTTCACAGAGCCGATGACTTTGTGTTGGTGCTGACCATGTAATATTCTGATATTACCATTTGGATATTTATTAGAAATTTTCTCAAAGATACAAATGTAACGAGAATATTAAAGATGCATAAAAGTAAAAGAGCTGTCAAGGTGCCTAGAGAAAGGCTAGCCAGGAGAACCAGGCCCCCACACTGATAATTGTCAAAGACTGTAACAGTGAGTATTATAGACAGAGAAGAACAAATGGATAAAACCAATGTTCTAGGGCACTGCTGTTTTGTAGTCAAAGACAAAATATTTTTCTATTTAAGCAGAGTCATCACAGCTCCCAATGTGGTCCCGGTTACACACATGCAGACCAAGAGCCACAGGCATGTATGATGTGACATCAGGAAGTGAACAGATGAGTGTACTGGTGCCCAGTGACCTGCATCTGCTAATAATGGGACCTGGGGAAAATTACTTGCCCTCTCCAAGTCATTACATCTTCATTACCATAACTCAATGATCATAGTGAGATTAACGCTATCTCACAGGGTTACTGTGAAACACAAATTTAAAAATTTTTAAAGCTTTTGGGAAAGTATCAAAGACATGCATGGGGTTACTAAGGTGAGTGAGCAGATCCAAGGTACAGTATCCTTTTTCTCTTGGTATTCTCTTTGTACTCAACAGTAGCGATCAGTCAGTCATGTGTTTACTCTTATCCCAGCGTGATGGTAAACCACACAGATCAACTGGACTTTTCTTGTCATTTCAATGTCTAAAATGCAAGCATTAGTCAATGTAGAATGAAAAATTACAAACTCCTTGAGGGCCTCCCTGCCAGAGTCTGCAGAGTCCCAACACTAAACTGTCTTAAAAGAATGGCCTAAACACTCTGGCTCAGAATTAAGTTCCAAATGTTGGCAGAGCACAGAAGTACTTCTGAGAGCAATACAAAAATTCAGGGAGTAATCTACTTCTCCAACTATCTATCTGTGCAAATATCATCATATACCTAAATTTACACAGAAGGCGCTCCTTCTTCCCCACCCCAGGTACTACAGCACCTGGGCACTCAGAGCAACTGGGAAATAGAAGGCTTCTCTCCAAAGATGGATTTGATAACCTCAGGTGAATAGATCATCTCAGAACGGCTCATGTTTTTATTTAAACAGGTCCTGCCTGCTGCTGCTGCTGGTCATGTCAAATCTGCTCTGTGCCAAGGTAACTCATGCCCGTCCTGCTTTCCTGACATGTTTGACATCCCCCTGATCTCCTTTACAGATCCATTTCTCAATGCCACCAGGCTGTCCCATGACATTTTTGGCCTTTCCTGGATAATGTTCACTGAGTTTGTAAGTACTGTGCTGGTGATGGTTTAGTTGCTAAACCATGTCTGAGTTTTGCAACCCCATGGACTGTAGCCCGCCAGGCACCCAGATGAACCTTGGTGTAAGTGACTGAGCTATACTGTCCTTTCAACAAGAAGGCTGCATCAGCCAGACTTCAAATAACACAGTGTCTAGGTCAAAGAAGTCGTCAGCTTATAAGATGTGGAAATCAAAGAGAGGATCAGTTTTGTGAAATCTCAAAGATTCCTAAGAAGTGCAATAACTTTTTAAATTTCCTTTCATTCATTTATTTTTGTAAATTTCCAAAGTAAATGATTTTGTATTTGTCAGCCAAGAGTGCCATAAAAGAATAAAATAGACTCAGGAATAATCAACAGAAATTTATTTCTTCACAATTCTGGGGTCTAGAAGTCTCAGATCAGGGTGCCAGCATGGTGAGGTCCTGGTAAGAACTCTTTCTTCCCAGGCTGGCTTCTCTGTGTGTCCTCACACAAGGTGGTGGGTGGGGAAGAGAGATAGAGGAAAAGACACAGAGGCACTGAAAATTCTCTGGTGTTTCGCTTCATGAAGAAACTAAACCTATTGAATCAGTGTTCCACCTTAAGAGCTCATTTAACCTTTTGGGCTTTCTAGAGGCTCAGAGGGTAAAGAAACTGCCCACAATGTAAGAGACCGGGGTTCTATCCCTGGGTCTAGAAGATTCCCTGGAAAGGGGAACGGCAAGCCACTCCAGTATTCTTGCTTGAGAAATCCCATGGAGAGAGGAGCCTGGTGGGCTACAGTCCATGGGGTCCCAAAGAGTCAAACCCTTTCCAAAACACAGTACTTTGGCAGTTAAGGCCTAACACTCAAATTTGAAGAAAACACTTTCAGTCCATAATACTACCTGACATAAAGCACTAAAGTGAAAGAGGAGAGTGAAAAAGTTGTTTAAAGCTCAACATTCAAAAAACTAAGATCATGGCATCTGTTCTCATCACTTCATGGGAAATAGATGGGGAACAGTGGAAACAGTTTCAAACTTTATTTTTTGGGCTCCAAAATCACTGCAGATGGTGACTGCAGCCATGAAATTAAAAGACACTTACTCCTTGGAAAGAAGGTTATGACCAACATAGACAGCATATTAAAAAGCAGAGACATTACTTTGTCAACAAAGGTCCATCTAGTCAAGGCTACGGTTTTTCCAGTGGTCATGTATTGATGTGAGAGTTGGACTGTGGAGAAAGGTGAGTGCCTAAGAATTCATGCTTTTGAACTGTGGTATTGGAGAAGATTCATGAGAGTCCCTTGGACTGCAAAGAGATCCAACCAGTCCATTCTAAAGGAGATCAGCCATGGGTGTTCTTTGGAAGAAAGTATGCTAAAGCTGAAACTCCAGTACTTTGGCCACCTCATGCGAAGAGTTGTCTCATTGGAAAAGACTCTTATGCTGGGAGGGATTGGGAGCAGTAGGAGAAGGAGACAACAGAGGATGAGATGGCTGGATGGCATCACTGACTAGATGGACGTGAGTTTGAGTGAACTCTGGGAGTTGGTGATGGTTAGGGGGACCTGAAGTGCTGTGATTCATGGGGTCACAAAGTGTCGGACATGACTGAGCAACTGAACTGAACTGAACTGGGGAAAGGGAAGCATGTTGATTTTCTGGTCCTTCAGTGTCTCTCTGGGCTTTCTTCTCCAGGCTCAGAATAAATAGCCAATAAAAGAGAATTTCTCTGCAGTGAACTGGGTGGATGGAACATGTTAAACAAAGCTGTATCCCGGTCACAAAAACGAATACTGTTTTTTTTTCATGCTACAAGTTATTGTTTTCAGTTTTGCAGTGAATAGATTTAGAGCTACAGTAGAATGGAGTTTAGAACTGGAAACAATTATTCTCTTTCTGATGAAGGTATTTGAAAGTTGTATGTTAATTCTTTTAGGTCAATCAAGGAGCACACAGTAGAGCAGACAGCTAATAAAAAGCAGTGCTAAAGGTTTCTATTAAATTCACATTTTTCTTTTTACTCACTAGTTTTTGTTTCATCCTCCATTTTTGACTACCCATTTTTTCCATATCTTCCAAGTAATTTATTGAAATCTTCATAACTTTTGCTAAAGATTAGTTTTCCTCTATCAATGCGTTAGCTTGATTTCTCTACTCTTATTATTCTCAGTCCATTTCTTACTATTTCCTATAACTTTATGCCATGTTTTTCTGCACTACCATTTTGTCCCCATAAACAACACTGTATTCTGCACCTGGGATGAACACTAAGCTTCTTGGTGTGCGGATCAGAGATAAGTCAACGTCATAACTGTATAACACCTTATAAGGGGATATATTGGCTCTAACCCACAGTAAACAAGAGATTAATGGTTAATCTCTTGTTCATTGGAAGGACTGATGATGAAGCTGAAACTTCAATACTTTGGCCACCTGATGTGAAGAGCTGAGTCATTTGAAAAGACCCTGATGCTGGGAAAGATTGAGGGCAGGAGGAGAAGGGGATGACAGATGATGAGATGCTTAAAGACATCACGGACTCAATGGACATGGGTTTGGGTGGACTCCGAGAGTTGGTGATGGACAGGGAGGCCTGGCTTGCTGCAGTTCAGGGGGTTGCAAAGAGTAGGACATGACCAAGAGACTTAACTGAACTGAACTGAAATGGCCTAGAAGATTAAATAAAATGTCATATGGATATCATTATATATATTCATTTGTAAAGAAAATTAATGAGAACATGCAGAAGACTTACAATTTGCTGAAACAGAAAGTGTACCACCTCAGAGCTGAATATATATATCACCTAGAAAAAATACTTTCTCAGCTTATGGTGACTTCTAAAGAAAGGGACTCCACAGCTTTCATCTCCAGCCTACTGTGGACTCCTTTCCACTTTCCTCCACAACTTCCCTCCATGAAAACTCTTCCCTAGGTTATAAAATACACCTTGAGCTTCTGGTTCAGACCAGAGGACATTGATCTTTTTGTGACCACTACTCTGTTTGTTCTGGAAAAAGGAGACCACTAAAGGAGACATTTTATAGCTTGCAAAAAGAAGGTGAACCAGTTTAGGGCCTGAAGAATGGAAGAGCAACACAGGAGCACCTAAGAGAAGACAAGCCAGGCTCAGCATTCCTGACCTCCAACCTAGTGTCAGAAGGCAGCCTGAGTAGGGCTGTTCCTCCCAAGGAATAAATGTGAAGGAACAGCAGGTGGTGGTTTAGTTGCTAAGCTGTGCCTGACTGTGTGTGATCCATGGAATATAGCCCACCAGGTTCCTCTGTCCATGGAATTCTGCAGGCAAGAATACGGATTCCCATGTCCTCTTCCAGGGGACCTTCCCAGCTCAGGGACTGAATCCGAGTCTTCTCAAGGCAAGTGGATTCCTTACTGTCTGAGGCATCAGGAAAGCCCAAGAAACTCAATAATCACATGGATATTTGGAAAATAAAAGGATAAAAACAGATGTTAATATTAGATAAAGTAGACTTTAGAGAAAAGAAAATATCTACGAACAAAGGAATACAAGGACTTTACATAAGTGAAAAAGAGTCAATTCAGCAGGAATTCATAATACTCCTAAATATGTATACACCAAGCAACATAATCTCAAAGTACTTGAAGCAAAAATAGATATATCATCTGAATACTCCTATAAATTATAATGAGATTGAAACTGTGGCATAAAACTTTTGAAAAAGAAATAATTAATCCAAGATAGTTTGACCAGAGAATTCTAATAAATATTTTAACTATTAAGATCAATTTGATATAATCCCTTCAAGAAAATGAAAGAGTAGGAAACCATTCCCAACTAATGAGATGGGGCCAATATTGATCTATATCAAAATGAGACAAAGGCAGCACAAAAAGGAAATTTCAGACTAACCTGTCTCACAAATTTGGAATTAAAAGTTTTCACTCTCACACATACGAATCAAACAAATGAATTCAACAATGTATATATAATCTCTTGATAGTTTCTGGTCCCTTCCTAAGTCTGGTCACATTACCTATCTCTTCTAAGGGTTTAAGTGAATCAAGGATACAGTCAGTTAGGGACCCAGTAATAATATTATGATACCAGAAATACAGTGACAAATACTCAAGTCTAGGTCAAATCAGAAACTGACTTCTCCCATTAAACTTAATCCTACCCAGTAATCCTAAATGTCTAGCAAAATTAACTACAACTAGAATCATAAGATAAAGAAAACATAGCAACTGTATAGACATGGTGTGTGTGTTTGATATTCTTTATATGCCCCTCGGGAACCCTGTTGATCATTTTCTATTATGTTTTGAAGCTTTGGAGGCTGAGAAGACTAGACTTTATCTCTCTAGCTCTCCTTGCGTCTGACTTCTACTTGAGTTGGCCAGGGGTGGACAAAAGAGATTGGTGAGTCAGTGGAGAAAGAGATTAGTGGATTGATTCTTTCCTCTGACTCCTTTTTGCTGGAAAGTAGCCAAGTTTCTCCACTGAAGCCCAGAGATCTGGTCAGAGGCCATCGCTTTTAGCAGCAGCTATGTACAAGACTCTTTAGAGACTGCACTATCCATTCTCTTCCTTTGCCCTGTTGGCTTATAAGTGTTTGTGAATCTATGTTCTTGCCTGTCTCAAAGAGTTTCCCTCTTCCTTTTAAGCTATCCTTATCTCTGATACATCTTCCAAATCCTTAAAGTTCATTGTGTGTTAGTTGCTCAGGCATGTCTGACTTTTTGTGATCCCCATGGACTGTAGCCTACAAGGCTTCTCTGTCCAAAGGATTCTGCAGACAAGAATGCTGGAGTGGGTAACTATTCCCTTCTGCATGGATCTTCCCTGCCCCAGGGGTCCAACCCAGGTCCCCCACATTGCAGGCAGATTCTCTACCATCTGAGCCACCAGGGAAGCCAGTTTTCTTTATTTCCCTTACCTGTGTAAATCATCTTGATTTCCGACAATGATAGGGGTGGCTATGGAGCTGCTAGATAAAGATGGTCCTCAAAGATCTAATGCTAAACTGCTTCCAACAGGAGGGGGATATTTTTTTCCTGACTCCAAAACCATAAATACAAGAACATGTCACAGGTCATGTAAAAATAAGTGCTGAGAAATCAATGATTTAAGAATGGATTTGGTCAAAGTGCACAAACTTTAAGCTGTAAGATGATGAATAGTGTCTGAGGATCTAATGTGTAACATGGTGACTATGGTTTGTAAAGTGTTATTGACATTTGTGGGGCTTCCCAGGTGGTGTTCGTGATAAAGACCCCTCCTGCCAGTGCAGGATGCATAAGAGACATGGGTTGAATCCCTGGATCAGGAAGATCCCCTGGAGGAGGACGTGGCATCCCACTCTAGTGTTCTTTCCTGGAGAATCCCCATGGACAGAGGAGCTTGGCAGTGTATATAGTCCAGGGGTCACAAAGAGTTGGACATGATTGAAGTCAGTTAGCACACATGTAAGAGAGTTAAACTTAAAAGTTCTCACCAAAAAGATCTTGAAAAGTAAATATGTGAGGTGATATTAATAGATATGTTAATTAAATCAATGAGGGAATCCATTCATCATGTATACTTATTTAAATTATAACGTATGCTTCAAATATCTTGCCATTTTATCTGGAAATTATATTTTAAAAGACTGAAAAAAGAAAAAAAAACAAGAATTTCAATACTTTTTATATCATATTATAGATATTTCAGCCATTACTCTTGGTATGTAAAGTGTTTTTTTTTTTTTTATTATTCCAGATAATAACCAGTGGGATTCATTGGACATTCAGAAAAGGAAGAAGCCTTGGAAATTATCTAGAAAATTCTCTCATATTAAGGACATATAAGGGAATCCAAGAATGATTAGGTCACTTATCTAAACTTATAAAACTCGATGCAAAAGTAGCAATAGAAACCAGATTTTGTAGGTTTAGGTGACTCTTTACCGAATTACCCAACAAATGGAAATATCTCGTATGCTCTGCAAAACTTGATTGTTATCTCTTTCACAGAACTGATCATATTCCACCTCATGTTATTGTCCAGTTAGCCTGTTTTACCAAGTATATTAAATTCCTTGAAGGTTCAATCCTGGCATGTCTGTTCTCACTCTATATTCTCACATATGGCTAACTCTTTATCAGTGCCATTCCTACTACCTGGAAGACCCTGTCTCTTTTACCTCATGACTTCCCCGACATCTTTCAGATCTCAGTAAAGACCACTTCCCCAAAGCAGCCGTTCCTGATTCTGACACAGCTCAGGGCTCCTTGTTATGTGCACATATGGCATTGTGTGCTTTTCTCGACACGTGTCCCAATTGTGGTGCAACATGTAACTTTGAAATTTATCTGTTTCTGTTTTTCTATTAAAATTTAAGTCCTAATTCATAAAGTCCACATGTGTTCTTCCCTGCTGTTCATTCTTTGCATCCTGCAGGCCTTCCTTAGGTGCTCATTCAATGAAACACTTTTATTCGTGCAGAGTAAAATTCCAATGAATTTTTGATTCTGCTCAAAGCATACACTGAACTACAACCATGGAGGTCTTTTCTCCCCACCCAAGCCCTCATACCCTGATTATTTGGACATAATTACAGAACTAGAACTGTGGGGATTTCCCTTGTGGCTCACTGGTGATATATCTGCCTGCAGTGTGGGAGGTCTGGTTTTGATCCCTGGGATGTGAAGATTCCCTGGAGAAGGGAGAGGCTACCCACTCCAGTTTTCTGGCCTGGAGAATTCCATGGACTGTATAGTCCATGGGGTCACAAAGATTTGGACATGACTGAGCGACTTTTACTTTCACAAAACTGTGGATGCATTTGTTTTTAATCATCACCTTATTAGATAGAAATCACTTGATTTGCAGTCTGTTATTCCACATACACTAGCCCTTGCAGTTCATGTCCTAAGATAATGTGATAATCCACTCACGGACCAAAAGCCTGAATAGGACAGAACTAGAGACAGTGCTCTGAACCTGCCGCTTGAATCTACTTTTTACCATAGGATTCTCAGCTTCACTAGAGGAGTTCAGTTTCTTAGCTGTACTCTCTGATGATGACAGATAAAAATACTTTAAGGAGAGCCTACAAATCAAATATTCCTACATTGTACACAAACATTTAATCTCTCTTGGAAGGTACAAAAGAAAGTCACCTCCTTGATGAATTGTTACCTACTTTTCCCAGATGAAAGTACCATCTTCCTCCTTATGGCTTCCTGATTTCATTCTCACAATTTTTGTCTCACTGACCACATTTTGACCTATATTATAGTTAATTATCTGAACAACTCCAAACCCCACTCCTTTAGTTCAGTTCCCCTGGAGCTATAAGGGTACGCCAACTGCCCTGACGTTAGTATTTATTGAGTATCAAACATGGCAGAAACTGGCCAGCCATTTGTTCTTTCTGAGGTAAATATTATAATTAAAAGAAAATACCCAGCCTCTGGTATTTTGGACAAACTGACAACTGGACAAAATCTTAACTGCTATTCCAGATAAAAGTTCCTTTTGTGTGGACTTTTTTCTTTTAGAGAGAACTTGCATTCTAGATAGCATTCAGGTAAATAGAAATTGGACTGATACATTAGCTGGAAAAACCCACGGTTGCAGGAAACAAAAGTAGACAAATCACACATCTTCTGTATACTTCAAGACCTATTTTATTAGGAGCTGGCAGCTCAGACAGGAAAGAGAGTCCCCGTGCATACAGGAGATCTGGGTTCCATCCCTGGTCAGGAAGATCCCTGGAAGAGGGCATGTCAAACCACTCCAGTATTCTTCCCTAGAGAATCCCAATGGACAGAGAAGCCTGGTGGGCTGCAGTCCAAGGGGTTGTCAGTCCAGGGGGTCGTAAAGTGTTTGACACGACTGAGCAACTACGCACCACAAACTTCTCACATTGACATCCTGACATTTAGAAACAGTTTCTCTCACAATGTGCTTAACTACAACTCCTGCTTTTCAGTGGAAGATCACAGATAAAAGTAATATTCCATAACAGTCAAGTAATTATTTCTATCAAGGTACTTTCTGAAAGCTACGCTAGAGAAATACACTGTGGGATAAAGCAGATAATGAGAAGTATAAGAGACCCAAACACAGAAGCTGCACAACCCATCGATAATTTTCTTTTTGGGAAAAAGAATAAAACCTCAGTTTGGAATCATGTTTTATACAGAGATTTGCATAATCTTTGGAAATGTAAAGGATTTTCTACTCTAATTTTCCTTTTCCAGTTGAGAAAACCAAGCCCTAGAAAATTGAAGATAAGTTTTCCAAGTCAAAGAGCAAGTAAGTTAGGATTCTGATGAGAGCCCAGATACAGGCCTCAGTGTCCATTTGCTTCATCGTTAGGCTGACGGGCTGGAGATTGGGGTACCAGTAATGGTGCCGTCTTCAGGCTGAATTGCTTTTATTTGGGAAACCTCTATCTTTGCTCTTAACACCCTCAACTGATCGCATAAAATCCACAATCTATTGATTTAAATATTAATTACCTCTAAGAAAATATGTCAGCATGTCAAGAAAATAGGTGAGCATGTCAAAGAACTACAATTTGAAAGAAATGTACAATTCTATGGAATAGGTCACCATGGGCCTCAGGAATTGAATATCTATGCTACCTGTTCCACATTTATCACCTTGGAAGGGAAAACAAGAGTTTCATTCCCCCCCACCCCATTTAATCACGTTCAGTGTTTTAGTGCACGCAGGCTGCCTTTACAGAATGCCAGCGGCTGGGTGGTTTATAAACCACGTTATGTATCACAGTTCTGGAGGCTAGAAGTCCAAGATCAGGGTGCCAGCATGGTTGAGTGAGTGAGGGCCTCTTCCAGGACATATCCCTAAATAGAAGGGATGAGCAAGTATTTCAAGCCTCTTTCACAAGAGCCCTAATCCCATTCATGTGGGCTCTGCCTCATGACCTAATCATTTTCCAATCATCCCACTTCCTAATATCGTTACTTTGGGGATTAGGTTTTCAACATATGAATTTTGGGAGAACACAAGCATTTAGACCATGGCACCCAATGAGGAGACTGACTTGTCTAAGGTAACCCAGTGCCTCATCCATACTGAATGCGCTGTGGTGCTGATAGGAAGCCAAGGACTAAGGAAGCTGAATCAGGACCAGCAGCCCCAGGTGGAGGGTCTGAGATGGCAAACTCCTTGATGGATTTCACAACAATATAAGAGTGTTTCCAGGGTCTTCCTTGGTTATCAGTCATTGAGCAATCCCCCGCTCCTCCTATACATGTTCCAATTTCAAATATGAGTTAATTACTGAGTTCTTAGACAAAGTACCTGTTGATCAACATGGAAACATCACGACTATGCACATGAGGAAAAGGGCCTTTGACAGATACAAATTTCAGTGTGGAAAGTCCTCAAGACTTTATTCACTTCAAATAGCAATTACAAGTTTGGGGATCTCCCAAGATCATTCTTGGATTCCTAATCAGCTAGGACACCAAGAGCTCACTTAAAGCTGTTATACATGTGGTTATGGTTTATTCCAGATCTTTGATTTATTTTTAATTCATTTTTTTTATTTTTAGTGCAGTATAATTGATTTGCAATGCTATAAATGTCAGTTTTTGTTGAACAGTGAATAAGTTATACATATATGTATATACAATCTTATTCAGATTCTTTTCTCATGGAGCACAGATGGGTTCCAAATAGGAAAAGGAGAACGTCAAGGTTGTGCATTGTCACCAGGCTTGTTTAACTTATATGCAGAGTACCTCATGAGAAACACTGGGCTGGATGAAACACAAGCTGGAATCAAGATTGCCAGGAGAAATATCGATAACCACATATATGCAGATGACACCACCCTTATGGCAGAAAGTGAAGAAGAACTAAAGAGCCTCTTGATGAAAGTGAAAAAGGAGGGGGAAAAAGTTGGCTTAAAGCTCAACATTCAAAAAACTAAGATCATGGCATCTGGTCCCATCACTTCACGGCAAATAGATGGGGAAACTGGAAACAGTGGCTGACTTTATTTTGGGGGGCTCCAAAATCACTGCAGATGGTGACTGCAGCCATGAAATTAAAAGACGCATACTCCTTGGAAGGAAAGTTATGACCAACGTAGACAGCATATTAAAAAGTCAAGACATTACTTTTTCAACAAAGGTGTGTCAAGCCAAGCCTAAGTTTTTTTGAGTAGTCACGTGTGGATGTGAGATTTGTACTTTAAAGAAAGCTGAGTGCTGAAGAATTGATGTTTTTGAACTGTGGTATAGGAGAGAACTCTTGAGAGTCCCTTGGACTACAAGGAGATCCAACCAGTCCATCCTAAAGGAGATCAGTCCTGGGTGTTCTTTGGAAGGACTGATGCTAAAGCTGAAACTCCAATACTTTGGCCACCTCATGCCAAGAGTTGACTCATTGGAAAGATCCTCATGCTGGGAGGGATTCGGGGCAGGAAGAGAAGTGGATGACAGAGGATGAGATGGCTGGATGGCATCAACAACTCGATGGACGTTAGTTTGACTGAACCCCTGGAGTTGGTGATGGACAGGGAGGACTGGTGTGCTGCAATTCATGGGGTTGCAAAGTGTCAGACACAACTGAGCGACTGAACTGAACTGAACTGATGGGACCAGATGACATGATCTTAGCTTTTTGGATATTGAGATTTAAGCCGGCTTTTTCATTCTCCTCTTTGAACCTCATCGGAGTTTCTTTAGTTCCTCTTTGCTTTCTGCCATTAGAGTTGTAACACTCACATATCTGAGGTTGTTGATATTTCTCCCAGCAATCTTGATTCCAGCTTTTAGGACTCATCCAGTCCAGCAATTTCCATGACATGTTCTGCATATATATTAAATCAGCAGGGTGAAGGCCTTGAAGGACTCCTTCACTAATTTTGAACCAGTTTATTGTTCCTTGTCTGCTTCTAACTGCTGCTTTTTGAACTGCACACAGGTTTCTCATAAGATGGGTAAGGTTGGTCTGGTATGCCCATCTTCTTAAGAATTTTCCACTTTGTTGTTGTCCACACGATCTGGTGAGGTCAATGAAGCAGATGTTGTTCTGGAACTGCCTTGCTTTCTCTGTGTTCCAGAAAATGTTGACAATTTGATCTCTGGTTCGTCTCCCTTTTCTAAACCGAGATTGAACATCTGAAGTTCTAGGTTTGAATAATGCTGAAGCCTAGCCTGGAGGATTTTGAGCATAACCTTACTAGCACTGGAGATGATTGCAACTGTTCAGTGGCTTGAACAGTCTTTAATACTGCCCTTCTTGGGAACTGGGACAAGGTTGACCTCTTCCTGTCCTTACGCCACTGCTGGCTTTTCCAAATTTTATGATATATTGAATGGAGCCTTTATTAGCATCATCTTTTAGGATTTTAAATAGCTTTGCTGGAATTCCATCACCTCCAATAGCTTTATTGGCAGCAGTGCTTCTTAAGACCCACTTGACTTCACATTCTAGAACGTGGGGCTCAGAGTGAGAAACTACACCATTGTGATTATCTGGGTCATTAAGATATTTTTTTGTATAATTCTTCTGTGTTCTTCTCCTATCTCTTCTTGGTCTATTCTGCTGTATTAAATCACAAAATACCAAAGAGTCAAAGTGACCTTGAGAAAGAAGAACAAAGCTTGAGACCATGGCTGCTGATTTCAAATATATTAGAAAGCTGTAGTAATCAAAACAGAATGCTTTGCTTCTGGCACAAAAACAGACACATAGATCAACAGAGCAGAACAGCAAAGCCGGAAAGAAACGCACACCCGTATATTGTCGGTTAGCTTATGAAATAGGAGCCAAGAATATCCAGTGGGGAAGGACAAGCTTTACAAAATGGCACTGGGAAAACTGGATAGTCCTATGAAAAAACGGAACTGTGTCCCTCTCTTTTACCATACACAAAAATCAGCTAAAAAGGGATTAAAAGTTGAACTTAAGACTTTAAGGGATTAAACCCCTAGAACAATACATTGGGGTAATCTTCTTGCCATAGGTCTTTGCAATGAGGTTTCGGGTTTCACAGCAGAAGCAAAGGCAACAATTGCCAAAACAAACAAGTGGAACCACATCAGACTCCAAAGAAAGGAATATCAACAAAATCAATGGCAATTTACAGATTTACAGAAGATATTCCAAATCATATATTGGTTAAGGGCTTAATATCCAAAAATACATGGGACCTACAACTCAATGGCAAAAAACCCCAAATAATCCAAATTTTTAATGGAGTGTAAGGAAAGTAAGAGTTTCAATAAATCTGAAGATTATACTGTAGATGAGAGACACAGCAAGGTTTTCCGTCTAGAACAATAAAAGCCTGTGCCTTCCTGGCATTACTTTCTTCATCTCCACTCACTTGTTTGACAATTACAGTTCAATGTGTACATTCTTTAGTCAATACTAATCACCCCACAGTGAGCTATAATATGTACTAAGAACAGCCCCACTGGGGAAAAAAAATCCTAATATTTGCATCCTTACTAATGAGGCATATCAAAAGGTAGGTAATTTCCAGAGTTTACCACTCCATTGTTTTCTATATTTCATTTCAAAATTGAGCTGCCTAGTAAGGAAAATGAGTTAAGAGACTTCAATAATATATAGATAGAAAATCAGTTTTAAAAGGGAGCATTAATGGATTATAATTTGGGGGTAATTTATTACTACTGTTGTAACTATAGTCCTTTTGGTTCTCTATTGCATCCATTAATAATTTTTATAAATATTAATACCAACACAGGGACTGCTGCTGCTGCTGCTGCTGCTAAGTCACTTCAGTTGTGTCTGACTCTGTATGACCCCAAAGGTGGCAGCCCACCAGGCTCCCCTGTCCCTGGGATTCTCCAGGCAAGAACACTGCAGTGGGTTGCCATTTCCTTCTCCAATGCATGAAAGTGAAAAGTGAAAGTGAAGTCGCTCAGTGGTGGTCAGACCCTCAGGGACCTCATGGACTGCAGCCTATGAGGCTGCTGCGCCCATGGGATTTTCCAGGCAAGAGTACTGAAGTGGGTTGCCATTGCCTTCTCCGGAGAATTAGGTAGGGTCGGGTATACAGACATTCAAAATTCTCCATTGATTAGTGCATCAGGCACTCAAGGACCACCCTCACTGAAGTCTTTCTCTATTGCTCAACCTACAGGTACCAGCATGGAGAAAGAGACAGCTCTACTCCACAGGCAGTGGAACCCTACCTTTACGCCTCATGGCTTTCCTTAAGAAGCATTCCATGCAGCAGATTTCCTCCATCTCATCCCATCTGGCTGACTCCCCACGGTCAATAGGAGTCCTCACCCTGGGATCGTTCTACAATCCCCATGGCTCCAGCTCCCAGTTTCTGTGGACACCAGTGGACTTACAACCCTGTCCGAGGTATGAAAGGCTGCAGCATGGCTTGTCTATGTGGTTCTCACTCTGTTCAGACTGTGACAGATTAGTGAGTTCACTCCCCAACTGCTTCAAATGCCTCCCCTGTCCCAGTGGACGGCCATGGGTGCGGGGATCTCTCCCCTGCACTTCAGCTCCCTCTCCCCCAGGTGCAGGCTGGTCCCACTTGCTCTCGTCCTTCTTTCCCCTTCCTCCTTGTCCCTTCTTTCCTTTGTCCTACCAAGTTCTGCATGGATCCGGATGTTCCTTCTCAGTAGTCAGCGAGTCCTGCCAGGATTCACCTGGTCTTCTGTGAGAACTGCTGCGTCTTTAGACGTTCTTGATGCATCAGTGGAGAGAGGTATACCCCACTTCCACCTACCCCTCTGTCATCTTGTCCACCCCCATTTGTGCATGGATTAGAAACGAGTTTCCTTTTCTATTAAGTAACATTGCCATCACCACACACATTTAACTTTTGCTTTTTGAGGAGAACACAGGTAATTCCCACTCTCTTCAGTTCAGTCTGTCATTCAGTCGTGTCCCACTCTGTGTGACCCCAGGGACTGCAGCACGCCAGGCTTCCCTGTATATCCCGACACCCAGAGCTTGTTCAATCTCATGATTAGACCCGAAGCTCAAACTTAGATCTTCATCTTAATAATTTTTTATACATAAAAATATGTAACCTTTAAAAATCTTTCCCAA
The DNA here is from genome assembly GCF_003369695.1 of Bos indicus x Bos taurus. Taxonomy (NCBI): domain Eukaryota; kingdom Metazoa; phylum Chordata; class Mammalia; order Artiodactyla; family Bovidae; genus Bos; species Bos indicus x Bos taurus. The sequence continues at coordinate 35,734,327 of NC_040098.1, read as the reverse complement.
TTTTCCTACCCTCCAGTCTTTGGCAATCATTTTTCTACTCTGAGTTCCTTTTTTTCTTTTTTGGAAATTCCTTATAGTTGAGATCCTATGGTATTTGTCCTTCTCTGACTTAGTTTACTTAGTGTAATGCCCTCCAGTTTCATCCTTGTTGCCACAAATGGAAGGATTTCTAATTCTAATGGCTAAATAATATTTACCTATATATATCACATCACCATTCACCTGTTGAAAGATTGTTTCTATAACAAGGCTACTGTGAATAATGCTGCAATGAACATGGGAATACAGATCTCTCTTTGAGACAATGACTTCATTTCCTTTGACTATATATCCAGAAGTGGGATAATGGATCACATAAACGTTCTCTTTTAAATTTCTCGAATAACTTCCACACTATGATTCCAATGGAGGTACACTGGTATACATCCCTACCAACAGTGCATAAAGCACTCCTTTTTCTCCTCATCCTCAATAACATTTGTCCTTTCTTACATTTTTGGTACTAGCCATTCAAACAGGTAAGAGGTGATATCTCTTGTGTTTTTGATCTGCATTTCCTTTGATTATTAGTGATGCTGAGCATCCTGTCATATACCTTGTGATCATCTATATGTCTTATTTATGGGAAAAATGTCTATTCTTTAAAGATGTAGCATACATTATGTTTACTATATTCCAATATATGAAACTCAGTTGTCTACCTATGTATCAACAGCAAATTATCAGATAGTGGAATAAAGAAACAATTCCATTTACTATTGCATCACAAAAAGATAAAACACTTAGAAATAAACTTAAGCATGGTGTTGAAAGGTTTTATGCAAAACCATTAAGACATTGATAAGAGAAATTTTTAAAGAGTTAAAGATATGTAAAGTTAGGTCACCTATTCAATGTGTTTCTTGAGGTAGGATTTGTATTACTATAAACTTCCCTCTTAGAACTGCTTTGGTCCATCCTCTAGGTTTTTGATCATCATGTTTTCATTGTTCTTTGTTTCTAGGAATGTTTTGATTTCCCTTATTTATTCAGTAAACTGTTCACTATTTAGAAATGTGTTGTTTAATCACCATGGGTTTGTGTTCCTTAAAGATTTTTTCTTTTTTCCTATAATCAATATCTAGTATGATAGTACTCTTGCCTGGAAAATCCCCTGGATGTAGGAGCCTGGTAGGCTGCAGTCCATGGGGTTGCCAAGAGTCGGACACGACTGAGGGACTTCACTTTCACTTTCACTTTCATGCATTGGAGAAGGAAATGGCAACCCACTCCAGTGTTCTTGCCTGGAGAATCCCAGGGACGGGGAGCCTGGTGGGCTGCTGCCTATGGGCTCGCACAGAGTCGGACACGACTGAAGTGACTTAACAACAGTAGTAGTAGCAGTATCATAGTGTTGTGGTCAGAGAAAATTCTTTATATAATTTCAATTTCCTTAAATTTACTGAGGTTTGATTTGTGACCCAAGATGAGGAGAATGTTCCATATGCACTTGAAAAGAAAGTATACTCTTCTGCATTTGGATGGAGTGTGCTGAAGATATCAATTAGGTCTGTTTGCTCTAATATTTCCTTCTAGGTTTATTTTTCCTTATATTTTCTGTTCTGATGATCTGTCCACTGGTGTAGGTGCGGGGTTAACATGCCTACTATTATTGTGTTATGGTCAATTTCTCCTTTTGTGTCAGTTAGTGCTTACCTTATATATTGAGGTGCTCTTATGTAGGGTACATAGTTAAAATTGCTGTCTTTTTCTTGGACTGATCCCTTGATCATTTGGTAGTGTTCTTCTTTATCTCTTATAATAGTTTTTATTTTAAGGTCTATTTTTTCTGATACGAAAATTGACAATCTGGCTTTCTTTTGATTTCCATTTGCATGGAATATCTTTTTCCATCCACTCACTTTCAGTCTGTATGTGTCTCTAGGACTGAAGTGGGTCTCTTGTAGACAGCATATATATGGGTCTTGTTTTTGTATCCATTCAGCCAGTCTGTGTCTTTTGGTAAGAATGGAAGAAGATAATAGCAAATAAAGCAACTGATAAAGGATTGCTTTCCAAACTACAAGCAGCTCAAACAACTCAGTCATCAAAAGCAAAGGCAAGAACTGCAAAAATAAACTAGTGAGATCACATCAAACTCAAAACCTTCTGCATAGTAAAAGAAGCCATCATTAAAATGAAATGACAACCTATGGAACGAAAAAAAAATTTGTAAATCACCTATTTGGTAAGGGCTTAGTATCCAAGTATATATAAGAGACTCATGCAACTCATTATTGAAAGAAATCAAACAATCCAAATTATTAAATGAGCAAAGGAAGAGTAAGTGTTTTGAAAAATCTGAAGAGCAGACTGTAGATGATAGACCCTGTAAGTTTTTCCTTCCAGAACAAAAGCCTGTGTCTTCCTGGCATTGTTTTCTTTATCACCAATCACCTGTTTGGTGACTGCAGTTCTCAGTATACATCCTTCATTCAATAGCTGTCACCCAACACTTAGCTATATGTGCTCAGAATAGCCTTATTAACTATAACAAACTAATAATTACATACTTAACCTTGAGGCATCTAAAATCCAATGTGATTTTCATAATTTTCCAGTCCATTGTTTTCTACATTCTATTTCAAAATTGAAACACCTAGTATGGAAAAATGAGTAAGGGACCTCAACAATACATGCATAGAAAGTAATTTAAAACTGGGAGCATTACTGGATTTTATTTTGGGGGAATGTATTATTACTAATGCTATTGCAATTTTATTCCCTTTAATTCTCTGCTATACTAGTAGATATTGATTTAAAATAGTAATAACAACATAGAGCGCATAGTACTCAAGTTATAGTAGATTGAGAAAGACAAAGCTTGTGGCGCAGGCAGTGAAATCACAGAAAATTAGTAATCGTATCAAAACAAGGGGCAGTGTTGCCTAGAAAGAAAGCAGAGTTCTGTAATTATTTGGAGACAACATGAACAAGCCAGATGTGAGCCAACCAGCTTAAACTGTGTACCAAAAACCGCACCAGAAGGAAAATGAAGTTCATAAAAATATGCTGATGCTAAATGCCAAAATCCAGACAATAAGAGAATAGGGTAGGGTTTATGTAGATGCTGAAAACTACTCAGAGAGGTAGACATGGAAGGAAATACACTAATGAGCATCATGAAGATCAAAGCACAAAAGGGTCTGAAAAATAAATCGTAAAGGGACTTGGTAGTCTGTTCAAAAGAATAAGAGAATCAAATTAGAAAACCAAAATATAAAAACGTGTGCACGTGATAGACCCAGAGAATGCTCAGCAGAGAAAATTTCAGCCTTAGTGACCAGCGAACGGAAGCCTCCAGCATCAGGAACAAAAACCCTGGGCAGGACTCACGACTGTGCGCTTCTGGGAACAGCCTCAGTTTCAAAGTTTGGGCACCATACCACCTAAAAGCGAACGCAGCAAGGATTATAGCTTGCTATTGCACTGAATCACAGACAGTAGTGTTGGTTAGTTTACTTTTCTCATTCAACTATAAAGTTAATGAATCACTAACCGATGATAATTGACACCATCATTTTCTAGTCAGACCCTCTTTAGTCATACAATGGATATGTGAACCTGTTATATGATCCCCAATAACAGTTTTAATAATTGAATTTCTTGATGTTTAATTGAAGGGAAATTGCTTTACAATACTGTACTGCTTTCGGCCAAACATCAGCATGAATCAGCCATAGGTATACCTATGTCCCCCCGCTCTTGAACCTCATTCCCACCTTCCTTCCTGTCCCACCCCTTGAAGCTGTTACAGAAAAATATGGAAGGCTTCAGAAATGTGTGTGTCATCCTTGGGCAGGGGCCGTGCTAATCTCCAATTTATTAATATATGTGCTACCAAAGCAAACGCACGAATAACAATTTAACAGAAAAACAAACCACATAGTCACCTACAAGTAAATGACCAATTACATTAGGAATTAGGGTATTCTGCTATATTTACCATCTCTTATAAAATCGAATTTTATAAGGTCCAAAGTTCCATGAAGGAATTAAGCATATATTTAGGCATAACACATGTATACATGCACAGAAATATATGCACACAAATTCGTCTATGTTATACAAGCTATTATTCTCCTTGGCTGTCACAATAAGCTTTTTAGTTGATAAAAGATATAGTTTCAAATTTTTCCAACTTATATGTCTTCCTTTTGAGAACTACTTTTATTTTTATCACCTAATTTTAAATAACCATTTTATTCTTAGGTACCATGCCCCTTTAAACTAGGAGCACAAAAACCTAGTAAATGTTGATATCTTATCATTAATTATATCACCATTTTTCTGGTAAATTGGAAAAAGAATCATGTTAAGATCTCATTCAGGAGGATATAATCCCTGTTTTACCAGTTCTCTTGTCCAAACTCAGTTCTTGCTCACTTCATTCTTAAATTATGCTTACTTTGATGGATGAACAGGAAAAGTAATATTAAAATCACGCTTGCAAGAGTCTGTGATTTTATGCTTCTGTTGGTCAAAGGTAGGGGCCATGAATAATATCTGAAATTTTACAACACATCATTGAAACATGAAGGTCTAGTTCTACCATCAAAGAGGAGATGTTTGGAGATGGTTCAAAAACTAAGCACCATGGGTTGTCAGGATGTACTCCCGACCAGACAGATAAATTTTGTCCCTAAAAAGTCAAAGTCAGGAAAGGGCAGGCCTTTTTCCCAGAGCCAATGATGTTGTCTTGGGTGCTGAGCAGGTAATATTCTTGTATTATCATTTGGAGATTTATTTGCTATTTTCTCGAAGAAACAAACGTAATGAGAGGATTAAAGATGCATAAAATTTCAGATATACACATGCTCCCCATCCTGAACCCTCCTCCCTCCCCCCTCCCCATACCATCCCCCTGGGCCTTCCCAACGCACCAGCCCCAAGCATCCAGCATCGTGCACTGAACCTGGACTCGCATCTCGTTTCATACATGACATTTCACATGAAATTCACATTTCATATCTGAAATTAAAAAAAAGAAAAAAAGAAAAAAAATAAAGGTGAGTAATATTCATAAAAAAAAAAAAAAAAGATGCATAAAAGTAGAAGAGCTGTCAAGGTACCTAGAAGAAAGGCTAGCCAGGAGAACCAGGCCCCCACACTGATAATTGTCAAAGACTTTAACAGTGGGTGTTTTATAGACAGAGCAGAACAAATGGATAAAACCAATGTTCTAGGGTCACTGCTGTTTTGCAGTCAAAGACAAAATATTTTTCTCATTAAGCAGAGTCATCACAGATCCTGCTGTGGCTCCTGGTTACACACATGCAGACCGAGAGCCACAGGCATGTGTGATGTGACATCAGGAAGTGAACAGATGTACTGGTGCCCAGTGACCTGCATCTGCTAATAATGGGACCTGGGGAAAATTACTTGCCCTCTCCAAGTCATTGCATCTTCATTAACATAAATTGATGATCATGGTGAGATTAAAAGCTATCCCACAGGGTTACTGTGAAACACAAATTTTAAGATGTTCTAAAGCTTTTGGGAAAGTATCAAAGACATGCATGGGGTTACTAAGGTGAGTGAGCAGATCCAAGGTACAGTATCCTTTTTCTCTTGGTATTCTCTTTTTACTCAACAGTAGCGATCAGTCAGTCATGTGTTTACTCTTACCCCAGCGTGATGGTAAACCACACAGATCAACTGGACTTTTCTTGTCATTTCAGTGTCTAAAATGCAAGCGTTAGTCAATGCAGAGTGAAAAAATTACAAACTCCTTGAGGGCCTCCCTGCCAGAGTCTGCAGAGTCCGAACATTAAACTGTGTTAAAAGAATGGCCTAAACACTCTGGCTCAGAATTAAGTTCCAAATGTTTGCAGAGCACAGAAGTACTTCTGAGAGCAATACAAAAATTCAGGGAGTAACCTACTTCTCCCACTATCTATCCGTGCAAATACCATCATCCATGTAAATTTACACAGAAGGCACTCCTTCTTCCCTACCCCAGGTACTACAGCACCAACTCCTGCTCAGAGCAACTGGGAAAGAGAAGGCTTCCCTCCACAGGATGGATTTGATAACCTCAGGTGACTAGATCATCTCAGAATGGTTCATGTTTTTATTTAAATAGGGTCCTGCCTGCTGCTGCTGCTGGTCATGTCAAATCTGCTCCTGTGCCAAGGCAACTCATGCCCGTCCTGCTGTCCTGACGTGTCTGACATCCCCCTGGATTTACTTAGAGAACTGTTTCTCAATGCCACCTTGCTGTCCCAAAGCATCCTTAAGCATTCCAGAATAATGTTGAATGAGTTTGTAAGTACTGTGGTGTTGGTGGTTTAGTTGCTAGTCCTGTCTAACTCTTGTGACCCCATGGACTCTAACCTGCCAGGATTCCAGATGGAACCTTCGCGTAAGTGACTGGGCTATACTGTCCTTTCAACAAGAAGGCTGCATCAGCCAAACTTCAAATAACACAGTGTCTAGGTCAAAGAAGCCATCAGCTCATAAGATGTGGAATACGAATAAAGGATCCTTTTTGTGAAATCTCAAAGATTCCTAGAAGTGCAATAACTTTTTCAATTTCCTTTCATTCATTTTCTTTTGTAAATTTCCAAAATAAATGATTTTGTATTTGTCAGCCAGGAATGCCATAAAAGAATACAATACACTCAGTGGAATAAACAACAGAAATTTATTTCCTCACAGTTCTTGGGTCTAGAAGTTCCAGATCAGGGTGCTAGCAAGGTGAGGTTCTGATAAGAACTCTTTCCTCCCAGGCTGGATTCTTGGTGCCTCCTCAGACAGGGTGGTGGGTGGGGAAGAGAGATAGAGGAAAAGACAAAGAGACACAGAGGTAATTCTCTGGTGTTTCACTTCATGAAGACACTAAACCTATTGGATCAGTGTTCCACCCTAAGAGCTCATTTAACCTTAATGGGCGTCTCTGGTTGCTCAGATGGTAAAGAATCTGCTCTCAATGTGAGAAAGAGACCTGGGTTCTATCCCTGGGTCTGGAAGATTCCCTGGAGAAGGGAACGGCAAGCCACTCCAGTATTCTTGCCTGAGCAATCCCATGGACAGAGGAGTCTGGTGGGCTACAGTCTATGGGATCCCAAAAAGTCGGAACCCTTTTCAAAACACAGTACTTTGGCAGTTAGGACTCAAACACATGAATTTGAAGAATACACATTTAGTCCATAATACTACCTGACATAAAGCACTTTTAGGTGGGACTGGGGAAAAGGAAGCATGTTGATTTTCTGGTGCTTCAGTGTCTCTCTGGGCTTTTTTCTCCAGGCTCAGAGTAAATAGCCGACGAATGAAAACTGCTCTGCAGTGAACTTGGTGGATGGAACATATTAAACAAAGCTGAATGTTGGTCACAAAAACAAATACTGGTAGTTTTTTTAATGCTACAAATTATTGTTTTAAGATTTGCAGCGTATAGGTTTTGAACTACAATAGAAGGGGAGTTTACAATTGGAAACAATTATTCTCTTTTTGAGGAAGGTCTTTGAAAGTTGTATGTTAATTCTTTTAGGTCAATCAAGGAGCACACATTAGAGCAGACAGCTAATAAAAGGCTGTGCTAAAGGTTTCTATTAAATTCACGTAGTTCTTTTTACACACTAGTTTTTGCTTCATCCTCCATTTTTGACTGTCCATTTTTCCCCCAACTCTTCCAAGTAATCTCTTGAAATGTTCATAAGCTTCGCTAAAGATTAGTTTTTCTCTATCAATGTGTTATCTAGATTTCTCTACTCTTATTATTCTGTCCATGCTTACTATTTCCTATAGCTTTATGCCACGTTTTTCTGCCGTACCATTTTGTCCCCATAAACAACACTGTATTCTGTACCTGGGATGAACACTAAACTTCTTGGTGTGCGGATCAGAGATAAGTCAGAATCATAACTTATTACTCCTTGCAAGGGAATATATTGGCTCTAACCCACAGTAAACAAGAGATTAAATGGTTAAAAAGAGGTGCATGCATGCATTCTAAGTCACTTCAGTTGTGTCCACCTCTTTGCAACCCTACTGACTGTAGCCCAACAGGCTCCTCAGTCCAATGGGTTTGCCAGGCAAGAATACAGGAGTAGGCTGCTGTACACTCTTGCAAGGGATGCTCCTCACCTAGCAATCAAACCTGAGTCTTCTTATATCTCCTGCACTGGCAGGAATGTTGTTTACTACTACCTTCACCTGGGAAGCATCAAGTATTGGCACAAAAGTGCTATATTTGGTTCAAATACTAAAAAATAAAAAATAATAATAATAAAATAGAGAAGGGAAAAGGTTGAACTTAGAAAATTTACATGTAAAATCATTTTATAGAGACAACGTATAGAAAAAGTAGGAAAAGAATGACTCAAATTTTGTGATGCCCCCCGTTAAGAAAATTACAGGACTGTCAAACATGTTAATGTTTTGGTAGTGGGTTCATCTATTTAATACCCCAAAACCCTAACTAATTGCCTGATCACTTTCAGGATGAAAAGTATGCCCAGGGCAAACTGTACTATCTCACTGCCACCAAGAGCTGCCATACCAATTCCCTCCATACTACCGAAGACATGGACAAAGCTGAAAAGATAGACGTGAGTCTTTCACCTGGGTTTTTCACAAGATCATATGAGACAGTTGTAGGTTACCAGGCTTCAGATTATAAGAGGTAATGGTAACTGTACATGCAGAAAAAGGTGGAGGAACCATAAGCAATTGAAGGAAATTATATTATGCAGTTGATGAAGCATGAGCAAAATCAAGGGATGAGTAAAGATCTGTAGTAGCAAGATAAATAACAGATCCATAAATTGTCCATGCAGACAACTTTAGTTCAACCAATGGATTAGACACAGGATTGCAGCTATTGTACTGTACAAAAACAGGAAATGAATGGGAACTTCCATGAGTAAAATATAAGATTGCAAAATTCATGAATATGTAAGAAACACACTCCAGTTTTGAGTGCTCCCTGTTACTAGTGAGTGCTACTTGGGAATGCTATACTGCACCACCCGAGCCCTCGCATCTGCCTTTCAAGGCTCTCCTGATACTGCTTCTACTTCTCTGACACCTCCTTCATTCGTCATTCTCAATGAATCCTCCATCACCTTTTATTCTTAATTTGTAAGTCTCCCCTACAATGGCCTATAACATATTGCCTTGCTTTTCATGGCCACAATTGCATCTGTTCTGAGCACAGCACAGTTTACATATCAAGCCTCAATCATATGGCAGCTCCAAATTTTTACCCTTATGATCCCTCCTTTCTGATTTCCTGCATTATCCTTCGTCCTAACACTATTTAAAATATTTTCACATGCATCCCCCCTTAAAATACTAACTTCTCTCTCTACAACTTTCTTAATGATACCAGCATTCTTTTCCTCTGTTAAGCTTATTAATAAAGAAGATGATCAAGTAAAGGAAAAAGTCAAAGAGAAAAAAGAGGAGGGATTTTTCAATAATCTTAAATTTAAAGTTTATTGAGAGTTCACTACATGGCCTTACATTTTACTCAGCACCTTAGGTGCATAACTATATTTAATCCTATTCAGTTCTCTGTTCTTTACCAGTAAAACAGTTCATGGCTGTAAAGAAATCAAGCATATTAACTAGAAATTTTCAGCCCCCAGGATTTTCATGCTGAATTCTGGTAATAGTAGTGAAGTAGGGGGAAAAACCCTCCATTGTGAATCCCACTGATGCTGTTACTAAAGACAACGCTATGCCATTTTCTGCCCGGACACATGTCAACAAAACAGACTGTTCTGATATCAGCAGGGGGCTGGTGTTGGGATCAGCTGAGGAGAGAAGCCTGTTTAGGAATGTCATGTCTTCTTCCTTGTCTCTTTGTTGTAATATCATAAAACAATTACCAATAAAAAATCAATATGGAGGACCCACCTGATTCATTAATACAAATGAATCACTGGGTGTCAATGATGTGGGCACAGGTGGAATCCCTCTTTCCTGGGTCAGGCACTGCAGCACATACTGACTTGCATAAATACTTAGATTTCTCTCGAGAAAATACACAACATAAAAGAACTCACCGAGTGGTGGTAGAATTTCAGGGGACAAAAGAAAATTCTTCATGGTATAAATTAGAATGCATCAGAAGAATTAGTTCCTAGCATAGCCTAGATTTTTAATAATTCAGCAAAGTGTGAACTAATAGCTTACATTTTATACTTTTCTAACTTTCACTACCCTCTAAAATCTCTGCATACACATAGGAATAACCAAAAGTTTTTTAGGTCAGCTGCTCTAAGCAAAGATCACATGTTACCAAAACCACTTAATTATGATTATTTTAATGAGAATGTTTCTTCTGGTTGCTTAGAATGAAGACCTTAGTAAGTGGATACTCATGTTACTGTACTCCTGGCATAGACCTCTGAATCATCTAGTCACTGACATGCGGGGTATGATCGAAGTCTCAGACACTATCCTATCAAATGCCAAAGAGAACGTGAAAAAAGTAGAAGAACTTCAAGCATTCATAGAGAGGCAATTCTGCCAGGTGAGCATCCTGCAGAGGGCTTTCTTGCTTTGTTCATGAATGAAAGAGGTCACCTCTGTAATGCATAAGGTGTTTTAAAATATCTCATTTTGCAAGAAAAAGTTCATGACTAGTATATTCTAGACTGCTACTACATAAAGCAGGAGCCTAGTCATTCATAGTGATAGATTCTACTGTAAAGGAATCAGAATTTCACTGCAATTTTTGACATGTGCAGTCTTCCCTGCATTGCACACAATTCCATCAAAAGCTTGCCTCTTCCTGGGCACTGGTGGTTGAAATATTTTCAAGAGTATGAGAACTAGAGAACAGAATTTCCAAGATCAGAATTTTCTTCAAAGTAATCCAGGAGATATGCTATTGAAGTTCCACTTGTCTTCTTTCTCTGTTCTCATCAAATCAAAGGATGAGAGTAAGAAGGAAGAAAAGAGAAAGGTAAAACTAAACTCGAGTTATGTTTCTACTTTTTAGATTCATAGTAGTTTTCTCATAGGCTGGCTCCAAAATCCATATCTAGATAGTTTTATATTCATATGTCTTCCCCAGATCTTAATTTGATAATTAGAAGGAACAAAACGAATCCTCATAAAGCACATAAGAACTCATTATCTTTTGGGTATTCAGATTATTATTCCAGTAATGCGGAAGATGTTGGAGAATAATATTTACTGGTCGGGACTCCCATCCCTGTTGTCCAGCGATGAAGATGTGCGTCATTCTGCATTTTATAGCCTGTTCCACTGCCTGCACAGGGACACACTTGAAATTGACATTTACACCAAGATCCTGGCACGCCGAATGATCAACACCTAGTGCTAAATCCACATCCATGCAATCCAGGTCTGAGATTATCAGAATCATCTATCCCATAGCAAGCTTATTTGAAATTTACAGCGTTTTAATGCATGTTCTGTGAAATGGGTCTCCTCTTAAAAAAATAAACACAGACTCTGTAGAGATGTCAAACTCTATGAGGGCAATTTGTCAACATTTCTTATTTTCACTTAATAGAAAATCAAAAGAAAATCTACCCCTACAATTCAGAGAATGAAGCTCCTACTAAAATTAGGCACAAATAACAGAAGCTGGCATTACAAAGAAGATCATTAAGAGATTACGTAAGAATCACAGCCAGTTATGCTGGGTCATGTTATTAGAATCAAAGAATTAGACAATTGTTCATGGTTCTGGTCATGCTACCAAGAAGACTGAATTCTCAGGATTCTTTATGAAACCCAGCCACGAACTGTCAGCCAACTATCACAGTGTTACACCAGAAAATATAAGTGCTTTGTACCTTTGTATAAATACCATGAGCTTTACTGAACTGTCTAAAGATTGTTAGGATGCTGTATTAGTTCTTCTGGGTTGCCATAACAAAATATCAGAGGCTTAAAAACAATGGAAATGGATTTCCACAGCGTGGTCATGCAGGGTCCATTCTGGTCACTCACTTCTTAGGGTATCCTCACACAGGGGAGGGCTCAGGAGCTCTGTGTGTCTCTTATATATAAAAGCACTCATCTCATTGAAGAGACTCCATCCTTACAACTCCATCACCACACAAAGGCCCAACCTAGGATTACCATAACCATGAGAATCAGGATTTCATCATATGAAATTTCTGGGGGACACAAAGACTGAGACCATAGCAGATACAAAGGTGAACTGGCTCATCCTCCTGCAGTGGCTGTCATCACCCACACTCCACTGCATCCTCATTTCCAGCATCACCTTGCAGCCATTCCATACATTCTATCACTCTGGGTTTCACAAGTCCATGTCAGTCAAGGGTCAGCTCCATCTCATATTCAGCCTATTCAATGTTTCCCTCTCCCCTGCTGAGGCCCAGGGAACCTACCAGGAAATGCGGATGTGTCCATTTTGGCAAGGTTCCTTCTCTCTCCCTCTCTGGATCTTCTTCCTTGGGCCATATTCAAACAAGGTAGATGGTAATGAAATGGGAAGGTTCTGACATCACTGACTTACATGGTGCTGTTGAAGCCTTCTCTTGGTTCAGACAGACTGATCTGAAATCCCCCTGACTGACAAGTGTTTCCCTTGTGGGGTATCCTTGTGATTTTCCAGGACATTCAGAGTTGGGGATCCCCAAATTCATAGTTTCCTTTGTAATCAGGGGAAATGTTCTGGAACCACAGCTCCCCACCTGCAGTAGTCACCACAGCCTCACTGATTCCCTCATTCTGCAAGCACCATCTGGAGAAAATTAAGCAGCCCACAGTGAGCTGCCTACTAGCTGACCCACAGGAAACCCATGTATCATAAACACTCTGAACATGAATGGAAGAAATACTGGTATGCATCTGTCCACTACTGAGGCCTCTGGACGATTGTCCAACTGGTCACATAGACACAGAGTAGATCAGAAAGCTGGATTCAAAAACACATTTATCTGATAAGTGAGATACCATTCTCTCTTCCTTTTAGAGTAACTATCCTTGTCATTAATTATTTGGCCTTACAAACATGCCCTGCTGCTGCTGCATCTGCTAAGTCGCTTCAGTCGTTTCTGACTCTGTGTGACCCCATAGATGGCAGCCTACCAGGCTCCCCCGTCCCTGTGATTCTCCAGGCAAGAGTACTGGAGTGGGTTGCCATTTCCTTCTCCAAAAACAGGCCTTAGTAGGTCCCTAAATTATAAAATTCTCCAAATAGACTGAGTCTCTACTGAGACTGGAGCAATGTGACTGGATTAGGGATGCTCAGCTTGTTCAACAGCCTCCAAACAACCTGGGATGAAGGCCAATCTCTTTACTGGCTCTCCTAGGAAGCCAGTGATGTTGCTGGGCTGGTGTTGCAGCATCTTTCAGGCTTTAGCAGTAATTCCTGGTAAAGAAAATGGGAAATCAAAAGGTAGAAGGAAAAGGGGCATGAAAAAAAGAGAAGGAAGAGAAAGACAGAAGGAAGGAAAAGCAGCAAAGGGAAAGTGAGTCTAGTACTTGGGTAGTGAAGGATGAAATGCTGTTAGAACATTTTATTTTTAAGGACACAAATATATAAGTTTTTTTTTTTAATATCCGAAGAGCAAATATCTCATATTCCCTTTTATTTCCATTTTCTCCTCTCTCCTCTTTTTTCTGAAATTGTCCTTTATATAATCAATCTGATTTCGGTCTTGACCATCTGGTGATGTCCATGTGTTGAGTCTTCTCTTGTGTTGTTGGAAAAGGTTGTTTGCTATGACCAGTGCATTTTCTTGGCAAAACTCTATTAATCTTTGCCCTGCTTCATTCTGTATTCCAAGGCCAAATTTGCCTGTTACTCCAGGTGTTTCTTGACTTCCTACTTTTGCATTCCAGTCACCTATAATGAAAAGGACATCTTTTTTGGGTGTTAGTTCTAAAACGTCTTGTAGGTCTTCATAGAACCATTCAACTTCAGCTTCTTCAGCATTACTAGTTGGAGCATAGACTTGGATTACTGTGATATTGAATGGTTTTCCTGTCGTTTTTGAGACTGCATCCAAGTATTGCCTTTCGGACTCTTTTGTTGACCATGATGGCTACCCATTTCTTCTGAGGGATTCCTGCCCGCAGCAGTAGATATAATGATCATCTGAGTTAAATTCACCCATTCCAGTCCATTTTAGTTTGCTGATTCCTAGAATGTCAACCTTCACTCTTGCTATCTCCTGTTTGACCACTTCCAATTTGCCTTGATTCATTGACCTGACATTCCAGGTTCCTATGTAATATTGCTCTTTACAGCATCGGATCTTGCTTCTATCACCAGTCACATCCACAACTGGGTATTGTTTTTGCTTTGGCTCCATCCCTTCATTCTTTCTGGAGTTATTTCTCCACTGATCTCCAGTAGCATATTGGGCCCCTACTGACCTGGGGAGTTCCTCTTTCAGTATCCTATCATTTTGCCATTTCATACAGTTCATCGGGTTCTCAAGGCAAGAATACTGAAGTGGTTTGCCATTCCCTTCTCCAGTGGACCACATTCTGTCAAATCGCTCCACCATGACCTGTCTGTCTTGGGTTGCCCCACGGGCATGGCTTAGTTTCACTGAGTTAAACAAGGCTGTGGTCTTAGTGTGATTAGATTGACTAGTTTTTTGTGAGTATGGTTTCAGTGTGTCCGCCCTCTGATGCCTTCTTACAACACCTACTGTCTTACTTGGGTTTCTCTTAATTGGGCGTGGGGTATCTCTTTAAGCCTGCTCCAGCAAAGTGCAGCGGCTGCTCCTTACCTTGGATGATGGGTATCTCCTCACTGCTGCCCCTTCTGACCTTGAACATGGAATAGATCCTCTAGGCCCTCCTGCACCTGCGCACCCACTGCTCCTCACCGCAGCCACAAGAGAAGAATCTACACATGGACATCACTGGATGGTCAACACTGAAACCAGATTGATTATATTCTTTGCAGCCAAAGATGGAGAAGCTCTATACAGTCAGCAAAAACAATTCCAGGAGCAGACTGTGGCTCAGATCATGAACTCCTTATTGCCAAATTCAGACTGAAATTGAAGAAAGTAGGGAAAACCACTAGGTCATTCAGGTATGACCTAAATGAAACCCCTTATGATTATACAGTGGAAGTGAGAAATAGATTTAAGGGCCTAGATCTGATAGATAGAGGGCTTGATAAACTATGGACTGAGTTTGTGACATTGTGCAGGAGACAGGGATCAAGACCATCCCCATGGAAAAGAAATGCAAAAAAGCAAAATGGCTGTCTGGGGGGCCCTTACAAATAGCTGTGAAAAGAAGAGAAGTGAAAATCAAAGGAGAAAAGGAAACATATAAACATCTGAATGCAGAGTTCCAAAGAATAGCAAGAAGAGATAAGAAAGCCTTCCTCAGCAATCAATTCAAAGAAATCAAGGAAAACAACAGAATGGGAAAGACTAGAAGTCTTTTCAAGAAAATTAGAAATACCAAGGGAACATTTCATGCAAAGATGGGCTTGATAAAGGACAGAAATGGTATAGACCTAACAGAAGCAGAAGATATTAAGAAGAGGTGGCAAAAATACACAGAAGAACTGTATAAAAAAGATCTTCATGACCCAGATAATCATGATGGTGTGATCACTCACCTAGAGCCAGACATCCTGGAATGTAAAGTCAAGTGGGCCTTAGAAAGCATCACTATGAACAAAGCTAGTGGAGGTGATGGAATTCCAGTTGAGCTGTTTCAAATCCTGAAAGATGATGCTGTGAAAGTGCTGCAGTCAGTATGCCAGCAAATTTGGAAAACTCAGCAGTGGCCACAGGACTGGAAAAGGTCAGCCTTAATTCCAATCCCAAAGAAAGGCAATGCCAAAGAATGTTCAAACTACCACAGAATTGCACTCATTTCACATGCTGGTAAAGTAATGCTCAACATTCTCCAAGCCAGGCTTCAGCAATACGTGAACCGTGAACTTCCAGATGTTCAAGCTGGTTTTATAAAAGGCAGAGGAACCAGAGATCAAATTTCCAACATCCACTGGATCATGGAAAAAGCAAGAGAGTTCCAGAAAAACATCTATTTCTACTTTATTGACTATGCCAAAGCCTTTGACTGTGTGGATCACAATAAACTGTGGAAAATTCTGAAAGAGATGGGAATACCAGACCACCTCACCTGCTTCTTGAGAAATTTATATACAGGTCAGGAAGCAACAGTTAGAACTGGACGTGGAACAACAGACTGGTTCCAAATAGGAAAAGGACTATGGCAAGGCTGTATATTGTCATCCTGCTTATTAACTTACATGCAGAGTACATCATGAGAAATGCTGGGCTGGAAGAAGCACAAGCTGGCATCAAGATTGCCGGGAGAAATATCAATAACCTCAGATATGCAGATGACTCCACACTTATGGCAGAAAGTGAAGAGGAACTCAAAAGCCTCTTGATGGAGGTGAAAAAGAGAGTGAAAAAGTTGGCTTAAAACTCAACATTCAGAAAACGAAGATCATGGCATCCGGTCCCATCACTTCATGGGAAATAGATGGGGAAACAGTGGAAACAGTGTCAGACTTTATTTTTTGGGGCTCCAAAATCACTGCAGATGGTGATTGCAGCCATGAAATTAAAAGACACTTACTCCTTGGAAGGAAAGTTATGACCAACCTAAATAGCATATTGAAAAGCAGAGACATTACTTTGCCAACAAAGGTCCATCTAGTCAAGGCTATGGTTTTCCAGTGGTCATGTATGGATGTGAGAGTTGGACCGTGAAGAAGGCTGAGCATGGAAGCATTGATGCTTTTGAACTGTGGTGTTGGAGAAAACTCTTGAGAGCCCCTTGGACTGCAAGGGGACCCATCCAGTCCATTCTGAAGGAGATCAGCCCTGGGATTTCTTTGGACGGAATGATGCTAAAGCTGAAACTCCGGTACTTTGGCCACCTCATGCGAAGAATTGACTCATTGGAAAAGACTCTGAGGCTGTGAGGGATTTGGGGCAGGAGGAGAAGGGGACGACAGAGGATGAGATGGCTGGATGGCATCACTGACTCGATGGATGTGAGTCTGAGTGAACTCCGGGAGTTGGCGATGGACCGGGAGGCATGGCATGCTGCGATTCATGGGGTCGCAAAGAGTCGGACAGGACTGAGCGACTGAACTGAACTGAACTGAACTGTCCTTTATATTAGGAGTATTCTTTTGTTGTTACTAAAGGCCAAAGTTCTAGAGATGAACAATGCTTGGCAATCTTCAGGGCACAATCCAGCCAAATCATCTTCTTTTAGGCAAAGACACCTTTCAACCACATACAGGAACACTGTCCAGAAAAACCAACTTCTTCCCTCATATCCAGGGTTATTCTTGTCTGAGTCCTGCCCCTGACTCTACCTGGGATGACCCAAACCTTTCAGAACATGACAGAATACTCTGCCCCAAAGCAATCTATCAATCCCTCCTTTGGCTCCTTCATGCATGTAAAGTGTCAGCTTTCTTGTTTTTTCACTTTCTGCTTTCAAAAGTTGAAAGACCATCAAACACCCTGTAAGTACTTTGTAAGTCATTTACTGCCAAAAACATCTAATTCTATTTTGTTACTTGCTTAACTTTCTTTCCTTCAATGTCTAGATATTTCCAGCAGAGAACATGGTATTAATTAGAGGGAAAATTTCGCAATAAGGGGAACAATGTAATTGGAGGAAACATACACTCACCAATAGACCACACACATCTTCATGTATTTGTCTCTTATAAAATGTATTTCAAACATAAATTTAGGACTTTACATCAAGAACAGAGGTGGTGACATTAAGAGCACTCTCCTTGCTTGACTGTGACATATAAAGTGAATACTGTAGATTTCAGACAATATTGAACAGGGCCATAGATATATTATAGAGTCAGTCAGGAATAGCCAAAGCAGGGATATTTGGACAGGATTTGAGTCACTCCCTTGCTATCGAGAAAGTGTTGATTTTCCCCTCTTTTACAGATTTCCAATTAAGATTACATTTGAAGAAATGGCCCTGGTATATCAAGAATAGTAGCAGTGCTTACCAAATGGAAACCAACAAATGAAAAATCTTCGAAGTTCACTGACCTTTATAGATTAGTAAATCACATGTCATGGATACATGGATACTTAAACTGAGGCTTTAACAAATCTCTATTTTCCAGAAGCAGGCCCTCAAGTTGTGGAGAAAGACAGGTTGATATAAACACACAAACTGCTATATTACATGATAGATCGAAGAAGAATAAATGTGACATCAACACGGTGCTACAGTATATTAAAGTAAAGCTAGGAACCATCTAAGTGTGTCATAGGAGTGACGCTAATGGGATGGCTTTATGATGGAGTTTTGAAAAGTTGATGGGATATTGATGTGCAAAAATAAGAAAACAGTATATCTGTCAATTCATTTAGGATCATCTTAGGAAGTAACGATCTCCGACATCCTAGATCAAAGCAACTGAGATATTAATACACATAGCATTATAAGGTATCAGTGAATAATCAAGTCTGACAAAAACACAAGAAATGTTCATTTTTTACCATTCATGTTGTATCTCTCATGATTATGCTCCCGTGATATACTGCATATATTATTGTAGGGTTAGAATGGAGAAATACTTGTATGCATTTTTATGCATTAGATATTGCATTTTTTGCAATATCATATATTGCAAAATGGAGAGTTTGCCTTTATCCTACAATGCAGCAGGAAACCAAGAAAATTCAGTCCAAGAGAGCAGTATGTCCAGAATTAGAAAAGAGAAACTTTAATGTGGATTGAGGAGTTGTGGCTGGTAGAGAAAAGAAAGATGAGAAAGATGTGGGAATATTATGACACGAAAAATCAAAGAGGGATTTGCCAAATGAAAAGACACAAAGCATGTGAGAGATACAGGAAATGAAATAGACCTTGACCACATGCAAGGAATGAGGCAGACAGAAGAGCCAAAAAAGGCATCCAGCAACATGGGGCTAGTTGAGTCAATAAATGACTGAAAAGTCAGAGAGAAGGGGGGAGATAAATTAAGGTTTTATCCAAAAGCACCTGAGCTCTATTTTCCTGTATTTCATCAACTTAGTACCAGAAATCACCAAAAAATGTTAAGGTTCTGCAGCAAATGATAGAAATAAATACTCTACGGAGCCTCTGCTAGACCCTATGGAATCCCAGAACCAAAGCAGGACTACCCAGTGATAACAAGCAGTAAGTCACTAATCACTTTCAACACTTAAATAAGACATACATTGTAAAGCATAGAGGATGAATGGAAATCAAATGGAAACAACCCATACATGTACAGAGTCAGTCTAAACAAAACCTAAAACCTAAACCAAATAGAGGTAATGGTCTCCTTAATCTTGTGTCCACTTTCTCCCAGAGTTTCTCATTCCTTTTGCCTGAATTCTCCCTAGTTTCCTAACGCTTCATTGCCTTACTCTCAGTAGACGGTCAGCTAATCACTAATCAAGTAAATAATTAAACAGTGTTCACTCCTGAGATATAGTTGTATTGATGGACTCTACAAACTGAAAAGCTTCCTAATCCCCTGAAAGTAAAACGCTGATACTGGAAGGACTCCTTCCCAGCCTCTTTCCAAAATGCCCAGTGGGCAGCAATTGTGAGTCTAGCTACTTAGACATCTTCTGCTGTAATTATAACCTGTTTGGATAGTCAAGACAGGAGACAGATGAAGCACTGAATGATGTTGAGAAAGAAATGCATGGACAAGTGGAAAAGATACCATAAGCCTTAAACACCGATCTATGCCTGCACACCATGCCATGTGTGATGGGAGCCAGGTGGGCCTAATGAGGGATGGATTTTTCAAGAAAGCTGTATATGAGTTGGCACTGAGACGTTTGATTCAACTCAACTGTTTCAACATGATTTTTTGATTCTAAACTAGAGCCACTTGTCCCATTTAACTGCACTAATTCAAAAAGGGAATATACTTATTGCCTATTTGAACACTGACAAGAGATCATAAAAGTTTTCATTACAAGGAGAAAATTGTAACTATTTCTAATGAGGGATGTTCACTAGACTTATTGTGGTGATCATTTTGCAATATATGTGAAATAATTATGTTGTACACCTGAAACCAAAATAACATTATAAGTCAATATGATCTATGTAAAATGATACCTGAACCTAAAATAGCATATTTGTCAATGTGACTTATGTATACTGATCATATAATCATTATGTTATATACATAACATATATCATACCTTCAATTAACTTCAGTCACTCAGTCATATACAACTCTTTGAGACCCCACGGACTGCAGCACATTAGGGTCCCATTTCCTTCACCGCCTCCTGGAGCTTGCTCAAACTCATGCCCATCGACTCAGTGATGCCATCCAACCATCTCATCCTCTGCCTTCTCATTCTCCTCCTGTCATCAATCTTTCCTAGCACCAGGGTCTTTTCCAATGAGTCAATTCTTTGCATCAGGTGGCCAAAGTATTGGAGCTTCAGCTTCTGTATCAGTCCTTTCAATGAATATTCAAGGCTGATTTCCTTTAGTATTGACTGGTTTGATCTCCTTGCAGTCCAGGGGGCTCTCAAGAGTCTTCTCCAACACTGCAGTTCAGAAGCATCAATTTCTCAGTTCTCAGTTTCCTTATGGTCCAGCTCTCACGTCCATACTGACTACTGGGAAAACCATACCTTTGACTAGATGGAATTTTATTTATATATATAAACATATATGTATACACATCTATGTAAGGAAAAGGTTTTGAAAAGGAATATAATTATATTTCAGATAAAGAAAACAAATAAACTAGTATAATTGTTTTTTCAAATGTGCATTTTGACTATCATGTTTAGTCTAAAGACTTTTCTTCAAATATAGTTTATGTTTATGATGATAAAAGAAACATAAATGTATCTTAATCTTGTAACATTAACTGTAGAACAGTTTATTTACAATAGCTAACCAAAATCATAAAATTTTGAAACCTATAGTCCTGCCCAGTACTCTGCTATTGGTCATTTAACCAAATGATCATTGACTTAATTCTTCCTTGACTCAGAAACTCTTATAGGTGCTTGAAGTGAAACTGAAAGTAAAGTCGCTCAGTCTTTTCTAACTCTTTGTGACCCCGTGGACTGTAGCCCACCAGGCTCCTCTGTCCGTGGGAATCTCCAGGCAAGAATACTACAGTGGGTTGCCATTTCCTTCTCCAGGGGATCTTCCCGACCCAGGGATTGAACCCAGGTCTCCTGCATTGCAGGCAGACACTTTAACCTCTGAGCCACCAGGGAAGCCCTCATAGGTGCTTAGTTTACACCAATAAACAAAGCAGGCAGACACGTATCCTCATGGAACTGATATTCTAGCTGGGGGAAGACAGATAATCTGCAATAAACATGAATCCAAGTATATTATATGGTATGTTAACAGGTGATCTGTACTATTGGAAAAGAACTAGTAAAGCAGAGGATGGGGTTTAGGGAATAAAAGTGAAAAAAGGGAAGTGATTTAAAGAAAAACAACTTAGACCACACTGAGGGGAGCAAACATGCTCTCTTGCATTCAAGAGTCAACCCAGTCAGGTCTCGGTCTTCTACCCAACTTCAAAATTGTTTCCATCTCTGAGGCTTTATGCAAACTCATGCAAACATGGATGTTGTGAACATTTTGCCTCTCTTCAGTTGAACTGGTTTCATAAAAAATTGTTGGTAAACTCCCCCAAATTAAGTAACATTTTATGCAGCAAATTTTGATAATTTTCTGTTTCCTGAAGAACTAATCCCCAAATTATTTTCCATTTTACAACACACTGTCAGTAACCTAATTGTATTATGTAAAAATATTATATATGCATTGCTATTCTATATATTATGACATTTAAAAATATACACAAAATATAAACTAAATGACACTGAGATAAAAATAGAAATGGAAATGCTAACATTTTCTTCCCCAGGGGATGAGGACACTCATTTTTATGGCCACTAGACTAATGGATTCTGAATGTACACACATAATTATACTAGTTATTTAACTATCATAAAAAAGTAACTTCTTTTACATATAGCTTCATTCAAAGTTCTCAGAATAACACAAGGGGCCAAGAATACAATTATATGTGAATAACTCTCTTCATATGCATATGTAAAATTTTGTGAGCTCAATTAAGTAATCATCTTTAGTTCTTCTGTTATTCCATCAATTCATCTACTGGTAAATAATCCAGACTCTACAATAGATATCTCATTTTCAGGGTTTAAATCTCAAGTCATAATAAAAGCAGAGCAATGGCCTAGAATGAATAAAATGTCATATGGATATCATCATATATATGCATTTGTAAAGAAAATTAATGAAAAAATACAGAAGACTTACAGTTTGCTGAAACATAAAGTGTACTCACTCAGAGCTGAATATACACTCACCTAGAAAAAATACTTTCTCAGCTTCTGATGACTTCTAAAGAAAGGGACTCCATGACTTTCATCTCCAGCCTACTGTGGACTCCTTTCCACTTTCCTCCTCAACTTCCCTCCATGAAATCTCTTCCCTAGGTTATAAAACACACCTTGGGCTTCTGGTTCAGACAAGATGACATTGATCTCTTTGTGCCCACTCCTCTGTCTGTTCTGGAAAAAAGAAGAGACCACTAAAGGAGACCTTTTATATTTGGCAAGAAGAAGGTGAACTAGATTAGGGCCTGAAGAATGGAAGAGAAACACAGCAGCACCTGAGAAGACAAGCCAGGCCCAGCATTCCTGACCTCCAACCTAGTGTCAGAAGGCAGCCTGAATAGGGCTGTTCCTCCCAACGAACAAATGTGAAGAAACACCAGGTGGTGGTTTAGTTGCTAAGCTGTGCCTGAGTCTTTGTGACCCCATGGAATAGAGGCCACCAGATTTCTCTGTCCATGGAATTCTCCAGGCAAGAATATGGATTCCCATGTCCTCCTCCAGGGGATCTTCACAACCCAGGGGTTGAATCCAGGTCTTCACAAGGCAAGTGGATTCCTTACTGTCTGAGCCACCAGGAAAGCCCAAGAAACTCAATAATCACATGGATATTTGGAAAATAAAAGGATAAAAGCATATGTTAATATTAAATAAAGTAGACTTTAGAGCAAAAAAAATTTCCAAAGACAAAGGAAAAGGACATTACATATAGAAAAAAGAGTTTAATCCCTGGGTCAGAAGATCCCCTGCAGGAGGCCATGGCAACCCACCTTAACATTCTTTCCTGGGGAATCTCCATGGACAGAGGAGCCTGGCAGGCTATATAGTCCATGCGGTCACAAAGTGTTGGACATGACCGAAGTCACTTAGTACACATGTTAAGAGAGGAAAACTTAAAGTCCTCACCAAAAAGATCTAGAAAGGTAAATATGTGAGGTGATATTAATAGATATGTTAATTAAATCAATGAGGGGATCCATTAATAATGCAGAATATAAAATCAACACACAGAAATCCCTTGCATTCCTATACACTAAGAATGAGAAAACAGAAAGAGAAATTAAGGAAACAATTCGATTCACCATTGCAACGGAAAGAATAAAATACTTAGGAATATATCTACCTAAAGAAACTAAAGACCTATATATAGAAAACTATAAAACGCTGGTGAAAGAAATCAAAGAGGACACTAATAGATGGAGAAATATACCATGTTCATGGATTGGAAGAATCAATATAGTGAAAATGAGTATACTACCCAAAGCAATTTATAGATTCAATGCAATCCCTATCAAGCTACCAACAGTATTCTTCACAGAGCTAGAAGAAATAATTTCACAATTTGTATGGAAATACAAAAATCCTCGAATAGCCAAAGCCATCTTGAGAAAGAAGAATGGAACTGGAGGAATCAACCTACCTGACCTCAGGCTCTACTACAAAGCCACAGTTATCAAGACAGTATGGTACTGGCACAAAGACAGAAATATAGATCAATGGAACAAAATAGAAAGCCCAGAGATAAATCCATGCACATATGGACACCTTATCTTTGACAAAGGAGGCAAGAATATACAATGGATTAAAGACAACCTCTTTAAATTGTCATGTATTCTTTATATATCTTGCCATTTTGACTGGAAAATATATTTTTTAAAAAAGAAAAATAGCAAGAATTTCAATGCTTTTTATGTAATTTTGTAGGTATTTCAGACATTACACTTGGTAAGTAAAAGGTTTTTTTTTTTTTTTTTTTATTATTCCAGATAATAACCAGTAGGATTCACTGGATATTCAGAAAGAGAAGAAACCTTGGAAATTGTCTAGACAATCTTCCCATATTAAGAATTTATAAGTAAATCCAAGAAGGATTATGTCACTTATCTAAACTTATAAAACTCGATGCAAAGTAGCAATAGAAACCAGGTTTCCTAGGTTTAAGTGAATCTTTACCGAATTACCCGTCAAATGAAAATATCTCCTATGCTCTGCAAAACCTGATTCTTATCTCTTTCATAGAACTGATCATATTCCACCTTGTATTCATTGTCCAGTTAGCATAAGTTTTACCAAGTAAATTAAATTCCTTGAAGGTTCAATGTGGACATATGGCATTCTGTGCTTTTCCCTCTCGGCACGTGTCCCAGTTGTGGTGCAACATTTAACTTTGAAATTTACCTCTTTCTGTTTTTCTATTAAAATTTAAGTCTAATTCACAAAGTCCACATGTATGTTCTTCACTGTTGTCCATTCTTTGCATCCAGCAGGTCTTCATTGTGTGTTTGTTCAATGAAACATTTTTATTTGTACAGAGTAAAATTCCAATGAATTATTGATGTTGCTCTCACAGCATACAGTGAACTAAAACCATTGAGGTCTTTTCTCCCCAACCAAACCCTCATAACCTGATTATTTGGACATAATTATAGAACTAGAACTGGGGCGGGGGGGGCTTCCCTTGTGGCTCAGCTGGTAAAAAAATCTGCCTGCAATGTGGGATGCCTGGGTTTGATCCCTGGGTTGGGAAGATTCCCTGGAGAAGGGAAAGACTACCCATTCCAGTATTCTGGCCTGGAGAATTCCAGTCCATGGGATCACAAAGAGTCAGACACAACTGAGTGACTTTTACTTTCACAGAACTGTGGATGCATTTGCTTTTAATTGCTACCCTATTAGATGGAAAGCACTGGATGTTCAGTCTTTTATTCCACATACACTAGCCCTCACAGTTTCATGTCCTAAGATAATGTGATAATCCAATCACTGACTAAAAGGCTGAATAGGACAGAACTAGAGACAGTGCTCTGAACCTGCCACTTGAGTCTACTTTTTACCATAGGATTCTCAGCTTCACTAGAGGAGTTCAGTTTCTTAGCTGTGCTTTCTGATCATGACAGATGAAAATACTTTAAGGAGAGTCTACAAATCAAATGTTCCTACATTGTACACAAACACCTACTCTCTCTTTGAAGGTAGAAAAGAAATTCACCTCTTTGATGAATTTCCCAGATGAAAGTACCATCTTCCTCCTTATGGTTTCCTAATTTCATTCTCACCAATTTTATCTCACTGACCACATTCTGTCTTATAGTTAATTATCTGAACAACACCAATTCCCACTGCTTTAATTCAGTTCCCTTGGGTTTACAAAGGTTGCACCAACTACCCTGAACTTACTATTCACCACTTACTATTTATCAACCATGCCAGAAACTGGTATTTTTCACAGACCAGCTTATTTGTTCCTTTTGAGGTAAATATTACCATTAAAAGCAAATACTCAGGCTCTTGTATTTTAAATAAACTGACAACTGGACAAAATCTTAACTGCTATTCCAGATAAAACTTCCTTTTGTGTTATTTTTTTTTTTTTTCTTTCAGAAAGAACTTCCATTATGGACAGCTTTCAGGTGAATGGAAATGGGACTGATATGTTAACTGGAAAAAAGCCACCATTGCAGGAAACAAAAGTAGACAAATAACACATCTTCTGTATACATCAAGACTCATTTTATTGGGAGCTGTTGGCTCAGACAGTAAAGAGTCCCCCCTGCAGTACAGGAGACTTGAATTCCATCTCTAGTTAGGAAGATCACTTGAACAGGGCATGTCAAACCACTCTAGTATTCTTGCCTAGAGAATCCCCATGGACAGAGTAGCCTGGTGGGTTGCAGTCCATGGGGTTGTCAGATCATGGAGTCGTAAAGCATTAGACTCAACTGAGCAACTACGCATAGGAAAATTCCTCAAGTGACATACTGACATTTGGAAACAGTTTCTCTCACACTTGTGCTTAACTACAACTCCTGCTTTTCAATGAAAGACAAAAGATAAAAGTACTATTCCATAATAATCAAGTAATTATTTATATCAAGGAATTTTTCTTAAAGCTAAGCTAGAGAATACACTGTGAAATAGAGCAGATAATTAGAAGTAGAAGAGATCCAAACACGGAAGCTGCACAACCAATGGATAATTTTCTTTTCAGGAAAAAGAGTAAAACCTCACTTTGGGATCATATTTTATACAGAGATTTGCATAATCTTAGAAATGTAAAGGATTCTCTACTCTAATTTCCTTGTTTAGTTGAGAAAACCAAAGCCTAGAGAAGTGAAGATAAGTTTACTAAGTCAAAGAGCAATTAAGTTAGGATTCTGATGAGAGCCCAGTGACACGCATTAGGGTTCATTTGCTTCATCTTTGGGCTGATATGCTGGAGATTGGGGTACCAATAATGGTGCAGTCTTCAGGCTGAATTGCTTTAGTTTGGGAAACCCCTATCTTTGCTCTTAACACCCTCAACTGATCCCATAAAATCCAAAATCTATATGTTTAAATGTTATTTACATCTAAGAAAATATCTTCCCATGGGAACATGTCAAAGAACTACAATTTGAAAGAAATGTACAATTCTATGGAGTATGCTACCACGTACCACTGGAATTTAATATCTTTGCTACCTGTTCCACACTTATGACCTAGGAAGGGAAAACAAGATTGACAATTTTTTTTTCCCCCACTTAATCATGTCCAGAGTTTTAGTGCATGCAGGCTGTGATTACAAAATGCCAGAGGTTGAGTGGTTTATAAACCATGTTATTTATCACAGTTCTGGAGGCTAGAAGTCTTCAGAGAGGGTGTGGAGAAAAGGGAACCCTCTTACACTGTTGGTGGGAATGCAAACTAGTACAGCCACTATGGAGAACAGTGTGGAGATTCCTTAAAAAACTGGAAATAGAACTGCCTTATGATCCAGCAATCCCACTGCTGGGCATACACACTGAGGAAACCAGAAGGGAAAGACATGTGTACCCCAATGTTCATCGCAGCACTGTTTATAATAGCCAGGACATGGAAGCAACCTATATGTCCATCAGCAGATGAATGGATAAGAAAGCAGTGGTACATATACACAATGGAGTATTACTCAGCCTTCAAAAAGAATACATTTGAATCAGTTCTAATGAGGTGGATGAAACTGGAGCCTATTATACACAGTGAAGTAAGCCAGAAAGAAAAACACCAGTACAGTATACTAACGCATATATATGGAATTTAGAAAGATTGTAACAATAACCCTGTGTATGAGATAGCAAAAGAGACACTGATATATAGAACAGTCTTATGGACTCTGTGGGAGAGGGAGAGGGTGGGAAGATTTGGGAGAATGGCATTGAAACATGTAAAATATCATGTGTGAAACGAGTTGCCAGTCCAGGTTCGATGCATGATACTGGATGCTTGGGGCTAGTGCACTGGGACGACCCAGAGGGATGGTATGGGGAGGGAGGAGGGAGGAGGGTTCAGGATGGGGAACACATGTATACCTGTGGCGGATTCATTTTGATATTTGGCAAAACTAATACAATTATGTAAAGTTTAAAAATAAAATAAAATTAAAAAAAAAAAAAAAAAAAAACAGAACCAAAATGCTCAGAAGTGGGAAAGAGGGAGTGGAAAGATAAGATGAATTATGAAGTTCTTGACTGGCAGAAATTTCAGAAAGGAAACCTTTATTGGATATAACTATCCAAAAAACTATTCAAAAATTTCCCACAAATGATAAATATGCATTTCTATATTGAAAAGACTCATTAAAATATTGTCTCTAAAATATTGGTGGAAATAAAAACAGCAACAAGATGCATCATCATAGAATTCACAGAATTTCTGGCATTGAGGAAAAAATTTGAAAAGTCATCAGCAAGAATAACACAAGTCACATGGGAAAGACCAGGAATCAAAATAGTCATATTTCTCAGTGATAATTAGGAGCTCAAAAGAAATGAAGATACAGTTCACAATTCTGAGGAGAAAATTATTTCTAATTTAGAATTCTATACACAGTTAAAATACGAAAGAAGTGGATCGAATAAAGTCATTTGAAGAACCTATGTGATATAAAAAAATTTACATTCAATGCACTCTTTCTAGGCAAACTATGGAAAGGATGGTATAAAGCAAGAAAAACATGGGATTCAGGAAGGAAAGAATTCAGCCTAGGAGAGAAGTACAAGGGAATATGACGATGATGCCTGTACAGCAGATATAGAAAGAAGCATGTCCAGATTAAAGCAAGAATATTAAAATGCCTAGGAGCAATATCTTTAAGAAAACAAAGGGAACTGACCACCTGATGTAAGACCAAGGGTTATCAAACTATGGCTGAGGCCAAATCTGGCTCCCTGCTTGTTTTTTTAAATAAAGTTTTATTGAACTATCAAAAAGAAAAAAGAAAATATTTTCCCATGGGAACATGTCAAAGAACTACAATTTGAAAGAAATGTACAGTTCTATGGAGTATGTTACCACGTGCCACTGGAATTTAATATCTTTGCTACCTGTTCCACACTTATGACCTAGGAAGGGAAAACAGGATTGACAATTTTTTTTTTTCCCCCACTTAATCATGTCCAGAGTTTTAGTGCATGCAGGCTGTGATTACAAAATGCCAGAGGTTGAGTGGTTTATAAACCATGTTATTTATCACAGTTCTGGAGGCTAGAAGTCCAAGATCAGGATGCCAGCATGGTCGCCTGAGTGAGGGCCTCTTCCAGGACATATCCCTAAATAGAAGGAATGAGCAATTATTTCAGGCCTCTTTCACAAGAACCCTAATCCCATTCATATGGGCTCTGCCCTCATGTGGGTTCCAAACTCATGACCTAATTATTTTCAAATGGTCCCACCATCTAAAATTGTCACTTTAGGGATTAGGTTTTCAACATATGAATTTTGGGAGAACACAAGCATTAGACCATGGCACCCAACGAGGAGACTGACTTGTCTAAGGTAACCCAAAGCCTCATCCATACTGAATGCTCTGGTGCTGATATGAAGCCAAGGACTAAGGAATTAAGAGATTTCTCCTGGTATATACCAAGGGGATTGCAGAGTTTTGAAAGAAACAGATAAAAAACTGCCCAGATAAAACACTGTTTTATTTGGGGGAAAATTTTTCTATTCTGTAAAAAATAGCAGCATTTTGTATGCTGTATATGAATACATAAAACTCAGTTACCTGTCCATACACCAAAATACATTACAGAAATACAAATAATCCCATTTACAATTGCATCAATAAAATAAAATATTTAGAAATAATGTTAAGCAAGGTGTTGAAAGATCTATGTATGAAAACATTCAAGACACTCATGAAAGAAATATTTAAAAGACACAAGGGAAACATATTTCATATTTATTGACTAGAAGAATTAATATTATTAATACATCCATACTCCCCACAGCTATCTACATATTCACTGCAGTCTCTTTCAAAATTCCAAGGCATTTTTCATAAAACAGAAAGAAAAAAATTCTACAACTCATTTAAAACTGTTGTTGTTGTTCAGTTGCCAGGTCATGTCTGACTCTTTGTGACTCCACAGCCTGCAACACACCAGACTTCCCTCTCCCTTACATTTCCTAGAATTTGCCCAAGTTCGTGCCCATTGAATTGGTGATGTCATCCAACCATCTCATCCTCTATCACCCTCTTTTTCTTCTGTCTTCAATCTTTCCAAGCATCAGGGTCTTTTCCAATGAGTCAACTATTCACATTAGGTGGCCAAAGTATTGGATATTCAGCTTCAGCATCAGTCCTTCTGAAGAGTATATGGGGTTGATTTCCTTTAAGGCTGACTGGTTTTCAACTCCTTGATGCCCAAGGGACTCTCAAGAGTCTTCCACAGCACCACAGTTCGAAAACATCAATTCTTCAGCGCTCTGTTTTCTTTATTGTCTGCCCAGCTCTTACATGTGGACATGACTACTGGAAAGAGCCTAGCCTTGACTATACAGACCTCTGTCAGCAAAGTGATGTTTTTGCTTTTAACACACTGTCTAGGTTTGTCATAGCTTTCCTGCCAAGAAGCAATCGTCTTCTAATTTTGTGGCTGCAGTCACCATCCACAGTGATTTTATTTTATTTTATTTTTTTAAATTTAATGTTATTTTTTAACTTTATAATACTGTATTGGTTTTGCCATATATCAAAATGAATCCGCCTCAGGTATACATGTGTTCCCCATCCTGAACCCTCCTCCCTCCTCCCTCCCCATACCATCCCTCTGGGTCATCCCATTGCACCAGCCCCAAGCATCCAGTATTGTGCATCGAACCTGGACTGGTGACTCATTTCATATATGATATTATACATGTTTCAATGCCCTTCTCCCAAATCATCCCACCCTCTCCCTCTCCCACAGAGTCCAAAAGACTGTTCTATACATCAGTGTCTCTTTTGCTATCTCGTATACAAGGTTATTGTTACCATCTTACTATACTGTATTGGTGTTTTTCTTTCTGGCTTACTGCACTCTGTATAGTAGGCTCCAGTTTCATCCACCTCATTAGAATGGATTCAAATGTATTCTTTTTGAAGGCTGAGTAATACTCTATTGTGTATATGTACCACTGCTTTCTTATCCATTCATCTGCTGATGGACATCTAGGTTGCTTCCATGTCCTGGCTATTATAAACAATGATGAACGTTGGGGTACACATGTCTCTTTCAATTCTGGTTTCCTCAGTGTGTATGCCCAGCAGTGGGATTGCTGGATCATAAGGCAGTTCTATTTCCAGTTTTTTAAGGAATCTCCACACTGTTCTCCATAGTGGCTGTACTTGTTAGCATTCCCACCAACAGTGTAAGAGGGTTCCCTTTTCTGCACACCCTCTCCAGCATTATTTGCTTGTAGACTTTTGGATCACAGCCATTCTGACTGGCGTGAAATGGTACCTCATAGTGGTTTTGATTTGCATTTCTCTGATAATGAGTGATGTTGAACATCTTTTCATTTGTTTGTTAGCCATCTGTATGTCTTCTTTGGAGAAATGTCTATTTAGTTCTTTGGCCCTATTTTTGATTGGGTCATTTATTTTTCTGGAATTGAGCTGTAGGAGTTGCTTGTATATTTTTGAG
Organism: Bos indicus x Bos taurus; assembly: GCF_003369695.1. Lineage (NCBI taxonomy): Eukaryota > Metazoa > Chordata > Mammalia > Artiodactyla > Bovidae > Bos > Bos indicus x Bos taurus. The sequence goes on along the minus strand of NC_040098.1, from coordinate 35,703,000 downwards.
ATTAGTTGTTTGTCAGTTGCTTCATTTGTTATTATTTTCTCCCATTCTGAAGGCTGTCTTTTCACCTTGCTGATAGTTTCCTTTGATGTGCAGAAGCTTTTAAGTTTAATTAGGTCCCATTTGTTTACTTTTGCTTTTATTTCCAATATTCTGGGAGGTGGATCATAGAGGATCCTGCTGTGCTGTGTGTCGGAGAGTGTTTTGCCTATGTTCTCCTCTAGGAGTTTTATAGTTTCTGGTCTTACGTTGAGATCTTTAATCCATTTTGAGTTTATTTTTGTGTATGGTGTTAGAAAGTGTTCTAGTTTCATTCTTTTACAAGTGGTTGACCAGTTTTCCCAGCACCACTTGTTAAAGAGATTGTCTTTAATTCATTGTATATTCTTGCCTCCTTTGTCAAAGACAAGGTGTCCATATGTGTGTGGATTTATCTCTGGGCTTTCTATTTTGTTTCATTGATCTATATTTCTGTCTTTGTGCCAGTACCATACTGTCTTGATGACTGTGGCTTTGTAGTAGAGCCTGAAGTCAGGCAGGTTGATTCCTCCAGTTCCAGTCTTCTTTCTCAAGATCGCTTTGGCTATTCGAGGTTTTTTGTATTTCCGTACAAATTGTGATTTTTTCTATTTGTTCTAGCTCTGTGAAGAATACCATTGGTAGCTTGATAGGGATTGCATTGAATCTATAAATTGCTTTGGGTAGTATACTCATTTTCACTATATTGATTCTTCCAATCCATGAACATGGTATATTTCTCCATCTATTAGTGTCCTCTTTGATTTCTTTCACCAGCGTTTTATAGTTTCTATATATAGGTCTTTAGTTTCTTTAGGTAGATATATTCCTAAGTATTTTATTCTTTTCATTGCAATGGTGAATGGAATTGTTTCCTTAATTTCTCTTTCTATTTTCTCATTCTTAGTGTATGAGTGCAAGGGATTTCTGTATGTTGATTTTATATCCTGCAACTTTACTATAATCATTGATTAGTTCTAGTAATTTTCTGGTGGAATCTTTAGGGTTTCTATGTAGAGGATCATGTCATCTGCAAATAGTGAGAGTTTTACTTCTTCTTTTCCAATTTGGATTACTTTTATTTCTTTTTCTGCTCTGATTGCTGTGGCCAAAACTTCCCAAACTATGTTGAATAGAAATGGTGAAAGTGGGCACCCTTGTCTTGTTCCTGACTTTAGAGGAAATGCTTTCAATTTTTCACCATTGAGGATAATGTTTGCTGTAGGTTTGTCATATATAGCTTTTATTATGTTGAGGTATGTTCCTTCTATTCCTGCTTTCTGGAGAGTTTTTATCATAAAGGGATGTTGAATTTTGTCAAAGGCTTTCTCTGCATCTATTGAGATAATCATATGGTTTTTATTTTTCAATTTGTTAATGTGGTGTATTACATTGATTGATTTGTGGATATTGAAGAATCCTTGCATCCCTGGGATAAAGCCCACTTGGTCATGGTGTATGATCTTTTTAATGTGTTGTTGGATTCTGATTGACAGAATTTTGTTAAGGATTTTTGCATCTATGTTCATCAGTGATATTGGCCTGAAGTTTTCTTTTTTTGTGGCATCTTTGTCAGATTTTGGTATTAGGGTGATGGTGGCCTCATAGAATGAGTTTGGAAGTTTACCTTCCTCTGCAATTTTCTGGAAGAGTTTGAGTAGGATAGGTGTTAGCTCTTCTCTAAATTTTTGGTAGAATTCAGCTGTGAAGCCTTCTGGACCTGGGCTTTTGTTTGCTGGAAGATTTTTGATTACAGTTTCAATTTCCGTGCTTATGATGGGTCTGTTAAGATTTTCTATTTCTTCCTGGTCCAGTTTTGGAAAGTTGTACTTTTGTAAGAATTTGTCCATTTCTTCCTCGTTGTCCATTTTATTGGCATATAATTGTTGATAGTAGTCTCTTATGATCCTTTGTATTTCTATGTTGTCTGTTGTGATCTCTCCATTTTCATTTCTAATTTTATTGATTTGATTTTTCTCCCTTTGTTTCTTGATGAGTCTGGCTAATGGTTTGTCAATTTTATTTATCCTTTCAAAGAACCAGCTTTTGGCTTTGTTGATTTTTGCTATGGTCTCTTTTGTTTCTTTTGCATTTATTTCTGCCCTAATTTTTAAGATTTCTTTCCTTCTACTAACCCTGGGCTTCTTCATTTCTTCATTTTCTAGTTGCTTTAGGTGTAGAGTTAGGTTATTTATTTGACTTTTTTCTTGAGATATGCCTGTATTGCTATGAACTTTCCCCTTAGGACTGCTTAGAGCCCGGGAAGCAGAAGTCTGTCACTGCTTCCACCTTTTCCCCTTCTATTTGCCATGTAAGTGATGGGACAAGATGCCATGATCTTAGCTTTTTTGATATTGAGTTTTAAGCCAGCTTTTTCACTCTCCTCTTTCAAACTCATCAGAGGCTTTTTAGTTCCCCTTTGCTTCCTGCCATTATTGCAGTATCATTCACAGATCTGAGGTTGTTGATATTTCTCCCAGAAATCTTGATTCTAGCCTTTAGGATTCATCCAGTCCAACATTTCACATGACATGCTCTGCATATAAGTTAAATCAGCAGGGTGACAATGTTCATCCTTGACAGACTCCTTCACCAATTTTTACCCAGTTTATTGTCCCTTTTCTGCTTCTAACTGTTGCTGTTTGAACTGCATACAGGTTTCTCAGAGGACAAGTAAGGTTCGTCTGGTATTCCCATCTCCTTAAAAATTTTCCACTTTGTTGTGGTCCACACAGTCTGGTGAGGTCAATGAAGCAGATGTTTTTCTGGAATTCACTTGCTTTCTCTATGTTCCAGCAAATGTTGCCAATTTGATCTCTGGTTCCTCTGCCTTTTTAAAACCCAGCTTGAACATCTGGAAGTTCTAGGTTCACATAATGCTGAAGCCTAGCCTGGAGGATTTTGAGCATAACCTTACTAGCACTGGAGATGATTGAAATTGTTCAGTGGCTTGAACATTCTTTAACACTGTCCTTCTTGGGAACTGGGATGAGGATTGACCTTTTCCAGTCCTCTGGTCACTGCTGGCTTTTCCAAATTTTCTGACATATTGAGTGGAACACTTTAGTACCATCATCTTTCAGGTTTTAACTCGCTTTGTTGGAATTCTATCACCTCCACTAGCTTTGTTGGCAGCAGTGCTTTTTAAGACCCACTGGAGTTCACATTCCAGGATTTCTGCCTCTGAATGAGAAACTACACCATCATGATTATCTGGGTCATTAAGATATTTTTTTGTATAGTTCTTCTGTGTGTTTTTTCCATCTCTTCTTTGTCTATTCTGCTGTATTAAATCACAAAACACCAAAGATAAAAGTGATCTTGAGAAAGAAGAACAAAGTTTGAGACTAGGGTTGCTGATTTCAAATTGTATTAGAAAGCTATAGTAATCAAAACAATGATTTGCTCTGGCACGAAAATAGATACATAGATCAACAGAGCAGAACAGCGAAGCTGGAAAGAAACGCACACCCATATATTGTCGGTTAGCTTATGAAAAGGAAGCCAAGAATATCCAGTGGGGAAAAGACAAGTTTTCCAAAACTAATACTGGGAAAACTTGATAGTTATGAAAAAACAAAACTGGGCCCCTGTCTTTTACTATACACAAAAATCAACTAAAAATGGATTAAATATTTGAACATAAGACTTTAAACAATTAAACTCCTAGAAGAAGACATTGAGATAATCTTCTTGCCATTGGTCTTTGCAATTGTTTTTTGGGTTTCACACCAAAAGCAAAGGCAACAACTGCAAAAAAAACTAGTGGGACCACATCAGACTCCAAACAAAGGAACATCAGCAAAATCAATGGCAACTTACAGATTGACAGAAAATATTTCCAAATCATATATTTGAAAAGGGCTTAATATCCAAAACTCGGAGAAGGCAATGGCACCCCACTCCAGTACTCTTGCCTGGAAAATCCCATGGACGGAGGAGCCTGGAAGGCTGCAGTCCATGGGGTCATAGAGAGTCGGACACGACTGAGCGACTTTACTTTCACTTTTCATTTTCACGCATTGGAGAAGGAAATGACAACCCACTCCAGTGTTCTTGCCTGGAGAATCCCAGGGATGGGGGAGCATGTTGGGCTGCCGTCCATGGGGTCTCACAGAGTTGGACATGACTGAAGTGACTTCACTTCATTTAATAGCCAAAACTACATGAGACATACAACTTAAGGGCAAGAAAACCAAATAATCCAAAAATTTAATGCAGCATAATAAAAGTAAGAGTTTCAATAAATCTGAAGATTAGACTTTAGATGAGAGACACAGCAAGGTTTTCCTTCTAGAACACCAAAAGCCTGTGCCTTCCTGGCATTACTTTCTTCATCTCCACTCACTTGTTTGACAATTACAGTTCAAGGTGTAATTCTTCAGTCAATAGCAATCACCTCACCCCATAAAGTATGTTGAACATGCAAAGAAAAAAATAAACAGCCCTATCCCTAAAATGTTGTGTAATCTAAAGATAAAATTATACATGTATGAAACGAGTCGCCAGTCCAGGTTTGATGCACGATACTGGATGCTTGGGGCTGGTGCACTGGGACGACCCAGAGGGAGGGTCGGAGGGAGGAGAGTTCAGGATGGGGAACACAGGTATACCTGTGGTGGATTCATTTCGATATTTGGCAAAACAAATACAATACTGTAAAGTTTAAAAATAAAATAAAATTTTAAAAAAAGTTATACTGTACCTAGGAGAATGACATATACGCTAAAATGGGTACTCAACAAATACTATAACAACAATAGTAAAAAGTCCTATGAATACGACTAATTTTCTGGGGCTAAAGGTACCTAAAGCACTAATCCACATTATCTCTGTTTCTCATTTTATATTCTTCCCTAAAATGCTATTCCTTTAATAAAGTGTAACTAACTTGCATTCCAAAAGTGTGAGGTGGATAAAAGTTTGTCAACCTTAATCTAAGTGTACAAGATTATCACAGGTACAGGCAATTAATAAGCAGATTGCCCTACACCCCGAGTCCTTGGGGACCCAAAGCTAGCAGTAAAGGGATAGTAGAGATTTCAGCTCAGTTACAAATAGAATTAGGCAGAGAATACTTATACACCCTGTTCTCATTTTCTCCATTTTCTTTTGAAATTGAGAACATGCTTCAGTCACTCTGAAGTGATATTATTGACTTGCATAACATTTTTTTTCTTTGCTCTGCAATGTGAATGTACATTTTTCAAATATCAAGCCTTTGATCTGAGTTGCTCCACCAGAACACTCTATAGAGAATGGAAACCATTTCTATATAAGGCTTTGCTTTGCTGAGAGGAAGAATACTTCAGCTTGGAAGAGGTTGGAAATATTCCATCTGAAAGATCTTTTCAAGCCCTCCTCAGCATAAACACTTTACTGAGAGGAGTCAAAGGTCACCAACTGCTAGAACAAAACCCAAATGACAAAGTGCTTCCATAAGGAAGCTAAGTTAACTGGAAACTCAGAGGTCACCAACTGGAATCCTTAATGCAACAAGGGTCAAACAGTAAAAATGTCCTTAAAAAGTAACAGGTACATTCTTCTAAATCCTACTGATTTTTACAAGTTGTCCAATAAGTTTAAAAGACTAGCTTCTTAGGTATCAATGTAGAAACTAAATTGAACTATTCAAGGAGGAGGGAGTGGTAGTAGTAGTGGTGTGGTCAGCCCAAACTTTGAACTCTCAAAGCAACCAGCCTGCAAACTACGAAGCGCCAGATGGTTTTATAAACTCGTAGGTCCATAAATCTTTCCTTAAAATTTCCAATTTAAAAGAAAAAGGGTTGCTTTCTTTGTGGCATTGGGGTAAATTTTTGCCATTGGGTATCTGACCCCCCGAAACCCTAATAGCTTTTTAAGTTTTCTTGCTCTACATGCAGGAGACAAGCAGAACAGAGGCCAAGAGAACAAGCTCAGAGCACAGCATCATCTGGCAGCTGTCTTGCTGGGGAGAGAAGGCTGAGCTTCTATTTCTCAACCTTGACTCTCTCACTGTAGTCATCACAACTTAATGAAGTTCTGAGATTTTAAACATTCATGGACTGAGTTCACAGATTGCTGTTTCAATTGGAAAAGTAATATGTATTTCTGATTTTCAATTACAACTCCAAATCTCCAGTTTTCAAATAATATTCAGCAGTGGCCAGAAAGAGAGAATGATGGGGAAAGACTTCCCTGATTTTGTTATTTAGTCACTAATTTGTGTCTGATTCTTTTGCAATCCTGTGGACCATAACCAACCAGACTCCTCTTGTCCATGGGATTTCCCTGGCATGAATACTGGAGTGGGTTGCCATTTCCTTGTCCAGGAGATCTTCACCACTCAGGAAATCGAACCCGGGTCAACTGCATGGCAGGTGAGTTCTTTACTGCTGAACCAGCAGTGTAACTTTAATTTGTAATGGAGTCAACTTTATCCCTACAACTTTTAATGTGTGTGTTTGAGTTACCCATTTCCCACATCCTACCCGGTAGAACATGCAGGAAGAGTACAGAAAATTGAAGGGAAAGAGGGGCAGACCAAAGAGCCATTGGTAGGCACAATGCAAATTGGCTCATTTCACTTGTCAAGGTCTGTGTACACACCTGTGTGCAGAGGTGTGTGCCAAATTTGTCAGGACGGGATTCAATCAGGCAAGAGTCTGCAAAAAAATATGAGGCTTTGATTTTGCTACAAAAATTAGTGAATCAGAAAAGGGCAACTGTTCTTGGTAGACCCATCAATCTTACTTAGTTTGGCCACTGAAATACGTACACATGCCATTATTTCATGTTCTTACGTGTTCTTTCATGTTCTTACATTTCCTGATCTACTCAACCCTTCATTACACATCACCTTAACTTCCTTCCTTGCTTCCCAGATTTCTTTCTTCCTTAAGTGCATGAACCCCTTGTCTCCTTGTGTATCACAATGAGACTAAGACCAACATGGATATAAAAATTGCTTTGGAAATTATGAAGCTTTGAAACAATGTCAATCATGAATATTTATTCATATGCCAAAGTATACAAAAGATAGAGTGCAAAGGAAGACATGAGAAATGCTAAATGCTTAAGATGGCTTACCTTTAGAAAATAGGTTCAAGATCATTTAATAATCACATCAAAGTGTATTAGGAATTATTAGACTAGAGAGGTTTCAAATTCCATGGAAAATGGAAAAGAAAACATGGAATGACTTCAAGCTTCAAGGTATATATAATAGGAAATTTCAGCAATCTGGGTTGTTGAGTCCTGGGGTGGATCATTAAAGGAGACTGTGGCCTGACTTCCCAGGAATTGTATAAGGAGCAGAATGGTCACCATATGATGTGGTTCCCACTCTGGAACCAAGCAAAAGGACTGAGAGAAATCCTGTCACCCCAATCCTATTTTCTCGTTCCAAAATTTGATCAAAGCATTAATTTTTTAAAACTCTTATGCAAAGTCCCTATAACTTTAATACAAACACTCACATTTAAAAATGTAAAATTTCCTACAGAATGGCAAAGTAGTTGAAAATTCCAGCTATTAGGGTAACAAATAATAAAAGTATCTTTCCAAATGCAATGCATGGACATTTTAACAGCAGCCATTTCAGATGAGACTTCTGTTTATAAGACACCCCCAAAGGTTCAAAAATCAGAGGTGGTGATAGCAAAACAAGAGCAAGTTTCTTGGTTTTTGCGTGTAGCCCCACAAAGGCTTTATGATCTGAAGTGTCCAGAAGAAAAAGAATATTCAGCCCCATGAAAAATGTCAAACCTTTCAGTGACTGCTTATCATAACACTGTCAGAGACCTTCCACACCAAAGTTAATGACATCCTGGTTAGAAGATCCTTCAGCTACCCTTTATGTATATCTGTATGAATATATGATGTCTATGTATTTATATTTTTTGAATATTTTTATTTTAAGAAAATGAAGGAGGAATGTTAGAATTCTCTTCTGATTTGAAGGTTTAGTGTGGGATTTTCACTGTTTTCATTCACATTTTACTTTTAAAAGAAGAGAATTGGGGCAACAAGATCAGTCTAAATTTTTTATCTTCAATCACTGGAAAATGGGAAGCTGAGTTTCCTTTCATGCCAGTCTTTTATTATGTGGGGACTGTGTGTGTGTGAGATGGGCATATGTATGCAAGCACAAGAGAGCCACTGCTGCTCAAGCAGCCTGAAAACTTTTGTACACCACCAATCTAGTCCTGACAAGAGGAGTCCAGCTTGGAAAACAAAACCTCTCTCTCAGTGCTACCCTCAACTTTTTGGATCTCCTTAAAAACACGAATGATACAGGGCAGGCTTTTATTTCACACAAGCAGTTTCAACTGATAAGATTCTTTGTCACCTCTGGGGACAAAGCACCCAGTTATAACATTTGTATGGAAGCTGACTTGTTAAATTTGCCCTCAAAGATAAATAACCTACCAAAGCACAAGAAAGAGGAGAAGCAGGGTCCAGTTAAAGGTGATGCCAGAGGCTGAGGGGATATTCATCCACTGATAACTACTTAATTATTAATGCTTTTGCTTAAGTGATATTTAAACATTGAAAAAGTTTCCATTTTGCCTTTCTTAGTAGATACTGCAGTTCTTTTTTTTTTTCTTTTTCCTATGTAGACACCAACATATATAAATCAAATGTCATGAATAGTGACTAATAAGCAGAGTATTTTTTCAGACAGAATTGGCAAAGAAAACTGTCAGATATTTAAAGTGTCAGTTCAGTTCAGTCACTCAGTCATGTCCGACTCTGTGACCCCATGAATCGCAGCATGCCAGGCCTCCCTGTCCATCACCAACTTTCGGAGTTCACTCAAACTCATGTCCATTGAGTCAGTGATGCCATCCAGTCATCTCATCCTCTGTCGTCCCCTTCTCCTCCTGCCCCCAGTCTCTCCCAGCATCAGGGTTTTTCCAATGAGTCAACTCTTCGCATGAAGTGGCCAGGTATTGGAGTTTCAGCTTTAGCATCAGTCCTTCAATGAACACCCAGACTGATCTCCTTTAAATGGACTGGGTGGATCTCCTTCCAGTCCAAGGGACTCCAAAGAGTCTTTTCCAACACCACAGTTCAAAAGCATCATTTCTTCGGTGCTCAGCTTTCTTCACAGTCCAACTCTCACATCCATACATGACCACTGGGAAAAAACATAGCCTTGACTAGATGGAACTTTGTTGGCAAAGTAATGTCTCCGCTTTTCAATATGCTATCTAGGTTGGTCATAACTTTCCTTCCAAAGACAGGATAATTTGATATATGTATATATTATTTTTTTTAATTTATTTTAATTGGAATATAATTGCTTTACAATGTGTTGGTTTCTGCTGTACAATGGCATGAATCAGCCATAAGTACATATATCCCCTCCCTCTTGAATCCCCCCACCTGCATCCCATCCCACTTCTCCAGGTTGTCACAGAGCACTGGGTAAGCTTCCTGTGTCACAGCCACTTCCCACTGGCATCTATTAATATTTTACATATGGTAATGTACTATGTGTCAATGCTACTCTCTCAATTCAACTTGCCCTCTCCTTCCCCTGTTGTGTCCATAAACACGTTCTCTGTCTATGTTTTTCTTTCTGCCCTGAAAATAGGTTAGCCAGTGCCATTTTTCTAGATTCCATATATACACATTAATATACAGTACTTGGTTTTCCCTTTTTGACTTACTTCACTCTACATAACAGGCTGTAGGTTCATCCACACCAGCTCAAGTGACCCAAATTCACTTCTTTTAAAGCTTAATTAAAATTCCCTTGTATAGATGTACCACGCCTTCTTTATCCATTGCTCTCTCAATGCACATACAGATTGCTTCCATGTCCTGGTTATTTTAAACACTGTTGCAATGAATTTTGGGGTACACGTGTCTTTGAATTATGGTTTTCTCAGGGTATATGCCCAATAGTAGAATTTCTAGGACATACGGTAATTTTGTTAGAACTTCCCTGATGTCTCAGCAGGTAAAGAATCTGCCTGCAATGGAGGCAACACAGGGAATGGTTCAATCTCTAGATCAGGAAGCTCCTCTGGAGGAGGAAATGGCAACCCAGTCCAGTATACTTGCTATTTCCACCTACCCCTCTGACATAGTGCTGATCTTTATTTACATATATTTTAGAAAAGATTTTCCCTTTCTATTAAGTAATGTATGAAAGCTGAGCGCCGAAGAATTGATGCTTTTGAACTGTGGTGTTGGAGAAGACTCTTGAGAGTCCCTTGGACTGCAAGGAGATCCAACCAGTCCATTCTGAAGGAGATCAGCCCTGGCATTTCTTTGGAAGGAATGATCCTAAGCTGAAACTCCAGTACGTTGGCCACCTCATGCGAAGAGTTGACTCATTGGCAAAGACTCTGATGCTGGGACGGATTGGGGGCAGGAGGAGAAGGGGACGACAGAGGATGAGATGGCTGGATGGCATCACCGACTTGATGGACTTGAGTCTGGGTGAACTCCGGGAGTTGGTGATGGACAGGGAGGCCTGGCCTGCTGCAATTCACTGGGTGTCAAAGAGTCGGACGCCACTGAGCGACTGAACTGAACTTAACATAGGTATCATCTGACATGTTTACTTTTATTTTTTGAAGTGAATACAGGTAAGTTTCACTCTCTTAGACAGCATCAATTATACAACACAATTTTAACAGTTATAATCATCATGCTGTACATTAGATCCTCAGACCTTATAATTTAAATATGTTAAAATGTATCAGATCAGAGCAGAGCAGATCAGTCGCTCAGTCATGTCCGACTCTTTGTGATCCCATGAATCCCAGCATGCCAGGCCTCCCTGTCCATCACCAAATCCAGGAGTTCACTGAGACTCACGTCCATCGAGTCAGTGATGCCATCCAGCCATCTCATCCTCTGTCGTCCCCTTCTCCTCCTGCCCCCAATCCCTCCCAGCATCAGAGTCTTTTCCAATGAGTCAACTCTCCACATGAGGTGGCCAAAGTACTGGAGTTTCAGCCTGGGATCATTCCTTCCAAAGAAATGCCAGGGCTGATCTCCTTCAGAATGGACTGGTTGAATCTCCTTGCAGTCCAAGGGACTCTCAAGAGTCTTCTCCAACACCACAGTTCAAAAGCATCAATTCTTCAGCGCTCAGCCTTCTTCACAGTCCAACTCTCACATCCATATATGACCACAGGAAAAACAATAGCCTTGACTAGACAGACCTTTGTTGGCAAAGTAATGTCTCTGCTTTTGAATATGCTATTTAGGTTGGTCATAACTTTCCTTCCAAGGAGTAAGTGTCTTTTAATTTCATGGCTGCAGTCACCATCTGCAGTGATTTTGGAGCCCAGAAAAATAAAGTCTGACACTGTTTCCACTGTTTCCCCATCTATTTCCCATGAAGTGATGGGACCGGATGCCATGATCTTCGTTTTCTGAATGTTGAGCTTTAAGCCAACTTTTTCACTCTCCACTTTCACTTTCATCAAGAGGCTTTTGAGTTCCTCTTCACTTTCTGCCATAAGGGTGGTGTCATCTGCATATCTGAGGTTATTGATATTTCTCCCAGCAATCTTGATTCCAGCTTGTGTTTCTTCCAGTCCAGCGTTTCTCATGATGTACTCCTCTGCTGCTGTTGCTGCTAAGTCACTTCAGTAATGTCCGACTCTGTGCAACCCCATAGACGGCAGCCCACCAGGCTCCCCCATCCCTGGGATTCTCCAGGCAAGAACACTGGAGTGGGTTGCAATTTCCTTCTCCAATGCATGAAAGTGAAAAGTGAAAGGTAAGTCGCTCAGTCGTGTCCAACTCTAGTGACCTCATGGACTGCAGCCAACCAGGCTCCTCTATCCATGGGATTCTCCAGGCAAAAGTACTGGAGTGGGGTACCACTGCCCTGCATAAAAGTTAATAAACAGGGTGACAATATACAGCCTTGACGAACTCCTTTTCCTATTTGGAACCAGTCTCTTGCTCCATGTCCAGTTCTAACTATTGCTTCCTAACCTGCATACAAATTTCTCAAGAGGCAAATCAGGTGGTCTGGTATTCCCATCTCTTTCAGAATTTTCCACAATTTATTGTGATCAACACAGTCAAAGGCTTTGGCATAGTCAATAAAGCAGAAATGGATGTTTTTCTGGAATTCTCTTGCTTTTTCTATGATCCAGCGGATGTTGGCAATTTGATCTCTGGTTTCTCTGCCTTTTCTAAAACCAGCTTGAACATCAGAAAGTTCACGGTTCACATACTGCTGAAGCCTGGCTTGGAGAATTTTGAGCATTACTTTACTAGCGTGCGAGATGAGTGCAATTGTGCGGTAGGTTGAGCATTCTTTGGCATTGCCTTTCTTTGGGATTGGAATGAAAACTGAACTTTTCCAGTCCTGTGGCCACTACTGAGTTTTCTAAATTTGCTGGCATATTGAGTGCAGCACTTTCACAGCATCATCTTTCAGGATTTGAAATAGCTCAACTAGAATTCCATCACCTCCACTAGCTTTGTTCATAGTGATGCTTTCTAAGGCCCACTTGACTTCACATTCCAAGATGTCTGGCTCTAGGTCAGTGATCACATCATCGTGATTATCTGGGTCATGAAGATCTTTTTTGTACAGTTCTTCTGTGTATTCTTGCCACCTCTTCTTAATATCTTCTGCTTCTGTTAGGTCCATACCATTTCTGCCCTTTATTGAGTTCATCTTTGCATGAAATGTTCCTTTGGTATCTCTGATTTTCTTGAGGTGATCCCTGGTCTTTCCCATTCTGTTGTTTTCCTCTATTTCTTTGCATTGATCACTGAAGAAGGCTTTCTTATCTCTTCTTGCTATTCTTTGGAACTCTGCATTCAGATGCTTATATCTTTTCTTTTCTCCTTTGCTTTTCCCTTCTCTTCTTTTCACAGCTATTTGTAAGGCCTCCCCAGACAGCCATTTTGCTTTTTTGCATTTCTTTCCTATGGGAATGATCTTGATCCCTGTCTCCTGTACAATGTCACAAACCTCATTCCATAGTTCATCAGGCACTCTATCTATCAGATCTAGGCCCTTAAATCTATTTCTCACTTCCACTGTATAATCATAAGGGATTTGATTTAGGTCATACCTGAATGGTCTCGTGGTTTTCCCTAGTTTCTTCAGTTTAAGTCTGAATGTGGCAATAAGGAGTTCATGGTCTGAGCCACAGTCAGCTCCTGGTCTTGTTTTTGCTGACTGTATAGAGCTTCTCCATCTTTGGCTACAAAGAATATAATCAATCTCATTTCAGTGTTGAGGTGATGTCCATGTATAGAGTCTTCTCTTGTGTTGTTGAAAGAGGGCGTTTGTTATGACCAGTGCATTCTTGGCAAAACTCTATTAGTCTTTGCCCTGCTTCATTCCGTATTCCAAGACCAAATTTGCCTGTTACTCCAGGTGTTTCTTGACTTCCTACTTTTGCATTCCAGTCCCCTATAATGAAAAGGACATCTCTTTTGGGTGTTAGTTCTAAAAGGTCTTGTAGGTCTTCATAGAACCATTCAACTTCAGCTTCTTCAGCGTTCCTGGTTGGGGCATAGACTTGGATTACTGTGATTTTGAATGGTTTGCCTTGGAAACTAACAGAGATCATTCTGTTGTTTTTGAGATTGCATCCAAGTACTGCATTTCAGACTCTTTTGTTGACCATGATGGGTACTCCATTTCTTCTGAGGGATTCCTGCCCACAGTAGTAGATATAATGGTTGTCTGAGTTAAATTCACCCATTCCAGTCCATTTTAGTTTGCTGATTGCTAGAATGTTGACATTCACTCTTGCCATCTCTTGTTTGACCACTTCCAATTTGCCTTGATTCATGGACCTGACATTCCAGGTTCCTATGCAATATTGCTCTTTACAGCATCGGACCTTGCTTCTATCACCAGTCACATCCACAGCTGGATATTGTTTTTCTTTGGCTCCATCCCTTCATTATTTCTGGAGTTATTTCTCCACTGATCTCCAGTAGCATATTGGGCACCTACTGACCTGGGGAGTTTCTCTTTCAGTATCCTATCATTTTGCCTTTTCATAGTGTTTGTGGGGTTCTCAAGGCAAGAATACTGAAGTGGTTTGCCATTCCCTTCTCCAGTGGACCACATTCTGTCAAATCTCTCCATCATGACCCACCCGTCTTGGGTTGCCCCACGGGCATGGCTTAGTTTCATTGAGTTAGACAAGGCTGTGGTCCTAGTGTGATTAGATTGACTAGTTTTCTGTGAGTATGGTTTCAGTGTGTTTGCCCTCTGATGCCCTCTTGCAATACCTATCGTCTTACTTGGGTTTCTCTTACCTTGGGCATGGGGTATCTCTTCACGGCTGCTCCAGCAAAGCGCAGCCATTGCTCCTTACCTTGGACGAGGGGTATCTCCTCACCACCGCCATTCCTGACCTTCAATGTGGGATAGCTGTAGGCCCTCCTGCGCCTGCGCAGCCACGGCTCCGGGTAACTCCTCTCGTCGCCACCCCTAATGTATAACCTTTTACAAACCCATCCCTATTTCCCCCACCATCCAAGCTTTGGCAATCACTTTCCTACTCTGTTTCTGAGTTCCAGTTTTGTTGTGTTTTTCTTTTTAGATTCCTTACAATTGAGATCATACAGTATCTGTCTTCTCTAACTTATTTAACTTAGCATATAGCCTTCCAAATTCATCCATGCTGCCACAAATGGAAGAATGTCTTTCTTTTTTAATGGATAAATAAAATTCACACGCACATACACACACACACACACACACACACACACACACACATATATATATATATATATATTACATCACATTGTTTTAATCTCTTCACCTCCTGACAGATACTTAGATTGTTCCTATAATAGGTTTCTAGGCTACTGTGAATATTGATGCAATGAACATGGCAGTACAGATTTCTCTTTGAGATGATTATTTCATTTCCTTTGAATATATATTCAGAAATGAGTATATATCCAGAAGTGGGATTAATGGGCGCATAACAGTTCTTTGTGAAATTTCTTGAGAAACTTCCTGAAGGTATTCCATGGGAGTTGCACCAATATAGATTCCTACAAATAATCCATTAGACCTCCATTTCCTACACATCCTCAATCACACTTATTTCTTAATTCTTGGTAAAAGCCATTTCAACAGGAACGAATGGTGTATGTTGTACTTTTGATTTCACTTCCCTGATAGTGATGTTGAGCATCTTGTCATATACTTCCCGGGCATTCTGTATGTCTTATTTGGGGGGGAAATTGTCTATTCTGTAAAACATAGCATGCATTTTGTATGCTGCATTTTAATACATAACACTCAGTTACCTATCCATACACCAAAACAAATTATAGAAATACAAATAATCCCATTTACAATTGCATCCAAAAAAAATACTTAGAAATAAATTTAAGCTGGGTGTTGAAAGATTTATGTATGAAAACATTCAAGACACTCATGAAAGAAATATTTAAAAGACACAAGGGAAACATATTTCATATTTATTGACTGGAAGAATTAATATTATTAATACATCCATACTACCCACAGCTATCTACATATTCTCTGCAGTCTCTTTCAAAATTCCAACAAAACAGAAAGAAAAAAATTCTACAACTTGTATAAAACCACTGTTGTTGTTCAGTTGCCAGGTTCTGTCTGTCTCTTTGTGACTCCACAACCTGCAACACACCAGACTTCCCTGTCCCTTACCATCTCTTAGAATTTGCCCATTGAATAGGTGATGGCATCCAACCATCTCATCCTCTGTCACCCTCTTTTTCTTCTGCCTTCAATCTTTCCCAGCTTCAGGGTCTTTTCCAATAAGTCAGCTATTCACATTAGGTGGCCAATGTATTGGAGCTTCAGCTTCAGCATCAGTCCTTCCAAAGAGTATATGGGGTTGATTTCCTATAAGGTTGACTGGTTTTGAACTCCTTGGTGCCCAGGGACTCTCAAGAGTCTTCTACACCAGCATGGTTTGAAAACATCAGTTCTTCAGCACTCTGTCTTCTTTATTGTCTTCCCAGCTCTTACATGTGTACATGACTACTGGAAAGAGCCTAGGCTTGACTATACAGATCTCTGTCGGCAAAGTGATGTTTTTGCTTTTAACACACTGTCTAGGTTTATCACAGCTTTCCTGCCAAGAAGAAATCATCTTCTAATTTCGTGGCTGCAGTCACCATCCACAGTGATTTTAGAGCCCAGGAAGTGGAAATCTGTCACCGCTTCCACCTTTTCCCCTTCTATTTGCCATGTAAGTGATGGGGCCAGATGCCATGATCTTAGCTTTTTTGATATTGAGTTTTAAGCCAGCTTTTTCACTCTCCTCTTTCACCCTCATCAAGAGGCTATTTAGTTCCTCTTGCTTTTTGCCATTAGAGTGGTATCATTCACATGTCTGAGGTTTTTGGTATTTCTACCAGGAATCTTTATTCTAGGCTTTAGGACTCATCCAGTCCAACATTTTGCATGACATGCTCTGCATATATGTTAAATCAGCAGGGTGACAATATTCTGCCTTGATGGACTCCTTCACCAATTTTGAACCAGTTTATTGTTCCTTGTCTGCTTATAACTGTTGCTTTTTGAACTGCATACAGGTTTCTCAGAAGAGGGGTAAGGTTGGTTTGGTATGCCCATCTCCTTAACAATTTTCCACTTTGTTGTGATCCACACAGTTTGGTAAAGTCAATGAAGCAAATGTTTTTCTGGAATTCCCTTAATTTCTCTATGTTCCAGCATATGTTGCCAATTTGATCTCTGGTTCCTCTGCCTTTTCTAAACCCAGCTTGAACATCTGGAAGTTCTAGGTTCACATAATGCTGAAGCCTAGCCTGGAGGATTTTGGGCATAACCTTACTAGCACTGGAGATGAGTGCACCTGCAATGGCTTGAACATTCTTTAATACTGCCCTTCTTGGGAAATGGGACAAGGATTGACCTATTCCTGTCTTCTGACCCCTTCTGGCTTTTCCAAATTTTCTGACATTGAGTGGAGCACTTTAATAGCATCATGTTTTAGGATTTTAAATAGCTTTGCTGGAATTCTATCACCTCCAATAGCTTTATGGGCAGCAGTGCTTCTTAAGACTCACTTGAATTCAGATTCTAGAATGTCTGGCTCTAAGTGAGAAACCACACCATTGTGATTATCTGGGTCATTAAGATTTTTTTTTGTATAGTTCTTCTGTGTACTTTTCCCATCTTTTTTGGTCTATTCTGTTGTATTAAATCACAAAACACCAAAGATAGAAGTGATCTTGAGAAAAAAGAACAAAGTTTGAGACTAGATTGCTGATTTCAAATTGTATTAGAAAGCTATAGTAATCAAAACAGAATGACTTGCGTCTGGCACATAAATAGACACATAGTTCAACAGAGCAGAACAGCAAAGCTGGAAAGAAATGCACACCCATATATTGTTAGTTAGGTTATGAAAAAAGAGTTTTTTTCCAGTGGGGAAAGACAAGCTTTTCAAAAATGGCACTAGGAAAACTGGATAGTCCTATGAAAAAATGAAACTGTGCCCCTGTCTTTTACCATACACAAAAATCTACTAAAAAGGGAATAAAAGGTGAACATAAGACTTCAAGCAGTTAAACCCCTAGAAGAATACATTGAGGTAATCTTCTTGCCATTGGTCTTTGCAACAAGTTTTTGGGTTTCACACCAAAATCAAAGGCAACTACTGCAAAAACATACAAGTGGGACGACATCAAACTCCAAACAAAGGAACATCAACAAAATCAAATGGCACTTTACAGATTGACAGAAGATATTTCCAAAACATATATTTGATAAGGGCTTAATATCCAAGAATACATGAGACATACAACTCATGGGCAAAAAAACCCCAAATAATCCAAATTTTTAATGGAGTGTAAGAAAAGTAAGAGTTTCAATAAATCTGAAGATTAGACTGTAGATGAGAGATATTGAAAGGTTTTCCTTCTAGAAAAACAAAAGTTTGTTCTTTCCTGGCATTACTTTCTTCATCTGCACTCACGTGTTTGACAATTACAGTTCAATGTGTACATTCTTCAATGAATAGCAATCACCCCACAGTGAGCTATAATATGTACTAAGAACAGCCCCATTGGGGGGAAAAAAAAAAAACATCTAATTGCATACTTACTAATGAGGCATATCAAAAGGAAGGTAATTTCCAGAGTTTACCACTCCATTGTTTTCTATATTTCATTTCAAAATTGAGCCACCTAGTAAGGAAAATGAGTTAAGAGATCTCAATAATATATAGATAGAAAATCAGTTTTTAAAGGGGGCATTAATGGATTATAATTCGGGGGTAATTTATTACTACTGTTGTAACTGTAGTCCTTTGATTCTCAACTGCATCAGGTTAATAATTTATTATAAATATTAATACCAACACAGGGACACATACTACTAAAGTTATAGTGAATAGAGAAAGACATATTAGGCAAGAAGTGAAAGTATGGGAAGTCAGCAATGGTAGCAAACTAAAAGGCAGTATTGCCTTGAGGGGAAAGAAGATTCTCAAAGTTTCTTGAAACAGCAAGAACAAACCAGATGTGAGGAGTTAGTTTAATTTGTAAACCAGAAGCTCTACCAGAAGAAATGTAAGTTCATAAAAACATTACGATGCTAAAACTCAAAATTTAGCTAGGGAATAGGGTAGGGTCAGGTATATAGACATTCAAAATTCTCCATTGCTTAGTGCATCAGGCACTCAAGGACCACCCTCACTGAAGTCTTTCTCTATTGCTCAACCTACAGGTACCAGCATGGAGAAAGAGACAGCTCTACTCCACAGGCAGTAGAAGCCTACCTTTACGCCTCATGGCTTTCCTTAAGAAGCATTCCATGCAGCAGATTTCCTCCATCCCATCCCATCAGGCTGACTCCCCACAGTCAACAGGAGTCCTCACCCTGGGATCATTCCACAATCCCCATGGCTCCAGCTCCCAGCTTCTGTGGACACCAGTGGACTTACAACCCTGTCCAAGGTATGAAAGGCTGCAGCATGGCTTGTCTATGTGGTTCTCACTCCGTTCAGACTGTCACAGATTAGTGAGTTCTCTCCCCAACTGCTTCAAATGCCTCCCCCTTCCCAGTGGATGGCCATGGACGTAGGGATCTTTTCCCTGTGCTTCAGCTCCCTCTCCCCCAGTTGCAGGCTGGTCTGACTAGTTCTGCTCCTTCTCCCTCCCCTGCCTTGTCCCTTTTTTCCTTGTCCTACTGAGTTCTGTGTGGATCCGGATATTCCTTCTTAGTAGTCAGAGAGTCCTGCCAGGATTCACCTGTTCTTCTGAGAGAACTGTTGCATCTTTAGACGTTCTTGAAGCATCAGTGGAGAGAAGTATACCCCACTTCCACCTACCCCTCCATCATCTTGTCCACCCCCATTTGTACATGTGTTAGAAATGAGTTTCCCTTTCTATTAAGTAACATTGCCATCATCACACATGTTTATCTTTTGCTTTTTGAGAAGAACACAGGTAAGTTCCACTCTCTTCAGTTCAGTCAGTCATTCGGTGGTGTCCAACTCTTTGTGACCCACTGACTGAGGCAACACAGGCTCCCCTGTCCATAACCAACTCCCAGAGCTTTTTCAATCTCACGATTAGATCATGAAGCTCAAAGTTAGATCCTCAGACCTTATTAATTTTTTATACATTAAAATATGTAACCTTTAAAATCCGACATAGAGGCACATAGTATTCAAGTTACAGTAGACTGAGAAAGGCAAAGCTTATGAAGCAGGAAATGAAATCATATAAAATTAGCAATGGTATCAAAACAAGGGGCAGTATTGCCTAGAAAGAAAGCAGAGTTCTCTAATTTTTGGAGACAACACGAACAAGCCAGATGTGAGCCAACCAGCTTAAGCTGTATACCAGAAACTGCACCAGAAGGAAAATGAAGTTCATAAAATTATGCTGATGCTAAACCACAACATCCTGACATAAGAGAATAGGGTAGAGTTTATGTAGACGCTGAAAACTACTCAGAGAGGTAGACATGGAAGCAAATACACTAATGAGCTTCTGAAAAATCAAAGCACAAAAGAGTCTGAAAAATAAATTGTAAAGGGACTTGGTAGTCTAGTCAAAAGAATAAGAGAATCAAATTAGAAAACCAAAATATAAAGACTTGTATACATGATAGACCCAGAGAATGCTCAGGAGAGAAAATTTCAGCCTAAGTGACCAGCGAAGAGAAGCCTCCAGCATCTGGAACCGAAACCCTGGTCAGGACTCATGACTGTGTGCTTCTGAGAACAGCCTCAGTTTCACAGTTTGGGCACTAAACCACCTAAAAGCAAACGCAGACAAGGATTATAGCCTGCTATGACAGTGAATCAAGACAATAGTGTTGGTTAGTTTACTTTTCTCATTCAACTATAAAGTTAATGAATCACTAACCAATGATAATTGACACCATCAGTTTCCAATCAGATCCTCTTTAGTCATACAATGGATATGTGAACCTGTTACATGATCCCCCAATAACAGTTTTAATAATTGAATTTCTTGATGTTTAATTGAAGGGTAATTGCTTTACAATACTGTACTGCTTTCCGCCAAACATCAACATGAATCTGCCGTAGGTATACCTATAGCCCCTCTTTCTTTAACCCCCTTGCCACCTTCCTTCCAATCCCAACCCTCGAAGTTGTTATGGAAAAATATGGAAGGCTTCACAAATTTGTGCATCATCCTTGGGCAGGGGCCATGCTGATCTTCTCAGTATTATTCCAATTATTTAATATATGTGCTACCAAAGCAATCACACGAATAACATTCTAACAGAAAAAAAAATCATATAGTTAGTCATCTACCAATAAATGATCCATTACATTAAGAATTAGAATATTCTGCTATATTTACTCGGAGAAGGCAATGGCACCCCACTCCAGTACTCTTGCCTGGAAAATCCCACAGATGGAGGAGCCTGGTAGGCTGCAGTCCATGGGGCCGTGAAGAGTTGGACACGACTGAACGACTTCACTTTCACTTTTCACTTTCATGCATTGGGGAAGGAAATGGCAACCCACTCCAGTATTCTTGCCTGGAGAATCCCAGGTACGGGGGAGCTTAGTGAGCTGCCATCTATGGGGTCACACAGAATCGGACACAACTGAAGCGACTTAGCAGCAGCAGCTATATTTACTGCCTCTTATAAAATAGAATTTTATAAGGTCCAAAGTTTCATGAAGGAATTAAGCATATATTTAGTCATAACACATGTATACTTACACAGAAGTATATGCACACAATAATGTCTATGTTATACAAGCTATTATTCTCCTTGCCTGTCACAATAAGTCTCTTTAGTTGATGAGAGATATAGTCCAGAATTTCTCCAACTTATATGTCTTCCTTTTGAGAACCACTTCTTTTATTTTCACCACCTATTTTTAAATGACCATTTTATTCTTATATACCTTCCCCCTTTAAACTAACAAAGAGCAGAGAAAACCTAGTAAATGCTGATAACTTATCCTTAATTAAATTACCACTCTTCTGGTAAATTGGAAAAAGAATCATGTTCCCACCTCATTCAGGAGGATAAAATCTCTACTTTATCAGTTCTCTTGCCCAAATTCAATTCTTACTCTCTTCAGTCTTAAATTCTGCTTACAAAGGATGCACAGGAAAAGTAATATTAAAATCATGCTTGCAAGAGCCTATGATTTTATGCTTCTGTTGGCCAAAGGTAGGGCCAGGAATAATTTCTCAAATATTACAATACATCGTGGAAGCATGAAGGTCTAATTCTCCTATCAAAGAGGAGATGTTTGGAGGTGGTTCAAAAACTAAGCCCTATGGGTTGTCAGGATGTACTCCTGACCAGACAGATAAATTTTGTCCCTAAAAAGTCAAAGTCAGGAAAGGGCAGGCCTTATTCGCAGAGCCAATGACATTATCTTGGGTGCTGACCAGGTAATATTCTTGTATTAAATTTGGAAATTTATTTGCTGTTTTCTTGAAGAAACAAACATAATGAGAAGATTAAGGATGCATAAAAGTAGAAGAGCTGTCAAGGTGCCTAGAAGAAAGGCTAGCCAGCAGAACCAGGCCCCCACACTGATAATTGTCAAAGACTGTAACAGTGAGTGTTTTATAGACAGAAGAACCAGTGGATAAAACCAATGTTCCAGGGTCACTGCTGTTTTGCAGTCAAAGACAAAATATTTTTCTCTTTAAGCACAGTCATCAGAGATCCTGATGTGTTCCTGGTTACACACATGCAGACCGAGGGCCACAGGCATGTGTGATGTGACATCAGGAAGTGAACAGATGAGTGTACTGGTGCCCAGTCACCTGCATCTGCTAATAATGGGACCTGGGGAAAATTACTTGCCCTCTCCAAGTCATCACATCTTCATTAACATAACTTGATGATCTTAGTGAAGACTAAGGCTATCTCACAGGGTTCCCATGAAACACAAATTTTAAGATGTTTTAAAGCTTTTAGAAAAGTATCATAGACATGCATGGGGTTACTAAGGTGAGCGAGCAGATCCAAAGTACAGTATCCTTTTTCTCTTGGTATTCTCTTTTTAGGCAATAGCAGCGATCAGTCAGTCATGTGTTTACTCTTACCCCAGCATGATGGTAAACCACACAGATCAACTGGACTTTTCTTGTCATTTCAGTGTCTAAAATGCAGGCATTAGTCAATGTAGAGTCTAAAAATTATGAACTTCTAGATGGCCTCACTGCTCAGAGTTGCAGAGTCCCAACATTAAACTGTCTTAAAAGAATGGCCTAAACACTCTGGCTCAGAATTAAGTTCCAAATGTTTGCAGAGCACAGAAGTCCTTCTGGCAGCAATACAAAATTACAGGGAGTAACCTACTTCTCCACCTATCTATCTGTGCAAATATCATCATCCATGTAAATTTACACTGAAGGTGCTCCTTCTTCCTCATCCCGGCTACTACAGCACCACTCCTGCTCAGAGGAACAGGGAAAGAGGAGGCTTCCCACCACAGGATGTATTTGATAACCTCAGATGACTAGATCATCTCAGAACGGCTCATGTTTTTATTTAATCAGGGTCCTGCCTGCTGCTGCTGCTGGTCATGTCAAATCTGCTCCTGTGCCAAGGCAGAACATGCCCGTTCTGCTGTTCTGACGTGTTTGACATCCCCTTGGAATCCCTTAGAAACCTGTTTCTCAATGCTACCATGTTGTCCCGCGACATTGCCATCCATTCCAGCATAATGTTCACTGATTTTGTAAGTACTATGGTGGTGGTGGTTTAGTTGCTAAGTCGTGTATGAGTTTTGCAACCCCATGGACTGTAGCCCGCTAGGCTCCCAGATGGAACCTTCGCATAAGTGACTGAGCTATACTGTCCTTTCAACGAGAAGGCTGCATCAACCAAACTTCATATAACACAGTCTCTAGGTCAAAGTAGCCATCAGCTCATAAGATGTGGAAATCAAAGAAAGGATCAGTTTTGTGAAATCTCAAAGATTCCTAAGAAGTGCAATAACTTTTTCAATTTCCTTTCATTCATTTTCTTTTGTAAATTTCCAAAATAAATGATTTTGTATTTGTCAGCCAAGAATGCCATAAAAAAATACAATAGATTCAGTGGAATAAACAACAGAAATTTCTTTCCTCACAGTTCTGGGGGCTAGAAGTACCAGATAAGAGTGCCAGCAAGGTGAGGTTCTGGTAAGAACTCTTTCCTCCCAGGCTGGATTCTCCATGCATGCTCACACATAATGGGGTTGGGGAAGAGAAAGACACAGAGATGTAGAGAGAAAAGAGAAAATTCTCTGCTGTTTCGCCTCATAAAGACACTAAACCTATTGGATCAGTGTTCCACCCTAAGAGCTGGTTAATGTTAATGGGCTTCGCTGGTGGCTCAGATGGTAAAGAATCTGCCCTCAATGTGAGAGACCTGGGTTCTATCCCTGGGTCTAGAAGATTCCCTGGAGAAGGGAATGGCAAGCCACTCAAGTATTCTTGCCTGAGAACTCCCATGGACAGAGGAGTATGGTGGGCTAGAGTGCATGGGGTCCCAAAATGTTGGAACCCTTTTCAAAACACAGCACTTTGGCAGTTAGGGCTCTAACACATGAATTTGAAGAACACACATTCAGTCCACAATACTACCTGACACAAAGCACTTTTAGGTGGGACTGGGGGAAAAAGAAGCATGTTGATTTTCTGGTCCTTCAGTGTGTCTCTGGGCTTTCTTCTCCAGGCTCAGAGTAAATAGCCAACAAATGAGAACTGCTCTGCAGTGAACTGGGTGGACGGAACATGTTAAACAAAGCTGAAATCCGGTCACAAAAACAAATAATGGTAGTTTTTTTTAATGCTACAAATTATTGTTTTAAGTTTTTCAGTGAACAGTTGTAGAACTACAATAGAAGGAATGTTTACAATTGGAAACAATTATTCTCTTTTTGATGAAGGTATTTCAAAGTTGTGTGTTAATTCTTTTAGGTCAATAAAGGAGCACATAGTAGAGCAGACAGCTAATAAAAAGCGGTGCTGAAGATTTCTATTAAATTCACGTAGTTCTTTTTACTCACTAGTTTTGCTTCATCCTCCATTTTTGACTGTCCATTTTTTTTCCAACTCTTCCAAGTAATCTCTTTAAATGTTCATAACGTTCACTAAAGATTAGTTTTTCTCTATCAATGTGTTAGCTAGAGTTTTCTACTCTTATTATTCTCAGTCCATGCTTAGTATTCCCTATAGCTTTATGCCATGATTTTCTGCAGTACCATTTTGTCGCCGTAAACAACATTGTATTCTGCACCTGGGAAGAACACTAAGCTTTTTGGTGTGCAGATTCAGAGATAAGTCAAAGTCATAAGTGTATAACTCTTTGTAAGGGAATATATTGGCTCTACCCCACAGTAAACAAGAGATTAAATGGTTAAATATAGGTGCATGCATGCATTCTAAGTCACTTCAGTTGTGTCCAACTCTTTGCAACCCTACTGACTGTAGCCTAACAGGCTCCTCTGGCCATAGGATTTGCCAGGCAAGAATACTGGAGTAGGCTGCTGTGCCCTCTTGCAAGGGATGCTCCTCACCTAGGCATCAAACCTGAGTCTTGTTATATCTCCTGCATTGGCAGGAATGTTCTTTACCACTACCATCACCTGGGAAGCACCAAGTATTGGTACAAAAGTGCTATATTTGGGTCAAATAATAAAAAAGAAAAAGAAAAGAGAATAATAAAATAGACAAGGGGAAAAGGTTGAATTTAGAAAAGTTAGATGTAAAATCATTTTTATAGAGACAATGTATAGAAAAATAGGAAAAGAATGACTTTCAAATTTTGTGATGCTCCACGTTATAAAAATTACATGAATGTCAAACATGTTAATGTTCCTGTAATGGGTTCATCTACTGAATGCCCCAAAACCGTAACTAATTGCCTGATCACTTTCAGGATGAAAAATATGCCCAGGGCAAACAGTACGATATCAATGACAAGAGCTGCCATACCGATCCCCTCCCTACTCCCGAAGAAAGAGAACAAGCCCTAAAGATAAACGTGAGTCTTTCACCTGGGTTTTTCACTGGGTCAAATGAGACAGGAAGTATGTTACCAGACTTCAGATTATTAGAGGTTATGGTAACTGTACATGCAGAAAAAGGTGGAGGAATGGTAAGAAATTGAAAAGAAATTATATTATGCATTTGATTAAGCATGAGCGAAATCAAGGGATGACTAAAGATCTGTAGTAGCAAAATAAATAACAGATTTATAAAATGTCCATGCAGACAACTTTAGCTCAACCAATGCATTAGACACAGGATTGCAGCTATTATTCTGTATGAAAACAGGAAATGAATGGGAACTTCCATGTGTAAAATATAAGATTGCAAAATTCATGAATATATAAGAACACACCCCAGTTTTGAGTACTCCCTGTTACTAGTGACTCCTACGTGGGAGTCCTATACTGCACCACCTGAGCCCCCGCATCTGCCTTTCAAGGCTCTCCTGATTCTGCTTCTACCTCTCTGACACCTCCTTCACTCGTCATTCTCAATGACTCCTCTGTCACCTTTTATTCTTAATTTGTAAGTCTCCCCACAATGGCCTATAAACATTGCTTTACTTCTCATGGCCGCAACAATTGCCTCTGTTCTGAGGACAGCACAGTTTACATGTCAAGCCTCAGTCATTTATGGCAGCTCCAAATTTTCACAGTTATAATCTCTCCTTTCTGATTTCCTGCATTATCCTTCATCCTAACATTATTCAAAATATTTTCACATGCATCCCTCTTAAAATACTATCTTCTCTCTCTACAACTTTCTTAAAGATACCAGCATTATTTTCCCCTGTTAAGCTCATTAATAATGAGGGTGATCAAGTAAAGGAAAAGGTCAAAGAGTAAGAAGAGGAGGGGTTTTTCAATAAGCTTATTGTTTAAAGTTTATTGAGAGTTACTACACGGCCATACATTTTACTCAGCACTTTGTGTGCATTACTATATTTAATCCTATTCAGTTCTCTGTTCTTTACCAGTAAAACAGTTCATGGCTGTAAAGAAATCAAGCATATTAACTAGAGAGTTTCAGACCCCGGGATTTTCATGCTGAATTCTGGTAATAGTAGTGAAGTAGGGGGCAAAACCCTCCATTGTGAATCCCACTGATGCTGTTACTAAAAACAAGACTGTGCCATTTTCTGCCCAGACACATGTCAACAAAACAGACTCTTCTGATATCAGCAGGGGGCTGATGTGGGATCAGCTGAGGAGAGAAGCCTGTTTAGGAATGTCATGTCTTCTTCCTTATCTCTTTGTTATAATATCATAAAGCAATTACCAATCAAAAATTAATACAAGTGACTCATCTGATTCATTAATACGAATGAATCACTGGGTGACAATGATGTGGGCACAGGTGGAATCCCTCTTTCCTGGGTCAGGCACTGCAGCACATACTGACTTGTCGTAAAAACTTAGATTCTCTCAGGCAAATATACAAAGATAAAATAACTCACTGAGTGGTGGTAGAATTTCAGAGGAAAAAGAAAATTCTTCATGTTATAAATTAGAACTCATCAGAAGAATTAGTTCCTAGCATAACCTAGATTTTTAATAATTCAGCAAAGTGTGAACTAATAGCTTACATTTTATCATTTTGAAACTTTTACTACCTTCAAATATCTCTGCACGCACATAGGAATAACCAAAAGTTTTTTTAGGTCAGCTGCTCTGAGCAAAGATCACATGTTACCAAAACCACTGAATTATGATTATTTTAATGAGACTGTTTCTTCTGGTTGCTTAGAATGAAGACCTGAGTAAGTGGATAATCATGTTACTGTACTCCTGGAAAAGACCTCTAAATCATCTAGTCACAGAGCTGCAGAATATGAAAGAAGTCTCAGATACTATCCTATCAAGTGCCAGACAAAATTTGAAAAAAGTACAAGAACTTCAAGAATTCATAGAGAGGCAATTCAGCCAGGTGAGTGTCCTGCAGAGGGCTTTCTTGCTTTGTTCATGAATGAAAGAGGTGACTTCTGTAATGTGTAAGGTGTTTTGAAATATCTCATTTTGTAAGAAAAAAATTTATGACTTCTATATTCTAGACTGCTACTATATAAAGCAGGAGCCTAGTCATTCATAGTGATAGATTCTACTGTAAAGGAATCAGAATTTCACTGCAATTTTTGACATGTGCAGCCTTCCCTGCATTGCACACAATTCCACCGAAAGCTTGCCTCTTCCTGGGCACTGGTGGTTGAAATATTTTCAAGAGTAAGAGAACTAAAGTACAGAATTTCCAAGATCAGCATTTTCTTCAAAGTAACCCAGGACATCTGCTATTGAAATTCCACTTGTCTTCTTTCTCTGTTCTCATCAAATCAAAGGATGAGAGTGGGAAGGAAGAAAAGAGAAAGTTAAAACTAAACTTGAGTTATGTTTCTACTTTTTAGATTCCTAATAGTTTTCTCATAGGCTGGCTCCAAAATCCATATCTAGAGAGTTTTATATTCGTATATCTTCCCCAAATCTTATTTTGATAATTAGAAGCAAAAAAAAAAATGAGCAAATACTAATAAAACACATAAGAAGTCACTATCTTTTGGGTATTCAGATTATTTTTCCAGTAAGGCGGCTGACCGAGGGTGAAATAGTCTGGTCAGAACTTCCATCCCTGGTGTCCAGCGATGAAGATATTCGTCATTCTGCATTTTATAACCTGTTCAAGTGCCTGCAGAGGGATTCACATAAAGTTGACATGTACACCAAGATCATGTTGTGCCGAATCAACAACACGTGCTAAATCCAAAGCATCCCATCCAGCTCTGAGGTGGTGGTAATGTTCTATCCCATAGCAAGCTTCTTAGAAATTTATAGTTTTTTAATGCATGCTCTGTGAAATGGGTCTCCTCTAAAAAAATAAACACAGACTCTGTAGAGATGTCAAAATCTAAGAGGGCAATTTGTTAACATTTCTTATCTTCATTTAATAGAAAATCAAAAGAAAATCCACACCTACAATTGAAAGAACGAAGCTCCTATTAAAATTAGTCACAAATAGCAGAAGCTGGCATTACAACGAAGACCATTAAGAGATTATGTGAGAATCACAGCCAATTTTCTGAGTCAAGTTATTAGAATCAAAGAATTAGACAACTGTTCGTGGTTCTAGTCATGCTACCAAGAAGGCTGAATTCTCAGGATTCTTTATGAAAGCCAGCCACGACTTTCAGCCAACTATCACAGTGTTACACCAGACAAGATAAATGCTTTGCACCTTTGTATAAATAGCATGAGGTTTACTGAACTGTCTAAAGATTGTTAGGATGCTGTCTTAGTCCTTCTGGGTTGCTATAAAAAAAAAAAAAATATATATATATATATATATATATATCTCAGGCTTAAAAACAATGGAAATGGGTTTCCACAGCGTGGTCATGCAGGGTCCTGTCTGGTCACATACTTCTTACTATATCCTCACACGGGGGAGGGCTTGGGAGCTCTGTGGGTCTCTTATATATAAAAGCATTCATCTCATTGAAGAGGCTTCATCCTTACAACTCCATCATCTCACAAAGGCCCCACCTATGGATGTCATAACCATGAGAATCAGGATTTCATCATATGAAATTTCTGGGGGATACAAAGGCTGAGACCATAGCAGATACAAAGGTGAACTGGCTCATCCTCTTGCAGTGGCTGTCATCACCCACACTCCACTGCATCCTCATTTCCTGCATCACCATGCAGCCATTCCATATTCACTCTGGGTTTCACAAGTCCAGGTCAGTCAAGTGTCAGCTCCATCTCATATTCAGCCTATTCAGTGTTCCCCTCTCCCCTGCTGAGGCCCAGGGAACCTACCACGAAATGCAGATATGTCCATTTCTGCAAGGTCCCTTCTCTCTCCCTCTCTGGATCTTCATTCCTTGGGCCAGGTTGGATCAGGGGAAATGGTAACGAGATGGGAAAGTTCTGATATCACTGACTTACATGGTGCTGTTGAAGCCTTTTCTTGATCCAGACAGACTGATCTGAAATTCCCCCTGACTGACAAGTGTTTCCCTTGTGGGGAATCCTTGTGATCTTCCAGGACATTCAGAAGTTGGGGATCCCCAAATTCATAGTTTCCTTTTTCATAAGGGGAAAGGTTCTGGAACCACAGCTCCCCACCTGCAGTAGTCACCACAGCCTCTCTGTTTCCCTGAATCTGCAAGCATCATCTGGAGAAAATTAAGCAGCCCACAGTGAGCTGCCTACTAGCTGACCCACAGGAAACCCATGTATCATAAACACTCTGAACAATTGAATGGCAGAAATACTGGTGTGCATCTGTCCAACGCCTGCGGCCTCTGGACGATTGTCCAAATGGTCACATAGACACAGAGTAGATCAGAAAGCTGGATTTAAAAACACATTTATCTGATAAGTGAAATACCGTTCTCTCTTCCTTTTAGAGTAACCATCCTAGTCATTAATTATTTCACCTAGTAGTTCCAGAAATATAAAATCCTCCAAATAAACTGAGTCTCTACTGAGACTGGAGCAGTGTGACTGGATTAGGGTTGCTTAGCTTGTTCAACAGCCTCCAAACAACCTGGGATGAGGGCCGATCTCTGACTGTCTCTCCTAATAATTCAGTGATGTACCTGGTCTGGTTTTACAGCATCTTTAGGGCTTTAGCAGTAATTCCTGATACAGAAAATGGGAAATCAAAAAGTAGAAGGGAAAGGGGGATGAATAAGAGAGAAGGAAGAGAAAGACAGAAGGAAGGAAAAGCAGCAAAGGGAAAGTGAGTCAAGGACTTGGGTACTGAAGGATGAAGTGCTGTGAGAACACTTTATTTTTAAGGACCCAAATATATATGCTTCTTTAATATCCTAAGAGCAAATATCTCATATTCTCTTTTATTTCCATTTTCTCTTCTCTCCTATTTTTTCTGAAATTGTCCTTTATATTAGAAGTATCCGTTTGTTGTTACTAAAGGTCATAGTTCTAGAGAGAACAAAGCTTGGCAACTCTTCGGGGCAGAATCCAGCCAAATTATCTTCTTTTAGGCAAAGACACCTTTCACCCACATACAGGAACACTGTCCAGCAAAACCAACCTCTTCCCTCATAGGCAGGGTTATTCTTGCCTGATTCCTGCCCCTGCCTCTACCTCGGATGACCCAAACCTTTAGAATTATGACAGAATACCCTCTCCCAAAGCAAACTATCAATCCCTCCTTTGGCTCCTTCATGCATGTGAAGTGTCAGCTTTCTTGTACTTTCACTTTCTTCTTTCAAAGGTAAAAGACCATGAAAAAACCCTGTAAGCACTTTCTAAGTCATTTACTGCCCAAAACACCTAATTCTATTTTGTTACTTGCTTAACTTTCTTTCCTTCAATGTCTAGACCTTTCCAGCAGAGAGCATGGTATTTATTAGAGGGAAAAATCGGCAATAAAGGGGACAATGCAATTTGAGGAAACATATACTCACCAAGAGACCACGCACATCTTCATGTATTTGTCTGTTATAAAATTTATTTCAAGCATAAATTTAGGACTTTACATCAAGCACAGAGGTGGTAACACTGAGAGTGCTCTACTTGCTGACTGTGACATATAAAGTGAATAATGTAGATTTCAGACAATATTGAACAGAGCCATAGATATTCTATAGAGTCAGTCAGGAATAGCCAAAGAGGGGACATTTGGACAGGATTTAACAATCATTCCCTTGCCATCCAGAAAGCATCAATTTTTCCCTCTTTTACAGATTTCCATATAAGATTACATTTGAAGAAATGGCCCTACTATATCAAGAATAGTAGCAGTGGTTCCCAAATGGAAACAAATGAAGAACCTTTGAAGTTCACTGACCTTATAGATTAGTAAGTCACATGTCATGGATACAGTGAGACTTAACTGAGGTTTAAAAAAGTCTCTATTTTCCAGAAGCAGGCCCACACTTGTGGAGATGGAAAGGGTGATATAAACACACAAATTGCTTTATTGCATGGTAGAGTGAAGAATAAGATGTGATGCCAACATGGTGCTACACTGGATTGAAGTAAAGCTAGGAGCCATCTGAGTGTGGCATAGGAGTGACGCAGATGGGATGGCTTTATGATGGAGTTTTGAAAGGTTGATGGGATATTGATGTGGAAAAATAGGAAAACAGCATATCTGTCAATTCATTTAGGATCATCTTATGAAGTAAGGGTCTCTGACATCCTAGATCAAGGCAACTGATATATTAATACATATAGCCTTAAAAGGTATCAGTGAATAATCAAGTCTGACAAAAACACAAGAAATGTTCATTTTTTACCATACATGTTGTATCTCTCATGATTATGCTCCCATGATATACTGTATATATTATTGTAGGGTTAGAATGGAGAAATACTTGTATGCATTTTTATGCATTAGGGAGAATCATATATGCCAATTTGGAGAGTTTGTCTTTATTCTACAAAGCAACAGGAAACCAAGAACATTAAGTCCAAGAGAGCAAAATGTTCCGAATTAGAAAAGAGAAACTTTAATGTGGATTGAGGAGTTGTGGCTGTTGGGGCTGGTAGAGAAAAAGAAAGAGACCAGAAAGAGCTGGGAATATTATGACACTAAAAATCAAAGAGGGCTCTGCCAAGTGAAAAGACGCAATGGATGTGAGAGATACAGGAAATGAAATAGACATTGACCACATGCAAGGAATGAAGCAGACAGAAGAGTCAAAAAAGACATCCAGCAATATGGGACTAGTTGAGTCTATCAATGACTGAAAAGTTCGAGAGAAGGGAGGAGATAAACTAAGGTTTTATCCAAAATTGTCTTAGCTCTATTTTCCTGTATTTCATCATCTTAGTACCAGAAATCACCAAAAAAGAATGTTAAGGTTCTGAGCAAATGATAGAAATAAGCACACTACGAAGCTTTGCTAGACAGTCTGGAATACCAGAACCAAAGCAGGACCACCCAGTGATAACAAGCAGTAAGTCACTAGTCACTTTCAACACTTAAATAAGACATACATTGTAAAGCATAGAGGATGAATAGAAATCAAATGGAAACAACCCATACCTTTACAGAGCCAGCCTAAACAGAACCTAAAACCTAAACCAAATAGAGGTAATGGTCTCCTTAATCATGTGCCCACTTTCTCCAAGAAGTTCTCATCCTTTTGCCTGAATCCTCCCTTGTTTACTAACGCTTCATTACCTTACTCTCAGCAGATGATCAGCTAATCACTAATCAAATAAATAATTAAACAGTGTTCACTCCTGAGATATATTTGTATTGATGGACACTTCAAACTGAAAAGTTTTCTAATCCTCTGAACGTAAAACTCTAAAACTGGAAGGACTCCTTCCCAGCCTCTTTCCAAAATGCCCAGTGGGCAGCAATTGCGAGTCCAGCTACTTAGATGTCTTCTGCCATTATTACAACCTGTTTGGATAGTGAAGACAGGAGATGGATGAAGCACTGAAAGATGTGGAGAAAGAAATGCATGGACAAGTGGAAAAGATAGCACAAGCCTTAAACACCAATCTATGCCAGCACACCATACCATGTGTGATGGGAGCCAGGTGGGCCTAATGAGGGATGGATTTTTCAAGAAAGCTCTACATGAGTTGGCACTGAGAAACCTGATTCAACTCAACTGTTTCAACATAATTCTTTGATTCTAAGACTCTAGCCAATTTCATATTTAACTTCACTAAGTCAAAAAGGAAATATGCTTATTGGCTATTTGAACACTGTTAAGAGTTCTTGCCTGGAGAATCCCAGGGACAGGGGAGCCTGGTGGGCTGCCGTCTATGGGGTCACACAAAGTCGGACACGACTGAAGTGACTTAGCAGCAACAGCAAGAGATCTTAAAAGTTCTCATTGCAAGAAGAAAATTGTAACTATTTCTAGTTACAGATATTCACCAGACGTACTGAGGTGATCCTTTTGCAATATATATATCAAATAATTATGTTCTATACCTGAACCGAAAATAACATTGTATGTCAATATTATCTACGTATAATGATCAGATCAGATCAGTAGCTCAGTTGTGTCCGACTCTTCGAGACCCCATGAATCGCAGCACGCCAGGCCTCCCTGTCCATCACCAAATCCTGGAGTTCACTGAGACTCACATCCATCGAGTCAGTGATGTCATCCAGCCATTTCATCCTCTGTCGTCCCCTTCTCCTCTTATCCCAAATCCCTCCCAGCATCAGAGTCTTTTCCAATGAGTCAACTCTTCGCATGAGGTGGCCAACGTACTGGAGTTTCAGCTTTAGCATCATTCCTTCCAAAGAAATGCCAGGGCTGATGTCCTCTAGAATGGACTGGTTGGACCTCCTTGCAGTCCAAGGGACTCTCAAGAGTCTTCTCCAACACCACAGTTCAAAAGCATCAATTCTTCGGCGCTCAGCCTTCTTCACAGTCCAACTCTCACATCCATATATGACCACAGGAAAAACCATAGCCTTGACTAGACAGACCTTTGTTGGCAAAGTAATGTCTCTGCTTTTGAATATGCTATCTAGGTTGGTCATAACTTTCCTTCCAAGGAGTAAGCATCTTTTAATTTCATGGCTGCAGTCACCATCTGCAGTGATTTTGGAGCCCAGAAAAATAAAGTCTGACACTGTTTCCACTGTTTCCCCATCTATTTACCATGAAGTGATGGGACAAGAAGCCATGATTTTCATTTTCTGAATGTTGAGCTTTAAGCCAACTTTTTCACTCTCCACTTTCACTTTTATCAAGAGGCTTTTGAGTTCCTCTTCACTTTCTGCCATAAGGGTGGTGTCATCTGCATATCTGAGGTTATTGATATTTCTCCTGGCAATCTTGATTCCAGCTTGTGATTCTTCCAGTCCAGCGTTTCTCATGATGTACTCTGTATATAAGTTAAATAAGTTAAATATACAGCCTTGACGTACTCCTTTTCCTATTTGGAACCAGTCTGTTGTTCCATGTCCAGTTCTAACTGTTGCTTCCTGACCTGCATACAGATTTCTCAAGAGGCAGATCAGGTGGTCTGGTATTCCCATCTCTTTCAGAATTTTCCACAGTTGTTTGTGATCCACACAGTCAAAGGCTTTGGCATAGTCAATAAAGCAGAAATAGATGTTTTTCTGGAACTCTCTTGCTTTTTCCATGATCCAGCGGATGTTGGCAATTTGATCTCTGGTTCCTCTGCCTTTTCTAAAACCAGCTTAATGCCTGAAACTAACCTGAAACATTATTGTCAATGTGACCTATGTATAATGATCATATAATCATTATGTTATATACATAACACAAATGCATACCTTCAGTTAAGTTCAGTCACTCAGTCATATCCAACTCTTTGAGAGAGACCCCATGGACTGCAGCACATCAGGCTCCCCTTGTCCTCCACCATCTCCTGGAGCTTGCTCAAACTCATGTCCATTGACTCAGTGATGCCATCCAACCATCTCATCCTCTGCCATCTCCTTCTCCTCCTGCCATCAGTCTTTCCTAGCATCAGGGTCTTTTCCAATGAATCAGTTTTTTGTATCAGGTGGAAAAAGTATTGGAGCTTCAGCTTCAGTATCAGTCCTTTCAATGGATATTCAGGGCTGATTTCCTTTAGTATTGACCGGATTGATCTCCTTGCAGTCCAAGGGACTCTCAAGAGTCTTCTCCAACACCACAGTTCAAAAACATCAATTCCTCGGTGCTCAGTTTCCTTATGGTCCAGCTCTCACATCCATACTGACAACTCAAAAACCAGAGCTTTGATGAGATGGAATTTTATTTATATGTATAAACATATATATAGACACACCTAGGTAAGGAAATGTTTTTGAAAAGAAATAAAATTATATTTTGGATAAAGAAAACAAATCAACTAGTATATATATATATATTTTAAACCTGCATTTTAGTTATCATGTTGGATCTAAAACCTTATCTTCAAATGTAGTTTATGTTTATGCTGATAAAAGAAAAAAAACGTTTCTTAACCTATAACATTAACTGCAGAACAGCTTATTTACAATAGTTAATCAAAACCACAAAATTTTGAAATCTATAGGCCTGCCCAGTACTCTGCAATTGATTTAACCAATTGATCAATGACTTAATTTCTCCTTGACTCAGAAACTCTTATAGGTGCTTGCTGCTGCTGCTGCTAAGTCGCTTCAGTCGTGTCCGACTCTGTGCGACCCCATAGGCAGCATCCCACCAGGCTTCCCCATCCCTGGGATTCTCCAGGCAAGAACACTGGAGTCGGTTGCCATTTCCTTCTCCAATGCATGAAAGTGAAAAGTGAAGTCGCTCAGTCATGTCCGACTCTAGGGACCCCATGGACTGCAGCCTACCAGGCTCCTCTGTCCATGGGATTTTCCAGGCAAGAGTACTGGAGTGGAGTGCCATTGCCTTCTCCTAAAGGTGCTTAGTTTACATCAATAAACAAAGCAGGCAGACACTTGTCCTCATGGAACTGATATTCTACCTGGTGGAAGACAGATAATTTGCAATAAACATGAATCCAAGTACATTATATGGTATGTTAACAGGTGATCTGTACACTGGGAAAAGAACTAGTAAAGCAGAGGATGGGGTTTAGGGAATAAAGGTGAAGAAAGGGAGGTGATTTAAAGAAAAACAACTTAGACCACACTGAGGGGAGCAAACATGCTCTCTTGCATTCAAGATTCAGGTTTTCCCCTGTCCAGGCAGGTCTCTTGGTCTTCTACCCAACTGCAAAAATGTTTCCATCTCTGAGGCTCTGTGTAAACTCATGCAAACATGGATGTTCTGAACATTCTGCCTCTCTTCAGTTGAACTGGTTTCATAAAAAATTGTTGGTAAACTCCCCCAAATTAAGTAACATTTTATGCAGCAAATTTTGATAATTTTCTGTTTCCTGAAGAACCAATCCCCAAATTACTTTCCATTTTACAACACACTGTCAGTGACCTAATTATATTATGTAAAAATATTTTATATATATGCTGCCATTCTAATATATTATGACATTTAAAAATATACACAAAATACAAATTAAATGACAGTGAGATAAAAATAAATGGAAATGGAAATGCTAACATTTTCTTCCCCGGGGGATGAGGATACTCATCTTTATGGCCACTGGACTAATGGATTCTGAATGTACACACATAATTATACCAGTAGTTTAACTATCATAATAAAGTAATTTCTTTTATATATACCTTCAATCAAAGTTCTCAGAATACCACAAGGGGTCAAGAATAAAATTATATGTCAATAACTCTCTTCATATGCATACATAAAATATTGTGAGCTCAATTAAGGAATCCTCTTTAATTGTTTTGTTATTCCATCAATTCATCTACTGGTAAATAATCCAAACTCTACAATAGATTTCTTTTTTTCAGGGTTTAAATCTCAAATCATAATAAAAGCAGAGCAATGACCCTGAAAAAAATGGCCTGGTGAAAAAAGTTGGCTTAAGCTCAACATTCAGAAAAGTAAGATCATGGCATCTGGTCCCATCACTTCATGGCAAATAGATGGGGAAACAGTGGAAACAGTGGCTGACTTTATTTTTCTGGGCTCCAAAATCACTGCAGATGGTGATTGCAGCCATGAAATTAAAAGATGCTTACTCCTTGAAAAGAAAGTTATGACCAACCTAGTAAAAAGCAGAGACATTACTTTGTCAAAAATGTCTGTCTAGTCAAGGCTATGCTTTTTCCAGTGGTCATGTATGGATGTGAGAGTTGGACTACAAAGAAAGCTGAGCACCGAAGAATTGATGCTCTTGAACTGTGGTTTTGGAAAAGACTCTTGAGTCCCTTGGACTGCAAGGAGATCCAACCAGTCCATCCTAAAGGAGATCAGTCCTGGGTGTTCATTGGAAGGACTGATGTTGAAGCTGAAACTTCAATACTTTGGCCACCTGATGCGAAGAGCTGACTCATTTGAAAAGACCCTGGTGCTGGGAAAGATTGAGGGCATGAGGAGAAGGGGATGACAGAGGATGAGATGAATGGCATCACCAACTCAACGGACATGGGTTTAGGTGAACTCCGAGAGTTGGTAATGGACAGGGAGGCCTGGCGTGCTGCAGTTCATGGGGTCACAAAGAGTCAGACTAGACTAAGCGACTGATCAGAACTGAACTGAAATGGCCTAGAAGAATAAATAAAATGTCGTATGGATATATATGTATATATATATATATATATATATATATGCATTTGTAAAGAAAATTAATGAAAAAATACAGAAGACTCACAGTTTGCTGAAACAGAAAGTGTACTCCCTCAGAGCTGAATATATATATAACCTAGAAAAGATACTTTCTCAGCTTCTGATGATTTCTAAAGAAGGGGACTCCATGACTTTCATCTCCAGTCTGCTGTGGACCCCTTTCCACTTTCCTCCTCAACTTCCCTCCATAAAATCTCTTTCCTAAGTTATAAAACACATCTTAGGCTTCTGGTTCAGAGAAGATGACCTTGATCTCTTTGTGCCAACTCCTCTGTTTGTTCTGGAAATAAGAAGAGACCACTAAAAGAGACCTTGTATATTTGGCAAGAAGAAGGTGAACTAGATTAGGGCCTGAAGAATGGAAGAGCAACACACCTAAGAGAAGACAAGCCAGGCCCAGCATTCCTGACCTCCAACCCAGCATCAGAAGGCAGCCTGAGTAGGGCTGTTCCTCCCAAGGAATAAATGTGAAGGAACACCAGGTGGTGGTTTAGTTGCTAAGCTATGCCTGACTCTTTGTGATCCATGGAATGTAGCTCACCAGGTTCCTCTGTCCATGGAATTCTCCAGGTAAGAATACGGATTCCCATGTCCTCCTCCAGGGCATCTTCCCAACCCAGGGATTGAATCCAGGTCTTCACAAGGCAAGTGGATTCCTTATTGTCTGAGCCACCAGGAAAGACCAAGAAACTCAATAATCACATGGATATTTGGAAAATAAAAGGATAAAAACGTGTTAATATTAGATAAAGTAGACTTTAGAGCAAAGGAAATATCTAAGGACAAAGGAATACAAGGACATTATATAAGGAAAAAAGAGTCAATGCAGCAGGATACATAATAATACTAAATATGTATATACCAAACAACATACTCTCAATATACTTGAAGCAAAAATAGATACATCATCTGAATACTCCTATAAACTTTAATGAGATTGAAACTGTGACATAAAACTTTTGTAAAAGAAATCATCAATCCAAGATAGTTTGACCAGAGAATTTTTTTTTCATTTTTTTAAATTTATTTTATTTTTTTTTAATTTTATTTTATTTTTAAACTTTACATAATTGTATTAGTTTTGCCAAATATCAAAATGAATCCATCACAGGTATTTTTAACTTTACAATATTGTATTGGTTTTGCCATATATCAACATGAACCCGCCACAGGTATACATGTGTTCCCCATCCTGAACCCTCCTCCCTCCTCCCTCCCCATACCATCCCTCTGGGTCGTCCCAGTGCACCAGCCCCAAGCATCCAGTATCATGCATTGAACCTGGACTGGTGACTCATTTCATATATGATATTATACATGTTTCAATGCCATTCTCCCAAATCATCCCACCTATATTTTAAAAATTAAGGTCAGTTTGACATAACCTCTTTAAAAAAATTAAAGAGTAGGAAACCATTCCCAACTAATTAGGTGGGGCCGATATCGCTCTGTATGAAAATCAGACAAAGGCAGTACAAAAAGGAAATTTCAGACTAACATCTCTCACAAATTTGGAATTAAAAGTTTTCACTCTCACACATACAAATCAACAAAATGAATTCAACAATGTATAAAAACATCTCTTGATAGTTTCTGGTCCCTACCTAAGTCTGGTCACATTACCTATCTCTTCAAAGGGTTTAAGTGAACCAAGGATACAGTCAGTTAGGGGCCCAGTAATAATATTATGATACCAGAAATACAGTGACAAATACTCTAGGTCAAATCAGAAACTGACTTCTCCCATTAAAGTTAACCCTACCCAGTCATCCTAAATTTCTAGCAAAAATAACTACAACTAGATTCATAAGATAAAGAAAACATAGCTACTATATAGAAATGGTGGGTGTGTTTGATATTCTTTAAATGCCCCTGGAGAACCCTGGCTAATAGAGTATTGCCAAGAGAATGCACTGGTCATAGGAAACACACTTTTCCAACAACACAAGAGAAGACTCTACACATGGACATCACTGGATGGTCAACACCGAAATCA
Organism: Bos indicus x Bos taurus; assembly: GCF_003369695.1. Lineage (NCBI taxonomy): Eukaryota > Metazoa > Chordata > Mammalia > Artiodactyla > Bovidae > Bos > Bos indicus x Bos taurus. The sequence continues at coordinate 35,663,368 of NC_040098.1, read as the reverse complement.
GATTGATTATACTTTTTGCAGCCAAAGATAGAGAAGCTATATACAATCAGCAAAAACGAGACCCGGAGCTGACTGTGGCTCAGATCATAAACTCCTTATTGCCAAATTCAGACTGAAATTGAAGAAAGTAGGGAAAACCACTAGACTTTTCAGGTATGACCTAAATCAAATCCCTTATGATTATACAGTGGAAGTGAGAACTAGATTTAGGGGACTAGATCTGATAGATAGAGTGCCTGATGAACTATGGAATGAGGTTCATGACATTGTACAGGAGACCGGGATCAAGACCATCTCCATGGAAAAGAAATGCAAAAAAGCAAAATGGCTGTCTTGTGAGGCCTTACAAATTTCTGTGAAAAGAAGAGAAGTGAAAAGGAAAGGAGAAAAAGGAAAAATATAAGCATCTGAATGCAGAGTTCCAAAGAATAGCAAGAAGAGATAAGAAAGACTTCCTCAGCAATCAATGCAAAGAAATAGAGGAAAACAACAGAATGGGAAAGACTAGAGATGTCTTCAAGAAAATCAGAGATACCAAGGGAACATTTCATGCAAAGATGGGCTCAATAAAGGACAGAAATGGTATGGACCTAACAGAAGCAGAAGATATTAAGAAGAGGTGGCAAGAATACACAGAAGAACTGTACAAAAAAGATCTTCACGAACAAGATAATCACGATGGTGTGATCACTGACCTAGAGCCAGATATTCTGGAATGTGAAGTCAAGTGGGCCTTAGAAAGCATCACTATGAACAAAGCTAGTGGAGGTGATGGAACTCCAGTTGAGCTATTTCAAACCCTGGAAGATGATGCTGTGAAAGTGCTGCACTCAATATGCCAGCAAATTTGGAAAACTCAGCAGCAGCCACAGGACTGGAAAAGGTCAGTCTTCATTCCAATCCCAAAGAAAGACAATGCCAAAGAATGCTCTAACTACTGCACAATTGCACTCATCTCACATGCTAGTAAAGTAATGCTCAAAATTCTCCAAGCCAGGCTTCAGCAATATGTAAACCATGAACTTCCAGATTAAAAGGCAGAGGAACCAGAGATCAAATTGCCAACATCCACTGGATCATGGAAAAAGGAAGAGAGTTCCAGAAAAACATCTATTTCTGCTTTATTGACTATGCCAAAGCCTTTGACTGTGTGGATCACAATAACTGTGGAAAATTCTGAAAGAGATGGGAATATCAGACCACCTGACCTGCCTCTTATGAAACCTGTATGCAGGTTAGGAAGCAACACTTAGAACTGGACATGAAACAACAGACTAGTTCCAATTGGAAAAGGAGTACGTCAAGGCTGTTTATTTTCACCCTGCTTATTTAGCTTATATGCAGAGTACATCATGAGAAATGCTGGGCTGGATGAAGCATAAGCTGGAATCAAGATTGCTGTGAGAAATATCAATAATCTCAGATATGCAGATGACACCACCCTTGTGGCAGAAAGTGAAGAAGAACTAAAAGGCCGCTTTATGAAAGTGTAACAGGAGAGTGTAAAAGTTGGCTTAAAGCTCAACATTTAGAAAACGAAGATCATGGCATCTTGTCCCATCACTTCATGGGAAATAGATGGGGAAACAGTGGAAACAGTGTCAGGCTTTATTTTTGGGGGGTCCAAAATCACTGCAGATGGTGATTGTATCCATGAAAGTAAAAGATGCTTACTCCTTGGAAGGAAAGTTATGACCAACCTAGATAGCATATTCAAAAGCAGAGACATTACTTTGCCAACAAAAGTCTGTCTAGTCAAGGCAATGGTTTTTCCAGTGGTCACATATGGATGTGAGAACTGGACTGTGAAGAAAGCTGAGCGCCAAAGAATTGATGCTTTTGAACTGTGGTGTTGGAGAAGACTCGAGAGTCCCTTGACTGCAAGGAGACCCAACTGCTGCTGCTGCTAAGTCAGGTCAGTCGTGTCCGACTCTGTGCGACCCCATAGATAGCAGCCCACCAGGCACCCCCGTCCGTGGGATTCTCCAGGCAAGAACACTGGAGTGGGTTGCCATTTCCTTCTCCATTGCGTGAAAGTGAAAAATGAAAGTGAAGTCTTTCAGTCGTGTCCAACTCGTAGCAACCCCATGGACTGCAGCCTACCAGGCTCCTCCTTCCATGGGATTTTCCAGGCAAGAGTACTGGAGTGGCTTGCCATTGCCTTCTCCAGGAGATTCAACTAGTCCATTCTAAAGGAGATCAGTCCTGGGTGTTCTTTGGAAGGAATGATGCTAAAGCTGAAACTCTAATAGTTTGACCACCTCATGCAAAGAGTTGACTCATTGGAAAAGACTCTGATGCTGGGAGGGATTGGGGGCAGGAGGAGAAGGGGAAGACAGAGGATGAGATGGCAGGATGGCATCACCGACTCGATGGACATGAGTTTAAGTGAACTCCGGGAGTTGGTGATGGACAGGGAGGCCTGGCGTTCTGCCATTCATGGGCTGGTAAACAGTCAGACACGACTGAGCGACTGAACTGAACTGAACTGAACTGGGGAAACCTGTTGATCATTTTCTATTATGTTATGAACCTTTGGAGGCTGAGAAGACCAGACTTCATCCCTCTAGCTCTCTTTGCCTCTAACTTCTACTTGAGTTTGGCTAGAGGTGGACAAAAGAGTTTCATGAGTCAGTGGAGAAAAATTAATGGATTGATTCTTTCCTCTGACTCCTTTCTTGCTGGGAAGTGGCCAAGTTTCTCCACTAAAGCCCAGAGCTCTGGTCAGAGAACCTCACTTTTAGCTGCAGCTATGTACAAGACTCTTTAGAGACTGCAATATCCATTCTCTTCCTTTGCCCTGTTGGCTTATAAGTGTTTGTGAATCTATGTTCTTGCCTGTCTCAAAGAGTTTTGCTTTTCCTTTTAAGCTATCCTTAGCTCTGATACAACTTCCAAATCCTTAAAATTCATTGTGTGTTAGTCGCTCAGGCATGTCTGACTTTTTGTGATCCCCATGGACTGTAGCCTACAAGATTTCTCTGTCCAAAGGCTTATTCAGACAAGAATTCTAAAGTGGGTAACCATTCCCTTCTGCATGGATCTTCCCTACCCCAAGGGTGCAACCCAGGTCTCCCACTTGGCAGGTAGATTCTATACATTTTGAGCCACCAGGGAAGCCAGATTTCTTTATTTTCCTTATCTGTTTAAATCTTCTTGATTTCTGACAATGATAGGGGTGGCTATAGAGCTGCTAATTAAAGATGGTCCCTCAAAGATCTAATGCTAAACTGCTTACAACAGGAGGGAGACATCTTTTTCCCTGACTCCAAAATCATAAATACAAGAATGTGTCACAGGTCATGTAAAAGTAAGTGCTGAGAAATCAATGATTTAAGAATGAATTTGGTCAAAGTGCACAAACTTTAAGCTGTAAGATGATGAATAAGGTCTGAGGATCTAATGTGTAACATGGTGACTAAGGTTTGTAAAGTGTTATTGACATTTGTGGGGCTTCCCAGGTGGTCTTAGTGGTAAAGACCCCTCCTGTCAGTGCAGGATGCATAAGAGACGTGGGTTGAATCCCTGGGTCAGGAAGATCCCCTGGAGGAGGGCATGGCAACCCACTCTAGTATTCTTTCCTGGAGAATCCCCATGGACAGAGGAGCCTAGCAGGCTATATAGTCCATGGGGTCACAAAGAGTTGGACATGACTGAAGTCAGTTAGCACACATGTAAGAGAGTTAAACTTAAAAGTTCTCACCAAAAATATCTTGAAAAATAAATATGTGAGGCGATATTAATAGACATGTTAATTAAATTAATGAGGGACTCCATTAATCATGTATACCTATTTAAATTGTAATGTATACTTTAAAAATCTTCCCATTTTATCTGGAAATCATATTTTAAAAACCTGAAAAAAGAAAAAAAACAAGAATTTCAATACTTTTCATATCATATTATAGATATTTCAGCCATTACTTTTGGTATGTGAAAGGTTTTTTTTTTTTTTTTTTTTTTTTATTCCAGATAATAACCAGTGAGATTCACTGGATATTCAGAAAAGGAAGAAACCTTGGAAATTATCTAGAAAATCCTCTCATATTAAGGATATATAGGTAAATCCAAGAATGATTAAGTCACTTATCTAAACTTATAAAACTCGATGCAATGGTAGCAATATAAACCAGGTTTCCTTAATTTAGAAAGATGGTAATGATAACCCTGTATGCGAGACAGCAAGAGAGACACAGATTTTTTCCCCCATTTAATCATGTCCAGTGTTTTATTGCATGCAGGATGCTGTTACAAAATGCCAGAGGTTGGGTGGTTTATAAACCACGTTATTTATCACAGTTCTGGAGGCTAGAAGTCCAAGATCAGGGTACCAGCATGGTTGAGTGAGTGAGGGCCTCTTCCAGGACATATGCCTAAATAGAAGGGATGAGCAAGTATTTCAGGCCTCTTTCACAAGAGCCCTAGTCCCCTCATGTGGCCTCTGCCCTCATGACCTAATCATTTTCCAATGGTCCCACCTCCTAAAATCGTCACTTGGTGATTAGGTTTTCAACATATGAATTTGGGGAGAACACAAGCATTTAGACCATGGTACCCAATGAGGAGACTGACTTGACTAAAGTAACCCAATGCCTCATCCATACTGAATGCTCTGTGGTGCTGATAGGAAGCCAAGGACTAAGGAAGCTGAATGAGGACCAGTAGCCCCAGGTGGAAGTTCTGAGATGGCAAACTCCTTGATGGATTTCCCAACAATATAAGAGTGTCTCCAGGGTCTTCCTTGGTTATAAGTCATTGAGCAATCCACCCCCTCCTATACATGTTCCTATTTGAAATATGAGTTAATTACTGAGTTCTTAGATAAAGTACCAGTAGACCAACATGGAAACATCATGACCACGCATATGAAGAAAAGGGCTTTTGACAGATACAAATTTCAGTGTGGAAAGTCCTCAAGACTTTATTCACTTCAGATAGCAATTACACGTTTGGGGATCTCCCAAGACCATTCTTGGGTTCCATCATCAGCTAGAACTGCAAGAGCTCACTGAGCTGACTCATTTGAAAAGACTCTGATGATATAACTGAAACCTGTTATACATGTGGTTGTAGTTTATTCCAGATCTTTGATTTATTTTTAATTCATTTTTTTGTTTTTAGTGCAGTAAAATTGATTTACAATGCTATAAATGTCAGTTTTTGTTGAACAGTGAATAAGTTATACATATATATATATATATATATATATCCACTCTTATTTGGAATCTTTTCTCATGGAGAAACAGACAGGTTCCAAAAAGGAAAAGGAGTATGTCAAGGTTGTATATTGTCACCCTGCTTATTTAACTTATATGCAGAGTACATCATGAGAAACGCTGGGTTGATGAAGCACAAGCTGGAATCAAGATTGCCGGGAAAAATAACAATAACCACAGATATGCAGATGACACCACACTTATGGCATAAAGTGAAGAAGAACTAAAGAGCCTCTTGATGAAAGTGAAAAAGGAGAGCATAAGTTGGCTTAAAGCTCAACATTCAGAAAACTAAGATCATGGCATCCAGTCCCATCACTTCATGGCAAATAGATGGGGAAACAGTGGAAACAGTGGCTGACTTTATTTTTTTGGGCTCCAAAATCACTGCAGATGGTGATTGCAGCCATGAAATTAAAAGACGCTTACTCCATGGAAGGAAAGTTATGATCGACCTAGAAAGCATATTAAAAAGCAGAGACATTACTTTGTCAATAAAGGTCCATCCAGCCAAAGCTATGGTTTTTTTCAGTAGTCTTGTGTGGATGTGAGACCTGGACTATAAAGAAAGTTGAGTGCCTAAGAATTGATGTTTTTGAATTGTGGTGTTGGAAAAGACTCTTTTTTTTTTTTTAACTTTACATAATTGTATTAGTTTTGCCAAATATCAAAATGAATCCGCCACAGGTATACATGTGTTCCACATCCTGAACCCTCCTCCCTCCTCCCTCCCCATACAATCCCTCTGGGTCGTCCCAGTGCACTAGCCCCAAGCATCCATTATCGTGCATGGAACCTGGACTGGCAACTCGTTTCTTACATGATATTTTACATGTTTCAATGTCATTCTCCCAAATCTTCCCACCCTCTCCCTTTCCCACAGAGTCCATAAGACTGTTTTATACATCAGTGTCTCTTTTGCTGTCTCGTACACCGGGTTATTGTTACCATCTTTCTAAATTCCATATATATGCATTAGTATACTGTATTGAGTTTTTCCTTCTGGCTTACTTCACTCTGTATAATAGGCTCCAGTTTCATCCACCTCATTAGAATTGATTCAAATGTATTCTTTTTAATGGCTGAGTAATACTCCATTGTGTATATGTACCACTGCTTTCTTATCCATTCATCTGCTGATGGACATCTAGGTTGCTTCCATGTCCTGGCTATTATAAACAGTGCTGCGATGAACACTGGGGTACACGTGTCTCTTTCCCTTCTGGTTTCCTCAGTGTGTATGCCCAGCAGTGGGATTGCTGGATCATAAGGCAGTTCTATTCCCAGTTTTTTAAGGAATCTCCACACTGTTCTCCATAGTGGCTGTACTAGTTTGCATTCCCACCAAGAGTGTAAGAGGGTTCCCTTTTCTCCACACCCTCTCCAGCATTTATTATTTGTAGACTTTTGGATCGCAGCCATTCTGACTGGTGTGAAATGGTACCTCATAGTGGTTTTGATTTGCATTTCTCTGATAATGAGTGATGTTGAGCATCTTTTCATGTGTTTGCTAGCCATCTGTATGTCTTCTTTGGAGAAATGTCTATTTAGTTCTTTGGCCCATTTTTTGATTGGGTCATTTATTTTTCTGGAGTTGAGCTGTAGGAGTTGCTTGTATATTTTTGAGATTAGTTGTTTGTCAGTTGCTTCATTTGCTATTATTTTCTCCCATTCTGAAGGCTGTCTTTTCACCTTGCTAATAGTTTCCTTTGATGTGCAGAAGCTTTTAAGGTTAATTAGGTCCCATTTGTTTATTTTTGCTTTTATTTCCAATATTCTGGGAGGTGGGTCATAGAGGATCCTGCTGTGATGTATGTCAGAGAGTGTTTTGCCTCTGTTCTCCTCTAGGAGTTTTATAGTTTCTGGTCTTACGTTTAGATCTTTAATCCATTTTGAGTTTATTTTTGTGTATGGTGTTAGAAAGTGTTCTAGTTTCATTCTTTTACAAGTGGTTGACCAGATTCCCCAGCACCACTTGTTAAAGAAATTCTAGCAATCAGAATCCAACAACACATTAAAAAGATCATACACCATGACCAAGTGGGCTTTATCCCAGGGATGCAAGGATTCTTCAGTATCCACAAATCAATCAATGTAATACACCACATTAACAAATTGAAAAATAAAAACCATATGATTATCTCAATAGATGCAGAGAAAGCCTTTGACAAAATTCAACACCCATTTATGATAAAAACTCTCCAGAAAGCAGGAATAGAAGGAACATACCTCAACATAATAAAAGCTATATATGACAAACCCACAGCAAACATTATCCTCAATGGTGAAAAATTGAAAGCATTTCCTCTAAAGTCAGGGACAAGACAAGGATGCCCATTTTCACCATTACTATTCAACATAGTTTTGGAAGTTTTGGCCACAGCAATCAGAGCAGAAAAAGAAATAAAAGGAATCCAAATTAGAAAAGAAGAAGTAAAACTCTCACTATTTGCAGATGACATGATCCTCTACATAGAAAACCCTAAAAACTCCACTAGAAAATTACTAGAACTAATCAATGACCATAGTAAAGTTGCAGGATATAAAATCAACACACAGAAATCCCTTGCATTCCTATACACTAAGAATGAGAAAACAGAAAGAGAAATTAGGGAAACAATTCCATTCACCATTTCAACGGAAAGAATAAAATACTTAGGAATATATCTACCTAAAGAAACTAAAGACCTATATATAGAAAACTATAAAACGCTGGTGAAAGAAATCAAAGAAGACACTAATAGATGGAGAAATATACCATGTTCATGGATTGGAAGAATCAATATAGTGAAAATGAGTATACTACCCCAAACAATTTATAGATTCAATGCAATCCCTATCAAGCTACCAACAGTATTCTTCACAGAGCTAGAACAAATAATTTCACAATTTGTATGGAAGTACAAAAAATCTTGAATAGCCAAAGCGATCTTGAGAAAGAAGAATGGAACTGGAGGAATCAACCTACCTGACTTCAGGCTCTACTACAAAGCCACAGTTATCAAGACAGTATGGTACTGGCACAAAGACAGAAATATAGATCAATGGAACAAAATAGAAAGCCCAGAGATAAATCCACGCACATATGGACACCTTATCTTTGACAAGGGAGGCAAGAATATACAATGGATTAAAGACAATCTCTTTAACAAGTGGAAAAGACTCTTGAGAGTCCCTTGGACTGCAAGGAGATCCAACAAGTCCATCCTAAAGGAGATCAGTCCTGGGTGTTCATTGGAAGGACTAATGTTGAAGCTGATACTCCAATATTTTGGCCACCTGATGCGAGAGCTGACTCATTTGAAAAGACTCTGATGATGGGAAAGATTGAAGGCAGGAGAAGAAGGGGACAACAGAGGATGATATTGTTAGGTGGCATCACTGACTCAATGGACATGAGTTTGTGTAGACTCCGGGAGTTGGTGATGAACAAGGAGGCCTGGCGGTTCATGGGGTTGCAAAGAGCTGGACACGACTGAGAGACTGAACTGAACTGAACTCAGTAGCTCATTACAGAGAGTTGAGTAGAGTTTCCTGTTCTATATAGTAGGTCCTTATTAGTTATCTACCTTATATATATTATACCTTATATATATACACACAAATATATATTAGTGTGTATACATTAATCCCAATGTCACAATTCATCCCTCCCTTCTTCCCCCTGGAACCGTAAGATTATTTTCTACATTGTGACTCTCTTTCTGTTTGTAAATAAGTTCATTTGCACCATTTTTTAATATTCCACATATCAGTGATATCAGATGCATTTGTCTTTCTCTCTCTTACTTCACTTGGTATGACAATATCCAGGTCCATCCATATTGCTTCTGATAGCATTATTTTGTTCCTTCTTATAGCTGAGTAACATTGCATTGTATATTTGCACATCTTCTTTGTCCATTTCTCTGTTGATGGACATTTAGGTTGCTTCCATGTTCTTGCTATTGTGAACAGTGCTGCAAAGAACACTGCTGTGCTTATTCACTCAGTCGTGTCCAACTACTTGCGACCCCATGGATTGTAGGCATATAGGGCAGAGTAAAAGCAAGTGTAAAACATGAAACTTTGGTTTCCTCTTCCCAGGGTGTCATGGGCAGCTTTGTGTTCCCAGCACCGATGTGCCAGCAGTGAGCACTTGCAGACACAGGAGCTCACTCCAGGCTCCATGTCCAGAGCTTTTACTGGGGCTCCATCGCCAAGGCATGACTGACAGTCCATACAGCTGATCTCAGGCTCTAACCTCTCTAGAGGTGCAGCTGATACTGCATGACCAAAACCCCCATCCTGAATCACATCATTCTTGTGGCCCAAAGTTTTTACTCTAAATCACACTGTTTACATCCCTATCAGGCTGGCCCAAGACCCTCACATAAACAATAGCACTTTTCTCAGTGTCAACCTTTGACACCTTTAGTCACCCTTCCCCAGAGGAAACAACCTAAGGGTTGAGAGAGGAGCTCCCAGGAAACAAGGGCAAAGTCCAGACTTCCCTTTGGATGAGGCTGAGCCCTTCACTACAGAGCCCGGTGGCTGGTTTTGCTTGACAAGGCTTCCTCGTTGTAACTTCACAATAAGAAAATGTGAAGTGACAAACATTGGTCAAGCATTTATCTTCTTCTGGTCTTTCTCTGAAATGTTTTTCTTGTGTTATCTTCATTAATTCTTATGCAACTCCATGAAGTAGACACTAGTTTGAATGGCATTATGGAGAGAAGTAAATTAAAGCTAGCCTGAAGATTCAGAGCTAGTGAGTGGTGGAGTGGGAGTATGTACAAGGGCTACAGGACTCCAAGGTTCATACGTAAAGCCACTATGTGGCGAAGATCCCAGCACTTCTTTTTTTAGCATTTTTATTTACTTGGCTGCATTGTGTCTTAATTGTAGCACATCTGGATCTTACAGTAGGATAGAAAACAGCCCAAGTCAGCCTGCTTTCTTACACCAATTAGTCACTGAGCAATACAAGAAGTAACCATTTTAGGGGATGCAATTTCATTCTGTAAAATTTTGGGAGGTTCCCCTTAGTCTATAAACTGTGTCTAAGAGATTAACTAAAAGTAAATTCAAAAGAACCTGATCAAAATCTCTGAAGCACTTTTGGAGTTTAAGTAGAAATGAATGCAGGTCTGGTAACCAAGATTCAGTCACAGATGAGTCAGAACCAGTACCACTTTAGAAAAATATCTGTGTATTGTATCTGTTCAATCTGGAGTCTCCCCATTTTCCAAACAAATGACTGTATAGTATCATTTAAGATCCACAGTTCAGTTTTCATCTCAGTCTACATATGAACTTTGACATGTTAGCACTGTGTTGGAAAGAGGATGCAAACAAATAGATTTATCAGAGGTTGAGAAGCAAAATAAGAGCTACTGTTGTAGAAGGAAAAATATTGCGTTGCCTAACCGCTGACATAATGTCTAACAGGCTGAGGCAAAGTTAAGGAACAGATCAGACCTCAAGATTCAATCTCTGAGTCTCATGTTTTGAGCTTTACACTCTGAACATAGACTTCCACAATATTATAGTTCACCATCATCATTTCAGGAAAGAACACGGGGAAAGAAAGAATTGTCAGGAGAGTTAATTTTTATCACAATATGGTTAATATTTAGTTTCTAGCAAATCAGATAATTTGTGCTAGATATATGTCAAGTAAGTACCGATATAATACGCTAAAATATTTGCATGCATAGATGTGAACGTAAGACTTTTTCTAATGTTATCATAAAGTATGTTGAACATGCAAAGAAAAAAAATAAACAGCCCTATCCCTAAACTGTTGTGTAATCTAAAGATACAATTATACTGTACGTAGAAGAATGACAGACACCCATAAAATGGGTAATCCACAAATACTATAAAACAACAGAAAAAAATCCTATGACTACCACTAATTTTCTGGGACTAAAGTTATCTAAAGGGCTAATAATCCACATTATCTGTTTCTCATTTTATATTCTTCCTTAAAATGCTATTCCTTTAATAAAGTGCAACTAATTTGCATTCCAAAAGTGTGAGGTGGATAAAAGTTTGTCACCCTTTTAATCTAAGTGTACAAGATTATCACAGGTATAGGCAATTAATAAGCAGATTGCCCTACACCCAGAGTCCTTGGGGACCCATCACTAGCAGTAAAGGCATAGTTGAGATTTAATCTGTTACAAATAGAATTAGGCAGAGAAAACTTATACACCCTGTTCTCATTTTCTCCATTTTATTTTGAAATTAAGAACACACTTGAGTCACTCTGAAGTGATATTATTGACTTGCATAACATTTTTTTTTTTTGCTCTGCAATGTGAATGTGCATTTTTCAAATATCAAGCCTTTGATCTGTGCTGCTCCACCAGAACACTCTACAGAGGCTGGAAACCATTTCTATATCAGGCTTTGCTATGCCGAGAAGAAGACTACTCTAGCTTGGAAGAGGTTGGAAATATCCCATCTAGAAGCTCTTTCAGTACTCCTCAGTCTAAACAGTTTACTGAGAGGGGTCAAACGGCTAGAACAAAACCTAAATTATGCAGTGCTTCCTCAACCTTGACTGTCTCACTGTAGTCATCACAACTTAATGTTAAGTTCTAAGATTTTAAACATTCATGGACTGAGTTCACAGATTCCTCCTTCAATTGGAAAATTAGTATCTATTTCTGATTTTCAATTACATCTCCAAATCACCAGTTTTTAAATCATATTCAGCAGTGGCCAGAAAGAGGAAATAATGGGGAAAAGACTTCCCTGATTTTGTTATTTAGTCACTAATTTGTGCCTTATTCTTTTGCAATCCCTTGGACCTTAACCAACCAGGCTCCTCTGTCCATGGGATTTCCCTGGCATCAATACTGGAGTGGGTTGCCATTTCCTTGTCCAGGGGTTCTTCACTACTCAGGAACTCGAACCCAGGTCTCCTGCATTGGCAGGTGAGTTCTTTACTGCTGAACCATCAGTGTAACTGTAATTCATAATGGAGTCAACTTTATCCCTACAACTTTTTTTTTTTAATTAATTTTATTTTTTTTTATTTTTTTTAAATTAATTTTATTTTATTTTTAAACTTTACATAATTGTATTAGTTTTGCCAAATATCAAAATGAATCCGCCACAGGTATACATGTGTTCCCCATCCTGAACCCTCCTCCCTCCTCCCTCCCCATACCATCCGTCTGGGTCGTCCCAGTGCACCAGCCCCAAGCATCAAGTATGGTGCATCGAACCTGGACTGGCATCTCGTTTCATACATGATATTTTACATGTTTCAATGCCATTCTCCCAAATCTTCCCACCCTCTCCCTCTCCCACGGAGTCCATAAGACTGTTCTACACATCAGTGTCTCTTTTGCTGTCTCGTACACAGGGTTATTGTTACCATCTTTCTAAATTCCATATATATGCATTAGTATACTGTATTGGTGTTTTTCCTTCTGGCTTACTTCACTCTGTATAACAGGCTCCAGTTTCATCCACCTCATTAGAATTGATTCAAATGTATTCTTTTTAATGGCTGAGTAATACTCCATTGTGTATATGTACCACTGCTTTCTTATCCATTCATCTGCTGATGGACATCTAGGTTGCTTCCATGTCCTGACTATTATAAACAGTGCTGCGATGAACATTGGGGTACACGTGTCTCTTTCCCTTCTGGTTTCCTCAGTGTGTATGCCCAGCAGTGGGATTGCTGGATCATAAGGCAGTTCTATTTCCAGTTTTTTAAGGAATCTCCACACTGTTCTCCCTAGTGGCTGTACTAGTTTGCATTCCCACCAAGAGTTTAAGAGGGTTCCCTTTTCTCCACACCCTCTCCAGCATTTATTATTTGTAGACTTTTGGATCGCAGCCATTCTGACTGGTGTGAAATGGTACCTCATAGTGGTTTTGATTTGCATTTCTCTGATAATGAGTGATGTTGAGCATCTTTTGAGCTACCCATTTCCCACATCCTACCCGGTAGAATATGCAGCAAGTTTCTCGGTTTTTGTGTGTAGCCCCACAAAGGCTTTATGATCTGAAGTGTCCAGAATAAAAAATATATTTCAGCCACATGAAAAATGTCTAACCTTTCAATGACTGGTCATCATAACACTGTCACAGACCTTCTACACCAAAGTTAATGACCTCTTTGTTAGAAGATCCTTCAGCTACCCTTTATGTGTATCAGTATGAATATATTGATGTCTATGTATTTATATTTTTTTGAATATTTTTCTTTTAAGAAAATCAAGGAGGAATGTTAAAATTCTCTTCTGATTTGAAGGTTTAGTGTGGGATTTTTTACTCTTTTCATTCACATTTTACTTTGAAAAAGAGAATTAGGGCAACAAGATCAGTCTAAAGTTTTTATCTTCAGTCACTGGAAAATGGGAACCTGAGTTTCCTTTGCATGCCAGTCATTTATTGTGTGTGTGTGTGTGTGTGTGTGTGTGTGTGTGTGATGGGCATATGGATGCAAGCATAAGGCAGCCACTGCTGCTCAAGCAGCCTGAAAAATTTCACACATCCCCAATCTAGTCCTGACAAGAGGATCCAGCTTGAGAAATAGAACCTCCCCCTTCAGTGCTACCCTCAGCCTCTTGGATCTCCTTCAAAACATGAATGATACAGGGGAGGCTTTTATTTCACACAAGCAGGTTCAAGTATAAGGGACTTTGTCACCTCTGGGGACTAAGCACCCAGTTATAACATTTGTATGGAAACGGACTTGTTAAAATTTCCCTCAAAGATAAGGAACCCACTAAAGCATTAGAAAGAGGAGAAGCAGGGTCCAGTTCAAAGTGATTTCACTTTTGGACTCTGTGGGAGAGGGAGAGGGTGGGATGATTTAGGAGAATGGCATTGAAACATGTATAATAACATATAAGAAATGAAGTGCCAGTCCAGGTTTGATGCAGGATACAGGATACTTGGGGCTGGTGCACTGGTATGACCCAGAGAGATGGTACGGGGAGGGAGGTGGGAGGAGGGTTCAGGATGGGGAACACGTGTTCACCTGTGGCAGATTCATGTTGATGTATGGCAAAACCAACACAATATTGTAAAATAATTATCCTCCAATTAAAATAAATAAATTTAAATTTAAAAAAGTGATTCCAGAGGCTGAAGGGCTATTCATCCACTGATAACTACTTAATTATTAATACTTTTGCTTAAGTGATATTTAAACATCAAAAGTCTCCATTTTGCCTTAGTAGATACTGTCAGAGAAGGCAATGGCACCCCACTCCAGTACTCTTGCCTGGAAAATCCCATGGACGGAGGAGCCTGGTGGGCTGCAGTCTATGGGGGCGGTAAGAGTTGGACACGACTGAGCGACTTAGCAGCAGCAGCAGCAGTAGATACTGTAGTTCTTTTTTTTTCTTTATACTATGTAGAAGCCAACATATATAAATCAAATGTCGTGAACAGTGACTAGTAAGCAGAGTATTTTTTGAGACAGAATTGGCAAATAAAACTATAAGATATTTAAAATATCAGTTCAGTTCAGTCACTCAGTCATGTCCAACTCTTTGCGACCCCATGAATTGCAGCACACCAGTCCTCCCTGTCCATCACCAACTCCCGGAGTTCACTCAAACTCATGCCCATTGAGTCGGTGATGCCATCCATCTCATTCTGTGTCGTCCCCTTCTCCTCCTGCCCCCAATTCCTCCCAGCATCAGAGTCTTTTCCAATGAGTCAAATCTTCTCATGAGGTGGCCAAGTATTGGAGTTTCAGCTTTAGCATCAGTCGTTCCAATGAACACCCAGGACTGATCTCCTTTAAAATGGACTGGTTGCATCTCCTTGCAGTCCAAAGGACTCTCAAGAGTCTTCTGCAACACCACAGTTCAAAAGCATCATTTCTTCGGCGCTCAGCTTTCTTCACAGTCCAACTCTCACATCCATACATGACCACTGGGAAAACCATAGCCTTGACTAGATGGACTTTTGTTGGCAAAGTAATGTCTCTGCTTTTTAATGTGCTATCTATGTTGGTCATAACTTTCCTTCCAAGGACATGATAATTTGATATATGTATATATTATTTTTTAAATTTACTTTTATTTATTTATTTTTGATGTTAATGGTTTAAATTTTATTAATTCCTAGATACTGTGTGCTGTTATGTAAACATTTATTTATTTATTTATTTACTTTTTTAAAATTTTATTTTATTTTTAAACTTTACAATATTGTATTAGTTTTGCCAAATACTTTTAATTGGAGTATAATTTCTTTACAATGTGTTGGTTTCTTCTGTACAACGATGTGAATCAGCAGTAAGTATACATATATCCCCTCCCTCTTGAATCCCCCACCTGCACCCCATCCCACTTCTCCAGGTTGTCACAGAGCACTGGGTAAGCTTCCTGTGTCACAGCCACTTCCCATTGGCATCTATTAACATTTTACATATGGTAATGTACTACGTGTCAACGCTACTCTCAATTCAACTTGCCCTCTCCTTCCCCCATTGTATCCACAAGCATGTTCTCTGTCTCTCTTCCTGCCCTGAAAATAGGTTAACCAGTGCCATTTTTCTAGATTCCATATGCACGCATTAATATACAATATTTGGTTTTCTCTTTTTGACTTACTTCACTCTACATGACAGGCTGTAGGTTCATCCACCTCAGCTCAAGTGACCCAATTAACTTCTTTTTAACATTAATTAAAATTTCTTTATATAGATGTACCACAATTTCTTTATCCATTCCTCTCTCAGTTCACATCTAGATTGCTTCCATGTCCTGGCTATTGTAAACACTGTTGCAATGAATTTGAGGTACAAGTGTCTTTTTGAATTATGGTTTTCTCAGGGTATATGTCCAATAGTGGAATTTCTAGGACATATGGTAGGTTTGTTAGAACTTCCCTGATGGCTCAGCAGGTAAAGAATCTGCCTGCAATGCAGGCGTAACAGGAGATGGTTCAATCCCTAGGTCAGGAAGCTCCTCTGGAGGAGGAAATGGCAACCCACTCCACTATACTTGCCATTTCCACCTACCCCTCTGCCATAATGCTGACCTTCATTTACATATGTATTATAAAAGATTTGCCCTTTCTATTAACTTAAGTATCTTAGCTGTCATCTGACCTGTTTACCTTTTATTTTTTGAAGAGAACACAGGTAAGTTCCACTCTCTTAGCATCAATTATACAACACAATTTTATCAGTTATAATAATCATGCTATACATTAGATCCTCAGACCTTAACATTTTCACATGTTAAAATGTATAACCTTTTACAAACCCGTCCCTATTTCCTCCACTCTCCAAGCTTTGGCAATCACTCTCCTACTCGGTTTCTGACTTCCAATTTTTTTTTTTTCAGATTCCTTACAGTTGAGATCATACAGTATCTGTCTTTCTCTAACTTATTTTACTTAGCATAAGGCTCTCCAAATTCAACCATGCTGCCACAAATGGAAGAATTTCTTTCTTTTTAAATGGCTAAATAAAATTCACATGTTTTAATCTCTTCACCTCCTGACAGATACTTAGATTGTTCCCATAATAGGTTGTTTCTTGGCTACTGTGACGGAGAAGGCAATGGCACCCCACTCCAGTACTCTTGCCTGGAAAATCCCATGGACGGAGGAGCCTGGTAGGCTATAGTCCATGGGGTCGCTAAGAATCGGACATGACTGAGGGACTTCCCTTTCACTTTTCATGTTCATGCATTGGAGAAGGAAATGGCAACCCACTCCAGTGTTCTTGCCTGGAGAATCCCAGGGACGGGGGAGCCTGGTGGGCTTCTGTCTATGGGGTTGCACAGAGTCGGACATGACTGAAGTGACTGAGAGTGAGTGAGCGAGGCTACTGTGAATATTGAGGCAATGAACATGGGAGTACAGATTTCTCTTTGAGATGATTATTTCATTTCCTTTGAATATATATTCAGAAATAAATATATATCCAGAAGTGGGATTAATGGCCATATAACAGTTCTTTATGAAATTTCGTGAGAAACTTCCAGAAGGTATTCCATGGGAGTTGCACCAATATAGATTCCTACAAATAATATATAAGACCTCCATTTCCTACACATTCTCAACCACACTTATTTCTTACTTTTTGGTAAAAGCCATTTAAACAGGAACAAGGTGGTGTATGTTGTACTTTTGATTTGCACTTCCCTGAGAGTAATGTTGAGCATCTTGTCATATACTTCCTGGGCATTCTGTATGTCTTATTTGGGGGGAAAATTGTCTATTCTGTAAAAAAATAACATGAATTTTGTGTACTGTATTTGAATATATAAAACTCAGTTACCTATCCATACACCAAAACAAATTACAGAAATACAAATAATCCCATTTACAATTGCATCAAAAAAATAAAATACTTAGAAATAAATAAAGCTGGGTGTTGAAAGATCTATGTAAAGGAAACATATTTCATATTTATTGACTGGAAGAAATAATATTGTTCATAAATCCATATTACCCAAGGCTATCTACATATTCACTGCAGTTTCTTTCAAAATTCCAAGGCATTTTTCACAAAACAGAAAAAAAAAATTCTACAACTTGTATAAAACTGTTGTTGTTGTTCAGTTGCCAGGTCATGTCTGACTCTTTGTGACTCCACAGCCTGCAACACGCCAGACTTCCCTGTCCCTTACCATCTCCTAGAATTTGCCCAAGTTCATGCCCTTTGAATTGGTGATGCCATCCAACCATCTCATCCTCTGTCACCCTCTTTTTCTTCTTCCTTCAATCTTTCCCAGCATCAGGGTCTTTTCCAATGAGTCAGCCATTCACATTAGGTGGCCAATGTATTGGAGCTTCAGCATCAGCATCAGTCCTTCCGAAGAGTATTTGGGGTTGATTTCCTTTAAGGTTGACTGGTTTTGATCTCCTTGGTGCCCAAGGGACTCTCAAGAGGCTTCTACAGCACCACAGTTTGAAAAGATCAGTTCTTCAGCACTCTGCCTTCTTTATTGTCTGTCCAGCTCTTACATGTGCACATGACTACTGGAAAGAGCATAGCCTTGCTATACAGACCTCTGTCAGCAAAGTGATGTTTTTGCTTTTAACACACTGTCTAGGTTTTTCAGAACTTTGCTGCCAAGAAGCAATCGTCTTCTAATTTCGTGGCTTCAGTCACCATCCACAGTGATTTTAGAGCCCAGGAAGAGGAAATCTGTCACTGCTTCCACCTTTTCCCCTTCTATTTGCATGTAAGTGATGGGGCCAGATGCCATGATCTTAGCTTTTTTGGTATTGAATTTTAAGCCAGCTTTTTCACTCTCCTCTTTTACCCTCATCAGAAGCTCTTTAGTTCCTCTTCGCTTTCTGCAATTAGAATTGTATCATCCACATATCTGAGGTTGTTGATATTTATCCCAGCAATCTTGATTCCAGCTTTTAGGACTCATCCAGTCCAGCATTTCACATGACATGCACTGCATATAAGTTAAATCAGCAGGGTGACAATATTCAGCCTTGTCGGACTCCTTCACTCATTTTGAATCAGTTTATTGTTCCTTGTCTGCTTCTAACTGCTGGTTTTTTAAAAGCATACAGGTTTCTCATAAGACGGGTAAGGTTGTTCTGGTATGCCCATCTCCTAAAGAATTTTCCACTTTGTTGTGATCCACACAATCTGGTGAGGTCAATGAAGCAGATGTTTTTCTGGAATTCCCTTGCTTTCTCTATGTTCCAGCAAATGTTGGTAATTTAATCTCTGGTTCTTCTGCCTTTTCTAAACCCAGCTTGAACATCTGGAAGTTCTAGGTTCACATAATGCTGAAGCCTAGCCTGGAGGATTTTGAGCATAACCTTACTAGCACTGGAGATGATTGCACCTGTTCAGTGGCTTGAACATTCTTTAGTACTGCCCTTCTTGGGAATTGGGACAAGGATTGAACTCTTCCTGTCCTCTGGCCACTGCTGGCTTTTCCAAATTTTCTGACACATTGAATGGGACACTTTAATAGCATCACCTTTTAGGGTTTTAAATAGCTCTGCTGGAATTCCATCACCTCCAATAGCTTTATGGCAGCAGTGCTTCTTAAGACTCACTTGACTTTACATTCTAGAATGTCTGGCTCTGAGTGAGAAACTACACCATTGTGATTATCTGGGTCATTAAGTTATTTTTTGTATATTTCTTCTGTGTACTTTTTCCATTTCTTCTTGGTCTATTCTGCTGTATTAAATCACAAAATACCAAAGTGTCAAAGTGATCTTGAGAAAGAAGAACAAAATACAAGACTAGGGTTGTTGATTTCAAATTGTATTAGAAAGCTGTAGTAATCAAAACAGAATGATTTGCTTCTGGCACAAACACAGACACATAGATCAACAGAGCAGAACAGCGAAGCCAGAAAGAAACGCACACCCGTATATTGTCGGTTAGCTTATGAAAAAGGAGCCAAGAATATCCAGTGGGGAAGGACAAGCTTTACAAAATGGCACTGGGAAAACTGGATAGTCCTGTGAAAAAATGAAACTGTACGCCTGTCTTTTACCGTACAAAAATCAACTAAAAAGGGATTAAAAAGTTGAACATAAAACTTGAAGTGACTAAACCCCTAGAAAACACTGAGGTAATCTTCTTGCCATCAGTATTTGCAACGACTCTTGGGTTTCGCACCAAAAGCAAAGGCAACAACTGCAAAAACAAACAAGTGGAGCCACATTAAACTCCAAAGAAAGGAGCATCAGCAAAATCAAATGGCAATTCACAGATTGACAGAAGATGTTTCCAAAACATATATTTGATAAGGGCTTAATATCCAAAATACATGAGACATACAACTCAAGGGCAAAAAAACCCAAATTTTTAATGGAGTATAAGAAAAGTAAGAGTTTCAGTAAATCAAAACTAATACAATTATGTAAAGTTTAAAAATAAAATAAAATTAAAAATAAATAAATAAAGATTATACTGTGGATGAGAGACACAGCAAAGTTTTCCTTCTAGAACAACAAAAGCCTGTGCCTTCCTGGCATTACTTTCTTCATCTCCACTCACTTGTTTGACAATTACAGTTCACAGTGTATGTTCTCCAGTCAATAGCAATCACCCCACAGTGAGCTATAATGTGTACTAAGAACAGCCCCACTGGTGGTGGGGGGGGACTAACGTTTGCATACTTACTAAGGAGGAATATCAAAAGGAAGGTAATTTCCAGAGTTTACCACTCCATTGTTTTCTATGTTTCATTTCTAAATTGAGCCACCTAGTAAGGAAAATGAGTTAAGAGACCTCAATAATATATATATAGATAGAAAATCAGTTTTAAATGGGAGCATTAATGGATTATAATTTGGGGGTAATTTATTACTACTGTTTTAACTGTAGTCCTTTTGATTCTCTATTGCATCCATAAATAATTTATTATAAATATTAATAGCAACACAGGGACACATACTATTAAAGTTATAGTGAATAGAGAAAAACATAGAATATATTAGGCAAATAGTGAAAGTATGGGAAGTCAGCAATGATAGTTAAGGGCAGTATGGCCTTGAGGAAAGAAGGAAGGTTCTCAAAGTTTCTTGAAACACCTATAATGAGCCAGATGTGATGAATTGGCTTAATTTGTAAACAAGAAGCTCTACCAGAAGAAATTTAAATTCATAAGAACATTACTATGCTAAAACCAAAATTTAGACAGAGAATAGGGTAGGGTAGGGTATATAGACATTCAAAAATCTCCATTGCTTAGTGCATCAGGCACTCAAGGACCACCCTCCCTAAAGTCTTTCTCTATTGCTCACCCTACAGGTACCAGCATGAAGAAAGAGATAGCTCTACTCCACAGGCAGTTGAACCCTCTTTTATGGCCTCATGGCTTTCCTTAAGAAGCATTCCATGCAGCAGATTTCCTCCACCCCATTCCATCCGGCTGACTCCCCACGGTCAACAGGAGTCCTCACCCTGGGATCATTCCACAATCCCCTTGGCTCCAGCTCCCAGCTTCCATGGACACCAGTGGACTTGCAACCCTGTCCGAGGTATGAGAGGCTGCAGCATGGCGTGTCTATGTGGTTCTCACTCCGTTCAGACTGTCACAGATTAGTGAGTTCACTCCCCAACTGCTTTAAATGCCTCCCTCGTCCCAGTGGATGGCCATGGACGCGGGGATCTCTCCCCTGTGCTTCAGCTCCCTCATCCCCAGGTGCAGGCTGGTCCCACTTGCTCTGCTCCTTCTTTCCCCTTCCTCCTTGTCCCTTCTTTCCTTTGTCCTACTGAGTTCTGTATGAATCCGGATATTCCTTCAGTAGTCAGGGAGTCCTGCCAGGATTCACCCGGTCTTCTGTGAGAACTGCTGCGTCTTTAGACGTTCTTGATGCATCGGTGGAGAGACGTGTACCCCACTTCCACCTACCCCTCCTCATCTTGTCCACTCCCATTTGTGCATGGATTAGAAACGAGTTTCCCTTTCTATTAAGTAACACTGTCATCACCACACATGTTTAACTTTTGCATTTTGAGGAGAACACAGGTAAGTTCCACTCTCTTCAGTTCAGTCAGTTATTCAATGGTGTCCGACTCTTTGTGACCCCAGGGACTGTGGCAACACAGGCTTTGCTGTCTATAACCAACTACCAGAGCTTGTTCAATCTCATGATTAGACCTCATGATTAGATCATGAAGCTCAAGCTTAGATCCTCAGACTTTATTAATTTCTTATACATGAAAATATGCAGCCTTTAAAAATCTCTCCTTATTTGTCCTACCCTCCAGTCTTTGGCAATCATTTTTTCTACTCCAACTTCCATCTTTTTTTTTTCTACTGAGATTCCTTGTAATTGAGATCATGTGGTATTTGCCTTTCTCTGACTTAGTTCACTTGGGGTGATGCCCTTCAGTTTCATCCATGTTGCCACAAATAGAAGGATTCCTTTCTTTTTCTAATGGCTAAATAATATTTACCTATATATGTCACATCACATTGTTTTAATCCATTCTCCTGTTGAAAGATACTCAGGTTGTTCCTATACCAAGGCTACTGTGAATAATGCTTCAGTAAACATGGGAATACAGATCTCTCTTTGAGACAATGATTGGGATAATGGATCACATAAGAGTTCTCTTAAATTTCTTGAGGAACCTCCACAATAAGTTTCCATGGGAGTTGCTCTGGTATACATCCCTGCCAACAGTGCATAAGCACTCCTTTTTCTCCTCAGCCTCAATAACATCTGTCATTTCTTACCTTTTGGTACTAGCCTTTCAAAAAGGTATGAGGTGATACCTGTTGTGCTTTTGATCTGCATTTCCTTTGCTTATTAGTGATGCTGAGCATCTTGTTATATACCTCTTGATCATCTAGATGTCTTATTTGTGGGAAAATGTCTATTCTTTAAAGATGGAGCATACATTATGTTTACTATATTCCAATATACGAAACTCAGTTGCTGACCTATATATCAACAACAAACTATCAGAAAGTGGAATAAAGAAAACAATCCCATTTACCATTGCATCACAAAAAGATAAAACACTTAGAAATAAACTTAAGCAAGGTGTTGAAAGGTTTTATGCAAAAACTTAAAGAAATTGATAAGAGAAATTTAAAAAGAGTTAAAAGATACATAAAGTTAGGTTGTCTATTCAATGTGTTTCTTGAGGTAGGATTTGTATTTCTATAAACTTCCTTCTTAGAACTGCTTGTGTTGCATCCTCTAGGTTTTAAATCATCGTGTTTTCATTGTTCTTTGTTTCTAGGTATGTTTTAATTTCCCTTATTTCTTCAGTAAACTGCTCATTATTTAGAAATGTGTTGCTTAATCTCCATTTGTTTGTGTTCTTTACAGTTGTTGTCTTTTTCCTATGATCGATATCTAGTCTCATAGTGTTGAGGTCAGAGAAAATGCTTGATATAATTTCAATTTCCTTAAATTTACTGAGGTTTGATTTGTGACCCAAGATGAGGAAAATGTTCCATGTGCACTTGAGAAGAAAGTGTATTCTTCTGCGTTTGGATGGAGTGTGCTGAAGATATCAGTTAGGTCTGTTTGCTCTAATATTTCCTGTTAGGCTTATGTTTCCTTATTAATTTTCTGTTCTGTTGACCTGTCCATTGGTGTAGATGTGGTATCAACATGCCTACTATTATTGTGTTACGGTCAATTTCCCCTTTTATGTCAGTTAGTGTTTACCTTATGTATTGAGGTGTTCTTATGTTGGGTACATGGATATTGAAAATTGTTATGTCTTTTTCTTGGACTGATTCCTTGACCCTTTGTTAGTGTCCTTCTTTATCTCTTATAACAGTTTTTATTTTAAGGTCTATTTTTTCTGATATGAGAATTGCCAATCCGGCTTTCTTTCTTTTTCCATTTGCATGGAATATCTTTTTCCATCCTCTCACTTTCAGTCTGTATGTGTCTCAAGGACTGAAGTGGGTCTCTTGTAGACAGCATATATAGTGGTTTTGTTTTTGTATCCATTAAGCCAGTCTGTGTCTTTTGGTAAGAATGGGAGAAGATAATAGCAAAAAAACAACTAAAAAAGGATTGCTTTCTAAAATACAAGCTGCTCAAACAACTCAGTCATCAAAAGACAAGGCAAGAACTGCAAAGATAAACTAGTGAGACCACATCAAACTCAAAACCTTCTGCATAGTAAAAGAAGCCATCAGTAAAATGAAACGGCAACCTATGGAATTAAAAAAAATATTTGCAAATCACATATTTGATAAGGACTTCATATCCACATATATATAAGAGACTCATGCAACTCATAGGAAAAGAAGTCAAACAACCCAAATTATTAAATGAGCAAAGGAAGAGTAAGTGTTTTGGAAAAATCTGAAGAGTAGACTGTAGATGACAGACACTGTAAGTTTTCCCTTCCACAGCGGAAGCCTGTGTCTTCTTGGCATTGCTTTCTTTATCTCCAATCACCTGTTCGGTGACTGCAGTTCACAGTATACATCCTTCACTCACTAGCAATCACCGTACACTGAGATGTATGTGCTAAGAATAGCCCTACTAAGTATAAAAAACTAACAATTACATACTTAATCTTGAAGCATCTAAAATCCAAGGTGATTTTCAGAATTTTCCACTCCATTGTTTTCTACATTCTGTTTCAAAATTGAAACACCTAGTAAGGAAAAATGAGTAGGGACCTCAACAATACATGGATAGAAAGTCATTTAAAACTGGGAGCATTACTTAATTATAATTTGGGGGAATGTATAATTACTAATACTACTGTAATTTTATTCCCTTTAATTCTCTGCTATACTAGGTTGGTATTTATTTAAAATAGTAATACCAACATAGAGGCACATAGTACTCCAGTTACAGTAGATTGAGAAAGACAGAGCTTATTAGGCAGGAAGTGAAATCACAGAAAATTAGCAATGGTATCAAAACAAGTGGCAGTACTGCCTAGAAAGAAAGCAGAGTTCTCTAATTTTTGGAGAAAACGCGAAGAAGCCAGATGTGGGCCAACCAGCTTAAGCTGTATACGAGAAATTGCAACAGAAGGAAAATGACGTTTATAAAAATATGCTGATGCTAAACACCAAAATCCAGACAGTAAGAGAATAGGGTAGGTTTTATGTAGATGTTGAAAACTACTCAGAGAGGTAGACATGGAAGCAAATACACTAATGAGCATCAGAAAAATTGAAGCACAAAACAGTCTGAAAAATAAATCGCAAAGAGACTTAGTAGTCTGATCAAAAGAAAAAGAGAATCAAATTAGAAAACCAAAATATAAAGACTTGTGCACGTGATAGACCCAGAGAATGCTCAGCAGAGAAAATTTTGGCCTTAGTGACCAGCGAACAGAAGCCTCCAGCATCAGGAACAAAAACCCTGGGCAGGACTCACAACTGTGCGCTTCTGGGAACAGCCTCAGTTTCAAAGTTTGGGCACTATACCACCTAAAAGTGAATGCAGACAAGGATTATAGCTTGCTATGACACTGAATCACAGACAATAGTGTATGTCAGTTTATTTTTCTCATTCAACTATAAAGTTAATGAATTACTAACCAATGATAATTGATGCCATCAATTATCAGTTTCCAGTCAGACCCTCTTTAATCATACAGTGGATATCTGAACCTGTTATATGATCCCCAGTAACAGTTTTAATAATTAAATTTATAGATGTTTAACTGAAGGGGAATTGCTTTACAATACTGTACTGCTTTTGGCCAAACATCAGCATGAATCAGCCATAGGTATACCTATGTCCCCCCAAATTTCAACCTCCTTTCCACCTTGCTTCCTGTCCCACCCCTCAAAATTGTAACAGAAAAATATGGAAGCCTTCACAAATTTGTGTTTCATCCTTGGGCAGGAGCTATGCTAATCTTCTCAGTATTATTCCAATTATGTAATATATGTGCTACCAAAGCAAACACAGATCTAACATTTTAACAGAAAAAAAATCATATAGTTAGTCATCTACCAATAAATGATCAATTACATTAGGAATTAGGGTATTCTGCTACATTTGCTGCCTCTTATAAAATCGAATTTTATGAGGTTCAAAGTTCCATGAAGAAATTAAGCATATAACACATGTATACATGCACAGAAATATATGCATACAAATACGTCTATGTTATACAAGGTATTATTCTCCTTACCTGTCACAATAAGCTCTTTAGTTGATGAGATAGGTAGCCCCAAATTCCTCCAACTTATATGTCTCCTTTTTGAGAACCACTTCTTTTATTTTCATCACCCAATTTTAAATGACCAGTTTATTATTAGATACCATGCCCCTTTAAACTAACTAAGAGCAGAGAAAACCTAGTAAATGCTGATATCTTATCCTTAATTAAATTATCACTCTTCTGGTAAATTGAAAAAAGAATCATGTTCAAATCTCATTCAGGATGATAAAATCTTTATTTTATCAGTTATCTTTTCCAAACTCAATTCTTGCTCACTTTAGTCTTAAATTCTGCTTACTTAAAAAGGTCAGACAGGAAAAGTAATATTAAAATCATGCTTGCAAAAGTCTATGATTTTATGCTTCTGTTGGCCAAAGGTAGGGACAGGAATAATTTCTGAAATAATACAATATATCGTGAAAGCATGAAGGTCTAGTTCTACTGTCAAAGAGGAGATGTTTGAAGCCGGTTCAAAAACTAAGCCCCATGGGTTGTCAGGATGTACTCCAGACCAGACTGATAAATTTTGTCCCTAAATAGTCAAAAGTCAGGAAAGGGCAGGCCTTATTCGCAGAGCCAATGACGTTGTCTTGGGTGCTGACCAGGTAATAGTCTTGTATTACCATTTGGAGATTTATTTTCTGTTTTCTCAAAAAAACAAATGTAATGAGAAGGTTAAAGATGCATAAAAGTAGAAGAGCTGTCAAGGTGCCTAGAAGAAAGGCTAGCCAGGAGAACCAGGCCCCCACACTGATAATTGTCAAAGACTGTAACAGTGCGTATTTTATACACAGAGCAAAACAAGTGGATAAAACCAATGTTCTAGGGTCACTGCTGTTTTGCAGTCAAAGACAAAATATTTTTCTCTTTAAGCAGAGTCATCACAGCTCCTGATGTGGTCCTGGTTACACACATGCAGACCGAGGGCCACAGGCATGTGTGATGTGACATCAGGAAGTGAACAGATGAGTGTATTGGTGCCCAGTCACCTGCATATGCTAATAATGGGACCTGGGGAAAATTACTTGCCCTCTCTAAGTCATTGCATCTTCATTAACATAACTTGATGATCATAGTGAAGATTAAGGCTATCTCACAGGGTTACTGTGAAACACAAATTTTAAGATGTTTTAAAGCTTTTGGAAAAGTATCATAGACATGCATGGGGTTTTAAGGTGAGTGAGCAGATCCAAGGTACAATATCCTTATTCTCTTAATATTCTCTCTGTACTCTGTAGTAGCGATCAGTCAGTCATGTGTTTACTCTTACCCCAGCATGATGGTAAACCACACAGATCAACTGGACTTTTCTTGTCATTTCAGTGTCTAAAATGCAGGCATTAGTCAATGTAGAGTGAAAAAATTACACACTCTTAGAGGGCCTCACTGCTCAGAGTCTGCAGAGTCCCAACACTAAACTGTCTTTAAAAAAATGGCCTAAAAACTCTGGCTCAGAATTAAGTTCCAAATGTTTGGAGAGCACAGAAGTACTTCTGGGAGCAATACAAAAATGCAGGGAGTAACCTATTCTCCAACTCTCTATCTGTGCAAATATCATCATCCATGTAAATTTACACAGAAGGGACTCCTTCTTCCCCACCCCAGGTACTGCAGCACCAACTCTTGCTCAGAGCAACAGGGAAGGAGAAGGCTTCCCTCCACAGGAGGGGTTTGATAAACTAAGGTGACTGTATCATCTCAGAATGGCTCATGTTTTTATTTAAGCAGGGTCCTGCTTGCTCCATCTGCTGGTCATGTCTAATCTGCTCTTGTGCCAAGGCAACTTATGCCCATCCTGCAATCATGACGTGTTTGACTTCCCCCTGAAAACACTTACAGATGTTTATTGATACCGCCAGGCTGTCCCATGATATCCATAACCTTTCCACCATAATGCTCAATGAGTTTTAAGTACTGTGGTAGTGGTGGTTTAGATGCTAAGTCGTGTCCGAGTCTTGCAACCCCATGGACTGTAGCCCGCCAGGCTCTGAGATGGAACCTGGCATAAGTGACTGGGCTATACTGTCCTTTAAACAAGAAGGCTGCATTAGGCAAACTTCAAATAACACAGTCTTTATGTCAAAGAAGCTGTCTGCTGATAAGATGTGGAAATAGAAGAAAGGATCGGTTTTGTGAAATCTCAAAGATTCATAAGAAGTGCAATAACTTTTTCAATTTCCTTTTATTCATTTTCTTTTTTAAATTTCCAAAATAAATGATTTTGTATTTGTCAGCTAGGAATGCCATAAAATAATGCAATAAACTCAGTGAAATAAATAACAGAAATTTATTTCCTCACAGTTCTAGGGGCTAGAAGTACCAGATAAGGGTGCCAGCAAGGTGAGGTTCTGATAAGAACTCTTTCCTCCCAGGCTGGCTTCTCCGTTTGTCCTCACACAGAGTGGTGGGTGGGGAAGAGAGAGAGAGGAAAAGTCACAGAGACACAGAGAAAATTCTCTGGTGTTTCGCTTCATGAAGACACTAAACCTATTGGATCAGTGTTCCACCCTAAGAGCTCAGTTAACGTTAATGGACTTCTCTGGTGGCTCAGATGGTAATGAATCTGTCTGCAATGTGAGAGACTTGGGTTCTGTCCCTGGGTCTGGAAGATTCCCTGGAGAAGGGAACGGCAAGCCACTCCAGTATTCTTGCCTGAGAACTCCCATGGACAGAGGAGTCTGGTGGGCTACAGTCCATGGATCCCAAAAAGTCAGAACCTTTTTCAAAACACAGTACTTTGGTATTTAGGGCTCTAACACATGAATTTGAAGAACACAGATTCAGCCCACAGTACTACCTGACACAAAGCACTTTCAGGTGGGACTGGGGAAAAGGAAGCGTGTTGATTTTCTGGTCCTTCAGTGTCTCTCTGGGCTTTCTTATCCAGGCTCAGAGTAAATAGCCAATAAATGAGAACTGCTCTGCAGTGAACTGGGTGGATGGAGCATGTTAAACAAAGCTGAATCCCGGTCACAAAAACGAATACTGGTAGTTTTTTTTAATGCTACAAATTATTGTTTTAAGATTTACAGTGAATAGCTTTAGAGCTACAGTAGAAGGAGAGTTTACAATTGGAAACAATTATTCTCTTTCTGAGGAAGGTATTTGAAAGTTGTGTGTTAATTCTTTTAGTCAATCAAGGAGCACACAGTAGAGCAGACAGCTAATAAAAAGCGGTGCTAAAGGTTTCTACTAAGTTCATGTAGTCCTTTTTTCTCACTACTTTTTGCTTCATCCTCCATTTTTGACTGTCCATTTTTTTTCCCAACTCTTCCAAGTAATCTCTTGAAATGTTCATAACTTTCACTAAAGATTACTTTTTCTCTATCAATATGTTAGCTAGATTTTTCTACTCTTATTATTCTTAGTCCATTGCTTAGTATTTCCTGTTACTTTATGCCATGTTTTTCTGACGTACTATTTTGTCAGCATAAAAAAGATTGTATTCTGCACCTGGAATGAACACTAAGCTTTTGGTGTGCGGATTCAGAGATAAGTCAGAGTCATAACTGTATAACACCGTATAAGGGAATATATTGGTTCTAACCCACAGTAAACAAGAGGTTAAATGGTAAAATATAGGTGCATGCATGCATTCTAAGCCACTTCAGTTGTGTCCAACTCTTTGCGGCCCTACTGACTGTAGCCCAACAGGCTCCTCTGTCCATAGGATTGGCCAGGCAAGAATACCGGAGTATGCTGCTGTGCCCTCTTGCAAGGAATGCACTTCACCTAGGGATCAAACCTGAGTCTTCTTATATCTCCTGCATTGGCAGGAATGTTCTTTCCCACTACCGTCACCTGGGGGGCACCAATTATTGGTACTTATGTACTATAGTTGGTTCAAATACTAAGAAAAAAAAAGATAATGATAAAACAGAGAAGGGGAAAGTTTAAACTTAGAAAAGTTTTATGTAAATCATATGTATAGAGACAATGTATAGAAAAAGTAGGAAAGGAATGACTTTCAAATTTTGTGATGCCCCCCTATTAAAAAAATTACACATCTATCACGCATGTTAGTGTTCTGTTAATGGGTTCATCTACTGAATGCCCAACAATACTAACTAATTGCATGATCACTTTCAGGATGAAAAATATGCCCAGGGCAAACAGTACGATATCAATGCCACCAAGAGCTGCCACACCAATTCCCTTCATACTCCTGAAGAAAGAGAAAAAGCCCAACAGATGAACATGAGTCTTTCACCTGGGTTTTTTTTTACCAGATCAAATGAGACAGTATGTAGCTTACCAGGCTTCAGATTATCAGAGGTAATGGTAAGTGTACATACAGAAAAAGCTGAAGGAATTGTAAGCAACTGAAGATAAATTACATTATGCAATTAATGAAGCATAAGCAGAAACAAGGGATGACTAAAGATATGTAGAAGCAACATAAATAACAGATCTATAAATTGTCCATGCAGACATGTTTAGTTCAAACAATGCATGAGACACAGGATTACAGCTATTATACTGTATGAAAACAGGAAATGAATGGGAATTTTCATGTATAAAATATAAGATTGCAAAATTCATGAAATGTAAGAAACACACCCAGTTTTGAGTACTCCATGTTACTAGTGACTGCTACGTGGGGTCCTATATGGCACCATCTGAGCCATCGCGTCTTCCTTTCAAGGCTCTCCTGATTCTGCTTCTACTTCTCTGACACCTCCTTCACTCGTCATTCTCAATGACTCTTCTGTCACCTTTTATTCTTAATTTGTAAGTCTCCCCCAAATGGCCTATAAACATTGCCTTGCTTCTCATGGCCACAACAATCGCCTCTGTTCTGAGGACAACACAGTTTACATGTCAAGCCTCAATCATTTATGGCAGCTCCAAATTTTCACTGTTATAATCTCTCCTTTCTGATTTCCTGCATTATCCTTCATCCTAACATTATTTAATATATCTTCACATGCATCCCCCCTTAAAATACTATCTTCTCTCTCTACAACTTTCTTAATGATACCAAAATTCTTTTCCTCTGTTAAGCTCACTAATAAAGAGGATGATCAAGTAAAGGAAAAATGTCAAAGTGGAGGAGGAGGAGGGATTTTTCAATAAGGTTAAATTTAAAGTTTATTGAGAGTTACTACATGGACATACATTTTATAAGCACTTTATGTGCATTACTATATTTAATCCTATTCAGTTCTCTGTAAAACAGTTCATGGCTGTAAAGAAATCAAGCATATTAACTAGAGATCTTCAGCCCCTGGGATTTTCAGGCTCAATTCTGCCAGTAGTAGTGAACTAGGGGGGACCCTCCACTGTGAATCCCACTGATGCTGTTACTAAAGACAACGCTGTTCCATTTTCTGCCCGGACACATGTCAACAAAACAGACTGTTCTGATTTCAGCAGGGGGCTGGTGTTGGGATCAGCTGAGGAGAGAAGCCTGTTTAGGAATATCATGTCTTCCTCATTGTTTCTTTGTTCTAATATCATACAACAATTATCGATCAAAAATCAATATGAAAGACTCATCTGATTCATTAATACGAATGAATCACTGGGTGACAATTATGTGGGCACAGGTGGAATCCCTCTTTCCTGGGTCAGGCACTGCAGCACATACTCACTTGCGTAAATACTTAGATTCTCTCACGGAAATATACAAACACAAAAGAACTCACTGAGTGGTGGTAGAATTTCAGAGGAAAAAGGAAAATTCTTTATGTTATAAATTAGAACACATCAGAGGAATCAGTTCCTAAAATAACCTAGATGTTTAAAAATTCAGCCAAGTGTGAACTAATAGCTTACATTTTATACTTTTGCAACTTTTACTACCTTCAAAAATCTCTGCATACACATAGGAATAACCAAAAGTTTTTTAGGTCAGCTGCTCTGAGCAAAGATCACATGTTACCAAAACCAGTGAATTGTGATTATTTTAATGAGATTGTTTCTTATGGTTGCTTAGAATGAAGACCTTAGTAAGTGGACACTCATGTTACTGTACTCCTGGAATAGACCTCTGTATCATCTAGTCAAAGAGCTGCTGAGTTTGAAAGAAGTCTGAGATGCTATCCTACAAGTGCCATAGACAATGAGAAAAATTCAGACAAACTACAAGGATTCATAGAGAGGCAATTCAGCCAGGTGAGCGTCCTGCAGAGGGTTTTCTTGCTTTCTTCATGAATAAAAGAGTGACCTCTGTAATGCGTAAGGAGTTTGGAAATATCTCATTTTGTAAGAAAAAGATTCATGACTTCTATATTCTAGACTCCTACTACATAAAGCAGGAGCCTAGTCATTCATAGTGATAAATTCTACTGTAAAGGAATCAGAATTTCACTGCAATTTTTGACATGTGCAGCCTTCCCTGCATTGTATACAATTCCACCAAAAGCTTGCTTCTTCCTGGGCACAGGTGGTTGAAGTATTTTCAAAAGTAAGACAGCAAGAGTACAGAATTTCCAAGATCAGCATTTTCTTCAAAGTAACCCAGGACATCTGCTATTCAAATTCCACTTGTCTTCTTTCTCTGTTCTCCTCAAATCAAAGGAAGAGAGTGGGAAGGAAGGAAAGAGAAAGTTAAAACAACTTGAGTTATGTTTCTACTTTTTAGATTCTTAATAGTTTTCTCATAGGCTGGCTCCAAAATCCATATCTAGAGAGTTTTATATTTGTATGTCTTCCCCAGATCACAATTAGATAATTAGAAGGGACAAAATAAGCTAACTAATAAAATGCATAAGATGCCATTATCTTTTGGGTGTCCAGATTATTTTTCCAGTCAGGTGGAAGATGTACAAGGCTCGTATTTACTGGTCAGGACTCCCATCCCTGACGTCCAGTGATGAAGATAGGCATCATTCTGAATTTTATAACCTATCCCAGTGCCTGCACAGGGATTCACATAAAGTTGACATGTACATCAAGATCCTGGCGTGCCGAACCCACAAAACGTGCTAAATCCACATCCATCCCATCCAGCTCTGAGATGGTCATAATGATCTATCCCATAGCAAGCTTCTTTGAAATTTACAGCTCTTTAATGCATGCTCTGTGAAATGGGTCTTCTCTTAAAAAATAAACACAGACTCTGTAGAGATGTCAAAATCTAAGAGGGCAATTTGTTGACATTTCCTATCTTCATTTAATAGAAAATCAAAAGAAAATCCACGCCTACAATTGAAAGAATGAAGCTCCTATTAAAATTAGTTACAAATAGAGGAAGCTGGCATTACAAAGAAGACCATTAAAAATTACTTAAGAATCACAGCCACTTCAAGTGGGTCAAGTTATTAGAATCAAAGAATTAGACAATTGTTCATGGTTCTGGTCATGCTACCAAGAAGACTGAATTCTCGGGATTCTTTATGAAACCCAGCCATGATCTGTCAGCCAACTATCACAGTGTTATACCAGACAATATAAATGCTTGGCACCTTTGTATAAATAGCATGAGCTTTACTGAACTGTCTAAAGATTGTTAGGATGCTGTCGTAGTCCTTCTGGGTTGCTATAACAAAATATCACAGGTTTTAAAACAATAAAATGGATTTCCACAGCGTGGTCATGCAGGGTCCATTCTGGTCACACACTTCTTACTATATCCTCACATGGCAGAGGGCTTGGGAGCTCTGTATGTCTCTTATATATATAAGTGGTCATCTCAGTGAAGAGGCTCCATCCTTATAACTCCATCACCTCACAAAGGCACCACCTATGGATGGGACTCAGGATTTCATCATATGATATTTCTGGGGGACACAAAGGCTGAGACCATAGCGGATACAAAGGTGAACTGGCTCATCCTCCTGCACTGGCTGTCATCACCCACACTCCATTGCATCCTCATTTCCAGCATCACCTTGCAGCCATTCCATACATTCTATCACTCTGGGTTTCACAAGTCCAGGTCAGTCAAGTGTCAGCTCCATCTCATATTCAGCCTATTCAATGTCTCCCTCTCCCCTGCTGAGGCCCAGGGGACCTACCAGGAAGTGCAGATGTGTCCATTTTTGCAAGGTTCCTTCTCTCTCCCTCTCTGGATCTTCTTCCTTGGGCCATGTTGAAACAGGGTAAATGGTAACAAGATGGGAAAGTTCTGACATCACTGACTTACATGGTGCTGTTGTAGCCTTCTCTTGGTCCAGATAGACTGATCTGAAATTCCCCCTGACTGACAAGTGTTTCTCTTCTGGTGTATCCCTTTGATTTTCCAGGACATTCACAAGTTGGTGATCCCCAACTTCATATTTCTTTTTTAATCAGGGTATATATTCTGGAACCCACAACTCCCCACCTGCAGTATTCACCAGAGCCTCTCTGTTTCCCTCACTCTGCAAGCACCATCTGGAGAAAATTAAGTAGCCCACAGTTAGATACCTACTAACTGACCCACAGAAACTCATGTATCATAAACACTCTGAACAATTGAATGGCAGATACTGGTGTGCATCTGTCCACTGCCAGGAGCCTCTGGACAATTGTCCAACTGGTCACATAGACACCAAGTAGATCAGAACGCTGGATTTAAAAACACATTTATCTGAGAAGTGAGATGCCATTCTCTCTTTCTTTTAGAGTAACTATCCTTGTCATTAATTATTTGGCCTTACATACCTGCCCTAGAAGGTCCCTGAATTATAAAATCCTCCAAATAGAGTGATTCTCTACTAAGACTGGATCAGTGTGACTGGATTAGCATTTCTCAGCCTCTTCAACAGCCTCCAAACAACCTGGGATGAGGGCCAATTTCTTGACTGGCTCTGCTAAGAAGTCAGTGATGTTGCTGGACTGATGTTGCAGCATTTTTAGGGCTTTAGCAGTAATTTTTAGTAAACAGAAAATGGGAAATCAAAAAGTATAAGGAAAAGTGGGATGAATAAGAGGGAAGGAAGAGAGAGACAGAAGGAAGGAAGAGCAGCAAAGGGAAAGTGAGTCAAGGACTTGGGTAGTAAAAGATGAAATGCTGTTCAGTTCAGTTCAGTTGCTCAGTCATGTCTGACTCTGTGAACCCATGAATTTCAGCATGCCAGGCCTCCTGTCCATCATCAACTCCTGGAGTTCACCCAGACTCACGTCCATCAAGTCAGTGATGCCATCCAGCCATCTCATCCTCTGTTATCCCCTTCTCCTCCTGCCCCCAATCCCTCCCAGCATCAGAGTCTTTTCCAATGAGTCAACTCTTCACATGAGGTGGCCAAAGTACTGGAGTTTCAGCTTTAGGATCAGTCCTTCCAAAGAATACCCAGGGCTGATCTCCTTCAGAATGGACTGGTTGGATCTCCTTGCAGTCCAAGGGACTCTCAAGAGTCTTCTCCAACACCACAGTTCAAAAGCATCAATTCTTCGGTGCTCAGTTATCTTCAGAATCCAACTCTCACATCCATACATGACCACAGGAAAAACCATAGCCTTGACTAGACGGACCTTTGTTAGCAAAGTAATGTCTCTGCTTTTGAATATGCTATCTAGGTTGGTCATAACTTTCCTTCCAAGGAGTAAGCATCTTTAAATTTCATGACTGCAATCACCATCAGCAGTGATTTTGGAGTCCCAAAAAATAAAGTCTGACACTGTTTCCACTGTTTCCCTATCTATTTCCCATGAAGTGATGGGTCCAGATGCCATGATCTTCGTTTTCTGAATGTTGAGCTTTAAGCCAACTTTTTCACTCTCCTGTTTCACTTTCATCAAGAGGCATTTTAGTTCCTCTTCACTTTCTGCCATAAGGGTGGTGTCATCTGCATATCTGAGGTTATTGATTTTCTCCTAGCAATCTTGATTCCAGCTTGTGATTCTTCCAGCCCAGCATTTCTCATGATGTACTCTGTATATAAGTTAAATAAGCAGGGTGACAATAAACATCCTTGACGTACTCCTTTTCCAATTGGAACCAGTCTGTTGTTCCATGTCCAGTTTTAACTGTTGCTTCCTGACCTGCATATAGGTTTCCTAAGAGGCAGGTCAGGTGGTCTGGTATTTCCATCTCTTTCAGAATTTTCCACAGTTTATTGTGATCCACACAGTCAAAGGCTTTGGCATAGACAATAAAGCAGAAATTGATGTTTTTCTGAAACTCTCTTCCTTTTTCCATGATCCAGTGGATGTTGGCAATTTGGTCTCTGGTTCCTCTGCCTTTTCTAAAACCAAATTGAACATCTGGAATTTCATGGTTCACGTATTGCTGAAGCCTGGCTTGGAGAATTTTGAGCATTACTTTACTAGCATGTGAGATGAGTGCAATTGTGCAGTAGTTTGAGCATTCTTTGGCATTGCCTTTCTTTGGGATTGGAATGAAAACTGACCTTTTCCAGTCCTGTGGCCAAATTTGCTGGCATATTGAGTGCAGCACTTTCACAGCATCATCTTTCAGGATTTGAAATAGCTCAACTAGAATTCCATCACCTCTACTATCTTTGTTCATAGTGATGCTTTCTAAGGCCCACTTGACTTCACATTCCAGGATATCTGGCTCTAGGTGAGTGATCACACCATCATGATTATCTGGGTCATGAAGATCTTTTTTGCATAGTTTTTCTGTGTATTCTTGCCACCTCTTCTTAATATCTTCTGCTTCTGTTAGGTCTATACCATTTCTATCCTTTATCGAGCCCTTCTTTGCATGAAATGTTCCCTTGGTATCTCTAATTTTCTTGAAGAGATCTCTAGTCTTCCCTATTCCGTTGTTTTCCTCTATTTCTTTGCATTGATTGCTGAGGAAGGCTTTCTTATCTCTTCTTGCTATTCTTTGGAACTCTTCATTTAGATGCTTATATCTTTCCTTTTCTCCTTTACTTCTCACTTCTATTCTTTCACAGCTATTTGTAGGCCTCCCTAAACAGCCATTTTGCTTTTTTGCATTTCTTTTCCATGGGGATGGTCTTGATCCCTGTCTCCTGTACAGTGTCATGAACCTCCATCCATAGTTCATCAGGCACTCTATATATCAGATCTAGTCCCTTAAATCTATTTCTCACTTTCACTGTATATCATAAGGAATTTGATTTCGGTCATACCTGAATGGTCTAGTGGTTTTCCCTACTGTCTTCACTTTAAGTCTGAATTTGGCAATAAGAATTTCATGATCTGAGCCACAGTCAGCTCCCAGGCTTGTTTTTCTGACTATAAAGAGCTTCTCCATCTTTGGCTGCAAAGAATGTAATCAATCTGATTTCAGTGTTGACCATCTGGTGATGTCCATGTGTAGAGTCTTCTCTTGTGTTGTTGGAAGACGGTGTTTGTATAACCAGTGCATTCTCTTGGCAAAACTCTTTTAGCCTTTGCCCTGCTTCATTCTGTATTCCAAGGCCAAAGTTAACCTGTTACCCCAGGTGTTTCTTGACTTTTTACTTTTCCATTCCACTCCCCTATAATGAAAAGGACATCTTTTTAGGGTGTTAGTTCTAAAAGATCTTGTAGGTCTTCATAGAACTGTTCAACTTCAGCTTCTTCAGCATTACTAGTTGGGGCATAGACTTGGATTACTGTGATATTGAATGGTTTGCCCTGGAAACGAACAGAGATCTTTCTGTCATTTTTGAGATTGCATCCAAGTACTGCATTTTCGACTCTTTTGTTGACCATGATGGCTACTCCATTTCTTCTAAGGGATTCCTGCCCACATTAGTAGATATAATGGTCATCTGAGTTAAATTCACCCATTCCAGTCCATTTTAGTTCACTGATTCCTAGAATGTCGATGTTCACTCTTGCCATCTCCTGTTTGACCAATTCCAATTTGCCTTGATTCATGGACCTAACATTCCAGGTTCCTATGCAATATTGCTCTTTACAGCATCGGACCCTGCTTCTATCACCAGTCACATCCACAACTGGGTATTGTTTTTGCTTTAGCTCCATGCCTTCATTCTTTCTAGAGATATTTCTCTACTGATCTCCAGTAGCATATTGGGCTCTCACCAACCTGGGGAGTTCGTCTTTCAGTATTCTATCATTCTGCCTTTTTCATACTGTTCATGGGGTTCTCAAGGCAAGAATACTGAAGTGGTTTGCCATTCCCTTCTCCAGTGGACCACAGTCAGACCTCTCCACCATGACACGTCTGTCTTGGCTGGCCACACACGGCATGGCTTAGTTTCATTGAGTTAGACAAGGCTGCGGTCCGTCTGATTAGATTGAGTAATTTTCTGTGCAGACCCCCCAGAAGCGTGCCGGCTGTGACGGACCACACAGAAGCATGGCAGAGAGGAGCTACCCCATGTCTGAGGTCAGGGGCGGTGGCACAGGAGCGGCTGAGAGGAGCTACCCCACGTCCAAGGTCAGGGGCAGCGGCCTAGAGGAGCAACCCCATGTCCAAGGAGTGGAGGCTGCGTGGGCACAGGAGGGCCGAGAGGAGCTACTCCACGTTCAAGGTCAGGAGGGGCGGCCGAGGAGATACCCCTCGTCCAAGGTTAGGAGCAAGTGCTGGGCTTTTCTGGAGCAGCCGTGAAGAGATACCCCACGTCCAAGGTAAGAGAAAACCAAGTAAGATAGTAGGTGTTGCGAGAGGCACCAGAGGGCAGACACAATGAAACCATAATCACAGAAATGCTGTTAGAACACTTTATTTTTAAAGACTCAAATATATATGCTTTAATATCCTAGGAGCAAATATCTCATACATATTCCCTTTTATTTCCATTTTCTCTTCTCTCCTTTTTTCTGAAATTGTTCTTTATATTAGGAGTATTCTTTTGTTGTTACTAAAGGCCACAGTTCTAGAAATGAGCAAAGCTTGGCAACTCTTCAGGGCAGAATCCAGCCAAATTATCTTCTTTTAGGCGAAGACACCTTTCACCTACATACAGGAACACTGTCCAGCAAAACCAACCTCTTCTCTCATAGGCAGGGTTATTCTTGCCTGAGTCCTGCCCCTGCCTCTACCTGGGATGACCCAAACCTTTTAGAACATGACAGAATACTCTGCCCCAAAGCAATCTATCAATCCCTCCTTAGGCCCCTTCATGCATGTAAAGTGTCAGCTTTCTTGTACTTTCACTTTCTTTTTTCAAAAGGTAAAAGACCATGAAAAAACCCTGTAAGCACTTTCTAAGTCATTTACTGCCCAAAACATCTAATTCTATTTTGTTACTTGCTTAACTTTCTTTCCTTCAATGTTAGATATTTCCAGCAGAGTGGATGGTGTTTATTACAGGGAAAATTTGGCAATAAGGGGGACAGTGCAATTGGAGGAAACATACACTCACCAATAGACCATACATCTTCATGTATTTGTCTCTTATAAAATTTATTTCAAGCATAAATTTAGGACTTTACATCAAGTACAGAGGTGGTGACATTGAGAGCTCTATGCTTGCTTGACAGTGACAATTAAAGTGAATACTGTAGATTTCAGACAATATTTAACAGATCCTATAGAGTCAGTCAGGAATAGCCAAAGAGGGGATATTTGGACAGAATTTAACAATCACTCCCTTGCCATCCAGAAAGCATTGATTTCCCCCTCTTTTACAGATTTCCATGTAAGATTACATTTGAAGAAATGGCCCTGCTATATTAAATTCAGTAGCAGTGGTTACCGAATGGAAACAAATAAATGAAGAACTTCTGAAGTTCACTGACCTTATAGATTAGTAAGTCACATGTCATGGATACAGTGAGACTTAAACTGAGGTTTAAAAACATTTATTTTTTTCAGTAGTAGACCCGCAAGTTGTGAAAAAGCAGAGGGTGATATAAACACACAAATTGCTACATTACATTGTAGAGTGAAAAACAATAAGATGTGATGTGAACACGGTGCTGCAGTGGATTGAAGTAAAGCTAGGAGCCATCTAAGTGTGTCATAGGAGTGACACAAATGGGATGGCTTTATGATACAGTTTTGAAAGTTTGATGGGATATTGAGTGGAAAAATAGGAAAGCGGTATATCTGTCAATTCATTTAGGATCATCTTATGAAAAAGGATCTCTGACATCTTAGATCAAGGAAACTGAGATATTAATATGTATAGCATTATAAGGTATTAGTGAATAATCAAGTCTGACAAAAACACAAGAAATGTTCATGTTTTACCATACATGTTGTATCTCTCATGACTATGTTCCCATGATATACTGTATATATTATTGTAGGGTTAGAGTGGAGAAATACTTGTATGGATTTTTATGCATTAGGGAGAATCATATATGTCAATTTGGAGAGTTTGTCTTTATTCTACAAAGCAACAGAAAACCAAGAACATTTAGTCCAAGAGACCAGAATGTCCAGAATTAGAAAAGAGAAACTTCAATGTGGATTGAGGAGTTGTGGCTGTTGGGGCTGGTAGAGAAAGAGAAAGAGACCAGAAAGAATATTATGACACTAAAAATCAAAGAGGGCTCTGCCAAGTGAAAAGTAGCAAAGGATGTGAGAGATACAGGAAATGAAATAGACCTTGACCACATGCAAGGAATGAGGCAGATATTAGAGTCAAAAAAGGCATCCACAATATGGGACCAGTTGAGTCAATAAATGACTGAAAAGTCAGAGGGAAGGGAGGAGATAAATTAAGGTTTTATCCAAAAGCACCTGAGCTGTATTTATCTGTATTTCATCATCTTAGTACCAGAAATCACCAAAAAATGTTAAGGTTCTGCAGAAAATGATAGAAATAAGTACTCTACGGAGCCTCTGCTAGACCCTATGGAATACCAGAACCAAAGCACGACTACCCAGTGAAAACAAGCAGTAAGTCACTAGTCACTTTCAATACCTAAATTAGACATACACTGTAAAGCATAGAGGATGAATGGAAATAAAATGGAAACAACCCATACCTTTACAGAGCCAGCCTAAACAAAACCTAAAACCTAAATAAAATAGAGGTAATGGTCTCCTTAATCATGTGTCCACTTTCTCCAAGAGTTTCTCATTCCTTTTGCCTAAATCCTCCCTTGATTACTAACCCTTCATTGCCTTACTCTCAGCAGATGATCAGCTAATCACTAATCAAATAAAGAAACAGTATTCACTCCTGAGATATATTTGTACTGATGGACTCTACAAACTGAAGAGCTTTCTAATCCCCTGAAAGTAAACCATAATACTGGAAGGACTCCTCTCCAGCGCCTTTCCAAAATGCCCAGTGGGCAGCAATTGCGAGTCTAGCTACTTAGATGTGTTCTGCCATAATTATAACCTGTTTGGATAGTGAAGACAGGAGACAGATGAAGCACTGAAAGATGTTGAGAAAAAAATGCATGGACAAGTGGAAAAGATAGCACAAGCCTTAAACACCGATCTATGCCTGCACACCATACCATGTGTGATGGAGCCAGGTGGGTCTAATCAGGAATGGATTTGTCAAGAAAGCTCTATGTGAGTTGGCACTGAGAAATTTGATTCAACTCAACTGTTTCAACATTATTCTTTGATTCTAAGACTCAAAGCCACTTGTCTCATTTAACTGCACTAATTCAAAAAGGGAATATACTCATTGCCTATTTGAACACTGCTAAGAGATTATAAAAGTTCTCATTGCAAGAAGAAAATTATAACTATTTCTAGTGACAGATTTTCACCAGACTTATTGAGGTGATCATTTTGCAATATATTTCAAACAATTATGTTGTACACCTGAAACCAAAATAACATTATATGTCAATATTATTTATGTATAATGATACCTGAAACTGAAATAGCATATTTGTCAATGTGACCTATGTATAATGATCATATAATCATTATGATCTATACATAACACATATGTATACCTTCAGTTAAGTTCAGTCACTCAGTCATATCCAACTCTTTGAGACCCCACAGACTGCAGCACATCAGGCTCCCCTGTCCTTCACCATCTCCTGGAGCTTGCTTAAACTCATGTCCATGGAGTTGGTGATGCCATCCAATTATTTCATCCTCTGCCTTCTCCTTCTCCTCCTGCCATCAATCTTTCCCAGCATCATGGTCTTTGCCAATGAGTGAGTTCTTTGCATCACGTGGCCAAAATATTGGATTTCCAGCTTCAGTATCAATCCTTTCAATGAATATTCAAGGCCGATTTCCTTTAGTATTGACTGGTTTGCTCTCCTTGCAGTCCAAGGGACTATCAAGAGTCTTCTCCAACATCGCAGTTCAAAAGCATCAATTTCTCAGTCCTCAGTTTCCTTATGATCCAGCTCTCACATCCATACTGATTACTGGGAAAACCATAGGTTTGACTAGATGGAAATTTATTTATATATATAAACATATATGTACTCACACCTATGTAAGGAACAGTTTTTGAAAAGGAATATAATTATATTTTGGATAAAGAAAACAAATCAACTTGTATAGTTTTTTTTTTTTTTTCAAATGTGCATGTTGGCAATCATATTTGGTCTAAAACATTATCTTCAAATAATCTGCAATAAACATGAATCCAAGTACATTATATGGTATCTTAACAGGTGATCTGTACTATTGGAAAAGAACTAGTAAAGCAGAGGATGGGGTTTAGGGAATAAAGGTGAAGAAAGGGAGGTGATTTAAAAAAATACAACTTAGACCACACTGAGGGGAGCAAACATGCTTTCTTTCATTCAAGAGTCAAGTTTTCCCCTGTCCAGGCAGGTCTCTTGGTCTTCTACCCAACTTCAAAATTGTTTCCATCTCTGAGGCTCTATGCAAACTCATGTAAACATGGATGTTCTGAACATTCTGCCTCTCTTCAGTTGAACTGGTTTCATAAAAAATTGTTGGTAAACTCCCCCAAATTAAGTAACATTTTATGCAGCAAATTTTGATAATTTTCTGTTTCCTGAATAGCTAATCTCCAATTTTTTTTCCATTTTTCAACACAGTGTCAGTGACCTAATTATATTATGTAAAAATATTATATATGCATTGCTATTCTAATATATTATGACATTTAACAAATATATACAAAATATAAATTAAATGACAGTGAGATAAAAATAAATGGAAATGGAAATACTAACATTTTCTTCCCCAGGGGATGAGGACACTCATCTTTATGGCCACTGGACTAATGGATTCTGAATGTACACACATGTTTATATGAGTTAACTATCATAATAAAGTAATTTCTTTTACATATAGTTTCAATCAAAGTTCTCGGAATACCACAAGGGGCCAGGAATACAATTGTATGTGAATAACTCTCTTCATATGCATATATAAAATTGTGTGAGCTCAATTAAGTAATCACCTTTAGTTCTTTTGTTATTCCGTCAATTCATCTACTAGTAAGTAATCCAAACTCTACAATAGATATCTTTTTTTCAGGGTTTAAATCTCAAGTCATAATAAAGGTGGAGCAATGGCCTAGAAGAATGAATAAAATGTCACATGGATATCATCATATATATGCATTTGTAAAGAAAATTAATGAAAACAATCAGAAGACTTACAGTTTGCTGAAACAGAAAGTGTACTCACTCAGAGATGAATATACATATCACCTAGAAAAAATACTTTCTCAGCTTCTGATGACGTCTAAAGAAGGGGACTCCAAGACTTTCATCTCCAGCCTACTGTGGACTCCTTTTCACTTTGCTCCTCAACTTCCCTCCATAAAATCTCTTCCCTAGGTTATAAACACACCTTGGGCTTCTGGTTCAGACAAGATGGCCTTGATCTCTTTGTGCCCACTCCTCTCTCTGTTCTGGAAATAAAAAGAGACCACTAAAGGAGACCTTGTATATTTGGCAAGAAGAAGGTGAACTAGATTAGGGCCTGAAGAATGGAAGAGCAACACAGCAGCACCTATGAGAGGACAAGCCAGGCCCAGCATTCCTGACCTCCAGCCTAGTGTCAGAAGGCAGCCTGAGTAGGGCTGTTCCTCCCAAGGAATACATGTGAAGGAACACCAGATGATGGTTTAGTTGCTAAGCTGTGCCTGACTCTGTGTGACCCCATGTACTGTAGCCCACCAGGTTCCTCTGTCCATAGAATTCTCCAGGCAAGAATACGGATTCCCATGTCCTCCTCCAGGGGATGTTCCCAACTCTTCACAAGGCAAGTGGATTCCTTACCATCTGAGCCACCAGGAAAGCCCAAGAAACTAAACAATCACATGGATATTTGGATAATAAAAGGATAAAAGCATATGCTCATGTGAGATAAAGTAGATTTTAGATTAAAGAAAATTTCAAAAGACAAAGGAATACAAGGACATTACATAAGGAAAAAAGAGTAGAATCCCTGGTTCAGGAAGATCCCCTGGAGGAGGGTATGACAACCCACCTTAACATTCTTCCCTGGAGAATCCCCATGGACAGAGGAGCCTGGCAGGCTATATAGTTCATGGGGTCACAAGGAGTTTGACATGATTGAAGTCACTTAGCACACATATAAGAGAGTAAAACTTAAAAGTCTTCACCAAAAAGATCTTGAAAGGTAAATATGTGAGGTGATATTAATAGATATGTTAATTAAATCAATGAGGGAATCCATTAGTAATGTATACCTATTTAAATTGTCATGTATACTTTAAATATCTTGCCATTTTATCTGGAAAATACATTTTTAAAAAACTGAAAAAAGAAAATAAGCAAGAATTTCAATGCTTTTTATATAATTTTGTAGGTATTTCAGATATTACACTTGGTATGTAAAAGTTTTTTTTTTTTTAATTCCAGATAATAACCAGTGGGATTCACTGGACATTTAGAAAAGGAAGAAACCTTGGAAATTATCTAGACAATCCTCCCATATTAAGGATATATAAGTAAACCCAGAATGATTATGTCACTTATCTA
This sequence comes from Bos indicus x Bos taurus, assembly GCF_003369695.1. NCBI lineage: Eukaryota > Metazoa > Chordata > Mammalia > Artiodactyla > Bovidae > Bos > Bos indicus x Bos taurus. The sequence goes on along the minus strand of NC_040098.1, from coordinate 35,618,884 downwards.
AACTTATAAAACTCAATGCAAAAGTAGCAATAGAAACCAGGTTTCCTAGGTTTAAGTGAATCTTTACTGAATTACCTGGTAAATGGAAATATCTCCTATGCTCTGCAAAACTTGATTCTTATCTCTTTCACAGAGGTGATCATATTCCACCTTGTATTCATTGTCCAGTTAGCATAAGTTTTACCAAGTCAATTGAATTCTGTAAAGGCTCAATCCTGGCATGTCTGTTCTTCTCACTCTATATTCTCACATATGGCTAAAGCTCTTTATAAGTGCCTTCTTCCCCCTGGAACACCCTCCCTCTCTTACATGATTACCTCCTCGACATCTTTCGGCTCTCAGTAAAAACCACTTCCATACAACAGTCTTTCCTGACTCCGACACAGCTCAGGTCTCCTTTTAGGTGGACTTAGGGCATTCTGTGCTTTTCCCTCTCGACACGTGTCCCAATTGTGGTACAGCATTTAACTTTGAAATTTACCTCATTTCTGTTTTTCTATTAAAATTTAAGTCCTAATTTACAAAGGTCTTTTATTCCACATACACTAGCCCTCACAGTTTCATGTCCTAAGATACTGTGATAATCGAGTCACTGACTAAAAGGCTGAATAGGACAGAACTAGAGACAGTGCTCTGAACCTGCCACTTGAGTCTACTTTTTACCATAGGATTCTCAGCTTCACTAGAGGAGTTCAGTTTCTTAGCTGTACTTTCTGATCATGACAGATGAAAATACTTTAAGGAGAGTCTACAAATCAAATATTCTTACATTGTACACAAACACCTACTCTCTCTTCAAAGGTAACAAAAGAAATCCACCTCCTTGATGAATTGTTACCTACTTTTCCCTGATGAAAGTATCATCTTCCTCCTTATGGCTTCCTAATTTCATTCTTTTCATTTTTATCTCACTGACCACATTCTGTCTTATAGTTAATTATCTGAACAACACCAATCCCCACTGCTTTAATTCAGTTCTCTTGGGTTTACAAAGGCTGCACCAACTACCCTGAACTTACTATTTACTGAGTATCAACCATGGCAGAAACTGGTATTTTTCACAGACCAGCTTATTTGTTCCTTTTGAGGTAAATATTACAATTAAAAGCAAATACTCAGACTCTGGTATTTTGAAAAAACTGACAACTGGACAAAATCTTAACCGCTATTCCAGATGGAAGTTCTTTTTGTGTTATTTATTTATTTATTTATTTATTTTCAGAAAGAACTTGCATTCTAGATAGCTTTCAGGTGAATGGAAACGGGACTGATATGTTAACTGGAAAAAAAACACTGTTGCAAGAAACAAAAGTAGACAAATCACGCATCTTCTGTATACGTCAAGACTCATTTTATTGGAAACTGTGGGCTCAGACAGTAAAGAGTCCGCCTGCAGTACAGGAGACCTGGATTCCATCCCTAGTCAGGAAGATCACTGGAAGAGGGCATGTCAAACAACTCTAGTATTCTTGCCTAGAGAATTCCCATGGACAGAGGAGCCTGGTGGGCTGCGGGGTCATCAGACCATGGAGTCATAAAGTGTTAGACTCAAATGAGCAACTGTGCATAGCAAAATTCCTCAAGGTGACATACTGATATTTAGAAACAGTTTTCTCTCAGTATTGTGCTTAACTACAACTCCTGCTTTTCAATGAAAGACCAAAGATAAAAATAGTATTCCCTAACAATCAAGTAATTATTTCTATCAAGGAATTTTTCCTAAAGCTAAGCTAGAAAAATACACTGTGAGATAGAGCAGATAATTAGAAGTAGAAGAGATCCAAACACGGATGCTGCACGACCAATTGATAATTTTCTTTTCAGGAAAAAGAGTAAAACTTCACTTTGAGATCATGTTTTATACAGAGATTTGCATAATCTAGGAAATGTAAAGGATTTTCTACTCTAATTTCCTTGTTTAGTTGAGATAACCAAGGCCTAGAGAAGTGAAGATAAGTTTACTAAGTCAAGGAGCAGTTATGTTGGGATTCTGATGAGAGCCCAGTGACAGGCCTTAGGGTTCAGTTGCTTCATCTTTGGGCTGACATGCTGGAGATTGGGTTACCAGTAATGGTGCAGTCTTTAGGCTGAATTGCTTTTAGTTTGGGAAATCTCTATCTTTGCTCTTAACACCCTCAACTAATTGCATAAAATCCACCATCTATTGGTTTAAATGTTAATTACATCTAAGAAAATATCTTCCCAGGTAAGCATGTCACAGAACTACAATTTGAAAGAAATGTACAATTCTATGGTTTATGTTACCACATGCCACTGGAATTGAATATCTATGCTACCTGTTCCACATTCATGACCTAGGAAGGGAAAACAAGATTGACAATTTTCTTTTTTCCCACTTAATCATGTCCAGAGTTTTAGTGCATGCAGGCTGCTATTGCAAAATGCCAGAGGCTGGGTGGTTTATAAACCACGTTATTTATCACAGTTCTGGAGGCTAGAAGTCCAAGATCAGGGTGCCAGCATGGTTGAGTGAGTGAGGGCCTCTTCCAGGACATATCCCTAAATAGCAGGGATGAACAAGTATTTCAGGCCTCTTTCACAAGAGCTCTAATCCCATTCATGTGGGCTCTGCCTGCATGTGGGTTCTGAACTCATGAACTCATTATTTTCAAATGGTCCCACCATCTAAAATCGTGGCTTTGGTTATTAGGTTTTCAACATATGAATTTTGAGAGAACACAAGCATTTAGACCATGACACCCAATGAGGAGACTGACTTGTCTAATGTAACCCAAAGCCTTATCCATACTGAAAGCTCTCTGGTGCTGATAGGAAGCCAAGGACTAAGGAATTATAGATTTCTCCTGGTATATACCCAGGGGATTTCAGAGTTTTGAAAGATACAGATAAAAAACTGTCTTATTTGGGGGGGGAATTGTCTATTCTTTAAAAAACAGCATGCATTTTGTACACTGTATTCGAATATATAAAACTCGATTACCTATCCATACACCAAAACACATTACAGAAATACAAACAATCCCATTTACAATTGCATCAAAAAAATAAAATACTTATAAATAAATTTAAACAAAGTGTTGAAAGATCTATGAATGAAAACATTCAAGACACTCATGAAAGAAATATTTAAAAGACACAAGAGGGACATATTTCATATTTATTGATTGGAAGAATTAATATTTTAATACATCCATACTACCCACAGCTATCTTCATATTCACTGCAGTCTCTCTCGAAATTCCAAGGCATTTTTCACAAAACAGAAAAAAAAAATTCTACAAAATGTATAAAACTGTTGTTGTTGTTCAGTTGCCAGGTCCTGTCTGACTCTCTGTGACTTCACAGACTCAGATCCCCAGACTTCCCTGTCCCTTACCATCTCCTAGAATTTGCCCAAGTTCGTGCCCATTGAATTGGTGATGCCATCCAACCATCTCATCCTCTGTCACCCTCTTTTTCTTCTCCCTTCAATCTTTCCCAGCATCAGGGTCTTTTCCAATGAGTCAGCTATTCACATTAGGTGGCCAAAGTATTGGAGATTCAGCTTCAGCATCAGTCCTTCCGAAGAGTATTTGGGGTTGATTTCCTTTAAGGTTGACTGGTTTGATCTTCTTGGTGCCCAGGGACTCTCAAGAGTCTTCTATACCAGCACAGTTCGAAAACATCAGTTCTTCAGCACTCTGCCTTCTTTATTGTCTGTCCAGCTCTTACATGTGGACATGACTACTGGAAAGAGCACAGCCTTGACTATACAGACCTCTGTCGGCAAAGTGATGTCTTTGCTTTTAACACACTGTCTAGGTTTGTCAGAGCTTTCCTGCCAAGAAGCAATCGTCTTTAATTTCATGGCTGCAGTCACCATCCACAGTGATTTTAGAGCCCAGGAAGAGGAAATCTGTCACTGCTTCCACCTTTTCCCCTTCTATTTGCATGTAAGTGATGGGGCCAGATGCCATGATCTTAGCTTTTTTGATATTGAGTTTCAAGCCAGCTTTTTCACTCTCCTCTTTCACCCTCATCAGAGGCTTTTTAGTTCCTCTTCACTTTCTGCCATTAGAGTGGTATCATTCACATATCTGAGGTTGTTAATATTTCTCCCAGTAATCTTGATTCCAGCCTTTAGGACTCATCCAGTCCAATATTTCGCATGACATGCTCTGCATATAAGTTAAATCAGCAGGGTGACAGTATTCAGCCTTGACGGACTCCTTCACTCATTTTGAATCAGTTTATTGTTCCTTGTCTGCCTCTAACTGTTACTTTTTGAACTGCATACAGGTTTCTCAGAAGTCAGGTAAGGTTCAACTGGTATTCCCATCTCCTTAAGAATTTTCCACTTTGTTGTGATTACACACAGTCTGGTGAGGTCAATGAAGCAGATGTTTTTCTGGAATTCCCTTGGCATTACTATGTTACAGCAAATGTTGCCAATTTGATCTCTGGTTCCTCTGCCTTTTCTAAACCCACCTTGAACATCTGGAAGATCTAGGTTCACATAATACTGAAGCCTAGCCTGGAGGATTTTGAGCATAATCTTATGAGCACTGGAGATGAGTGCACCTGTTCAGTGGCTTGGACATTCTTTAATACTGTCCTTCTTGGGAATTGGGATGAGGATTGACCTCTTCCTGTCCTCTGGCCACTGCTGGCTTTTCCAAAATTTCTGACATATTGAATGGAGCACTTTAAAGCATCATCTTTCAGGATTTTAAATAGCTTTGCTGGCATTTTATCACTTCCACAAGCTTTGTTGGCAGCAGTGCTTTTTAAGACCCACTGGAGTTAACATTCAAGAATTTCTGGTTCTGAGTGAGAAACTACACCATTGTGATTATCTGGGTCATTAAGATATTTTTTTGTATAGTTCTGTTTATTTTTTACATCTCTTCTTGGTCTGTTCTGCTGTATTAAATCACAAAACACCTAAGATAAAAGTGATCTTGAGAAAGAAGAACAAAGTTCAAGACTAGGGTTGCTGGTTTCAAATTGTATTAGAAAGCTATAGTAATCAAAACAGAATGATTTGCTTCTGGCACAAACACAGACACATAGATCAACAGAGCAGAACAGCGAAGCCGGAAAGAAAGGCACATCCGTATATTGTCGGTTAGCTTATGAAAACGGAGCCAAGAATATCCAGTGGGGAAAGGACAAGCTTTACAAAATGGCACTGGGAAAACTGGATAGTCCTGTGAAAAAATGAAACTGTGCCCATCTTTTACCATACACAAAAATCTACTAAAAAGGGATTAAAAAGTTGAACATAAGACTTAAAGCAATTAAACTCCTAGAAGAAGACATCGAGGTAATCTTCTTGCCATCAGTCTTTGCAACGAGTTTTTGGGTTTCACACCAAGAGCAAAGGCAACAAATGCAAAAACGGACTAGTGGGACCACATCCAACTCCAGACAAAGGAACATCAGCAAAATCAAATGGCAATTTACAGATTGACAGAAGATATTTCCCAATCATATATTTGATAAGTGCTTAATATCCAAAATAACATGAGACATACAACCCAAGTGCAAAAACCCCAAATAATCTAAATTTTTAATGGAGCATAAGAAAAGTAAGAGTTTCAATAAATCTGAAGATTAGACTGTAGATGAGAGACACAGCAAGGTTTTCCTTCTAGATCAACAAAAGCCTGTGCTTTCCTGACATTACTTTCTTTCATCTCCACTCACTTGTTTGACAATTACAGTTCACAGTGTACAATCTTCTATCAATAGGAATCACCCCACAGTGAGCTATAATGTATACTAAGAACAGCCCCACTGGAAAAAATACTAATATTTGCATACTTACTAATGAGGTATATCAAAAGGAAGGTAATTTCCAGAGTTTACCAATCTATTGTTTTCTACATTTCATTTCAAAATTGAGCCACCTAGTAAGGAAAATGAGTTAAGGGACCCCAATAATATATAGATAGAAAATAAGTTTTAAATGGGAGCATTAATGCATTATAGTTTGGGGGCAATTTATTATTGTTGTTGTAAGTGTATTCCTTTTGATTTTCTACTGCATCAGGTTATAATTTATTATAAATATTGATACCAACATACAGACACCTACTGCTAAATTTATAGTGAGTATAGAAGACAGAATATATTAGGCAAGAAGTGAAAGTATGGGAAGTCAGCAATGGTAGTAAAGTAAAGGGCAGTATTGCTTTGAGAGGAAGGAAGGTTCTCAAAGTTTCTTGAAACACCAAGAACACGCCAGATGTGAGGAATTAGCTTAATTTGTAAATCAGAAACTCTACTAGAAGTTATTTAATTTCATAAAAACATTACGATGCTAAAACCCAAAATTTAGACAGAGAATAGGGTTGGGTCAGGTATATAGATAGACATTTAAAATTCTCCATTGATTAGTGCATCAGGCACTTAAGGACCACCCTCACTGAAGTCTTTCTCTATTGCTCAACCTACAGGTACCAGCATGGAGAAAGAGACAGCACTACTCCACAGGCAGTAGAAGCCTACCTTTATGGCCTAATGGCTTTCCTTAAGAAGCATTCCATGCAGCAGATTTTCTCCATCCCATCCCATCTGGCTGACTCCCCACAGTCAACAGGAGTCCTCACCCTGGGATCATTCCTCAATCCCCATGGCTCCAGCTCCCAGCTTCCATGGACACCAGTGGACTTACAACCTTGTCCGAGGTATGAAAGGCTGCAGCATGGCTTGTCTATGTGGTTCTTACTCTGTTCAGACTGTCACAGATTAGTTAGCTCACTCCCCAACTGCTTCAAATGCCTCCCCTGTCCCAGTAGATGGCCATGGATGCGGGGATCTCTCCCCAGTGCTTCAGCCCCTTCACCCCCAGGTGCAAGCTGTTCCACTTGCTCTCCTCCTTCTTTCCCCTTCCTCCTTGTCCCTTCTTTCCTTTGTCCTACCAAGTTCTGTATGGATCCGGATGTTCCTTTTCAGTAGTCAGAGAGCCCTGCCAGGATTCACCTGGTCTTCTGTGAGAACTGCTGCATCTTTAGATGTTCTTGATGCATCGGTGGAGAGAGGTGTATCCCACTTCCACCTACCCCTCCGTCATCTTGTCCACCCCCATTTGTGCATGGATTAGAAACGAGTTTCCTTTTCTATTAAGTAACACTGCCATCACCACACACATTTAACTTTTGCTTTTTGAGGAGAACACAGGTAAGTTCCACTCCCTTCATTTGAGTCAGTCATTCAGCCGTGTCCAACTCTTTGAGACCCCATGGACTGCAGCACACCAGGCTTCCCTGTACATCCTTGACTCCCAGAGCTTACTCAAACTCATGTCCATCTAGTTGGTGATGCTGCTCAATGATGTCCACTCTCTCAGACAATTGCAAAAATACAACACTATCTTATAGTTACATTAACCATGCTATATATTAGAGCCCTGTTCAGTTCAGTTGCTCATTCATGTCCCTCTCTTTGTGACCCCATGGACTGCAGCAACACAGGCTTCCCTATCCATAACCAATTCCCAGAGCTTGCTCAAATACATAATTTGATCCCATGATTATATCATGAAGCTCAAAGTTATATCTTCAGATCTTATTAATTTTTTATATATGAAAGTGTGTAACCTTTAAAAATCTCTCCCTATTTCCCCTACCCTCCAGTCTTTGGCAATCATTTTTTCTACTCTGAGTTCCATCTTTTTTTTTTTTTTGAGATTCCTTATAATTGAGATCATACGGAATTTGTCTTTCTCTGACTTAGTTCACTTACTGTAATGCCCTCCAGTTACACCTATGTGCCCACAAATGGAAGGATTTCTTTCTTTTCCTAATGGCTAAATAATATTTATCTATATATGTCACATCACATTGTTTTAATCCATTTACCTGTCAAAAGATACTCAGGTTGTGCCTATATCAAGGCTACTGTGAATAATGCTTCAGTAAACATGGGAATACAGATCTCTCTTTGAGACAATGATTTCATTTCCTTTGACTATATATCCAGAAGTGGGATAATGCATCACATAACAGTTCTCTTCTAAGTTTCTTGAGGAACCTCCACAGTATGTTTCCATGGGAGACCAGTGTACATCCCTACCAACAGTGCATAACCACTCCTTTTTCTCCACATCCTCAATAACATTTGTCATTTCTTACCTTTTGGTACTAGCCATTCAAACAGGTATGAGGTGATACCTGTTGTGCTTTTGATCTGCATTTCCTTTGCTTATTAGTGATGCTGAGCATCTTGTCATATACCTCTTGATCATCTATATGTCTTATCTGTGGGAAAATGTCTATTCTTTAAAGATGGAGCATACATCATGTTTACTATATTCCAATATACGAAACTCAGTTGTCGACGTGTATATCAACAACAAACTATCAGAAAGTGGAATAAAGAAAACAATCCATTTACTATTGCATCACAAAAAGATAAAACAATAAGAAATAAACTCAAAAAAGGTGTCGAAAGATTTTATCAAAACCTTTAAGACATTGGTAAGAGAAATTTAAAAACAGTGAAAGATATGTAAAGTTAGGTGGTCGATCCAATGTGGTTCTTGAGGGAGGATTTGCATTACTATAAACTTCCCTCTTAGAACTGCTGTTGTTGCATCCTCTAGGTTTTAGATCATCATATTTTCAGTGTTCTTTGTTTCTAGGAATGTTCTGATTTCCCTTAGTTCTTCAGTAACCTGTTCATTATTAAGAAATGTGTTGCTTAATCTCCATGTATTTGTGTTCTTTAAAGTTTTTTTCCCCATATAATTGATATCATCTCTAGTGTGGTCAGAGAAAATGCGTGATATAATTTCAGTTTCCTTAAATTTACTGAGGTTTGATTTGTGACCCAAGATGAGGAAAATGTTCCATGTGTACTTGAGAAGAAAGTGTACTCTTCTGCATTTGGATAGAATGTGCTGAAGATATCAATTAGGTCTGTTTGCTCTAATATTTCCTTTTAGGCTTATGTTTCCTTATTAATTTTCTGTTTTGATGATATATTTCAAAATTGAAACACCTAGTAAGGAAAAATGAGTAGGGGACCTCAACAATACATGGATAGAAAGTCATTTAAAACTGGGAGCATTACTTAATTATAATTTGGGGGAATGCATTATTACTAATACTACTGTAATTTTCTTCCCTTTAATTCTCTGCTATACTAGGTTGATATTGATTTAAAATAGTAATACCAACATAGAGGCACATAGTACTCAAGTTACAGTAGATTGAGAAAGACAAAGCTTATGAGGCAGGAAGTGAAATCACAGAAAGTTAGCAATGGTATCAAAACAAGGGGAGTATTACCTAGAAAGAAAGAAGAGTTCTCTAATTGTTTGGAGACAACACGAACAAGCCAGATGAGAGCCAATCAGCTTAAGCTGTATACCAGAAACCGCACCGGAAGGAAAATGAAGTTCATGAAAATATGCTGATGCTAAACGCCAAAATCCAGACAGTAAGAGAATAGGGTAGGGTTTATGTAGATGCTGAAAACTACTCAGAGAGATAGACATGGAAGCAAATTCACTAATGAGCATCAGAAAGATCAAAGCATAAAAGGGTCTGAAAATAAATCGTAAAGGGACTTGGTAGACTGATCAAAAGAATAAGAGAATCAAATTAGAAAACCAAAATATACAGACTTGTGCATGTGATAGACCCAGAGAATGCTCAGCAGAGAAAATTTCGGCCTTAGTGACCAGCGAACAGAAGCCTCCAGCATCAGGAACAAAATCCCTGGGCAGGACTCACAACTGTGTGCTTCTGGGAACAGCCTCAGTTTCAAAGTTTGGGCATACACCACCAAAAAGTGAACGCAGACAAGGATTATAGCTTGCTATGACACTGAATCAAGACAATAGTGTTTGTGAGTTTACTTTTCTCTCAACTATAAAGTTAATGAATCACTAACCAATGATAATTGACACCATCAGTTTCCAGTCAGATCCTCTTTAGTCATACAGTGGATATCTGAACCTGTTATATGATCCCCAGTAACAGTTTTAATAATTAAATTTATAGATGTTAGTTGAAGGAAAATTGCTTTACAATACTGTACTGCTTTTGGCCAAACAATAGCATGAATCAGCCATAGGTATACCTATGTCCCCTTGCCCTTGAACCTCCTTCCCACCTTCCTTCCCATCCCAACCCTTGAAGTTGGTACAAAAAAACATGGAATGCTTCACAAATTTGTGTTTCATCCTTGGGCAGGGGCCATGCTAATCTTCTCATTATTATTCCAATTTTTTCATATATGTGCTACCAAAGCAATGACATATCTAACATTTTAACAGAAAAGGAAATCATATAGTTAGTCATCTACCAATAAATGATCAATTACATTAGGAATTAGGGTATTCTGCTATATTTACTACCCCTTATAGAATTGAATTTTATAAGTTCCAAAATTCCATGTAGGAATTAAGCATATATTTATGCATAACACATGTAACATGCACAGAAATATATGCACACAAATACATCTGTGTTCATACAACCTATTATCCTCCTTGCCTGTCACAATAAGCTCTTTAGTTGATGAGAGAGACAGTCCCAAATTTCTCCAACTTTTATGTCTCCTTTTTGAGAACCACTTCTTTTATTTTCATCACATAATTTTAAATGACCAGTTTATTCTTAGATACCATGCCCCTTTAAACTAACAAAGAGTAGAGAAACCTAGTAAATGCTGATATCTTATCCTTAATTAAATTACTACTCTTCTGGTAAATTGGAAAAAGAATCATGTTCAGATCTCATTCAAGAGGATAAAATCTCTATTTTATCATTTCTCTTGTCCAAACTCAATTCTTGCTCACTTGAGTCTTAAATTATATTACTTACAAAGGACGCACAGGAAAAGTAATATTAAAATCACGCTTGCAAGAGTCTATGATTTTATGCTTCTGTTGGCCAAAGGTAGGGCCAGGAATAATTTCTGAAATATTACAATACATCGTGGAAGCATGAAGGTCTAGTTCTACTATCAAAGAGGAGATGTTTGGAGAAGGTTCAAAAACTAAGCCCCATGAGTTGTCAGGATGTACTCCCAACCAGACACGTAAATTTGTCCCTAAAAAGTCAAAGTCAGGAAAGGGCAGGCCTTGTTTGCAGAGCCAGTGATGTTGTCTAGGGTGCTGACCAGGTAATATTCTTGTATTACCATTTGGAGATTTATTTGCTATTTTCTCGAAGAAACAAACATAATGAGAAGATTAAGGATGCATAAAAGTAGAAGAGCTGTCAAGGTGCCTAGAAGAAAGGCTAGCCAGGAGAACCAGGCCCCCACACTGATAATTGTCAAAGACTGTAACAGTGAGTGTTTTATAGACAGAGCAGAACAGTGGATAAAACCAGTGTTCTAAGGCCACTGCTGTTTTGCAGTCAAAGACAAAATATTTTTCTCTTTAAGCAGAGTCATCACAGCTCCCAATGTGGTCCTGGTTACACACATGCAGACCGAGAGCCACAGGCATGTGTGATGTGACATCAGAAGTGAACAGAGGAGTGTACTGGTGCCCACTCACCTGCATCTGCTTCTAATGGGACCTGGGGAAAATTACTTGCCCTCTCTAAGTCATTGCATCTTAATTGATGTAACTTGGTGATCATAGTGAAGATTAAGGCTATCTCACAGGGTTCCTGTGAAACACAAATTTTAAGATGTTCTAAAGCTCTTGTGAAAGTATCAAAGACATGCATGGGGTTTTTAGGTGAGTGAGCAGATCCAAGGTACAGTATCCTTTTTCTCTTAGTATTCTCTTTTTAGTCAATAGCAGAGATCAGTCAGTCACGAGTTTACTCTTATCCCAGCGTGATGGTAAACCACACAGATCAACTGGACTTTTCTTGTCATTTCAGTGTCTAAAATGCAAGCATTAGACAATGTAGAGTGAAAAAATCATAAACTCCTAGAGGCCTCGCTGCTAAAAGTCTGCAGAGTCCCAGTATTAAACTGTCTTAAAAGAATGGCCTAAGCAATCTGGTTCAGAATTAAGTTCCAAATGTTTGCAGAGCACAGAAGTACTTCTGGGAGCAATACAAAAATGCAGGGAGTAACCTACTTCTCCAACTCTCTATCTGTACAATATCATCATCCATCTAAATTTACACAGAAAGCGCTCCTTCCCCACCCCAACTACTACAGCACCAACTCTTGCTCAGAGCAACAGGGAAAGAGAAGCCTTCCCTCCACAGGATGGATTTGATAATCTCAGGTGACTATATCATCTCAAAATGGCACATGTTTTTATTTAAACAGGGTCCTGCCTGCTCCTGCTGCTGGTCATGTCAAATCTGCTCTTGTGCCAAGGCATCTTATGCCCGTCCCTCTGTCCTGACGGGGATGACGTCTGCCGGGCCTCCCTTATAGACCTGTTTGTCCATGCCTCCGTTCTGTCCACCGGCATGTATAACCACTCCGTGAAAATGTTCACTGATTTTGTAAGTACTGTGGTGGTGGTAGTTTAGTTGTTAAGTCGTGTCTGACTTTTCTGACCCCATGGATAGTAGCCCGCCAGGCTCCTAGAAGGAACCTTCGCGTAAGTGACTGGGCTATATCATCCTTTCAATAAGAAGGCTGCATCAGCCAAACTTCAAATAACACCCTCTCTAGGTCAAAGAAGCTATCAGCTCATAAGATGTGGAAATCGAAGAAAGGTTCAGTTTTATGAAATCTCAAAGATTCCTAAGAAGTGCAATAACTTTTTCAATTTCCTTTCATTCATTTTGTTTTTTATTTTCCAAAATAAATGATTTTGTATTTGTAGGCTAGGAATGCCATAAAAGAATACAATAGACTCAGTGGAATAAACAACAGAAATTTATTTCCTCACAGTTCTGGGGTCTACAAGTCCAAGATCAGGGTGCCAGCAAGGTGAGGTTCTGGTAAGAACTCTTTCTTCCCAGGCTGGCTTCTCCCTGTGTCCTCACACAGGGTGGGGTGGGGAAGAGAGACAGAGGAAAAGACACAGAGATGTACAGAGAAAAGAGAAAATTCTCTGCTGTTTTGCTTCATGAAAACACTAAACCTGTTGGATCAGTTTTCCACCCTATGACCTCATTTAACGTTAATGGGTTTCGCTGGTGGCTCAGATGGTAAAGCATCTGCCCATAATGTGAGAGACCTGGTTTCTATCCCTGGGTCTGGAAGATTCCCTGGAAGAGGGAATAGCAAGCCACTCCAGTATTCTTGCCTGAGAACTCCCATGGACAGAGGAGTCTGGTGGGCTACAGTCCATTTCAAAACACAGCACTTTGGCAGTTAGGGCTCTAACACATGAAGTTGAAGAACACAGATTCAGTCCACAATACTACCTGACATAAAACACTTTTAGGTGGGACTGGGGAAAAGGAAGCATGTTGATTTTCTGGTCCTTCAGTGTCTCTCTGGGCTTTCTTCTCCAGGCTCAGAGTAAATAGCCAATAAATGAGAACTGCTCTGCAGTGAACTGGGTGGATGGAGCATGTTAAACAAAGCTGAATCCCGGTCACAAAAACGAATACTGGTAGTTTTTTTTAATGCTACAAATTATTGTTTTAAGATTTGCAGTAAATAGGTTTTGAGCTACAATAGAAGGGGAGTTTACAATTGGAAACAATTATTCTCTTTCTGATGAAGGTGTTTGAAAATTGTATGTTAATTCTTTTAGGTCAATCAAGGAGCACACAGTAGAGCAGACAGCTAATAAAAAGTGGCACTAAAGGTTTCTGTTAAATTCACGTAGTTCTTTTTACTCACTATTTTTGTTTCATCCTCCATTTTTGACTGTCCATTTTTTTTTCCAACTCTTCCAAGTAACCTCTTGAAATGTTCATAACTTTTGCCAAAGATTAGTTTTTCTGTCAATGTGTTAGCTAGATTTTTCTATTCTTATTCTCAGTCCATTGCTTAGTATTTCCTATAACTTTATGCCATGTTTTTCTGCAGTACCATTTTGTCCCCATAAACAACATTGTATTCTGCACCTGGAATGAACACTAAGCTTCTTGGTGTGAGGATCAGAGATAAGTCAGAGTCATAACTTATAACTCCTTATAAGGGAATATATTGGCTCTAACTCACAGTAAACAAGAGACTAAATGGTTAAATATAGGTGCATGCATACATTCTAAGTCACTTCAGTTGTGTCCAACTCTTTGCAACCCTACTGACTGTAGCCCAACAGGCTCCTCTGTCCATAGGATTGGCCAGGCAAGAATACTGGAGTATGCTGATGTACACTCTTGCAAGGGATTCACCACACCTAGGGATCAAACCTGAGACCTCTTATATCTCCTGCATTGGCAGGAATGTTCTTTCCTACTACCATCACCTGAGAAGCACCAAATATCGGTACATATGTACTATAGTTGGTTCAAATACTAAAAAATAAACAATATATAATAATATAACAGAGAAGGGAAAAGGTTAAACTTAGAGAAGTTAGATGTAAAATCAATTTTATAGAGACAATGTATAGAAAAAGTAGGAAAATAATGACTTGCAAATTTTGGGATGCCCCCCCCATTAAAAAATTATACATGTATCAACATGTTAATGTTGTGGTTTTAGGTTCATCTACTGAATGCCCAACAACCCTAACTAATTGTCTGATCACTTTCAGGATGAACAGTATGCCCAGGGCAAAGAGTACTTTATCAATGTCTCCGACAAGTGCCACACCAATTCCCTCCATCTCCCTGAAGACATGCAGCACATCCGACGGATGAACGTGAGTCTTTTACCTGGGTTTTTTACTGTGTCAAATGAGACAGTATGTCGGTTACCAGGCTTCAGATTATTAGAGGTAATGTTAACTGTACACGCAGAAAAAGTTGGAGGCCTGTAAGCAATTGAAGAGAAATTATATTATGCAGTTGATGAAGCATGAGTGAAATCAAGGAATGACTAAAGATCTATAGTAGCAACATAAATAACAGATCTATAAATCATCCATGCAGACAAGTTTACTTCAACCAATGCATTGGACACAGGATTGCAGCTATTATACTGTACGAAAACAGGAAATGAATGGGAACCTCCATGTGTAAAATAAAAGATTGCAAAATTCATGAATATGTAAGAAACACACCCCAGTTTTGAGTACTCCCTGTTACTAGTGACTCCTACATGGGATCCTATACTGCACCACCAGAGCCATCGTGTCTTCCTTTCAAGGATCTCCTTATTCTGCTTCTATTTCCCTGACACCACCTTCATTCGTCATTCTCAATGACTCCTCTGTCACCTTTTATTCTTAATTTGTAAGTCTCCCCAACAATGGCCTATAAAACATTGTTTTGCTTCTCATGGCCGTAACGATTGCCTCTGTTCTGAGAACAACACAGTTTACATATCAAGCCTCAATCATTTATGGCAGCTCCAAATTTTCATCATTATAGTCTCTCCTTTCTGATTTCCTGCATTATCCTTCGTCCTAACATTATTTAAAATATTTTCACATGCATCCCCTCTTAAAATACTATCTTCTTTCTCTACAACCTTCTTAATGATACCAGCATTCTTTTCCTCTGTTAAGCTCATTAATAATGAGGATAATCAAGTAAAGGACAAAGATCAAAGAGGAAGAGGAGGAGGGATTTTTCAATAAGCTTAAATTTAAATTTTATTGAGAGTTACTACATAGCCATACATTTTACTCAGCATATAAACATGCTGAGGACTATATTTAATCCTATTCAGTTCTCTGTTCTTTACCACTAAAACGGTTCATGGCTGTAAAGAAATCAGGCATATTAACTAGAGATCTTCAGCCCCCGGGATTTTCAGGCTCAATTCTGCTAGTAGTAGTGAACTAGGGGGGACCCTCCATTGTGAATCCCACTGATGCTGTTACTAAAGACAACGCTGTGCCATTTTCTGCTCGGACACATGTCAACAAAACAGACTGTTCTGATATCAGCAGGGGGCTGGTGTTGGGATCAGCTGAGGAGAGAAGCCTGTTTAGGAATGTCTTGTCTTCTTCATTGTCTCTTTGTTGTAATGTCATAAAACAAATTACCAATCAAAAATCAATACGAATGACTCATCTGATTCATTAATACGAATGAATCACTGGGTGACAATGATGTGGGCACAGGTGGAATCCCTCTTTCCTGGGTCAGGCACTGCAGCACATACTGACTTGAGTAAATACTTAGATTCTCTCAGGCAAATATACAAACATAAAAGAACTCACTGAGTGGTGGTAGAATTTCAGAAGAAAAAAGAAAATTCTTCATGGTATAAATTAGAACTTATCAGAAATATTAGTAAAATAACATAGATATTATATGTTTTATAATATTATCTTTTAATAATTCAACAAAGTGTGAACTAATAGCTTACGTTTTATCCTTTTGCAACTTTTACTACCTTCAAAAATCTCTGCATGCACATAGGAATAACCAAGAGATTTTTAGGTCAGCTGCTCTGAGCAAAGATCACATGTTACCAAAACCACTGAATTATTATTTTAATGAGACTGTTTCTTATGCTTGCTTAGAGTAAAGGCCTTATTATGTGGATACTCATGTTACTATACTCCTGGCAAAGACCTCTGTATCAGCTAGTCACGGACCTGCGGAGTATGAAAGAAGTCTCAAATACTATCCTATCCAGCGCTAGAGAAAATGTGAAAAAACTAAAAGAACTTCAAGCACTCATAGAGAGGCCGTTCAGCCAGGTGAGCATCCTGCAGAGGGCTTTCATGCTTTGCTCATGGATGAAAGAGGTGACCTCTGTAATGTGTAAGGAGTTTGGAAATATCTCATTTTGTAAGAAAAAGATTCATGACTTCTATATTCTAGACTGCTACTACATAAAGCAGGAGCCTAGTCATTCATAGTGATAAATTCTACTGTAAAGGAATCAGAATTTCACTGCAATTTTTGACATGTGCAGCCTTCCCTGCACTGAATACAATTCCACCAAAAGCTTGCTTCTTCCTGGGCACAGGTGGTTGAAATATTTTCAAGAGTAAGAGAACTAGAGTACAGAATTTCCAAGATCAGCATTTTCTTCAAAGTATCCCATGACATCTGCTATTCAAGTTCCGCTTGTCTTCTTTCTCTGTTCTCCTCAAATCAAAGGATGAGAGTGGGAAGGAAGCAAAGAGAAAGTTAAAACTAAACTTGAGTTATGTTTCTGCTTTTTAGATTCCTAATAGTTTTCTTAGAGGCTGGCTCCAAATCCATATCTAGAGAATTTTATATTTATATGTCTTCCCCAGATCTTAATTTGATAATTAGAAGGAACAAAGATAAACAAATACTAATAAAACACATAAGAAGTCATCGTCTTTTGGATATTCAGGTTATTTTTACAGCCAGGAGGAAGATGTACATCGCTCGCATTTACTGGTTTGGACTCCGATCCCTACTGTCGAGCAATGAAGATAGGCGTCATTCTGCATTTTATAGCCTGTTCTTCTGCCTGCGCAGAGATACTCGTAAACTTGACATTTACACCAAGTTCGTGGCGTGCCGACTGATCTATAAGAAGTGTTAAATCCACATCTATACCATCCAGGTCTGAGACGGTCATAATGATCTATCCCATAGCAAGCTTATTTGAAATTTACAGCTTTTTAATGCATGCTCTGTGAAATGGGTCTCTTCTTAAAAAAATAAACACAAACTCTGTAGAGATGTCAAAATCTAAGACGGCAATTTGTCAACATTTCTTATTTTCATTTAATATAAAATCAAAAAAAAAAAATCTACCCCTACAATTGAGAGAATGAAGCTCCTACTAAAATTAGTCACAAATAGTAGAAGCTGGCATTACAAAGAAGACCATTAAAAATTACTTAAGAATCACAGCCAATTATTCTGGGTCATGTTATTAGAATCAAAGAATTAGACAATTGTTCATCATTCTGGTCATGCTACCAAGAAGACTGAATTCTCAGGATTCTTTGTGAAAGCCAGCCACGAACTGTCAGCCAACTGTTACAATCACAGTGTTACACCAGAAAATATAAATGCTTCGCACCTTTGTATAAATAGCATGAGGTTTACTGAACTATCTAAGAATTGTTAGGATGCTGTCTTAGTCCTTCTGGGTTACTATAACAAAACATCAGAGGCTTAAAAACAATGGAAATGGATTTCCACAGCGTGGTCATGCAGGGTTCTTTCTGGTCACACACTTCTTACTGTATCCTCACATGGGGGAGGGCTCGGGAGCTCTGTGGGTCTCTTATATATAAAAGCACTCAACTCATTGAGGAGGCTCCATCCTTATAATTCCATCACTTCACAAAGGCTCCGCCTGTGGATGTCATAACCATGAGAATCAGGATTTCATCATATGAAATTTCTGGGGGACACAAAGACTGAGACCATAGCAGATACAAAGGTGAACTGGCTCATCCTCTTGCAGTGGCTGTCGTCACCCACACTCCACTGCATCCTCATTTCCTGCATCACCATGCAGCCATTCCATATTCACTCTGGGTTTCACAAGTCCAGGTCAGTCAAGCGTCAGCTCCATCTCATATTCAGCCTATTCAATGTTTCCCTCTCCCCTGCTGAGGCCCAGGGAACCTACCAGGAAATGCAGATATGTCCATTTCTGCAAGGTCCCTTATCTCTCCCTCTCTGGATCTTCATTCCTTGGGCCAGGTTGGATCAGGGGAAATGGTAACAAGATGGGAAAGTTCTGACATCACTGACTTACATGGTGCTGTTGAAGCCTTTTCTTGGTCTAGACGGACTGATCTGAAATTCCCCCTGACTGACAAGTGTTTCCCTTGTGGGGTATCCTTGTGATTTTCCAGGACATTCACAAGTTGGGGATCCCCAACTTCATAGTTTCTTTTTTAATCAGGGGAAATGTTCTGAAACCACAGCTCCCCACCTGCAGTAGTCACCACAGCCTCTCTGTTTCCCTCACTCTGCAAGCACCATCTGGAGAAAATTAAGCAGCCCACATTCAGCTACCTACTAGCTGATCCACAGGTAATCCATGTATCATAAACACTCTGAACAATTGAATGGCAGATATACTGGTGTGCATCTGTCCACTGCCTGAGGCCTCTGCACGATTATCCAACTGGTCACATAGACACCGAGGAGATCAGAACACTGGATTCAAAAACACATTTATCTGAGAAGTGAGATGCCATTCTCTCTTCCTTTTAGAGTAACCATCCTAGTCATTAATTATTTCCCCTTACAAACATGCCCTAGTAGGTCCCTGAATTATAAAATTCTCCAAATAGACTGAGTCTCTACTGAGACTGGAGCAGTGTGAGTGGATTAGGGACACCCAGCTTGTTCAACAGCCTCCAAACAACATGGGATGAGGGCCAATCACTTGATCGGCTCTCCTAAGAAGTCAGTGATGTTCTGGGCTGGTTTTGCAGCATCTTTAGGGCTTTAGCAGTAATTCCTAGTAAACAGAAAATGGGAAATCAAAAGTTAGAACGGAAAGGGGGATGAATAAGAGAGAAGTAAGAGAAAGACAGAAGGAAGGAAAAGCATTAAAGGGAAAATGAGTCAAGAACTTGGGTAGTGAAGGTTGAAATGCTGTTAGAACACTTTATTTTTAAGGACCCAAATATATATGCTTTTTTTTAAGATCCTAAGGGCAAATATCTCATATTCCCTTTTATTTCCATTTTCTCTTCTCTCGTCTTTTTTCTGAAATTGTCCTTTATATTAGGAGTATTCTTATGTTGTTATTAAGGTCATTGTTCTAGAGATGAACAAAGCCTGGCAACTCTTCAGGGCAGAATCCAGCCAAATTATCTTCTTTTAGGCAAAGACACCTTTCACCCACATACAGGAACACTGTCCAGCAAAACCAACCTCTTCCCTCATAGACAGGGTTATTCTTGCCTTAGTCCTGCTCCTGCCTCTACCTGGGATGACCCAAATCTTTCAGAACATGACAGAATACTCTGCCCCAAAGCAATCTATCAATCCCTCCTTAGGCTCCTTCATGCATGTAAAGTGTCAGCTTTCTTGTATTTTCACTTTCTTCTTTCAAAAGGCAAAAGACCATGAAAAAACCCTATAAGCACTTTCTAAGTCATTTACTGCCAAAAACATCTAATTCTATTGTGTTACTTGCTTAAATATTTTTCCTTCAATGTCTAGATATTTCCAGCAGAGAGGATGGTATTTATTAGAGTGGAAATTTGGAATAAGGGGGACAATGCAATTGGAGGAAACATATATTCACCAATAGACCACACACATCTTCATGTATTGTTTCTTATAAAATTTACTTCAAGCATAAATTTAAGACTTTAGATCAACAACAAAGGTGGTGACTTTGAAAGCACTCTCCTTGCTTGACTGTGACATATAAGGTGAATACTGTAGATTTCAGACAATATTGAACAGAGCCATAGATATTCTATAGAGTCAGTCAGGAATAGCCAAAGAGGGGACATTTGGACAGGATTTAACAACCACTCCCTTGCCATCCAGAAAGTGCTGATTTTTCCCTCTTTGCAGATTTCCATGCAAGATTACATTTGAAGAAATGGCCCTGCTATATCAAGAATAGTAACAGTGTTTACTGAATGGAAACAAACAAATGAAGAACCTTTGAAGTTCACTGACCTTATAGATTAGTAAATCACATGTCATGGATACAATGAGGACTTAAACTGAAGTTTAAAAAAATCTCTATTTTCCAGAAGTAGGCCCTCAAGTTGTGGAGAAGGAGAGGGTGATATAAACACATAAATTACTATATGGCATGGTAGAGTGAAGAAGAAGAAGATGTGATGCCAACACGGGGCTACAGTGGATTCAAGTAAAGCTAGGAGCCATCTGAGTGTGTCATGAGAGTGATACAAATGGGATGGCTTTATGATGGAGTTTTGAATGGTTGATGGGATATTGATGTGGAAAAATAGGAATATCTGTCAATTCATTTAGGATCGTCTTATGAAGTAAGGATCTCTGACATCCTAGATCAAGGCAACTGAGATATTAATACGTATAGCATTATAAGGTATCAGTGAATAATCAAGTCTGACAAAAACATGAGAAATGTTCATATTTTACCATAAATGTTATATCCTTCATGATTATGCTCTCATGATATGCTGTATATATTATTGTAGGATTAGAATGGAGAAATACTTGTATGGATTATTATGCATTAAGAAGGACATATATGTCAATTAGGAGAGTTTGTCTTTATTATACAAAGCAACAGGAAACCAAGAACATTGTTTAGTCCAAGAGAACAGTATGTCCAGAATTTGAAAAGAAAAACTTTAATGTGGATTGTGGAGTTGTGGCTGTTGGAGCTGGTAGAGAAAGAGAAAGACACGAGAAAGAGCTGGGAATATTATGACACTAAAAATCAAAGAGGGCTCTGCCAAGTGAAAAGAAGCAAAGGATGTGAGAGATACAGGAAATGAAATAGACCTTGACCACATGCAAGGAATGAGGCAGACAGAAGAGCCAAAAAAGACATCCAGAAATATGGGACTAGTTGAGTCAATAAATGACTGAAAAGTCAGAGGGAAGGGAGGAGATAAATTAAGGTTTTATCCAAAAGCACCTGAGCTCTATATTCCTGTATTTCATATCTTAGTACCAGAAATAACCAACAAATGTTAAGGCATTGCAGCAAATAATAGAAATAAGTACTCTACGGAGCCTCTGCTAGACCCTATGGAATACCAGAACCAAAGCAGGACTACCCAGTGATAACAAGCAGTAACTCACTAGTCACTCTCAGCACTTAAATAAGACATACATTGTAAAGCATAGAGAATGAATGGAAATAAAATGGAAACAACCCATACATAGACAGAGCCAGTCTAAACAAAACCTAAAACCTAAACCAAATAGAGGTAATGTTTTCCTTAATCATGTGTCCACTTTCTCCAAGAGTTTCTCATTCCTTTTGCCTGAATCCTCCCTTGTTTACTAACCCTTCATTGCCTTACTCTCAGCAGATGATCAGCTAATCACTAATCAAATAAATAATTAGACAGTATTCACTCCTGGGATATATTTGTATTGATGGACTCTTCAAACTGAAAAGCTTTCTAATCCCCTGAACATAAAATGCTAATACTGGAAGGACTCCTTCCCAGCCGCTTTTCAAAATGGCCAATGGGCAGCAAGTGTGAGTCTATCTACTTAGACGTCTTCTGCTGTAATTATAACCTGTTTGGATGGTGAAGACAGGAGACGGATGAGGCACTGAAAGATGTGGAGAAGGAAATGCATGGACAAGTGGAAAAGATAGCACAAGGCTTAAACACCGATCTCTGCCTGCACACCATACCATGTGTGATGGAGCCAGGTGGGCCTAATCGGGGATGGATTTTTCAAGAAAACTCTGTATGAGTTGGCACTGAGAAGATTGATTCAACTCAACTGTTTCAACATAATTCTTTTATTCTAAGACTCAAAGCCACTTGTCTCATTTAACTGCACTAAGTCAAAAAGAGAATATACTTATTGCCTATTTGAACACTGCTAAGAAATTATAAAAGTTCTCATCACAAGAAGAAAATCGTAACTATTTCTAGTGATGGATGTTCAGCAGACTTATTGTAGTGATCATTTTGCAATATATATCAAATAATTACATTGTACACCTGAAACCAGAATAACATTATGTGTCAATATATCTATGTATAATATACCTGAAACTGAAGTAGCATAATTGTCAATGTGACCTATGTATAATGATCATATAATCATTATGTTATATACATGAACACATATGCATACCTTCAGTTAAGTTCAATCACTCAGTCATATCCACTCTTTGAGACCCCATGGACTACAGCACATCAGTTTCCCATGTCCTCCACCATCTCCTGGAGCTTGCTTAAACTCATGTCCGTCTAGTTGGTGATGCCATCCAACCATCTCATCCTCTGCTATCTCCTTCTCATCCTGCCTTCAGTCTTTCCCAGCATTAGGGTCTTTTCCAATGAGTCAGTTCTTTGCATCAGGTGGCCAAAGTATTGGAGCTTCAGTATTAGTCCTTTCAATATTCAGGGCTGATTTCCTTTAGTATTGACTGGTTTGATCTCCTTGCAGTGCAAGGGACTCTAAAGAGTCTTCTCCAACAGCACAGTTCAAAAGGATCAGTTCCTCAGTGCTCAGTTTCCTTATGTTCCAGCTCTCACATCCATACATGACTACTGGAAAAACCATAGCTTTGACTATATGGAATTTTATTTATATATATATAAACATATATGTACACACACCTATGTAAGGAAAAGGTTTTGAAAAGAAATATATTTTGGATAAAGAAAACAAATAAACTACTATAATTTTTTTTCAAATGTGCATTTTGGCTATGATGTTGGGTCTAAAACCATATCTTCAAATGTAGTTTATGTTTATGCTGATAAAGAAACAGAAATGTGTCTTAACCTTGTAACATTAACTGTAGTACAGCTTATTTACAATAGCTAATCGAAACCACAAAATTTTGAAACCTATTGGCCTTCCCAGTATTCTGCTATTGGTCATTTAACCAATTGATCATTGACTTAATTCCTCCTTGACTCAGAAACTCTTACAGGTGCTTAGTTTACACCAGTAAACAAAGCAGGCAGACACTTATCCTCGTGGAACTGATATTCTAGCTGGGGGAAGACAGATAATCTGCAATAAACATGAATCCAAGTACATTACATGGTATGTTAACAGGTGATCTGTACCATGGGAATAGAAATAGTAAAGCAGAGGATGGGGTTTAGGGAATAAAGGTGAAAAAAGGGAGGTGATTCAAAGAAAAACAACTTAGACCACACTGAGGGGAGCAAACACGCTCTCTTGCATTCAAGATTCACGTTTTCCCCTGTCCAGGCAGGTCTCTTGGTCTTCTGAAAGAGAAAGCGAAAGTGAAGTCGCTCACTTGTGTCCGACTCTTTGCGACCCCATGGACAGTAGCCTGCCCCAGACTCCTCCGTGTATGGGATTTTCTAGGCAAGAGTACAGGAGTGAGTTGCATTTCCTTCTACAGGGATACTTCCTGACCGAGGGACTGAACTCAGGTCTCTAGCATTGTAGACAGACACTTTACCATATGAGCCACCTAGGTCTTCTACCCAACTTCAAAATTGTTTCCATCTCTGAGGCTCTATGCAAACTCATGCAAACATGGATGTTCTGAACATTCTGCCTCTCTTCAGTTGAACTGGTTTCATAAAAAATTGTTGGTAAACTTCCCCAACTTAAGTAACATTTCATGCAGCAAATTTTGAAAATTTTCTGTTTCCTGAATAACTAATCTCCAAATTATTTTCCATTTTACAACACACTGTCAGTGACCTAATCATATTATGTAAAAATATTATGTATGCATTGCTATTCTTATATATTATGACATTTAAAATATATACAAAATATAAAGTAAATGTCAGGGAGATAATAATAAATAGAAATGGAAATGGTAACATTTTCTTCCCCAGGGGATGAAGACACTCATTTTTACGGCCACTGGACTAATGGATTCTGAATGTACACACATAATTATACCAGTTATTTAACTATCATAATAAAGTAATTTCTTTTATGTACACCTTCAATCAAACTTCTCAGAATACCACAAGGGGCCAAGAATACAATTATATGTGAATAACTCTCTTCATATGCATATATAAAATTTTGTGAGCTCAATTAATTAATCTTTAGTTCTTTTGTTATTCCATCAATTTATCTACTGTTACATAATCCAAACTCTACAATAGATTTCTTTTTTCAAGGGTTCAAATCTCAAGTCATAATTAAAGAAGAGCAATGGCCTAGAAGAATAAATAAAATGTCATATGGATATCATTTTATATATGCATTTGTAAAGAAAATTGATGAAAAAATGCAGAAGACTTACAGTTTGCTGAAACAAAAAGTGTACTCACTCAGAGATGAATATACATATCACCTAGAAAAAAATACTTTCTCAGCTTCTGATGACTTCTAAAGAAAAGGACTACATGACTTTCATCTCCAGCCTACTGTGGACTCCTTTCCACTTTCCTCCTCAACTTCCCTCCATGAAATCTCTTCCCTAGGTTATAAAACATACCTTGGGCTTCTGGTCAAGAGGTGATTCAAGACAATATAGCCTTGACTTTTTTGTGCCCACTCCTCTGTTTGTTCTGGAAAAAAGAAGAGACCACTAAAGGAGACCTTTTATATTTGGCAAGAAGAAGGTGTTTAGGGCCTGAAGAATAGAAGAGCAACACAGCAGCACCTAAGAGAAGACAAGCCAGGCCCAGCATTCCTGACCTCCAACCTACCGTCAGAAGGCAGCCTGAGTAGGGCTGTTCTTCACAAGGAATAAATGTGAAGGAACACCAGGTGGTGGTTTAGTTGCTAAGCTGTGCCTGACTCTGTGTGACCCCATGGACTGTAGCCCACCAGGTTCCTCTGTCCATGGAATTCTCCAGGTAAGCATACGGATTCCCATGTCCTCCTCCAGTGGATCTTCCCAACCCAGGGACTGAACCCAGCTCTTTGTAGCACAGGCGGATTCCTTACTCTCTGAGCTACCAGGAAAGCCCAGGAAATTCAATAATGGCATGGATATTTGGAAAATAAAAGGATAAAACCATGTGTTAATATTAAAGTAGACTTTAGAGCAAAGAAAATTTCCAAAGACAAAGGAATACAAGTACATTATACAAGGAATAATGTAGGAATACATAATAATCCTAATGTATACATCAAACAATATAACCTCAAAATACTTGAAGCAAAAATAGATACATCATCTGAATACTACTATAAACTTTAATGAGATTGAAACTGTGACATAAAACTTCTGAAAAAGAAATCATCAATCCAAGATAGTTTGATCAGAGAATTCTAACAAATATTTTAAAAATTAAGATCAATTTGACATAACCTCTTCAAGAAAATGAAAGACTAGGAAACCATTCCCAACTAATTCGATGTGGCCAGTATTGCTCTATATCAAAATCAGACAAAGGCAATTCAAAAAAGCAAAGTTTCAGACTAACATCTCTCATAAATGTGGAATTAAAAGTTTTCACTCTCACACATACAAATCAACCAAATGAATTCAACAATGTATAAAAACATCCCTTGATAGTTTCTGGTCCCTTCCTAAGTCTGGTCACATTACCTATCTCTTGAAAGGGTTTAAGTGAATCAAGGATACAGTCAGTTAGGGGCCCAGTAATATTTTCATACCAGAAACAGTGACAAATGCTCAAGTCTGTGTCAAATCAGAAACTGACTTCTCCCATTAATCATACCCAGTCATTCTAAATGTCTAGCACAAAAAACTACAACTAGATTCCTTTGATAAAGAAAACATATCTACTACATAGAAATGGTGGGCATGTTTGATATTCTTTATATGCCCCTTGAGGAGAAGGCAATGGCAACCCATTCCAGTACTCTTGCCTGGAGAATCCCATGGATGGAGGAGCCTGGTAGGCTGTGGTCTAAGGGATTGCGAGGAGTCTGACACGACTAAGCAACTTTACTTTCACTTCTCACTTTCACAAATTGGAGAAGGAAATGGCAATCCACTCCAGTGTTCTTGCCTGGAGAATCCCAGGGATGGTGGAGCCTGGTGGGCTGCCATCTATGGGGTCGCACAGAGTCGGACACAACTGAAGCGACCTAGCAGCAGCAGGACCATATACCCTTGGGAATCCTGTTCATCATTTTCTATTATGTTATGAACATTTGGAGGCTGAGAAGACCAGACTTTATCCCTCAAGCTCTCCTGGACTTTTACTTGAGTTTGGCCAGTGGTGGACAAAAGAGATTGGTGAGTCAGTGGAGAAAGAGATTAGTGGATTGATTCTTTCCTGACTCCTTTCCTGCTGCAAAGTGGCCAAGTTTCTCCACTGAAGCCCAGACCTCTGTTCAGAGGCCCTCGCTTTTGGCTGCAGCTATGTACAAGACTCTTTGGAGACTGCAGTATCCATTCTCTTCCTTTGCCCTGTGGGCCTAAAAGTGTTCATGTATCTCTGTTCTTGCCTGTCTCAAAGAGTTTTGCTATTCCTTTTAAGCTATCCTTAACTCTGATACAACTTTCAAATCCTTAAAGTTCATTGTGTGTTAGTCGCTCAGGCATGTCTGACTTTTTGTGATCCCCATGGACTGTAGCCTACCAGGCTTCTGTGTCCAAAGGCTTCTTCAGACAAGAATGCTGGAGTGGGTAACCATTCCCTCCTGCATGGATCTTCCCTGACCCAGGGGTGCAACCCAGGTCTCCCACATTGCAGGCAGATTCTCTACC
Source organism: Bos indicus x Bos taurus (assembly GCF_003369695.1). Lineage (NCBI taxonomy): Eukaryota > Metazoa > Chordata > Mammalia > Artiodactyla > Bovidae > Bos > Bos indicus x Bos taurus. Next base: position 35,591,722 of record NC_040098.1, on the reverse strand, counting down.
ATCTGAGCCACCAGGGAAGCCACTTTTCTTTATTTCCCTTACCTGTGTAAATCATCTTGATTTCTGACAATGATAGGTGGCTATGGAGCTGCTAGATAAAGACGGTCCCTCAAAGATCTAATGCTAAACTGCTTCCAACAGGAGCGGGAAATCTTTTTTCCTGACTCCAAAACCATAAATACAAGAACATGTCACAGGTCATGTAAAAATAAGTGCTGAGAAATCAATGATTTAAGTATGAATTTGGTCAAAGTGCACAAACTTTAAGCTGTAAGATGATGAATAGTGTCTGAGGATCTAATGTGGAACATGGTGACTATGGTTTGTAAAGTGTTACTGACATTTGTGGGGCTTCCCAGGTGGTGTTCGTGGTAAAGACCCCTCCTGCCAGTGCAGGAGGCATAAGAGACATGGGTTGAATCCCTGGGTCAGGAAGATCCCCTGGAGGAGGGCGTGGCATCCCACTCTAGTGTTCTTTCCTGGAGAATCCTCATGGACAGAGGAGCTGGCAGTCTATATAGTCCATGGGGTCACAAAGAGTTGGACATGACTGAAGTCATTAGCACACGTATCACTGACTCGATGGACGTGAGTCTGGGTGAACTCCGGGAGTTGGTGATGGACAGGGAGGCCTGGCGTGCTGCGATTCGTGGGGTTGCAAAGAGTCAGACACGACTGAGAGACTGTGAACTGAACTGAACAGAGTAAAACTAAAAGGTCCTCACCAAAAGATCTTGAAAAGTAAATATGTGAGGTGATATTAATAGATATGTTAATTATATCAATGAGAGAATCCATTAATAATGTATACCAATTTAAATTGTCATGTATACTTTAAATATCTTGCCATTTTATCTGGAAATTATATTTTTCAAAAACTGAAAAAAGAAAAAAAGCAAGAATTTCAATGCTTTTTATATAATTTTGTAGGTATTTCAGCCATTACTCTTTGCATGTAAAAGGGTTTTTTTCTATTCCAGATAATAATCAGTGGGATTCACTGGATATTCAGAAAAGGAAGAAACCTTGGAAATTATCTAGACAATCCTCCCATATTAAGGATATATAAGTAAACCCAGAATGATTAAGTCACTTATCTAAACTTATGAAACTCGATGCAAAAGTAGCAATAGAAACCAGGTTTCCTAGGTTTAAGTGAATCTTTACCAAATTACCCCGCATGGAAATATCTCCTATGCTCTGCAAAACCTGATTCTTATCTCTTTAATAGAACTGATCATATTAGACCTTGTAGTCACTGTTCAGTTTGCATAAGTTTTACCAAGTAAATTAAATTACTTGAAGATTCAATCCTGGCATGTCTGTTCTTCTCACTCTATATTCTCACATATGGGTAACTCTTTATCAATGCCATTTCTTCTCCCTGGAAGACCCTCTCTCATTTACCTCGTGACTTCCCTGACATCTTTCAGATCTCGGTACAAACCACTTCCACAAAGCAACATTTCCTGACTCTGACACAGCTCAGGTCTCCTTCTTATGTGGACATATGGCATTCTGTGCTGTTTCCTCTAGACACATGTCCCACCTGTGGTGCAACATTTAACTTTGAAATTTACCTCATTTCTGTTTTTCTATTAAAATTTAAGTCTTAATTCACAAAGTCCACATGTGTGCTCTTCACCGCTGTCCATTCTTTGCATCCAGCAGGGCTTCGTTAGTTGTTTGTTCAATGAAACACTTATTCGTGCAGAATAAAATTTCAATAAATTTTTGATGCTCACAGCATACAGTGAACTAAAATCATTGAGGTCTTTTCTCCCCACCCAAACCCTCATACCCTGATTATTTGGACATAATTACAGATGGAGAAGGCAATGGTACCCCACTCAGTACTCTTGCCCGGAAAATCCCAAGGATTGAGGAGCCTGGTAGGCTTCAGTCCATGGGGTCCCTAAGAGTTGAACACAAATGAGCAAGTTCAGTTTGACTTTTCACTTTCATGCATTGGATAAAGAAATGACAACCCACTCCAGTGTTCTTGCCTAGAGAATCCCAGGGATGGGGGAGTCTGGTGGGCTGCCGTCTATGGGGTCACACAGGGTCGGACGTGACTGAAGCAACTTAGCAGCAGCAGCAGCAGTAGCACAGAACTAGAACTGTGTGGGCTTCCCTTGTGGCTCAGCTGGTAAAACATCTGCCTGCAATGTGGGAGGCCTGGGTTTGATCCCTGGGTTAGGAAGATTGCCTGGAGAAGGGAGAGGCTACCCACTCCAGTATTCTGGCCTGGAAAATTCCATGGACTGTATAGTCCATAGGGTCACAAAGAGTAGGACATGACTGAGTGACTTTCAGTTTCACTGAACTGTGGATAGATTTGCTTTTAATTGCTACCCTATTAGATGGAAAGCACTGGATGTTCAGTCTTTTATTCTGCATACACTAGCCCTCACAGTTTCATGTCCTAAGATACTGTGATAATCGAGTCACTGACTAAAAGGCTGAATAGGACAGAACTAGAGACAGTGCTCTGAACCTGCCACTTGAGTCTACTTTTTACCATAGGATTCTCAGCTTCACTAGAGGAGTTCAGTTTCTTAGCTGTACTTTCTGATCATGACAGATGAAAATACTTTAAGGAGAGTCTACAAATCAAATATTCTTACATTGTACACAAACACCTACTCTCTCTTCAAAGGTAACAAAAGAAATCCACCTCCTTGATGAATTGTTACCTACTTTTCCCTGATGAAAGTATCATCTTCCTCCTTATGGCTTCCTAATTTCATTCTTTCCATTTTTATCTTACTGACCACATTCTGTCTTATAGTTAATTATCTGAACAACACCAATCCCCACTGCTTTAATTCAGTTCCCTTGGGTTTACAAAGGCTGCACCAACTATGCTGAACTTACTATTTACTGAGTATCAACCATGCCAGAAACTGGTGCTTTTCACAGACCAGCTTATTTGTTCCTTTTGAGGTAAATATTACAATTAAAAGCAAGTACTCAGCCTCTGGTATTTTGGATAAACTGACAATTGGACAAAATATTAACTGCTCTTCCAGATAAGAGTTCCTTTTGTGTTATTTATTTATTTTTCTTTCAGAAAGAACTTGCATTCTAGATAGCTTTCAGGTGAATGGAAACGGGTCTGATATGTTAACTGGAAAAAAAAAAAAAAACTGTTGCAGGAAACAAAAGTAGACAAATCATGTATTTCCGGAATATGTCAAGACTCATTTTATTGGGAGCTGTTGGCTCAGACAGCAGAGTCTGCCTGCAGTACAGAAGACCTGGATTCCATCCCTGGTAAGGAAGATCCCTGGAAGAGGGCATGTCAAACCACTCTAGTATTCTTGCCTAGAAATCCCCATGGACAGAGGATAATGGTGGGCTACAGTCCATGGGGTCATCAGACCATGGAGTCATAAAGCGTTGAACATGACTGAGCAACTATGCATAGCAAAATTCCTCAAAGTGACATACTGACATTTAGAAACAGTTTCTCTCACTAGTGTGCTTAACTAAAACTCCTGCTTTTCAATGAAAGACCAAAGATAAAAATAGTATTCCATAACAATCAAGTAATTATTTCTATCAAGGAATTTTTCTTAAAGCTAAGCTAGAGAAATATACTGTGAGATAGAGCAGATAATGCGAAGTAGAAGAGATCCAAACACAGAAGCTGCACAACCAATCGATAATTTTCTTTTCAGGAAAAAGAATAAAACCTCAGTTTTGGGATCATATTTTATACAGAGATTTGCATATTCTTTGGAAATATAAAGGATTTTCTACTCTAATTTCCTTATTTAGTTGAGAAAACCAAGGCCTAGAGAAGTGAAGATAAGTTTTCTAAGTCAAAGAGCAATTATGTTAGGATTCTGATGAGAGCTCAGTGATAGGCCTTAGGGTCCAGTTGCTTCATCTGTAGGCTGACAGGCTGGAGATAGGGGTACCAGTAATGGTGCAGTCTTCAGGCTGAATTGCTTTTAGTTTGGGAAACCTCTATCTTTGCTCTTAACTGATCGCATAAAATCCACCATCTATTGGTTTAAATGTTAATTACATCTAAGAAAATATCTTCCCAGGTGAGTATGTCAAAGAACTGCAATTTGAAGGAAATGTACAATTCTATGGAGAAGGCAATGGCACCCCACTCCAGTACTCTTGTCTGGAAAATCCCATGGATGGAGGAGCCTGGTGGGCTACAGTCAATGGGGTCGATAAGAGTCCGACACGACTGAGCGACTTCACTTTCACTTTTCACTTTCATGCATTGGAGAAGGAAATGGCAACCCACTCCAGTGTTCTTGCCTGGAGAATCCTAGGGATGGGGGAGCCTGATGGGCTGCCTGCCGTCTATAGGGTCGCACAGAGTTGGACACGACTGAAGCGACTTAGCAGCAGTAGCAGCAGCATGGAGTATGTTACCACGTGCCACTGGAATTGAATATCTATGCTACCTGTTCCATATTCATGACCTAGGAAGGGAAAACAAGATTGACATTTTTTTTTCCCACTTAATCATGTCCAGTGTTTTAGTGCATGCAGGCTGCTATTACAAAATGCCAGAGGTTGGGTGGTTTATAAACCACATTGTTTATCACAGTTCTGGATGCTAGAAGTCCAAGATCAGAGTGCCAGCATGGTTGAGTGAGTGAGGGCCTCTTCCAGGACATATCCCTATATAGAAGGGATCAGCAATTATTTCAGGCCTCTTTCACAAGAGCCCTAATCCCATTCATGTGGGTTCTGCCCACATGTGGGTTCTGAACTCATGACCTAATTATTTTCAAATGGTCCCACCATCTAAAATCATCACTTTGGAGATTAGGTTTTCAACATATGAGTTTTGGGAGAACACAAGCATTTAGACCATGGCACCCATCGAGGAGACTGTCTTGTCTAAGCTAACCCAATGCCTCATCCATACTGAGTCCTTTGTGGTGATGATAGGATGCCAAGGACTAAGGAAGCTGAATAAGGACCAGCAGCCCCAGGTGGAGTGTCTGGGATGCAAACTCCTTGATGGATTTCACAACAATATGTGAGTGTCTCCAGGGTCTTTCTTGGTTATCAGTCACTGAGTAATCCCACCCCTCCCCATACATGTTCCTACTTGAAATATGAGTTAATTACTGAGTTAGTAGACAAAAGAAGAAAAGAGCCTTTGAGAGATACTAATTTTATAGTGGAAGGTCCTCAGGACTTTATTTACTTCAGATAGCAATTACAAGTTTGGGGATCTCCAAGACCATTCTTGGGTTCCACAATCAGCTAGGACTCCAAGAGCTCACTGAAAGCTGTTATACACATGGTTATGTTTTATTGAAGATCTTTGATTTATTTTTAATTCAGTTTTTAATTTTTAGTGCAGTATAATTGATTTACAATGCTATAAATGTCAGTTCTTGTTGCACAGTGAATACGTTACACATATACATATATCCACTCTTGTTTAGATTGTTTTCCCATGCAGCATCTGGTAGTTTCTGGTGCTATACAGTAGGTCCTTATTAGTTATCTATCTTATATATAGTACTGTGTAGACATCAATCCCAATATCACAATTTATCCCTCCCCTCTTCCCCCTGGAACCATAAGTTTATGTTCTACATCTCGACTCTCTTTCTGTTTGTAAATTTCATTTGTACAATCTTTTAATATTTCACATGTGTTTTCATATGTATTTGTCTTTCTCTAACTTAACTTCACTTGGTATGACAATATCCAGGTCCATCCATATTGCTTCTGATAGCATTATTTTGTTCCTTCTTATGGCTGAGTAATGTTACTTGTATATCTGCACCACATCTTCTTTGTCTGTTTCTCTGTTGATGGACATTTAGGTTGCTTCCATGTTCTGGCTATTGTAAACAGTGCTGCAGTGAACACTGCTGTGCTCAGTTGTGTCCGACTATTTGAGACCCCAAGTATTGTAGCCTGCCTGGTTCCTCTGTCAATGGGGATTGTCCCCATGGACAAGAATAGGCAAGAATATTGGAGAGGGTTACCATCCCTTCCTGCAGGGGATCTTCCTAACCCAGGGATCAAACCCTGGTCTTCCGCATTGTAGGCAGATTCTTTACCATCTGAGCCACCTGGGAAGCCCTGATGAAGCAATGAACACTGAGGTGCATGTATCCTTTCAAATTGCAGTTTTCTCCTGGTATATACCCAGGGGATGGCAGAGTTTTGAAAGATACAGATAAAAAAAACTGCCCAGGAAAAAGGCATATAGGGCAGAGTCAAAGAAAGTGTGAAGCATGGAGCTTTTCCTCTTCCCAGGGTGTTATAGGCAGCTTTATGTTCCCAGCACCGATGTGCCGGCAGTGAGCACTTGCAGACACGGGAGCTCACTCCAGGCTCCGTGTCCAGAGCTTTTACTGGGGCTCCATCTTGTAGGCATGATTGACGCTCCATACAGCTGATCTCAGGCTCAAACCTCTCTAGAGGTGCAGCTGATACTGCATGAGCAAACCCCCCATCCTAAATCACATTGTTCATGTGGCCCAAACTTTTTACTCTAAATCACGTTGTTTGCATCCATATCAGGCTGTCCCAAGACCCTCACATAAACAATAGCACTTCTCTCAGTGTCAACCTTTGACACCTTTAGTCACCCTTCCCCAGAGGAAAACAACCTAAGGGTTTAGAGAGAAGCTCCCAGGAAACAAGGGCAAAGTCCAGACTTCCCTTTGGATGAGGCTGAGCCCTTCACTACACAGCCGGGTGGCTGGATTTGCTTGACAAGGCTCCCTCTTTGTAACTTCACACTAAGAAAATATGAAGGGACAAACACTGGTCAAGCATTTATCTTCTTCTGGTCTTTCTCTGAAATGTTTTTCTTGCATATCTTCATTAATTCTTATGCAACTCCATGAGGTGGACACTAGTTTGAATGGCATTATGGAGAGAAGTAAATTAAGGCTGGCCTAAAGATTCAGAGCTAGTGAGTGGTGGAGTGGGAGTATGTACAAGGGCTATAGGACTCCAAGGTTCACACTTAAAGCCACTATGTGGTGAAGATCCCAACATTTATTTTTTTTAGTATTTTTATTCATTTGTTTCTTAGTTGTAGTACATCTGGTTCTTCCACCTCTGTTGTGGCCTGTGGGATCTAGATCTGTGAGCAGGGACTGAATCCCAGGCCCCCTGCATTAGGAGCACAGATTCTTAAGCACTGGACAACCGGGAAATTTCCAACACCATTTCCATTCGGAGTAAGTGTTCACATGCAAGTGCGCATCCAAAGAAGATTGTGGAATAAATATTGTCCAGTCCTGCCATTCTGTTGCACAATATATATAAATTAAGCAAGTTACAACATGAAACTCTTCTTGCAATCCATTTAAAAGAAATAAATAAAAGACAGAAAGACATGATGACTTACCATAAGCTCATGATGCCAAGATCAAAGAAGGCTTAGGCAACAGGAGCATTTCAAATGGTCTCTTTGTCTGGCATCCCAGAAATCTGTACTCCCTGGGGCATCACACAATAATAAGATTCCAGATAGTGAAAGGCATGCCTTTCTTTGTCAAAGAGGGCCAGGGCAATTCTGAAATGGGAGGTGGGAAAGAAGACCAGTATTTAAGCCTTCAAATACAAATGCTTTCTCAGAGAGAAACATTTAGAAAAGAAAATATATGAATGTTGAGAGTCTGAAAATTGTTTCCCTAAAATCTCTCCCTGTGAGCATACACCATGAAAAACTTCGTGTGCCCCAGAATGCCGTGGTTTGTTAATACTATCTGACTGATCCAGTATTTTAATGATTTTCTTAATTTTGGGTGAAGCTTTCATGAACTTCCCATGTGACCAATGGTGTTGATAATTGATAAATCAATTGGAATGGGGTTCCTGAAAATGGAGTGGACAGATGAGAAATGTAATCTGAAGTCTAAGTAAAGGGAGTTCAATACACAGTGGGAGAAAGGATTTTAACTTCTCTGAGGAATGGTTGGTGAGATGTGGTCCTCAAGGTTCTAGGTGAAGGAGCCCACTCCCTGCATCAACTGAGGACAGGGGAAAGGATGGAGTCTAAGCTTTGGTGGCAAGACAGAAGTGTTTCAGCCCACAGCCCTTCATTATAGACAGAGCGCACTCTCTGTAGGCAACAGTATCCAAAATAGGATACCAGCAACAGCAATACAAATGACCAAGCGATGGAGGAGCAACACAGACCTATTCTAAGCAAACCAAGGTGTTCCTAGTGGGAAAATTCTGATGGCCTCCCCAGCCCTTACTTCTTAGTTCTACTTTTGTCTGAGAGAAAAGTTCCTCCAAGAAGGATAGGAGTTCACTCTCCTTCCAGGAAGTCAACTGGGGGGCCTTAGCCATGGAATCACTATTTGGATCTAGAGTCATTTTTGTAATCATACTGTGTCTCTTATCCTTCAAGTGGTAGACTTGGAAACAGCAGTTACAATTGTGATTTTAAAGAGATACTAAATACAGATGTTCTTCTATTTTACTGTCTGTAAATTTTAGAAACAGGTAATGTGAAATTTAACATTTAAAATTGCCTTACTCAGAGGATTATTTTACACTGATTAGAACGTAAATTACCCTTAAATAAATTTGACCAAAATATTGTCAGAGCTTCATGGTATGCACACTCTGCAAATACTTCATAGCAGTGTTTTTAATAAAACAAGAAAGGCACTGAATTGATACCAATATAATAGTTGAAAAGTGAAAATCTAAGTTAATTAATCAATTGTACCATTCTTACAGGAAAACCAAATATATTCTAGTGTCGGAGGGATTTGCTTTGATTTGGTGCTGGTTTATCCCACTGGATTGATTGTCTCTTGATCATCTGGTTTTACTTTTTTATTGCTTATGCTACTTAATATATCACAGTCCTTCAAATTTGTGGATTGTATGGTCAAAAAAAAGCATGGACCTTCTGGTTTTGTTGTATGGGGGTAATTTTTCAAACTTTCAGTTTAGAGGAGGAAATAGGCACCCTATTTCCATAATTGGAAACTTCCAGCACCAGCAGGTACAGCTCAGATAAGGTGGGATATAAACAAAAAAAAAAAGAAAAGGTTGACTCACAGCATGTTCCTCAAAGGAAGGGGTGTGTGTCCAGCTCCCTTTTTATTGACACTTAACAATTAATACTTGAGTAAAGCCGTTTATAGTATCCATGGAGGGGTGAAGTAGGGCAGGTTGGGAGACTACGTCTGTGGTCAAGCATTAAGTCTCTGGGGATAGGAGAGTAGGAGGACTTCAGCTTTAGTTGACAGAATTTGCCTTTGCTTCCAATTTCATGGCCTCCTTTAGCCATGATATAGCGTAAATAGAAGATGGAACTTAAAAAATTAAAGAATGCAGAATGGTTTTGTTTCTGCAAATGCCTTGAACAAAGCACGTGTTTCTGTTTAAAGCTGGATAAGCTCCAATTGATATCTAGATCCTTGTCAAAATGTTTACTTTTCCATGGGATTTTTTTTTTTTTTTTCCTAGTGGGCCATTCTGAAGCCATGGCTACAGCTCTGGACTTCAAAGTTGCTGCCAACTTCATTAGAAAAGCCATTGTGTTACCCCTTCCCTATCTCCATTCAAATTAAATCTTAATTTTTTAATAATCATTTTGGGCCAGAAAATGATCAATCTTAGTACCAAAAAACAGAACAAACTCAACAAAGAGTTGAAGGAAATTCGCCAAAGCAACTACAAGGACAATAAATATTGAAAAAAATAGGGATACTTTGCTCTTTGGGTATCATGTAAACAACAGCAGCAAAATAACATTTTCTGTTTCAGCAGTTGTGGACATCTGATGTGAGTGTGCAAGACCACTGGAGAAGAAGTCTTGAAAATAAAAAAAGGTACTTTATACTATGGTTATTTTATTTAACTCCATAGACCCATAGAAAGTAAAATACATATGCCATGAATTATAATATTATAATTTCATTGGAAGGACTGCTGCTGAAGCTGAAGCTCCAGTATTTTGCCCACCTGGTACGAACAGCTGACTCATTGGAAAAGACCCTGACGCTGGGAAAGATTAAGGGCAAAAGGAGAAGAGGAGGACAGAGGATGAGATGGTTGGAAGGCATTACTGACTCAATGGACATGAGTTTGAGCAAAGTCAGGGAGACAGTGAAGGACAGGGGAGCCTGGCATGCTGCAGTTTATGGCGTGGCAAGGAGTTGGACAAGACTTAGTGACTGAACAACAACAACAATGAATTATAAATATGTCAAAACAGTAAATAAATAAACTTGAATGATTTTTTCTTACATTTTTACTAGAAAGTTTAACCCATAATTAAAGGCACACAGTATGATGCCAGAGACTGCAGAACTATAAAAGTAGGAAATAAAAAATATAGCTTAGAGATAACACCTATTTACCTGAAAAGATGAATGAGTTTTGTCAAAGTAAATAGTTGTGTTGGAGAAGACTCTTGAGAGTCCCTTAGACTGGAAGGAGATCCAACCAGTCCATTCTAAAGGAGATCAGTCCTGGGTGTTCTTTGGAAGGAATGATGCTAAAGCTAAAACTCCAGTACTTTGGCCACCTCATGCGAAGAGTTGACTCATTGGAAAAGACTCTGATGCTGGGAGGGATTGGGGGCAGGAGGAGAAGTGGATGACAGAGGATGAGATGGCTGGATGGCATCACTGACTCGATGGACCTGAGTTTGAGTGAACGACGTGAATTTGAGTGAACTCCAGGAGTTAGTGATGGACAGGGAGGCCTTGTGTGCTGCAATTCATGGGGTCACAAAGAATCAGACACAACTGAGCGACTGAACTGAACTGAACTGAAAAATGAAGTCTCTCATACCACTGTATAAGGGTTTAATTTCTCCCTTTCTGATTTTTAAAATTCTTTACACCAATTTTTTCAACAACTGAGTAAAACACTCACTCCTCCCAGCCTTCCCCAAGGAGTGCCGAAATTGAACCACAAAGATCTGGGTTCTGGTCCTGTGTCTACCTGCTTCTGATGCTAGGTTTATAAGTTAGTTTTTGCTGTTTAACAAATCATCCCCAAAACACAGTGCTTTAAGACAACAGTCGCTGATCAGTGTGCAATTCTACAGGTTATCTGGTTGGTTCTATCCTCTCAACTGGCTTGATGGGACTGGCTGATATAGAACAACCTCATCACATGTCTCAGGTCTTGTCTGGGCTTCCAAGAGGCCAGCCAAGGCCTCATCACTTCCAGGGAGATGGATTTCCAGCAGGAAGAAAGGGCAAATGCAATGCAAGGATCTATGCACCACATTTGCTGCTGTTTGATTGGCCAAAGCAATCATATGAGTAAGCTTAGCCAGAGTACAAGGGGATGTATAGGGAATAACACAGGGACCTGTAAATGATGGTGAGGGCAGGGGTCTTTATTGTAACAATCTGCCAATTAACCCCTCAAGGACTCATTTTCTTCATCCCTAAATTGGAGAACATAAAAATTTGAATTTCTCTGAAAAAACTTTAGAAATTAAATGAGAAAATATATATGGAAGCTTTGAAAAATGCAGAGAACTCCATAATTACAAAATACTATCATATTTCTAAAGAAATCCTTGTTCTAGGTTGCTTTCTTCCCTCTAAGTATGATTATTATTTTTATTTTAGTTTTATATAATATGTCCCAACAAATTAAAAACATATTGACCCCTGGGAATTCCTTGTCGTCCAGGGGTTAGGAAGTCACTCTTTCACAGTGGAGGGCCCAGATTCAATCTCTGGTTGGGGAACTAAAATCCCACAAGCCCTGCGGCTCAACCACACACACACACACACACCTACGACAATATTGACCCAATATAAAACATTTAAATTTAACATCAAAGTCACTACTTTTTTAAACTGAAATTTTAATATTTCAGCCAGTCATCTAGGTAGTATTCATCAATTTAGCAAACAAAAATCTGATGTCTTGTCAACTCTTTACAGAATTAAGACTTACATATTTGGCCAAAAGAGGTGGCCAGTGTAAAAAAGTTGGCTTTTATATGGTATCTGGATATTACATCTATCTACACTAAAGATTTTGAATCACTATTGATCCATTAAATTCTTCTATTTCATTTTGTTTTTAAAAGATGGTACAGTTGCCTGCTTTTGAATTACTTTAAGCATTCTAAATTATGCCCTGAGATTAAAATGTCTCTTTCTGAGAAGAGTGATTTTTTTCCCTACCACACCCAATGTATCATCTTCTTCGCTAAATTTCTTGTAGCAATAAAAGTTCTAATTTTTAATTTCTCAAACGCACTGTCCCCAGGAAGTAGAAGCTTTATGGAAAAATGAGTATCCTGTCTTAATATAGTGTCCCCATATGGCTACTGTTCTTAAAGACCCAACTGACCATTCTCTCCTACCATGCAGAACTTTATCCAGTACACATTTTTACATCTTTTTTCTTGTGGTTCTCTTCTTTTTCTCCAATTTCAACTTTAACCACCTTGTTTTCATTTTATTCCCCTATTGTATCATTAGCCACAGGATTTCTTAGCAAACATAGGAGATTCAATGTAAATTTGAGTGATTGCTCTATGATAAAGAGGAGAAGGCACTGGCAACCCACTTCAGTACTCCTGCCTGGAGAATCCCATGGCTGGAAGAGCCTGGTAGGCTGCAGTTCATGGGTTCACTAAGAGTCGGACACGACTGAGCAACTTCACTTTCACTTTTCACTTTCATGCATTGGAGAAGGAAATGGCAAACCACTCCAGTGTTTTTGCCTGGAGAAGCCCAGGGACAGCAGAGCCTGGTGGGCTCCCATCTATGGGGTCTCACAGTGTTGGACACAACTGAAGCAACCTAGCAGCAGCAGTAGCAGCAGCAGCTATGATAAAGAATACAACTTTGAGATATAAATAAGAATCATTAAAAGAAACATGGTAATTGCTTAAAAATAAGTTAGAATGTGGTTATCCAAATGCTATATAATTCTTTAACCACATTCATCTTGATGAAAAGTTTGAGTTAGGTATTTGATAGGCCTCAAATGTTTTATTTTCTTGGGCTCCATAATCATTGCAGATGGTAATTCAGGAATGAAATTAAAAGACGCTTGCTCCTTGGAAGAAAAGCTATGAAAAAACCAGACATGTATTAAAAAAGCAGAGATATCACTTTGCCAAAAAATGACTGTATATTCAAAGCTATGGTTTTTCTAGTAGTCAAGTATGGATGTGAGTATTGTACCATAAAGAAGTCTGAGCTCTGAAGAACAGATGTCTTTGAACAGTGGTGCTAGAGAGGATTCTTGAGAGCCTTAGACTACAAGGAGAATAAACCAGTCAATCCTAAAGGAAGTCAACCTTGAATATTCAAAGGAAGTATTAATGCTGAAGCTCCAATACCTTGGCCACCTGATACAAAGAGCTGACTCATTGTAAAAGACCTTGATGCTGGGAAAATTTGAGGGCAGGAGGGGAAGGTGGTGACAGAGGATGGGATAGTTGGATGGCATCCCCGACTCGATGGACATGAGTTTGAGCAAACTCCAGGAGATAGTGAAGGACAGGGAAGCCTGGTGTGCTGCAGTCCACAGGGTCACAAATGTCAGATATGACTTAGTGACTGAACAACAAGAAGAACAAAGCCTCACATGTGGATATGAAGTTTAATATTTATGAAATATAAGGAGTCTTACATTACACATACAGAATAACTTCAGTACATGTGAGTTGTAATAAAGGCTAATCACAGCACAAGTAAAAGGCCAAATGTAATCACAATTCTTTGATTTGTTGTTACTACCAGTTTCTAATTGTTGTTGCTGCTCAGTTGCTAAGTCATGTCTGAATCTTTTGGGACCTCCTGGGCTGTAGCCCACCAGGCTCCTCTGTCCATGGGATTTTCCAGAAAAAAAATATTGGATTAGGATGCCATTTCCTTCTGCAGGGGATCTTACCTATAGAACCCAGTGCTGTCTCCCAAGGTCATGTGAGGAGGCTTGTCTCCAGGACAGACAGGAGTGGAGGGTTCGCTCCTAGGCTCATGAGTCCATGTGTCTGCCCGGAAGTCCACTCATAGGAAGGACAAACCACAGGGAGTAAGTGTGACCTGTGAGTCACAGGCTGGGGATCGTTTGCTGTTTTTGCCTGGCCCTCCCAAAGATAGGAGAGAGCTGATAAAATTCAGCATCCTTCCCCAAACTTGCAGCTCTCTTCAGATTTTAAATGTCTTTCTTTGTATAAGCTCTTCCTCAACCTTGAGTCCTGTCCCCTTCCACTCCCAGGGAGCTCGTCCAAATCCTATTTCACTTCCTTTTTGAAAATTCTTGTGACTTTCCCAGATAAATCAGCTCTTCTCTCCTTTGGGTTCCTATGTTAGGCTTTACTTACATTCAAAAAAATGACTACAACTGGACTAATTGTTTATTCACATATTTATCTGTTTCTCATGAAAAATTTGGGACCAGCAAGATTAAATTCAAACAATAAACCTTCATAAAAGTTAACAAATATATATTTAATAAATGTATGTTGAAGAAATGCTCAAAATATATTATTTATTTATAAGTTGGTTATCAAGGTCATTTCTCATGCCAAAATGCCTTAGGCTATGTTTCAGGATAATATTAAATTTTTATTAATGTAAAGGAGTAAAGTAGTAAACTCAAAATCAGTTAACTATTTTGAAAATATGAATAATTTCAAAAATTTCATTCTTAAGATAAAGGAATCCTTGAAAAATATCGAGAGTTTTACTTAACATTCAACTTATTACTATGGATCCCCTCTATGGCAAAGGACAGAGGGTTTATTAGGAAAGTCTGAGGAATCTTATTTTCTGTCATTCAAGGTCAAATGCCTGTTGGATAAATATTACAATCTAGACTCTCTGCCTTTCCCCTCCTATGTCAGGAAAATTTCACAAGTCATCAAGTTATTCAGATATACATCTTCATAGATTCTTATGCCAGTTAATACAGGTGAAATAGGAATATGAAGGACCATATAAAAACATATGGTCAAAGTTTCCCTCTACTTTTTATTCCAAGATGTAGGTTATTTTTTCAATTGACATATAAGATCATACACGTTTTAGGTATGCAACATAATGGTGTGATATTTGTATATATTGCAAGATTATCACCACAGTAATTCCAGTGTTAATTTCCTAGTGTGACCCATCATTACACACTGCTTCAAATTTTTCTTGTGGTGAGGACCTAAAATCTGCTCTCTTAGCAACTTTCAAGTATACAATACACTATTATTAACTATAGTCACCACGCTCTGTATTATATCCCTGTGACTTGTTTATAACGGGAAATCTGTATCCACTTCACCCATTCTGGCTCCCCAACCCAAACCCTGCCTCTGGAAACCACCCAACTGTTCTCTGTGTTTGTATTTTGTTGTTTGTGTTTATTGGTTTTTGATTCCTCATTTAAGTGAGATCATATAGCATTTGTCTTTATCTGACTTATTTCGCATAGCATAATGCCCTCAGGGTTCATTCATGCTATCACAGAGAGCAAGATTTCTTTATGGTAAGTCCATAACTAATACATTATGATTACTTGCATAATCCTGAGGATAATGTTGGTTAGCACCACACCCTGCTCACCCCTCATGGTGAACAAATTGTTGATAGTGGTATGATTCATGTAAGTTACCCTTTAATTGTTCCCTGTCTATTTGCTTGACGCCATTTTGCTACCTGGTCACCTGGACCTGACCCCCAGTGTCCAGTGCAAGAGCAAGCATCATTAGCACCTGGCCATGAGGTGGGACGTGGAACAGCTGCTATACTTTGGCAAAAACCATTACGACTATATAAAAATAAAACTGGAGTGAAGTAAATACAATTTTTACTAGAGAAACCTTATAGTATATTAGTTTTAAATCAAAAGTGCAATGCAGTGACTAAATTTTGTGGAATTTAATGCTTCACAATTGCTTGCTATTTCTTTCCTTGGCCATTTCAGTTCATGTGAAAAAGTTATTTTAAGAAATGAGTATCACTATTTATAAAAATACAAATCTATCGAAGATGCTATCCAAAATGGAAAAAAAAAAAAATTAAGATCATTGTCACTTTATAATTGGCAAAGCAAAGAACATCACACTAATAAAACTTAATTAAATCATTAAATATTTAAAATGAATTCCTAACTCTTGCTTATTTAATGGTTCTCTTTTATGTAGTTTAATCCCCATAATGAAGTCTATACATAAAGAAAATTCAAATGTAAAACCAATCTATGTAATGTATTCCTCTCAATCAAAAATTCCATTTCCTTTATCCTTCCTAAATTTAAATCATCTCAAAACACTACATCTCAATTTATATTTCACTCATATCAGAAAACACTTAATAAAATAGGGTTACAAATACATCACTTACAAAGTAGTTGCATCTTTAAATATAACTCATTCATTTCACATGTTTCATTTCATTTCACTAATAATGTATAATAATATTGTCCAATTTAGAATGAATGTCGTATTTCTGGTAGATGAGATATTGAATATTTACGAACTCCATTTTTAACATCACTCACGACCAATTATATAGATACATATAAGTCTTCAATATCCTTCAGAACGTATTTCTAACAGTGAGACATAGGAGTTTTACTTTGAATAAAAGGCAGAATTAGATACATAATTACCTTATTTAGTAAAAATACAATATATTGCCATATTACTACATGGATTTGTATACATCTATGGAGAAGGCAATGGCAACCCACTCCAGTACTGGCAAATCCCATGGATGGAGGAGCCTGGTAGGCTGCAGTCCATGGGGTCGCTAGGAGTTGGACAAGACCAAGCAACTTCACTTTCACTTTTCACTTTCATGCGTTGGAGGAGGAAATGGAAACCCACTCCAGGGTTCTTGCCTGGAGAATCCCAGGGACAGGGGAGCCTGGTGGGCTGCTGTCTATGGGGTCGCACAGAGTCGGACACGACTGAAGCAACTTAGCAGCAGCACATCTATAAGATAAGCACTTCTCCTGCATTATACTACATATTTTAAAATTTAAAACAAAATCAATAAATACCATAAGTAACCAAACACATCACACAATATACAAGCATATTCCTGGGTTGTTTTACCTGACCACATAAGAGTGGCAGACTGAGCATTTCCTCATTTCTTGGTTTATTCCCTTGTGGCTCAGCTGGTAAGGAATCTGCCTGCAATGTGGGAGACCTGGTTTTATCCCTGGGATGGAAAGATCCCCTGAAAAAGGGAAAGGCTACCCATTCCAGTATTCTGGCCTGGAGAATTCCATGGACTGTATAGCCCATGGGGTCACAAACAGTCAGACATGACTGAGTGACTTTCACTTGCACTACACTAAAACTGGGCTTCCCAGGGGACTAGGTGATAAAGAATCTACCTGGCAGTTCTGGAGACGCGAGTTCAGTCCCTGGGTCAAGATGATTCCCCTGCAGTGGGAAATGGCAACCCACGCCGGTATTCTTGCCTGGAGAATCCCATGGACAGAAGGAGCCTAGCAGCGTATCGTCCACAGAGTCACAATAGAGTTGGATAGGACTTGGTGACTAAGCGCGCATGCACTGCTCTAATGCTAGCATTATTCTGCTTTAGCAGGAAAAAGGAATTATAACCCTTACTGGACCCATAGTCTGGATAAGTAAGGAAATCTTTCTCCCTTCAAAACTTTCAAATGCCCTTTGAAAACAGAAAGGCTTTAGACTGCTCAGTCTGGAAGCCCAAACCCAAACTTTCTACTTTCAAGCCACTGATCTCACTTCTCTTTCATCTGACTACCGGCTTCTCTCACCATCCGGTTTGTTGCCTGAATCAAACACTGGAATCAGTTTACAACCATCCAAATCTGCCAGCTCTCCCTGACATCTTTTCAGTCTCTCCACGTGGCCTCCCAGTACTGGTCTCTCACTGCAGCTTCTCTGACACTCCGCACTGTCCCGGCAAGCAGCCTCCTCATCTCAACCTGGCTTGAGTGGGTATTCATTCCCTTCTCCAGCGATCTTCCTGACCCAGGGGTCGAACCCAGGTCTCCTGAATTTCAGGCAGATTCTTTACTCTCTAGCCACCAGGGAAACCCTGCCTCTCTCCTGGTTGTATTATATTAAGTTGGCCGAAGGGTTCGTTCTGGTTTTTCTATATCATCTTGCAAAAACCCAAATGATTTCCGGCCAATCCAATATTTTAAGGCCACTTAACAGCTTGTTTTAAACAAGCTGTTTTTTTTAGTCTTGTCTTTTCTTAGTCTTCTCAGTACTCTGCAGAAAAAGCAGTACTGCAGTACTTGGTACAGTACTTGCAGAGAAAGCAATAAAACCTTTCAGAGCAGGAGTAGTGTCTCAGAGCATAACGATCTGCCTCAGTGAAGTTCCTCTCCAAATGTACCACTTCAGTTCAGTCAGTCAGTTCAGTCGCTCAGTTGTGTCCGACTCTTTGAGACCCCATGGACTGCATGGACCACTTCAAGCTGCTGCTTTACTTTTTAAATGAACAATTAAAATACGAGAAGAGCCATACACAGTTTCTCCTGCTTTCATATGCTTAACAGGCACCGTAGTTATACCTAAGGCCGCGGTAGTTTAGATGTCTGGTTTACAATAAAAAAATTCATGATTTGTGGATAATGTTAGACTGGGCTTGCCTGGCAGATATGTTAGGAACAAAAATCCTGCTTTCATATTCTTCCTCAAATTTTCTCTAACTTCACACCTCCTTCAATGTTCACCATTCCTTAAGGATATGATCCAAATTTCTCAATGTGTCACACGAGTCCCCTGACAATCTGACTCTAAATTATTTTACACACCCCAACTACACAGCCAATGCTCCAGACAAGATGGACTATTAGGAACATTCAACTCTCAGCCGCTCTCTGGAAGAGCTCACTCATTCAAAGCCATGATTTTGACATGATAAGCCTACTACTCTAAAACTGCCCATTATTCAGCCATCTCTCAGATTTCAGCAAATAAGGAGATATGCTTTATGCCTAAGGCACTAGAAGGTAAGGAAGCATTATCAGGTAAACAGAAAAAAAAAGGTCAAAAGGGAAAGTTGTGAAATACTGAAGTGTTCAAGTGCGTCATTTCATAACTTTAAAGGGACTTCATACGCTCCCTGGGGCTTCCCTGGTGGCTCAGATGGTAAAGTGTTTGCCTGTAATGCGGAAAACCCAGGTTCAATCCCTGGGTCGGAAAGATCTCCTGAAGAAGGAAATGGCAACTCACTATAGTACTCCTGCCTAAAAAATTCCATGGCTGGAGGAGCCTGGTAGGCTACAGTCCATGGGGTCACAAAGAGTTGGACACGACTGAACGACTTCACTTTCTTTCTTTCTCATATGCTCCAGTTTTAGAAAATGAAAACATCGATTAAAATGTACATTATTATCTGTTTGTTCTTTAAACATTTATATAGAGTTTTATAAAGGGATAATAACCTTTGAATCTGCTGTTAAAAAAAATGTTTTAGATGTTTATATTTTTCTTGTATTATTCTGTTTCTGTCTCTTGTGAGGAAACTTACCACAGCAAAGGAAAAGGAAAGACTGCTATCGTGACATAGTATGAGTTTATTGTCCAAGATTAACCATTTCAACATATCACTATTACATTTATTATCTAATAATATCATTTCAATAAAGTATATTCTCATCTTACCTGATAGCTCAGTTGGTAAAGAATCCACCTGCAATGCAGCAGACCCCAGTTCAATTCCTGGGTCAGGAAGATCTGCTGGAGAAAGGATAGGCCAACCAATCCAGTGTTCTAGCCTGGAGAATTCCATGGACTGTATGGTCCATTGACATGTATAATCCATAGACATGTATATTCCATGGGGTTGCAAAGAGTCGGACATGGCTGAGTGACTTTCACTTTCCCTGTGGTATCAACATTTGATGCAAGCTTCCTAAATGTATTAAAGTTTCTATATCATGGGGAGGGATACTAAGAAAGCTTGGTTATAGTGCCTGTCATAAAAAATGATAAATGCATTTGTAAGAATTGTTATTGAGTTTCCAGGTCATGTCTGACTCTTTGTGACCCCATGGAAGGTTTGTGCTTATCTCCAGAAGTATCCTTCAAGTAACTGACTGGGCTATACTATCATTTAAACAAGAAGGCTGCATCAGCCAAACTTTAAATAATACATTCTCTAGGTCAAAGAAGGCATAAGCTCCTAAGATGTGGAATCAAAAGAAAAAAAGGATCAGTTTTGTGAAATCTCAAAAGATTTTTCAAGATTGAAAAATCTGTTTCAATTTCCTTTCATTCACTTAGATTTTTACATTTCCAAAATAAAGTTAAAGCTCCCGTATTTGTTATCTTGGACTGCTATAACAGAATACCATAGACTCAGTGCATTAAACAACAGAAATATATTTCTTCACAGTTTTGGGGCTGGACATCCCAGATCAGGGTGCCATAAGGTCATGTTCTGGTAAGGGTTCTGTCTTCCCAGCTTGGCTTCTCCCTGTGTCCTCACACGGTGGGGGGTCGGGAAGAGAGACAGACAGAGACAAAAGAGAAAACTCTCTGGTGTTTCTCCTCAAAAAGACACTAATCCTACTGTATTACTGTTCCACCCTATGAGCTCATTTAACCTTAATTAATCTTCATAAAGCCCTTTTTCCAAACATGTACTTTGGGAGTTGAGGGTTCAACACATGAATTTGGGGGAGACACATTCAGTCCATAACAATACCTGACATAAAGCACTTTGGGGAAGGGGCTGGGAAAAGGAAGCATGTTGAATCTTTGGCTCTTCAGTGTCCCTCTGGGCATTCTTCACGTGCACTCAGTAAATACACAATAAATGAGAACTGCACTACAGTGAACTATGTGGATGGAATGTGTTAAACAAAGCTGAATCCTGGCCATGGAAACAAATGATGACAATTCTTTAAATGCTACAAATGATTGTTATACGATTTGCAATGAATAAGTTTAGACCTAAAATAGAGGGTTGTTTTAGAATTGGAAACAATTATTCTCTTTCTGATGAAGTTACTTTGAAGGAGTGTGTAAACTTTTAGGTCAATCAAGGAGTCCACAGTAGAGCAGACAAAAAATAAAAAAAAAATAGTGCTCAATGTTTCTATTAAATTCCATAGTCCTTTATATTCACTAGCTTTTCTTTCATCCTCCATTAAGTCTTTTTAACTAATTTATTTTTATTGAAGGATAATTGCTTCACATAATTTTGCTGTCATCCTCCATTTTTGACTGTCATCTTTTTTCCAAATCTCCCAAGTAATCTCTTTAAATGTTCACAACTTCCACTAAATATTAGTTTTCCTCTATCCATGTGTTAGCTAGTTTTTGTTGTTCTTAGTCTCAGTCCATTGCTTAGTGTTTCCTAGAATTTTGTGCCGTGTCTTTCTAACTACTTTGTCACCATCACCAACATTGTATTCTGCATCAACAGTGAACACGAAGCTGTAGGTGTGTGGATTCACAGGTTAGTCAAAGAAAAGTTATAACTTTATAACTCCTATTAAGAGAGCATATTGGTCCCAACCTCAGTAAACAAGAGATGAAATGTTTATAAATTATCTCTATAAACAAGTGTTTATAGATATAATGGAAAGAAAAAGTAGGAAAAAGAATGACTTTCAAATTTTTATGTGATCTTCAGAAAAATTAGACATCTATCAAATGTGTTTATATTCTGGTAATGGGTTCATTTATTGAATGCCCAAATAACTCTAACTCTGAATTTGCTTGATCACTTCCAGAATAAACAGTATGCCCAGGGAAGAGACTTAAATCTCTTCAACAGTTGCCATACCTCCTCCCTCCCCACCCCTCAAAACAAATGAGCAACTGAGCAGACAGAGGTGACTCTTTTTGTCCAGTTTATCACTCAAGCAACCGAGACAGTACACTTATGTTACCAAGCTTCATATCGTTAGAGGTTACGGTAACCACTCATGCAGAGAAAAGTGGAAGAAAAACAAGCAATCAAAGAGAAATTACTTCTGCAGTTGATAAACTATGAATAAAATCAAGTGATGGCTAAATATCTGTAGCAGCAAAATAAATAACCAATCTATAAATTGCCCATACAGTATAAACTAAGATCTTATATTTTATTTTACAGCTTTTACCACCTTCAAAAAATTTGGCATGCACATAGGAATAACAAAGAGTTTTTTAGGTCAACTGCTCTGAGTAAATATCACATGTTACCAAGCACACTGAAGTATACTTATTTTAAGAGATTGTTTCTTATGGTTGCATAGGATGAAATCCTTCTGAGGTGGGTGCTCATTTTGCTGGTCTCCTGGAATGACTCTTTGCATCACCTAGTCACAGAGCTGCAGGATATGAAAGGAGCCTCAAATGCTCTTCCATCAAAGGCCAAAGAGATTGAGGAAGACAACAAAGTACTTCAGGAAGGCATGGAAACTATAACTGGCCAGGTGAGCAGCCTCCTGAAGGCTTCCTTGCTTTTCTCATGAACGAAAGAGGTGACCTCTGTAATAAGGAATGTGTTATGAGATTTCTCACTTAGTAAGAACAAGATTCAGGCCTTCTATATTCTGGATTGCTATTACAGGAAGCAAAAGCCTAGTCATTCATAGTCATAGATTCTCCTGTCAGTGGATTAGAATTCCACTGCAATTTTTGACAGGTGCAGCCTTCCCTGAATTGCACACAATTCCACCAAAACTGTGCCTCTTCCTGGTCACAGGTGACTGAAATGTTTTCGAGGGTAAGAGAACTACAGAATAATTTCCAAGATAAATGCTTTCTTGAAAGTATATCCCAGGACATTCATTAGTGAAATTCCACTATTTTCTTTGTCATCCTCAAACCAAAAGAGAGAGAGGGAAACAAGAAGAGAGAAAGTCAAAACTAAACTCATACTTGAGTTCTGCTTCTAGTTTTTAGATTACTAATAGATATCTGATGTGCTGGCTATAAAACACATGTCTAGGGAATTTCATGTCTCTTCCCATAATCTTAATTTGATAATTGGATGGAACAAAGAAGAGCAAATACTAATAAAACTCATAATTTATTATCTTTTGGTGCTTAGATTCATCCTGGAGTCAAGGAAAACGTGACTACTCCTTGTGATCAGGACTCCCATCGCTGCAGTCAAAAGATGAAGATGGCCACCAAACCACTTTGAATAACCTGCCCTAGTGCCTGTGCATGGATACAAGTAAGATTAACACTTACCTCAGGCATCTGAATTGCTGAACCATCTACAAGAAGTGCTAAGCCCATATCCCTCACGTGAACTTCTGAGACAGTTTTTAGTGATCCATCCCATAGCAAATTTCTTTGAGTTTTGCATCTTTTTCATGCGTGCCTGAGTGCAATGGATCTCATCTTTAAAAAATTAAAAAATAATCTGTAGAGATGTCAAAATCTAAGAAGGCAATTTTTCAATGTTTCTTACTTTCATTTAAGAGAAAAATCAAAAGAAAATCCATCCTTACCATTGACAGAATGAAGTTCTGATGAAAATTTGTCACAGATAGGAGAAGCTGGCATTACAAAGAAGACCATTAACAGCTTACTTTAGAATCCTAGCAAGTTATTCTGGGTCAGCTTATTAGATAATGATTCATTATGTTGGTTATCTTACCAAGAAAACTGAATTCTCAGGATTCTTTATGAAAGTCAGCCATGTACTATTAGCCAAGTTTCAGAGTGTTACAACAGACAATAAAAGTACTTTGCACCTGGGTACCCAAATAGCATGAAGTTTACAGAACTGTCTAAAGACTGTTAGGATTCTGTCTTAGTCCTTCTGGGTTGCTGTAACAAAATAACAGATTTATAAACAATAGAAATGGATTTGCACAGTCTGGTCAGGCAGGGTCCTTTCTAGTCCCACATTTCTTACTGTATCCTCACATGGGGGGAAGGGTTAGGAAGCTCTGTGAGTCTCTTATACATAAAAACACTTATCTCATTCAGGAGGTTCTGTCCTTATAACTCCATCACCTCCCAAAGGCCCCACTTAAGAACACCACTTAAGAGATGATGCCAAGCAAAGTGCAACAGTGTATTGAAGTACAGCTAGGAGCCATCTGAATGTGAGAGCAAGGAGTTTTTGGATTAACACAGTTGCAATGGCTTTATGATGGAGTTCATGCAAATATAGGAAGACAGCATATCTGTCAATTCATTTAGGATTACGTATCTCCTACATCCTGGACAAGGCAACTGAGATATTAATACATGTAGTATTTAAGGTATCAGTGAATAATCAAGTCTGACCAAAACACAAGTGTTCATTTTTTTAACAGACACGTGATACCTCTCGTTATATGGTCCCAAGATACGCTGTTAAAATGGAGAAAATCTTGTAAGGATTGCTTGTGTATTAGGGAGCATCATTTATGTCAGTTTGGAGAGTTTGTACTTATTCTACAAAGCAACAGGAAACCAGGAAATTTTAGTGCAAGAGTATAGTATGTCCAGAATTATAAAAGAGAAAGATTAACCTGGATTGTGGTCTTGTGGGTAATGGGGTTGGTAGACAAAAACAAGCAGCCCAATAAGCTTGGACTATTATGACACTGAGAGAAGGCAATGGCACCCCACTCCAGTACTGTTGACTGGAAAATCCCATGGATGGAGGAGCCTGGTGGGCTGCAGTCCATGGGGTCGCTAAGAGTCGACAGGACTGAGCGACTTCACTTTCACTTTTCACTTTCATGCATTGGAGAAGGAAATGGCAACCCACTCCAGTGTTCTTGCCTGGAGAATCCCAGGGACAGGTGAGCCTCGTAGGCTGCAGTCCATGGGGTCACACAGAGTCAGACACGACTGAAGCGACTTAGCAGCAGCAGCAGTATTATGACACTAAAGGAAAATCAAAAGGGCTCTGCCAAGGGAAAAGAAGCAAAGGTTGTGAGAGATACAGGGAAAGAAATAGGCCTTGACCATACAGCAGGAATGAGGCAAATATGAGTCAAAAATGCATCCAAAAACACGGGACAAGATGAGTAAATAAATGACAGGAAAGTAAGAGATAAGAGATAAAGAGGTAAATTAAGGTTTTTGTCCAAAAGCATCTGAATTTTACTTTACTGTATTTCATCAAATTAGTACCAGAAATAAATTTTTAAAAAGTTAAGTTACTGCAGCAAATCATAGAAATAAGCACTCGAGAGCTTCTTCTAGACAGTATCAAATACCAGAACCAAAGCATCACTACTCAGTGATAACAAGCAGTAAGTCACTTGTCACTTTCAACACTCGCGTAAGACATGCATTGTAAAGCATAGAGGGTTAATACAAATAAAATGTAAACAGTCTATCCCTTTACAGAACCAGCCTGACCCAAAACCTAAACAAAATGTAAGTAATGCTCTCATTAAACATGTGTCCACTTTCTCCAAGCGTTTCTCATTCCTTTTGCCAGAATCCACTCTTGTTTACAGTCGTCCCTCCCTAGTCTTACTCTCAGCAGATGGTCAGCTAATCACTAATCAAATAAATAATTAAAAAGTGTTCACTTTTAAGATGTTGAAAGACTCTTGAAACTGGAAAGCTTTATAATCCCCTGGTCAAGCAGATGGTCAGGTGAGCAGATGTGACTTCTTTGACTACTGGAGCTGTTTATTGCTGCCATGTGGCAATCTTGCATATGTACTAAGTTGCTTCAGTCATGTCTAACACTTTGTGACCCCATGGACTGTAGCCTGCCAGGCTCCTCTGTTCGTAGGATTCTCCAGGCAAGAATACTGGAGTGGGTTGCCGTGATCTCCTCCAGGGGATCTTCCTGACCCATGGATCGAACCCAAAATCTCTCGAGTCTCCTGACTTTGGCAAGTGGGTTCTTTTCCACAGGTGCCACCTGTGGCAATCTTACCTGCATAGAAAGGCAACATGTGTTGGACAGATCCAGAACTTCCAGGGTAAAGGATGTAGAACCCCATGTGAACTACATAAACCCAGATCTGCCACTCGATGTTTTCAGTCATCCAATAAGTGCCTTATGTTTTTCCCACTTGTGTTTGGGTTTCTGTCAATTGCAACAGAAACTATTCTTTGTAATATACATGGACTGGAAAGAATAGTAAATGGCATTTCATTTCATAAGTTTTCAGTAGAAAAAATGATGATATTTGATTTAAAACTTTTTCATAAATTTAAAATAACCATGTATTCCTATTACAACTCCTAACTTAATTGGGTTTAAACTTGATTACTGTTAATTACAAATTCTAACATAGAATAAAAACAAATACCAGTTTATGGTTAGATGTGGTTAGTATGGTAACTCTGAAGAAAAGTTACAGACTATCAGCTAACTGCCAGATGTAAAAAAAAAAAAAAAAAGATCTGAAAAGAATGCCATGTGTCTAATCTTCTAAAAGGGGAAAACTAAGGTTGAACAAAGAATTTAGTATATGATACAGTGTGGTGTGCTGTGTACTGTGCCTAGTTACCTCCGACTCTTTGTGACCCTGTGGACCCCGCCAGGCTCATCTATCCATGGGGGTTCTCCAGGCAAGATACTGGAGTGGTTGCTATGCCCTCCTGCAGAGGATCTTCCCAATCCAGGGATGGAATTCAGGTTTCCTGTATTGTAGGAGGATTCTTTACCAGCTGAGCTAATAATACAGTGTGATATTATTTAGAAAATTCATCTGAAATAGTAAGAAAAAATAAGATATCGGTTGCATTAGTTTCGACAATAGAGATGAACACTCCTGCTTAATTATTTAATTTACTGTGGAGAAATTAGATTTGGAAAGGATTAAAATCAGGCCAAATATTTATCCAATTTCTTCAAAAATAGTTTCTTTTAAGAATCGTTTGTCTTTCAATTCCATATCTAAGATCAAGCTCAGGGAAGAGACATATTTCTTTATTATTTCTGCCACTAAAAATTATTCTAATTTGGCTAGACTTCCATTCTTTGTAGTTCAGACACATCCATAGTAGTGGACAGCAAAGAATGCTTCTTTAAATACTGTCACATGCCAGTACCATTCAAAGAAATGCCCAAGGTGTCACCAACTGAATCCCAGGTGAACTGCTAACGCTTTACCTGGAAAAGCTATGAAATGATAGCTACCAGAAGCTACTGCCTAGGACAATAAAAATGAATTCTGAACAATTCTGAGCTCATCTTTATTGTATTAGGTAGTTTCCATTTGCAAGAGGAAGAAAACAATTTCTACTGAAAGAGAACAGGATCTATTGAGAGTCCACTTTCTAAAGGAGACTCAAAAAAAAAAAAAAGGTATTTCTGGATGCACAATACATATAATCTCAACAGCAGTAAGATAGGACTCTTTATTGTACACCATACTGTGCCAACAATATGACGTAAATATTCCCCAAAAGCCTATTTTTAATGTCCTATCAAAAAAATCATTTTCTTACCCTTTATTTTTATTTTTCTCTACCTAATTGTTCTGCTTACTCAAAGTTTCTATTACCTCATAACTTTGGCAAAGTCCATCATATCTTTCCAGCTGATTTCATTTAACTTTGGTACCTGCTGCTAAATGACTCATTCCCCCAGAAGTTCTTAGTTCAAGAGAATCTCACTAACTGAGCTCATCGTTTGTGAGTCAGACCACATCACAGTTTCCTCATCAGCCATTGGATTGACTGTTCTTTCATCCAGTTGGGGATGACTAAGATGGTGGATATTGTGCAGGAAGATTTTTGTGAGGCAGCTTATCCTGGGAAGGAGTTAAGCTTACCAGGATAAGTTCTCTGTGCATCCGTGGAGAACAAGGCACTTACATGATATAGATTAGGTCAGTAGAGCCGGTTAGCAGAGGCTTCACATGCTGCAGTCCACAGAGTCACAAAGAGTTGGATACGACTAGGCTACTGAACAACAACCAGTAAAGCAAACATCGTCCCCAGCACAGCTGCAAAGCTGCGCCCATCTAACCCATTCCATCTATCACATGCATTGTACATAGGCCCATATCATGCAAATAGAATGCTGTGCTGTGTATCAGTTTCATCTCCTGCCTCTGAAAGTGGTGTCTAAAGGACCTATCAAAAGTTCTTGATGGTCTTGGAGTCTACTGGATAATTCTTGATTCTACAGAACTAAGAATTTATTCTTTTAAGTTCTGATAGTGTCATGCACAGATGGAAGTAAAGATACAAAAAAAACACCTTGATTATATTCTACATGTTTCATGCTCAAGGGCTTCCCTGGTGGCTCAGAGGGTAAAGAATCTGCTCTCAATGCGGGAGACCCAGGTTTGATGCCTGGGTTGGGAAGATGCCCTGGAGAAAGAAATGGCACCCCACTACAGTACTCTAGCCTGGAAAATTCCATGGATGGAGAAGCCTGGTAGGATGCAGTTCATGGGGTTGTGAAGAGTCAGACACAACTGAGCGACTTCTCTTTCACTTTTTCATGCTCAAATATACCCAAACAAGACCTGGATTTTCCCCAGTCCTTTTATTTATTCTGTGTCTCAATAAAGATGCCAAGTGTAAAAACAAAGGTACCTTTAGTGCATTAAAGACATTTAGTAGTCATCCAATGCCAATATTTTCTCTTTGACTAGTGATCAAGAATATTTTATAGGAAAATAGTAGAGATATCCACTCTAATTGTTAATAAAAATTCACTGACATGAAATAGATTTGAGAAAAAAACTTAAAGCTAGACCCACTCAGTCTGTATGGTGAATACATGACATGAGAATACAGTCTCAATGACCTTTTCACTGTCTCCGCTGAATTGACTTCGATATGGTTCCTTTCATCTTCATGTAGGAATGAACAAACCACCTCCCATGGAGACCGAGACTTACATGAGGTCTGTCCCTTGCTAAGATCTTCAATCAATAGAAAGGTCATGAAAGCTGCATACTGATCACATTCTACACCTTTTCACCCAAGCCCCGGTGGAAGCCAGGATTAATGAGACTGATAAACTCTGATTTATCTTTTAGGACAGTTAGAGAAAAACACCCCATTGTGACCATTCAAGGCCAATAGGAAAAGCCATGGTAACCCTCTCTTACCTGGCTCTTGTTCCAAAGACAATTTTGAAACCAACAGGCAATGGCAAATGTGCAAACATTCCTTTTTTTCACTTCCCTGGAATGAGAAGGGGACACCATCAAAAGTCAAAATTTCCAGAATAAAGTGATTGATCAAAGGTTACTGGAATGCTTTTAAACTTATTACCAATAAAGTATTTTTATCCATATTCTCATTGGGACAATTTTATGTTCAAATGACCCATTTATGTTTCATTGTATCTCTAATGTTTCTTTTATTTCTTCAACTTGGCTGAAAATACCAGTCAGTCAAAATGTTCAAAATACTTGGGACAAAGAAAAATCCCAGTTTGACCGAAACTCAGTAGATGTATGTTGTTTGTTCATAATGAAAAACATTTGACATAGGAGAAAAATGTCTCCCCAAAAATGTCCATGACCAAATTCCTAGAATCTGTGACTATGCTATCTTCTATGGAAAAAGGGACCTTGTAGATTGTGACTAAATTAGAATTCTTCAGAAATTAACCCAGATTTACTGCACAGCACCAATATGATTGCAAACTCAGGCCCCATAAATTAAAAAAGGGTGGCATAAGAGTCAAAGGCTGGGAAGGAGTTGTGACAACAGAAGAAAAGGGAGTAATATAAATACTGGTTTTTAAGATAGAGCCAAGGAAGGAGAGGAGCTTATAGAAGCTGGAAAAAGACAAGGAATTCTCCCCTATAACCTCCAGAAGGAATGCAGCCCTGTAAAAGCCTTAACTGTAGACCAATGAGACCCATGTGAACTTCTGACACCCAGAACTGTAAATTAATAAATATTTCTAGTTTTGATCCCTGAATTTGTGCTGACTTGGTACAGAAGCAATAGGAATCTAATGTGTGTGCTTAGTCGCTTAGTCATGTCTGACTCTTTGCAACACCATGGACTGTTGCCTGCCAGGTTCCTCTATCCATGGAAATTCCCAGGCAAGAACACTGGAGGAGGTTTTCATTTCCTCTGCAGGGGATCTTCCCAAACCAGGGATTGAACCCAGGACTCCTGCCCGCATTGCAGGTGGATTTTTTTTTTTTTTTTTTTTTAATTGTCTGAATCACCAGGGAAGCCTAAGAGTACTGGAATGGATAGCCTATCCCTTCTCCAGGGTATCTTCCTAACCCCAGGAATTGAACCAGGTCTCCTGCATTGCAGGCAGATTCTTTACCAGCTGAGCTACCTGGGAAGCCCCTAGGAATCTTAGACATGGTCTAATAATTTTATTATTAAATCATTGTAAGGAATCTATGCAACCATAGGTAATAGACTAGTTTATCAGATCAGATCAGATCAGTCGCTCAGTTGTGTCCAACTCTTTGCGACCCCATGAATCCCAGCATGCCAGGCCTCCCTGTCCATCACCATCTCCCGGAGTTCACTCAGACCCACGTCCATCAAGTCAGTGATGCTATCCAGCCATCTCATCCTCTGTCGTCCCCTTCTCCTCCTGTCCCCAATCCCTCCCAGCATCAGAGTCTTTTCCAATGAGTCAACTCTTTGCATGAGGTGGCCAAAGTACTGGAGTTTCAGCTTTAGCATCATTCCTTCCAAAGAAATCCCAGGGCTGATCTCCTTTAGAATGGACTGGTTGGATCTCCTTCAGAATGGACTGGTTGGATCTCCTTGCAGTCCAAGGGACTCTCATCAGTCTTCTCCAACACCACAGTTCAAAAGCATCAATTCTTTGGCACTCAGCCTTCTTCACAGTCCAACTCTCACATCCATACATGACCACAGGAAAAACCATAGCCTTAACTAGACGAACCTTTGTTGGCAAAGTAATGTCTCTGCTTTTGAATATGCCATCTAGGTTGGTCATAACTTTCCTTCCAAGGAGTAAGCGTCTTTTAATTTCATGGCTGCAGTCACCATCTGTAGTGATTTTGGAGCCCAGAAAAATAAAGTCTGACACTGTTTCCACTGTTTCCCCATCTATTTCCCATGAAATGGTGGGACCAGATGCCATGATCTTCGTTTTCTGAATGTTGAACTTTAAGCCAACTTTTTCACTCTCCTCTTTCACTTTCACCAAGAGGCTTTTGAGTTCCTCTTCACTTTCTGCCATAAGGGTGGTGTCATCTGCATATCTGAGGTTATTGATATTTCTCCCAGCAATCTTGATTCCAGCTTGTGTTTCTTCCAGTCCAGCGTTTCTCATGATGTACTCTGCATAGAAGTTAAATAAACTTTTCCTATTTGGACAAGTCTGTTGTTCCATATCCAGTTCTAACTGTTGCTTCCTGACCTGCATACAAATTTCTCAAGAGGCAGATCAGGTGTTCTGGTATTCCCATATAGCCCATTGTTAAAATGATTATTAAAAATATTAATTGACCACTCCTTACTTTTCAAAAAACTAGGCCACCTTTGGACTCAGTGAAGACCCATGACTAAAATATCAAAGTATTTCCTTCTTATACTCAACCTGACCCATATTATCTGCTTAAAAAAAAGTATTTGCAGCTTTATCATTTTGAAAAAATAATCTAGTGATATAAAATTAAGCCCTATTAATAGAAATCCCAGAGATAAATCCACATACTTATGGATACCTTATCTTTGACAAAGGAGGCAAGAATATACAATGGATTAAAGACAATCTCTTTAACAAGTGGTGCTGGGGAAACTGGTCAACCACTTGTAAAAGAATGAAACTAGAACACTTTATAACACCATACACAAAAATAAACTCAAAATGGATTAAAGATCTAAATGTAAGACTAGAAACTATAAAACTCCTAAAGGAAAACATAGGCAAAACACTCTGACATAAATCACAGCAGGATCTTCTATGACCACCTCCCA
The DNA here is from genome assembly GCF_003369695.1 of Bos indicus x Bos taurus. Lineage (NCBI taxonomy): Eukaryota > Metazoa > Chordata > Mammalia > Artiodactyla > Bovidae > Bos > Bos indicus x Bos taurus. The sequence goes on along the minus strand of NC_040098.1, from coordinate 35,559,993 downwards.
GAGTAATGGAAATAACAGCAAAAATAAACAAATGGGACCTAATTAAACTTAAAAGCTTTTGCACAATGAAGGAAACTCTAAGCAAGGTGAAAAGACAGCCTTCAGAATGGGAGAAAATAATAACAAATGAAGCAACTAACAAAGAATTAATCTCAAAAATAAACAAGCAGCTCATGCAGCTCAATACAAGAAAAATAAATAACCCAATCAAAAAAAAAATGGACCAAAGAACTAAACAGACATTTCTCCAAAGAGGACATACAGATTCCTAACAAACACACGAAAAGATGCTCAACATCACTCATTATCAGAGAAATACAAATCAAAACCAAAATGAGGAAACATCTCACATCAGTCAGAATGGTTGCTATCAAAAAGGCTACAAAAAATAAATGCTGGAAAGGGTGCAGAGAAAAGGGAACCGTCTTACACTGTTGGTGGGAATGCAAACTGGCACAGCCACTATGGAGAACAGTGTGGAATTTCCTTAAAAAACTGGAAATAGAACTGTCATACAACCCAGCAATCCCACTGGTGGGCACACACACTGAGGAAACCAGAATTGAAAGAGACACATGTACCCCAGTGTTCATCACAGCACTGTTTACAATAGCTAGGATTTGGAAGCAACATAGATGTCCATCAGCAGATGAATGCATAAGAAAGCTGTGATACATATGCACAATGGAATATTACTCAGCTATTAAAAAGAATGCATTTGAATCAGTTCTAATGAAGTGGATGAAACTGGAGCCTATTATACAGAGTGAAGTAAGTCAAAAATAAAAACACCAATACAGTATATTAGAGCATACATATGGAATTTATAAAGATGGTAATGATGACCTTATATCAGTTCAGTTCAGTTCAATTGCTCTGTCATGTCCTACTCTTTGTGACCCCATGAACCACTGCATGCCAGGCCTCCCTGTCTATCACCAACTACCGGAGCATACCCAAATTCATGTCCATTGAATTGATGATACCATCTAACCATCTCATCCTCTGTTGTCCCATTCTCCTCCTGCCTTCAATCTTTCCCAACAGGGTCTTTTCAAATGAGTCAGCTCTTCACATGAGGTGGCCAAAGTAATGGAGTTTCAGCCTCAACATCAGTCCTTCCAATGAACAACCAGGACAGATTTCCTTTAGGATGGACTGGTTGGATCTCCTTGCAGTCCAAGGCACTCTCAAGAGTTTGCTCCAACACCACAGTTCAAAAGCATCAATTCTTCAGTGCTCAGCTTTCTTTATAGTTCAACTCTCACATCCATACATGACTACTGGAAAAACAATAGACTTGACGAGATGGACCTCTGTTGACAAAGTAATGTCTCTGCTTTTTAATATGCTGTCTAGGTTGGTCATAACTTTCCTTCCAAGGAGTAAGTGTCTTTTAATTTCATGGCTGCAGTCACAATCCACAGTGATTTTGGAGCCCCCCAAAATAAAGTCAGCCACTGTTTCCACTGTTTCCCCATCTATTTGCCATAAAATGATGGGACCGGATGCCATGATCTTAATTTTCTGAATGTTGAGCTTTAAGTCAGCTTTTTCACTCTCCTCTTTCACTTTCAACAAAAGGCTTTTTAGTTACTCTTCACTTTCTGCCATAAGGGTGGTGTCATCTGCATATCTGAGGTTATTGATATTTCTCCTGGCAATCTTGATTCCAGCTTGTGCTTCTTCCAGTCCAGCGTTTCTCATGATGTACTCTGCATATAAGTTAAATAAGCAGGGTGACAACATACAGCCTTGACATGTTCCTTTTCCTATTTGGAACCAGTCTGTTGTTCCATGTTAGTTCAAATTGTGGCTTCCTGACCTGCATACACGTTTCTCAAGAGGCAGGTCAGGTGGTCTGGTATTCCCATCTCTTTCAGAATTTTCCACATTTTATTGTGGTCCACAAAGTCAAAGGCTTTGGCATAGTCAACAAAGCAGAAATAGATGTTTTTCTGGAACTCTCTTGCTTTTTCAATGATCCAGAAGATGTTGGCAATTTGATCTCTGGTCCTCTGCCTTTTCTAAAACCAGTTTGAACATCTGGAAGTTCATGGTTCATGTAATGCTGAAGCCTGGCTTGGAGAATTTTGAACATTACTTTACTAGCGTGTGAGATGAGTGCATGGTGGTGGATGGTACAGAAGGGAAGTGAGGTGCTGATGTTTCTTTTCTACATTATTTCTTCACCATATTTTTAACCCTTTCAGTGCCATGGCTATCTTGCACTCTGACTTACAGATAGAGTTATAGTGCAGAGATGCACCTTGAAGTGACTCCAGTTCCAAAATGAGAATTCTTCAAAAGTGGAGAAAGTTACCCCAATGTGCAAGGGCCAAGTAGGTATACACCTTCCCTTGATCAGGCTTTCAGGCAAAAGAACTTCAGGCAAACCATTGATCTTGAGATTTATCTGAGCATGGGGCACAATTTAAATTTGTTCCATGCAATATTCTTCAACCAGAACCTGTTGTGTCAGGTAAACTGTCTCTGGGACAATTATGTTGAAATATTTCTTTTTATAGCATATTGGCTTTAGCAAGTTTGGGGATAAATTCCTTATTATTAATAAAAGGAGGGGTTGTCTGAAAAATAGTGAAGCTTTGCCATCACTATGGAGAGAACATTTTATTAACAGTCTTTATGTGAGATAAGTGTATTGTAAGTGTAATTAGGTAGAGATATTACCAAAGTTGTCGTCATGGTCTCCTCCCTCAGGAGCAATGCAGTTTACAAAGCAAGATGATATTCCATCTTTATATAATAGCAATTATGAGAAACGTTATCTATAAGAATCATGAAGGAAATTTTGAGAGGCAAAGCAGTCATTAGATTAAAAATCTAACATGTTCATAAACTTACAACCAGTATTTCTACTTGAGAGAACATATTTAAAAAGATTAGAAATTTATGCACATATATGATTATTACTGTGTTCACTGTAATAGTGAAATTGTGCAAATGATCTTTATGTCTAAACAGTAAGATATTTAAGTAACTAAAGTACATCCATATACTGGGATAATTCAAAACCATTGAAACATGTCTTAAATGATCATTCACACATGACAAATGCACTTGATATATTGCCAAGTTAAGACAAATCAGATTGCAATACATTCAAATTAACCTCAATTTTGTAAAAAGTCTCTCTGAGTGTTGATTTCTTCTTAGAGAGGTTTAAGCAGAAATAAACCAAATATTAACTGGGTTTCTCTGCTGTGAAATTTTGGGTGATTCTATCTTCTTTATTTTTCTTTTCTATATTCTGCTATTTTTTTCAACATGTAACAATACTTCAAATGTATTTTAAACAAATGAAACATTCAACTGGAAGTAGTTTTTAAGATAGCCTGATGGAAAAAAAGAAATAGACTCAGGTAGGAATTATGTTTTGAAGTAACGGAGGCTTAAAGGTATCAGGATGTTGATTAAGGAATTGGCCATTGAAAAGGAGATTTGGAGAGGGAAATTGCAAAGGGAAAATTTAACCAAATTACTCAGTGAAAAGTTAGCCACATGCTTAAAATATTAATCACTGAACATTTATTTTTAAATAGAGAAGGAAATGGATAAATTTCCAATTTCTGGTTTTGTCCCAAATCATCCACTTGAGTTAGTTGGATAGTTTTAAAATCTCTGGACTTTCTAATTAACTTAAGATCAAGGACTAAAGTACTTTTTTATTGGGAAGTTCTCTGAAGTAGCCATCATGGAGCCTCGCTCAAAGTGATTTGTAATTCCTGTGTGTGAATTTCATCATTGGAAAAACTGTTACATCATCCATGTGTCCATAATTGAAGAGTTCTGATGTTGGCTAGGAACTTGGGTTAAAGTGACTGGTTTCTCAACCCTGTTATATATTCAGTAGTAAGTACCTTTCATCTTCTTAAATTATGCTTTATGAAAGTGAATACACCAAGTCCCCTACACAGGAATGAGTTCAGTTCCCAGAGTGCATTTGTAGTCAAATTTGTCCACAAGTCCAACGAAATTGTACCCAAGTTGAAGCCCAGGTACTCAACTAACACAGTCCGATATACAGTACTGTAATGCAATAGGTTTATAATACTTTTCTCACAAATGATATGTAGAAAACAAACACATAAAACAAACATTTTTAATCTCACAGTACAGTGCTTTGGAAAGTTCAGTAATGCAGTACAACATCTGGCATATAGGGGCTGGCATCCAGTCAACAGGCAAGAAGGTTTACCGATGAGGGGAGCGAGAGGGGATGGGAGACGACAAAGCTGAAGGATCATTTGCAATAGGAGATGGAGTGCAAGCTGCAATTTTTCTCACACCTGACATGGATGGAGAACACTTTCACATCTTTGAAAATTCGCAACTTGAACTTTGTAGGGGAACTATATAGGGGACTTATTCTAGATGTAGGACTAATTAAATATTTATAAAACAGTCAGCTATACTAGTAGAAATACATATACTATTTTAATTCAAACCCTTTAGAGTACATAAATATGGATTAAAAAAGAGAGCCAACGAGTCAACGAATGTACACTTTAGAGATGGCTCTGTACAACATTTCATGTACATTAAAATGAATTTAGTGTATTTTAAGGTCTATTTCAAATATTCAGTGCATAGAGTTTTGTTTTTTAAAAAACAGGAATATAATAAATACTGTGCAGAGATTCTGAATGCCCACAGTTTATAATTATCTCAAAGAATCTTCACCCCAGGCCACCTGGAGGCTAAATTTTAAAGTAAGAAAAGTTTGCATTTACCATTTCTTTCCTTATTACCTTTCATTTTTAGGAATGAATCTATTCCTCCAGTCCCTGAGCTAACCTACACTCTCATCCACAGCCTTTCCTTCTTACCTCCAAAATAGTTTGTCTACTGCTCGGGCCGTGGTGCCATGCTTTCCTGACAGTCCTGATGTAAGATTCATTGCTCCACCCTCCTGAGTCCCAGCCATTGTTCTCTGTTTGAAATGGGATTATTCACATATTGAGTGATTACTCCTCACCACCAACCATGCATAAAACATGATGTATGGTCTTTAGCACTTACACACTCCACAAAGGATCAGAAGTTGCCCGATATTAAAATGCCATCTTAGCTACATAGACCAGCTTTGAGTGTAAAAATGAGAAACTTTCTTCTGGTGGTTACAGCTGAATATCCCTGATGGGATTCCATATATGTGAAGTAGATAACTTTAATCAAAATGTCATGGGAGCCTATAATACTTTGGCCAGTTTAACTGATATTACTTTCCTCTGTCAAAATGAGCTTCAATTGCCCCAGACATCACAGGTGATGTTCACTTTCCTTTATAGTAAATCCCTTACATACAAATCTGCAAGTTGTGAACTTTCAAAGTGCAAACATGCCCAGAAAAGTAACAGAAACAAGAGGACAAATAAATAACTGAATAACCAAAGAGATTCATGACACAGGAAATGGAAGAAGATTTTCTTTATTTGAGTGGGCACTGCTGGTCTTAGAGGCATAGGACTCGAACAGAGAATGGTACACGAAAGTTGCAGCAGCTGTTCAAAATGCAGTCTAGTGATATGTGTCATCAATGCTGAAAGAAAAAAAAGAACTACTACACACTCATCACTGGATCATTTTTTCCAGAGGGTGGAAAGTAAAGAAAGTGAAGACTCTCAGTCATGTCTGATTCTTTTCAACTCCATGGACTGTAGGCTCCCAGGTTCCTCCATGCATAGGATTTTCCAGGCAAGAGTACTGGAGTGGGCTGCCATTTCCTTCTCCAGGGGATTTTTCTGACTCAGGGATTGAACCCTGGTCTCCCGCACTGCAGGCAGACTCTTTACTGTCTGAGCCATCAAGGAAGCAGATAGAATTGAATCCAGCCAGGAACCGGAACTGTGTCATCAACATCCAGCATGAGTGCGATTGCAGCGTCCCCACTGTTTCCCATTGCTCACAATCCTTCAGCTCTACCATCTCCCACCTCCTCTCCCTCCTCCAGTCAGTAGCTTGTCTTGCCTGCTCACTCCATGCCAGCCCTTGTATGCCAGCTGTTGTACTGTATTTTTCAAGGTCCTGTACTGTAAGATTAAACATTTTTTCTTTATTTTTTTGTGCTTGTTTTTATGTATTATTTGCATGAAAAATATAAGCCGATTACAGTACAGTCTATTATAGCCGATTGTGTTAGTTGTTTACCTACGTTAACTTCATTGGACTTATAAATAAGTTAGACTTATGAGTGCACTCTTGGATGAAACGTGTTTGTATGTAGGGAACTTACTGTACTTTCTTACCATTCTTCCCTTCACTGGCTTTTTCTCCTGCAGTTAAGGCAAAGCGAACCCAGGAGATCAAGACATCATTCCATTTATTGTCTTTTCCCTCATCATTGTTTCCCTTTCTTAAAATTCATTTGATAGTGTTAGTTCTTTAAAAATAGTCTCAGGTAATCCTGTGTTTTTTTCCAAAACCATACCAATCCAAAAATAAACTAACAAAAATCATTTACCCCAAAGAGGAAAGCCCAAAACATATTTTAACATGCAATTCAACAAAGATGGAATGATGTCTGGATCCCCTCAGGATAGCATACATCTGCTAGTACAGCTGACTATTCAGTTCACCTAGTAAATGAAATTTGACCAATGGGACATTGGTATAGGTGACTAATGAGAGACCTACACAGAAATAAAATGACATACTTTCCAAATTTATGACTTTGGCTCAAAGGTGTCCCTGTGGAAATCTTGAGGTCAAATGGAATCAAAGGAGCATTGACCATGTAGTAGGAAAACCGCCTACAAATTGATCTAGAGCAACTCTCCTTGGTTACTTCAGTTCTCACAGCACGTTAACTTATAAGGTGAGGACGAAGACACAAAGTAATCAGCCTGAATTAAATAAACCCCAACTTCTTAAAAATACCCAAAGGTATATTACTGATAATAAAAGTACTCAAGTCCTCTTTTGCTAAAAATTACTATGTTTTTGATTATCCTCCAGTAGAACTTACCATATTCCTATTTCCTACAATGTATTAGGGGAGATGAAGACACTGATTCATGAGAAAAATGAGGATTTACCCAATGTCACCTAACAGATTAATCAATAGGGAAAGTTCAGTTCAGTTGCTCAGTCGTGTCTGACTCTTTGCGACCCCGTGAACTGCAGCACGCCAGGCCTCCCTGTCCATCACCAACTCCCGGAGTTCACTCAGACTCACGTCCATCAAGTCGTTGATGCCATCCAACCATCTCATCCTCTGTCATCCCCTTTTCCTCCTGCCCTCAATCTTCCCCAGCATCAGGGTCTTTTCAAATGAGTCAACTCTTCGCATCAGGTGGCCAAAATATTGGAGTTTCAGCTTCAACATCAGTCCTTCCAATGAACACTCAGGTCTGATTTCCTTTAGGATGGACTGGTTGGATCTCCTTGCAGTCCAAGAGATGCTCAAGAGTCTTATCCAACACCACAGTTCAAAAGCATCAATTCTTTGGTGCTCAGCTTTCTTTATAGTCCAACTCTCATGGAAAAATAGCATGTAAAATATAGTTACACTTCAAATCTTTGGCAGATACTCAAACAAGCCATAAATACTGATGTATGGAGTATGCTGGAGAAGGCAATGGCACCCCACTCCAGTACTCTTGCCTGGAAAATCCCATGGACGGAGGAGCCTGGTGGGCTGCAGTCCATGGGGTCGCTAAGAGTCGGATACGACTGAGTGACTTCACTTTCACTATTCACTTCCATGCATTGGAGAAGGAAATGGCAAACTACTCCAGTGTTCTTACCTGGAGAATCCCAGGGATGGGGGAGCTTGGTGGGCTGCTGTCTATGGGGTCACACAGAGCCGGACACGACTGAAATGACTTAGCAGCAGCAGCAGCAGCATGGAGTATGCTTATATGCATAATCATTAGCCAAATTATATATCTGTAAAGGAAGCAGCTTCTCTTATCTATATGCTTATTTGATATCTTTTTCCAACAAATGTGCAGAATCCATGTATTGCAGAACTTTTCAGCATTTACGTTGCTTGTAAAGATTGATTCTAGGACTATTTTCTCCAGATCCTGTCACTAGACTCACTAATCTTATTAGAGAGGGTGATAATATATAGAGTTTACAAATAAGGCCTACAAATAAACATTTCCCTATTTCTTCAAGATTAAACAATTAAATTCTTACATCTTATAGATTATGGTGTTTGGCAATAAAGTTATAACAAAACAATAGACATAGACTTGCCTCAAAAGTTCCTATACTTTACTAAGTGACATAGCATTTATTTATAAAGCCTTATAATGAAAGTAAAAGAGGAGAATTAAAAAGTTGGCTTAAAGCTCAACATTCAGAAAATGAAGACCATGGCTTCTGGTCCCATCACTTTATAGGAAAGTGGAAACAGTGTCAGACTTTATTTTTGGGGGCTCCAAAATCACTGCAGATGGTGATTGCAGCCATGAAATTAAAAGATGCTTACTCCTTGGAAGAAAAGTTATGACCAACCTAGATAGCATATTGAAAAGCAGAGACATTAATTTGCCAACAAAGGTCCATCTAGTCAAGGTTATGGTTTTTCCAGTGGTCATGTATGGATGTGAAGGTTGGACTGTGAAAAAAGCTGAGCGCTGAAGAATTGATGCTTTTAACTGTGGTGTTGGAGAAGACTCTTGAGAGTTCCTTGGACTGCAAGGAGGTCCAACCAGTCCATTCTAAAGGAGATCAGCCCTGGGTGTTCTTTAGAAGAAATGATGCTAAAGCTGAAACTCCAATACTTTGACCACCTCATGCGAAGAGTTGACTGATTGGAAAAGACTCTGATGCTGGGAGGGATTGGGAGCAGGAGGAGAAGGGGACGACAGAGGATGGATGATCCAGATGGCTGGATGGCATCACCGACTTGATAGATGTGAGTTTGAGTGAACTCTGGAAGATGGTGATGGACAGGGAGGCCTGGTGTGCTGCGATTCATGGGGTCGCGAAGAGTCAGACACGACTGAGCGACTGAACTGAACTGAACTGAACTGAGAAGTTCCACTGCCAAACACCCAGTAACTTCTAGCACCCTTGGTTTCTAACATCACGTAATTTCCTTTATATAGAACAAGATACAACTAGTTATCACATGTTAATTGCCAGATGAGCAACAAGGAAAATAAAAAAACTGAAATTGAAAAGAAATATACAGACAGTGTTTATAAAAACCCTCACTACAAAAATGTAAAGGCTTTTAAAGGTTTAAGAAGTGAACTTGTAAAGCGATCAAGGCAGAGTTTGGGCCCTGTCTCTGGCACACATCGACTGAGTTTTGAAGAAATCATCTAACATCTACCATTGCTTCCCAATGGAATCATTATTAGCGTTTGGAGCAGGATAATTCTTCTTTGTTGAGTCTGCCTGAAAATATGCAGGATGTTTACCATCTCTTGCTCTTGACATCAAAGGTCATTACAACCTTCCATTTATCTTTATCTTGACAATAATACCCTCTCCTGAACCCTCATCTTCTGCAATTAATTGGATAGAAGTTAGATGAAATGGGTACTATCACCTTTGTTGAGAACCTCTATTTTTTAACCATTATCCTCCTGTTATTCCCTTATTTATAAATGGGACTTTTGTTCACAAGTTAATTTACTTTCCTTTGTTTTCAAGTTCTCAAATTCCCTACAGCTTACAACACAAAGTAAAATCATCATGATAACTATTAGACTCTTTGAGGTGGTGTGAATATTTTATTTTTCTTTTTCTTGTCCCACAGGTATTGTGTAAGATGTGTTTTGGTGGGTGTTGGAGAAGTAGGTGATGCAAAGTATAGCACAATAAGAAATAAACGTAACCTTCTATATGACATTCATTTCTCCATATCCTCTTACCCTTCAAAGCCCAATACAAATGTCAAATCTGAAATATTTAATTTCATCCTCTGCCTTTCCCTCCCTCTCTTAGTGAACTTATACTGTGTTTATGCTGTGAAACTGGAAATAACAACACATAGCAACTGACTTCAATAAAAAAAGATCAATTTTAATCAGATAAATATTAAATCTTACCATGAGTCTAAAAAATTAACTGTTTAAGTGCAGATATGCCTCAAATATTGATCAGCTCCATATATTGGAAAGACTGTAGAAGATTCTCAAAAATTCTGTAACAACAGCTGAAAGAAATGAATTGTGACTATGCGTGTGGTTAAAGAAAAAAGGAATCAGAGAAGTGTTCTCTACATTTGAAGATAATAAAGCTCTTCTTTCAGTAATCAGGTCAATTTCTGACGCACCATTTACATCTTTTAGAGGATCCTCCTCTGCCCCTCCCTTCTTGCCTGGTGGGCTTCTTTCTCTGCCTCAAGTTCTTCTTGTAACAATGGAAATAGATGTGCAGGGACTGTTAAGAACAAAATTTTGACTAAGCTAAAGTTGATCTTGGATAGCTGCCTGTAACCTCTCTCTCCCTCATGAGGTTTCATGATTTTACATCTACTGTCTTTTGTGAAATTTAATTTAGTCGTATTCCAAGACATCCTCATTTATTTTGTGATTGAGTCCCATCTTTGTAAATGGAAAGAGGGCTGAGTTGAATACATAAGGGTAGGTGACCTTTACCCCGTGATGGAATTGTGAGAGAGATTTATGATGGTGAGAGAATCCATGTCTACACAGCCAGCAAATCCCAGCATTGCCAGTCTCTGCCACTGCCTAATTTCCGTCTGCCACCTTGCTCTGCTGCGATGTTCAGTCAATGTCTTCTTTGGTATGTTTCAATTGACAGCAACATTTACAAATGAAATCCTTACTAAAGGTGAAATAAAAAGATTTTCTCCTTTAAGGTCTGAATTTAGGAACCTGTCTTTTCTTATAACAGCTGATGACATCTCCGGTGTCGAGGAACAGAAGGGAGACTGCATCTGTTGGCAGGAAGAGAAAAAAGAATGTACACAAGGTACAATATATTTGCAATTTTTTTTAAACACTGGAGACAGGAAATGTTTGAGTTAAAGTGCTAATGGCAAATGTCTGGGTGTGTGTTCTTTATTATTACATACAATGCTTGCATTTAAAAGGAACTTAGAAGGGACTCTTTAAATAGCCAGTTTTCCCCCAAAATCATTTTTAAAAATATGATCTATACTATTAAAGTTAATGACATGTTGGAAAAAATTTAAGCTTGGTATACAGTGCTTTTAAAATTATCACCATAATTTAGCCTGTTACCACTATCATTTTAGGTTCCCTGATGCAGAGAGAAATACATAATGAGATATCCCCATTAATATAGAGTTTAGGATATTTATTTTTACACTTTCAGTTCAGTTCAGTTCAGTCGCTCAGTCGTGTCCGACTCTTTGCAACCCCATGAATCGCAGCACACCAGGCCTCCCTGTTAAGGTGCTTTTAAATTTATTAATTTTGTCTTAGGAGAAAGCTACATATATAAAAGACGCCAGCCCTCTCCAAACCTGGCTGAAGCAGCAGAATAACTTAACCTGTGTGGCTTCTGTGTATCAGAAATTCATTATCACCTAAAAAAATGGGCTCTTGTGAACAGCCTGGTTTGGATCATTTTAATGATGTGTTACAAAATACAGCGTAACTGCATAAACAATTTCTCCGTTGTTTAAAAGAAAGAAAAAGACATAGAACAAGGACAAGTAAAAATGCTTCCCATTTCAAAGCAGTCACTCTTGAAAACAATTCATATACTTGTGACAACATTCCTCGTTGACTAGCCACCAGCAGGCACACACACCCAATGCAAGGTGTGTATGAGTATTTGCACATGTATGGCTGTCTCCTAAAAAATGCCATTGAATTCACTTGCTATATCTCACTACGTGTCTAAAAAAAAAACACGATTCTTCTAAACTCTTTCAACTTACTTTAAGGCTGGAAAATCACAAATGAACTAAAGATTCATAAAGGGCGGAAACCCTTGTGTGATCAAATTTGCTGTAGTGGAAATGGCATTGGCCTCTTGGTTCTTGGGTTCTCAGCTACTTCAGGAAAACCATTCATCAGCATACATAAAACCATCACATAGACTTAATGGGATTCATTCAATGCAGACTTTTGGTTCCTGGTGTATGGTTTTCTCTTTCCTATTACACACTTCTTCACACATCCTACCTATTAGCTTAGCTCCACTGTTAGTTCTTGCTACCATTGGGCTTCTCACGTGATGCTAGTGGTAAAGAACACATCTGCCCATGCAGGAGACATAAGAAATGCGGGTTCTATCACTGGATCAGGAAGATCCTTTAGAGGAGGACATGGCAACCCACTCCAGTATTCTGGCCTAGAGAATCCCCATGGACAGAGGAGCCTGGCGGCTACAGTCCATAGGGTCGCAGAGAGTCAAACACTATTGAAGAGACTTATCATGCATGCACTCAGAATTTCCCACAACAGCATTTCCAAAACTAATTTCTCTCTCTGACTGCTATAGGACTGGGATTTTTGTTAGACTCAAAAAATTACTATTCTCCCATCTCACAGAGAATATCTTGCTTTCCAATCCCATTATCTTCATCCTCTTGCATCTTTTCCTCCTGTTCTAACATCTTACAATGAGAAGTTCTTCCTTCATCCAAAATTCATCGCTGCCCCTGAAACCTGGGGCTGTCAATGCCTGCCTTCATGACTCATTGACTATCTCTTTTCTCATCTGAAATAACAACTTCTCTATTTTCTCTCCCCCCCCCCCCAGCTATCTCCTTCAGCATATAATCGTACTCAAACCACTCCCAACTTAAAATTTTGCTCTGATTTTTCTTTGTAATGAGCACACATTTCTCTCCTTTAAATTACAAAGCTATTTTAACGTGATACTTCCAACTCTAATCCTCACTTAGTTTCTCATTTGATGCAAGGTCATTTCTGCATCCATCATCCTATAGAATCTGACCTTGTCAAAATCATCAAAGATTCTAGCTGCTAAGTGCCACGGACACTTTAAAGTCATTATCGTGAACTTTCTGAGGTGTTAATATTGTAAAACATTTCCCCATTTTAGAATCTCTTTCTAGTCTTCTAGTTCATCACTCTTTCCTGAATTTGCTCTTCTCTCTGACCACCTTGTTGTAGTTTACTTTTTTTTTTTTTTCTGAGAAATTCACAATAGGCATTTCAGGCATTCCAGGACTTGCCTGGTAGTTCAGCTGGTAAAGAATCCACTTGCAATGCAGGAGACCCCAGTTCAATTCCTGGGTTGGGACGATCTTCTGGAGAAGGGATAGGCTACCCACCCCAGTATTCTTGGGCTTCCCTGGTGGCTCAGCTGGTAAAGAATTTGCCTGTAATGTGGGAGACCTGGGTTCGATCCCTGAGTTGGAAAGATCCCTTGAAGAAGGGAATGACTACCCACTCCAGAATTCTGGCCCGGAGAATTCAATGGACTCTGTAGTCCATGGGGTCGCAAAGAGTCAGACAAGACTGAGAGACTTTCACTTCCACTCACTTTCAGTGTGATACAAATAGATTACAGCTGTGCCAGAGATAGTGATGCTACAGAATAAGAATCTCCCCGGAGCTGACTCTGGACATGTGCCATATAAACAATTGGTCCTTTTCACTGTAAGACATAATGTTGAAAAGTTTGGCAATCAGTGATCCAAACTTGAAGAAGCTGCTGGTCATGAGGGTTTGAGTTCGGTCTTCTTTAAGATCCTCTTCTCATTCTGCTAAGTCCCTCTCAGTGATCTTCCAACCCTGACATGTGGGTGATTTCCATACGTGGTTGTGAGTCACGTTCCAGACATGCAGGTTCAACTACTTCTTCTTCAAACTAATTTGTTGGTATTTCTGGCATCTCAGATATTTTGAAATGTCCGAAACTGAACTCATTATACTTTCCCCCCCAAGTAGATATTCAGCTTAATTTTGCATATTGAGCTTGACCCAATTCCCTAACCAGTTGTCCAAAGATTGAGAATTATCCTTCCCACTGTTTCCTTTCTCTCCACCACATCTATTGGTCATTATATCCTAGTCATTTTTATTTCCTTAATAACTCTGACATCTAACCCTGCACATATTTTTATACTAATCTCTATATTACATATCTATCTATAATTTCCTACCATAGGCAAGCAAATATAAATTCTTTTTAATGAGGCACAAGACCCTTCCTGGTTTTATCCCCCATGAGTTCAGTTTTATTTCTCATCATGTCTATTCTTCTCTTATCTGTATCCACTCCCTAAAGTCCAGCCACGCCATGTTTTTCTAGACACGAGGAGATACAAGAATTAGGGTAGATGGCAAGTGCCAATGGCAAATGCCAATTTGTAGTTGACATTTGTAAGTAGAATCTTTGCATATTTAACCAAGTTAAGATGAGGTCATAAAGGTGGGTGCTAATCCAGATATGACTGGATTATATTTCCCTTTAAAAGGGGGGAATGGACACAGGCACACAGAGAAGAAAGACTATGTGAAGACACATAGAAAGAATGCCATGTAATGATGAAGACAGATCAGAGTGATGCCTCTGCAAGGCAAGGAATGTTAAAGGCTGCTGACAACCCAACAGAGCTAGAAGAGATAAGGAAGGATTTCCTTCAGGTCTCAGAGGGAGCATAGAACTACCTACACTTTGATTTCAGAGTCTTGACCTCCAAAGTTCTGAGACAGTAGGTTTTGTAGTTTTACGCCCCCCAGTTAGTGGCACTTCCTAGTCATGTTAATGCTAGGAAAGTAATAAAGATACAACACCAATATCCTGAATAAATTTGTGGGCGCCTCTCCCCCAACACACAAAAAATATTCAGAAGTACTGAATGTTTGCAGCCTCTATTTCTGTAATTTGGTCAGAACATGCTATGACATTTTTTTTTTTTTTTTTGGTAAAATGCAAGTGACAACCATCATAATACTTTCCTGAAGAAACTGTTGCAATCAAATACATACAAAACACTTAAGCAGAATATGAATGCTCAAAAATAGTATTATTATTGCTATTGCTATCTTCATTCAGTTCAGTTCAGTTCAGTCGCTCAGTCATGTCTGACTCTTTGCGACCCCATGAATTGCAGCATGCCAGGCCTCCCTGTCCATCACCATCTCCCGGAGTTCACTCAAACTCATGTCCATCCAGTCGGTGATGCCATCCAGCCATCTCATCCTCTGTCATCCCCTTTTCCTCCTGCCCCCAATCCCTCCCAGCATCAGAGTCTTTTCCAATCAGTCAACTCTTCGCATGAGGTGGCCAAAGTACTGGAGTTTCAGCTTTAGCATCATTCCTTCCAAAGAAATCCCAGGGCTGATCTCCTTCAGAATGGGCTGATTGGATCTCCTTGCAGTCCAAGGGACTCTCAAGAGTCTTCTCCAACACCACAGTTAAAAGCATCAATTCTTCGGCACTCAGCTTTCTTCACAGTCCAACTCTCACATCCATACATGACCACAGGAAAAACCATGGCCTTGACTAGACGGACCTTTGTTGGAAAAGTAATGTCTCTGCTTTTCAATATGCTATCTTCATTATTGCTAGTTTTATTGCTCCATGTGGCACCTGAGAGGGCATATTCATATTCAGATATTCAAGTCTGGGATACAGGTCCCCCTGGATCCCAGCCCTTGCACTCTCTGCATGCTTTCCTATGAGCTAATCCACCTTGAGACTTTCCTTCTGCCAGAGGCCAGGCACACTCTCTCAGCCACCCCTATGTTGGGATTTGGATCACATTTTTTTTTCTGTAGAGGAATAAATGCTGAAATTGTATGTGAGGAATGGAAAACAAAACAAAACAAATACCGGATCCACTTGAGATAAATGTTTGCTTTATAAATAGCTCCTCAAGAATGACTTGTTTCATTAAACGAATTTGTCAAGAAAAATCCAAATTTCAGGACATAAATAAGAGCTAGTTATTCACATCATATACACATATTCATCTTCTAGATTTTCCTTAACGAGATATAGCAGTTAAAGTTGTATAAGTGTGAGTCTATTTAGAATTTCTTGGTCATATAGCTCATCTACAGAGAGAGTACAGTGTGAACATTTATTCCAGACCATACATAACAATGCTGATGATCTTGCAGATGTCTCTCTCTCCTTAGAAGTATCTCTTTCTTCCTTTTAGGATCCTATCTGGAGGTTCCCAACTGCTGGGATCTAACGCCTAATGATCTGAGGTGGAGCTGATGTAATAATGATAGAAATAGAGTGCACAATAAATGTAATGCATTAGAATCATCCTGAAACCATCTCCCACTCCCACCCCACTCCACATACACTAGCCATGGAAAAGCTTTCTTCCAGAAAACTGGTCTCTGTTGTGAAGAAGGCTGGGGACTGCTACTATAGCCTGATACTCTTCTGGTCTCTAACCCCTCAGTAAATCCTGACTACAGGATTGATTCTAATGATATAAAAATTCTAAGTTATGAATGACAAGTAAATTTAAAATTTTTGTCACTTCCATGAATGGTTAAGATGGGTGACCATCACATGGTTCTCCAGGTATCTTCATGCATGTGAGAAAGAGACATTAAGGTGATCTTGACATTAAGCTCACTTATATTGATAGCAATGAATGAAATGTTGCCAAGGGAAATGACAGCACCTTGGCTTGGAGCACTTTCTATAGTTCTCCAAGTTTCTATCAGACACAAGTGGATAATCCAATTCACTAATTTCTACATATTCTTGGTGATTTGCAAGTGTTAAGAGAGGAATATTATTTAGTAGCCGATATCTTCATTTTTTCACTTTCAATTAAGCTAGAGAACTGGCAGGGATAAAAATGCTTTATAGACACAATTTAAGAGTCATAAAGAAAAACAAGGGAAAAAAATTGAAAGAAAAGCAAAAGAGAAAATCCTCGCTGAAAAACAGATTAGAGAGCTGGTTGTAATTTGCTGAAGATATTCTGTGAGTTGGAGTAGCCTGGCTCTGGAGCTATTCATAGAGTGTGGTGAAATCTTTTATATAAAATAAATATAGTTTGGTGGGGGAAAAAAGATAAAGAAAATAAGAGAAAACACCTTCCAGCTGGCTGGCTTAATTGGCAGCCTGCAAAGGGTGAATTGGTGGTTTATGCAACCAGGAAAGAGTGTTTGTGAAAAGAAAGAGAAGTGAAGTAAGCGATTAGAAATTTCAAGTTGATCTCACACCGTTCCCTTTCCTTATATTCTCACCAGCACTCTCCCTTTTCAAGGTCTGTCTGAAATTATCAATAAGGATGCCAAATGAGAGGGCACCTGTCCCCATATCCAGGATGATATTCTTCTTTCTTTCTTTTTTTTTTTTGATATTCTACTTTCTTTGGGGTTGAACCTATATTATTTTATGGATAATTGAACTATTACATATCACTTCTATATACCATTATGCATCATTTGACTGTTTTCCCACAAAAATAATAAATGAAGATGGTCATTTACAAACTATGCTGTGTATTGGCAAGAAACTTACCTTTTGGAAGGATCAGCTGAGCCACAAATTATATCTTTTCTGGAAGAAAGGTAATGTCTTCAAGGGAGGAACGTTCTATTTCCTGAAGACTATTCCAATCACTGAGAATATTGGATTTATAGCAGTAGCTATCATAATAGCAGATCCCTGAGGTTATCTGATTCCTAGGGGAAGAAAATACCATAAATCCTTTCTATTTTTTACATATTCATGTTACACTACCACCAATAAGATCACAGATATGTGACATTTGCTGTCTCCATATGTGTAACAGTAATGTTAAAGTTGTCCTTCCATTGCAATGTTTACGTAAAATAAATACCCTCCAGTACTGGAGATAAGGATTTCTGACTGAGATGATGGAGTAGAGGTGGTACTGTTGCCATGCTGGGTGGACAGTTTGGCACAACCCAGGAAAATCAGCATCCCTGACTCTTGCCCACTAAATGCCAGGAGCATCCCCACCCTGAAGCATTAGGGAAACCAAGCACAGCCTCCCCTCCCAAAACACACACACACAAATGCACACACACATGCACACACACACACATTTGCAACCATTCCCTGGGTAAACAGTGCTACTCTGGTTTAGGGGCACAGATCTGAAATTATTTTTAAAAAGTATATTTTCCTTAAAAAAAGGAAAGAGAAGAATCAAGAAGAGTACATATCTTCCTTTGCCCACCTCAGCATTCTATCGAGCTAAGAAAAATCCCTGTTTCCTAGTATCAACCACTTTATCAGAACAGGAAAATTTGAATAATATCTGGCACAGACTAGGTGTTGAATGAACACTGCATTTCTTTCCTCATGTCCCTTTTTCCAAGAAAAGGAAGTGAAATAAGGAAACATTTCATGGTGAAACATTTTGGTTATGACTTTATTGCTCATTTGGAAAGGGTAAGTCATTTTCTTACCCATTTGCTTATCAAAAGAAGGCTGTCCATTCTTGTTTTGTCATCTTGATGGACAAGGCATAATTTGTTTCATGTTCGTAGCACAGAGCCACTCTTTTCTAGACAAGTTGCAGGCAAATTTCAACTGCAAGAGTTACCAGCTATTAAAAGAGGCCATGTACAGCAAGGCACCAGCTCTTTGCTGACTGATACTGCCTGCTATTTTATTTTTGGAAAGTAGCCTAAAGCTATTATGGCTCTGGGTTTTTGACAGGCATCATATATCGGTATTTCAGAAGAAAATTTAACTTCAAAAATCAAGTAGCCTGAGGGTTTGGAATCAAATTTAAATTTTTAATAAGTTGTCAAAATATACTTTGCAGTATTCATTTATAACTGGACTCAACCCTCTGCAAATTAATATGCAAAGCTTCTTACTTCGCTTACAGTTTGTTATGCAAAAAAAAGTTAAAGGACCAGTTATCATGTATATTACTAAGAGAACTAGGAGGTGCTATTTGTTTATTTTTTATGTGTGTTTAACAGGGACATACTAGCCTGAATATATTTCTGTCTAGAACTAAACTGATAACTAATATCAGTTCTTTTGACTGACTTCAATTTGAATATGCAAATGAAGTTTTCAGAATCAGTTCAGTTCAGTTGCTCAATTGTGTCTGACTCTTTGGACTGACCCCATGGACTGCAGCACGCCAGGCTTCCCTGTCCATCACCAGCCCTTGGAGCTTGCTCAAACTCATGTCCATTGAGTCGGTGATGCCATCCAACCATTCCATCCTCTGTTGTCCCCTTCTCCTGCCTTCAATCTTTCCCAGCATCAGGGTATTTTCCAGTGAGGCAGTTCTTCGCATCAGGTGGCTAAAGCATTGGAGTTTCAGCTTCAGCATCAGTCCTTCCAATGAATATTCAGGACTAATTTCCTTTAGGGTTGACTACAGTGATCTCCTTGCAGTCCACAGAACTCTCAAGAGTCTTCTCCAACATCACAGTTCAAAAGCATCAATTCTTTGACACTCAGCTTTCTTTATAGTCCAGTTCTTACATCTATACATGACTACTGGAAAAGCCATAGCTTTGACTAGACAGACCTTTGTTGGCAGAGTAATGTCTCTGCTTTCTAATATGTTGTCTAGGTTGGTCATAGTTTTTCTTCCAAGGAGCAAGTGTCTTTTAATTTCATGCCTGCACTCACCATTTGTGGTGATTTCAGAGCCCCCCAAAATAAAGTCTGTCACTGTTTCCATTGTTCCCCCATCTATTTGCCATGAAGTGATAGGACTGGATGCCATGGTCTTAGCTTTCTGAATGTTGAGTTTTAAGCCAACTTTTTCACTCTCCTCTTTCACTTTCATCAAGAGGCTGTTTAGTTTTTCTTCACTTTCTGCAATAAGGGTGCTGTCATCTGCATATCTGAGGTTATTGATATTTCTCCCAGCCATCTTGGTTCCAGCTTGTGCTTCATTCAGTCAGGTGTTTCGTGTGATGTATTCTGCATATAAGTTAAACAAGCAGGTTGACAATATACAGCCTTAAAGTACTCCTTTCCTGATTTGGAACCAGTCAGTTATTCCATGTCTAGTTCTAACTGTAGCTTCTTGACCTGCATACAAGTTTCTCAGAAGGCAGGTCAGGTGGCCTGGTATTCCCATCTCTTTCAGAATTTTCCACAGTTTGTTGTGATCCACACAGTCAAAGGCTTTGGCATAGTCAATAAAGCAGAAATAGATGTTTTTCTGGAACTCTCTTGCTCTTTTGATGATCCAACGGATGTTGGCAATATGATCTCAGGATGAACCCTGCAATAAGGATTATAATCGTCCATGGGTCACTGAGAAACCTATTTAGCATCTGGAAAGAGAATCTTATAGTTTAAGTAGTGATATCAATCAATGACTACAAAGTCTACAAAGCAAGCATCAGAACTGATTATCTGATCTTTGTCATCTGATCATATGGGTGAGCTAATTAAAATATTGATTATTTGGCTATTATTGACCTGGAAAGTAGGTCTGGGATAGAATGAAGGGATTATAGGTAGTTTGGATTAAGTTTAGGAGAAACGTATGGTGTCATCACGGCATCTGTGAAGACTCATTGTGTTAATGAAACAATGCAGACTGTTTTTAATCAGATAGAGCTGGTTTTAAAGTCTTCATCTTCCTCTTATAAGCTATGTAACTTTGTATAGGTTTATATAAAAATTTCTAACATCAATCATGATAAAAATAATGAAGATAACAAAAATAATACCTGCCTTATTACACTGTGATGGAGATTAACAAAATGTATTGGAAATAAGTTCTTCAATTGTTTCTGCCTTGAATGGCCATTAATTTTTTCTTCTTTACTCATATTTGGGACCGAAGACAAATAAGAGGCTCAAGTAAACCTTTAGAACTTATTTAGGTTATTCAGGCTAACAAGCATATGGGAAAAATACCCATGGAGTGATATTTAGCCAGTACATGTTAGCCTGTATTCAACTTGCCAGAAAACAGAAAGTGGACATAAAAGCCAACTTCTTTCTGACTTTCTAGAATAAAGCCTTCAAGGATATTTTCTCAGATGTCTAAAAGACTATCTAAAATGCATATTAGCCTTTTACAGTTGTACTGTCAGAATGACAAATGTGTATGCAAAATATATGAGTATCTGAGAACTTCACAGGACTCAGAGCCCTTCCAGCTCTCTGAGATAGTTTGGAAAGGCACAATGAGATTTCAGTTATATTTTAGGAAGTGGCTAAATTTAGATGAGAAGCCTGGAATAAAGACATTTTAAGGAGTCCTGGATAATTCTAGTCCTAAACATGCAAATATTTAAGATCTATTCCAGGGATCACACAAGTTGTTTGGAGAGAAGGTTCTAGAGTATTCTCATGAGAGAAAATGGAAAGATTATTTGGAAGTGGCTTTAGAAGTCTCAGATGCTCAATAAGCCCTGTATCTTCAAAGTTTTGATAGTGATGAGAATGGAGCATTGAGAAAACTCAGCAGTGATGTACTGAATGATGGGAAGGCAGAGAAGCTACAGATATGAGCTAAAGCACAATCTATTATGCATTCCAAATAGCACATATGATTTTCTTTAAAACACAATACAAAATCAGAAAGTAGTAAGGAACAGATAACAAAATAAAATTGACAAAATGTTGATACTTTTAAAGTTAGGTGATAGCTACTTGGGAAATTCCTCATAATAAAGGAATATAAATAAATATATAATATTATTATTTCTTAAACTTATTTGTGTATTGTCACTTTGAATAGCTGAAGAACGCAGTTGATAATCTGTCCAGAAATATGCATTCATTCAAAAATATTTATACACATACATTTGCAGAAGTTCATAGCTCTGTCTTCTCCCTTAACCTCTCTGTGAAGTCCATCCATGTGCCTCCTGAGTTCAACAGATTTCTTGTGTATATACAGGAAATATCTCCAAGTCAAGACTCTTGGAGACTTTAGACTGGGACTTTGGATCTTCAAGTGCAGTTCATGGCTCTCATTCCTCAAACCTTGGCTTTAATTCAATTCTGTTTTACTTTCCATTCTTCCCAAGCCCCATCTGTTCTTTGTCACACAGAACTTTTCAAGGGTGACAGTGCTTCTCTCATTCACATGCTGTTTAAAGAAAGACAGGGAGCCAAGACCAATTCAAAGAAAGAAGTGGTTTATGATACCATACCACAAGGTCACAGAAATGTTTATGTTAACAGAGGCATTTTCTAAACTCTGGTGAAAGGAATTCAGTAGATCTCTCAACAGCTAATTGGTATTATACATATCCAAACTGATTACTATTCCAATGGAAGGTATGTTGGTAAAATCTAGGAAAGGAGGCAAAACACCCTATCAGTTAATAACTCATATTTTGGAGTGACAAGAACCAAAACTCAGTTACATACATTTCTTATCTGTGAAAAGATAAAATTATTTATTTTCATGTAATTACTTATTACATGAAAATTACTTATTTCCATGAGCTTTCATTTTTTTTTCATCTGTAAACTATGTGATACATAATTCTCGAAAAGATTAAAGTGTGAAAGTATTGATAATACTTCCAATTAATAGTGACAATTAGCTGGTAATTTCCAACCAGGGCTTAGCCAAGTTTTTATGTAGTACTCAAGATTGTATTATTTTATCTGAACAAAGCCCTGAAGCATATGATATCAGGCATTTCCAATGTGTTTCTGTAACATCATCTCCTTTTCAGAACTCCTTAGGATCACTCCTTTCTGTACTATTTTTTTTCCCCCCACCTTTATAAATATATACCCTGATTATCATTCTGGATCTTTCCAATCCTCTTACTCTGTAAATGAATCCTCAGGATTCCATGCAAAGTTATGGTTTTAATTACTACCCATACAAGGATGATTCCCAATTGAAAAAAAAAAAAAAAAAACCCTCAACCCTTTATTATCCTCAAGCTCTAGATTTGGAAATGAAAATGTTGAAAAGTCAGCATTTCCAGAACTGAGCTTCTATTCCTTATCTACTCTCATCCCTATAACTATTATTGCTCTTCAATTTTCCATCTCAGTTAAGGTTACTGCTAACCAGTTTAGAGATCCTATAAATCCTCCTCCCTCATCATCCATATTCAAACAACTCTTGAATCTTCTTAATTTTTTCTGCTTTCTTCCCTTGTTTACCTCCCTGTTGCTACTTCCTCAATTCAGAAGTCACTGTCTTCCCACTAGATTTCAGAAATAACCTGCTGGCTGGCTTCCCAACTCTTGTTTTCCCTTTTCCGGTTAGACATAGCTCCTCAAGAACAATCAAAAAATATATACTAGCTATGGCAAGCTGTATTATTTTTCTAGTTGGTGGAATTATTTATAATTATAGAAAACAGCCCAGGTAGTTGAAATTAGAATCATCACAGAAAACCTGGAGTATATTGTTGCCTATGTTTTTATGTAGAAAAATTTTCTTGGTTTATCTACTAAAACCATTTTACATTTTATTTGTCCTTTTTAATATAATGCAGTCCAACTTTACAGGATTAAACAGGTATTTAAACAAGATAATGGCTTTGTATTTTGAAGTTTAGAAACCAGTGTCAGTGATGAAAATAAGAACATGTGATGACTGATCTTGTCTTGAGCTCTTGGGCCTAGATGAATTTATAATCAGAAAGATACCTTTCAAATAATGAATGCCTTTAAGCCAACCCTTCATATACAATTACTTTTATTGTTCTTTTCTACCTTCTAAGAGTCAAAAATAGGTTTGACTGAATGTTAAGAAGCCAGAAAATGTCTGCCCAGTGCAAAGTCCAGATTTTTCTGAGAAAGTTTATCCACAACTGTTGTTTAGCCATTGTTATTGTTGTTTAGTTGCTAATTGGGTCCAACTGTTTGCAACCTTGCAGACTGTAGCTCGCCAGGTTCCTCTGTCTATGGGATTTCCCAGGCAAGAATACTGGGTTGAGTGGGTTGCCATTTCCTTCCTCAGGGTATCTTCCCAAGCCAGGGATCAAACCCACGTCTCCTGCCTGTCAGGAGGATTCTTTACTGATGAAGCACGGAGGAAGCCCTCCACAACCACAGCATCCATGAGAGCAAACAAATAGTCTATCCTCACTTCTGAAATAATTTTGAAATGAAGTATTTTGGAATTGTATGCTTCTTCCTCAGACCTGCCTTCAACAATTTAGTTAGGGAATGTGATAATAAGAAACAGTGTCAGAAAAATTTGGAATTGAGAGAGACTCTCTGTTATTTACTTTAAAATATACCAAAATAAAGCTTAGAGGGGAAAAAAAAAAGTTCAATAATAAGAAATAAGAGAGGACATAGCTAGAAGAAAAGAAACCAGAGAGACATTAATATTTTGGGGAATTCAACATTCCCAATGCTCTGTTCTATATTTAGGTAAGATAAATGTTTTCAGAAGGGAAAAAGAAAAGGACATTCTGGCCTTTTTAAAGGCTAAATAGAGCTTTTAAGGAACCATTTCATCAACGGGTTAGTTCCCAACCAATCTGATTCTTCTGAGACAAGCTGCTGGTCAAAACATTTCATCAGCAGCTAATCAAGAGAGCTAATGTTCTATGTAGTTAGGCACTTCATGACCTGGAGTAGTTTAAATTAATCTTATGTAACTGACAGCTGTCAACTTTCATCTAGCTTGTGGGTTAAGAACGAAAATAAGAAACCAAAAGTTAAAAATTCTTAACTTGCAATAGTATGCCACTTTGCTTTCTAGGGT
The DNA here is from genome assembly GCF_003369695.1 of Bos indicus x Bos taurus. Classification (NCBI taxonomy): domain Eukaryota; kingdom Metazoa; phylum Chordata; class Mammalia; order Artiodactyla; family Bovidae; genus Bos; species Bos indicus x Bos taurus. Next base: position 35,535,452 of record NC_040098.1, on the reverse strand, counting down.
ATTTTAAATACTAGCTTTTCAAGAATTTGGAAGAGGACATTCAACTGAATCATTCTTCAGTTCAACATTTCCAAAAATTTTAATGGACTATTTCTGTAGCAATGAATATGTTCTGAATACATATTTAAAATGAACACAAAAGTTGACACACATATTTATTAAAGTCAAGGTCAAGTTTAAGAAACATTATAGCTAAAGAGACTGTTGGGTAAATTAGATGACCAAGGTCATTTCTAAAGGACACATCCAGAATAAGAAGGTACAAAGTGTGAGTTTAGTTCATGACTCTTTCTGAGTACTGTGAGCTCCATTAAGCCATTTAAACTCTATTTTCTTATTAAATTTGTTGAACGAAATAAGCTGTAAAGTCCATTCAAGGTTGATGATTCTTCAACCAACTATTAAATAGACCCTAATTATGAGTATGCAAATGATTTACATTTCAAGAAATTTGCATCCCTTACCCAAGGGTCAGAACCCAATTTACATTTGTCAGATATACTTCTATCTGAGGCAGACCACTTCATATATGTTGGCATTTTTCTGGTTTTCCATTAGGAAAATACAGGATATGTTTAGCCTAAAATTAAAACTTAGCTCCAGAACAAAGTTTTTCACAAAAAATACAATAGGCATTAATATATGCTGTTGAATTACTGAATAAGATATACATGAAGTAACAACTGTTTTGAATCATTAATATTATTAGTTTAATCTTCCAACACATATTATCATTTAAGGTATTCCTAAACTGTATTGTTAGCAAAATCAGTCCCTTTGTTTATAAAGTCTTAACTCTAAGTTGTCTCTATTAATGTGGATGAGGAGAAAGGTACTTTTTACTTCCCTTAGTCCCCCTCAAAAAGAGCTGGGTCCAAAAAGGGAAGTGTCCACCCACTGGATTTTGATGCTGAAGCTGAAGCTCCAATACTTTGACCACCTGATGCAAAGAGCTGACTCATTGGAAAAGACCCTGATGCTGGAGAAGATTGAAGGCAAAAGGAGAAGTGGGTAGAAGAGGATGAGATGGTAAGATAGCATCACTGACTCAATGGACATGAATCTGAGCAAACTCCAGGAGACAGTGGAGGACAGAAGAGCCTGGCTTGTGTAGCTCATGGGGTCGTAAAGAGCCAAACATGATTTAAGCAACTGAACAACACCAACAAAAACTTCACTTCAAGCTTAATGTGACTTTTTGGTTGTCAGTTTACAACATGAATGATGAAAATGCATTAGGGTGAGGAACCTAGCAGTCTTTATTATTCACAGAAGTAGAAGAAGATAATGCTATTTTATTTAGAGTCTTAATAACCTTTATTCTTTTAAAAAATGTGTTTTATTGAAGATTAGTTGATTTACAATGTTGTGTTAATTTTTGTTGTACAACAAAGTGACTCAGTTATACATATATATGAATATTCTTATATATATATATTCCTTTTCACTATGATTTATTATCGGATAGTGAATATAGTTCCCTGTGCTATACAGTAGGACCTTGTTGTTCATCTATTCTATATTTAGCAGTTTGCATCTGCTAATCCCAAACTCCCAGACAATCCCCCTTTATACGTCTATGCCATGGCAGTATATAGTAATCATTATGTTCAACTGACATAATACTTGGAGTATAATCTTGAAACCATTTTGTTTTTGTTTCTTACCATCCTTTTTTTATTCAGAATCCTAGTTCTTCTCCTCTTTGCCATACAATAGAAATGAACACAACATTGTAAGACAACTATATTTCAACAAAAAATAATTAAAACAAAAAAAGATTCTAATTCTTCTCTTGTCCTTGGATGGAAACTTGCAGAGGTTCTTGAACCTTACTCATTGCTTTTAGCTGCAAAATCAAACTTTAGTTCATGAATAAAATACCCATCCATTATCAGAAACAAATTTGCAAACTTGATTTGGTTTGAAAGTGTCTCCCGTGCCCCCAGCTCAGGCCTCTACACATGGGAAAGATTGCCATGAAAGGAAGAACAGGTGGGCTCCTTCCACCTCTCCACTACCTCCAGAGCTTCCCTGCCTTCAGATGGTTCTGCAGGGCTGAGCCCTGGGGTTGGGACACAGGAGAAGCAGTGGAGAAAGGATGGCAGGAAACCCTCAAATCATCAAAAACTCTCCTGAGCTTGGGTTAGTGTTCTAGGGGCATGGCAGGGGTTAAATTCATTTTGGCCTGAGGTTGGTGACTTCTTTGGAGACCTTGGTGTGTCTCCTCCACACCCCACTTCCACTCATCTAAGGAAGTTTCGAGTCTAGCTCCCTTGAGTATGGTAGATGTCCTAGAAATACTATGACACTTCAATGTCCTTCTGCCAGCTGGTCCTCTTGCATTCATTTTACCTAAGGGAAGCTTTTTACTAGATCTTTCACTTAACAGTCTCTGGGGATACAATTAGTTCACAAACAGCTACTAACTCTTTGCCAATCCTTTTCACCTTTGGGATGACATGGTCACCAGTCTTCTGCAATTTCCCTGGGTTCAATTGGTGGGGGTGGGGGTGGGGTTTCTGAAGATGCAGGAGCCATTTTGGTGATGTCTTTTAAAACCCTGTTCTCACGACTCATGGACACCATGGGGGAAGGAAAGGGTGGGATGAACCAAGAGAGTAACATTGACGTATACACACTAGCATGTGTCGAATAGATAGCTAGTGAGAAGCTGCTGTATAACACAGAGGCTCAGCTCTGTTCTCTGTGATGACGAGAGGAGTGGGATGGCAGGGGTAGCCGAGAGGGAGGCTCAAGAGGGAGCGGATAATGTATACATATAGCTGCTATGCTTTGTTGTACAGCACAAATTAATGCAGCATTGTAAAGCAATTATACACCAATTTTTATTTTTTTCTTTTTAAGCCTTGTTCCAGACATGGGATAAGGAGCAGATGAAAGATTTCTTCCCTTCCCTTTGGGAGAGTTTCAAAGCCTCACTCTCTCCTGAGAAAATGTCCTCAAGACTACTCTCAATTCCCTAGATCCAAATACTTGTCTACCCTCCATGTGCAAGAGGAGTTTCAGAATAGTCCAACGTATTCTAACCACTATTTAAAAAAAATTTCCCAAAATGTGTTAGCACTGTCTTTATAATGTGGTTCACCTGAGACTTTGAATTAAGCACCCCCTTCTAGAAATAACACTAGGAAATTTTCCTCTCTACCTACCCTCATTTACCTAGAGGTGACTAGTGTCTGAGAATTGATGCAAACAACTCTTTGAAACATTATTATGTCTGCCAATATTTAATTATAACATTGTATATGGTTTATACTTATGTCAAAAGAAAATAAGTGGGATGTAAAATGATATATCTATAGATTGCCTTTGGAATTTCAGATTGAAATTAGACTTTTCATAGATTATATTTAAGAATAGTTAAAATGTTCTTATCACACCAGTCTGAGGAGAGAGGCTTATTATTACTACTTTTTGCATTTAGCAAAATAAGGAGCAGAATTGCTGCTACTTATTTAAATATACTTTAGTGGCATTGTTCACAGTGATAGTCACTAGACGCAGGTAGCCATATAAATGTAAATTTAAATTAATTAGCTTATATAAAGTTAAAAATTCTACTTCTTATGTGCACTATCCATGTTTCAAGTATGTGAGAGTTATAATTGGCTAGAGACTACCATGTTAAACAATGCAAATATTAAAAAAAATCACACCGTTGTAGACATTTCAATTGAATAGCAGAGATCTGAAGATGAATACTACAGTTAAACCCATACACATGGAATCAAATATTCTTCTTGTCAAGGGAGGTAGAGGAACATTCTAGAGTTATTCAGGATGGCCTTCTAAGGTAGGGTTGAGAATTTGTACCATACAAATGATGAAATGTCTTTCTTGGGACAGCTAAGCTGGTTTTGGTGATATGATTGAGGAAGCTTCCATGTTGGGCAGGGCATTAAGAATCGGTTCTTCTCAATTATGAGGTTATAGCTGTGGGGAAATTGCCTTTGTATTACTAGATGTAGACTTCATTACTCAGAAGAGCTGAAAGAGGATCTTAAAAGAGGCCAAGTCCCAGGATTTGACATTGTGCAAATTGAACTCACTGCTGAATGTTAACATTTTTGAGAGAAACTCACTTGGCTTACAGGTGTGAGATATTTCCATTTTCTCTTCCTGTGTCTTTAAAATAATTATAATTTAGACCCACAGTCACTTATTGGGATAATATCTTCATTCTTGTGTGTAAGATGTCACTGGAACTTTACTAGGAAAATCGTAATGCACCTTCTCTTTATACAATTTATTTATTCTTCTTTGCTTTTTAAAACTGATTTATTTTATTCCAAAAGACCAAGAAAGGATGAGATAAAACCTGGAGACAATGAAAAAAATATATCCTGTTTGTTTTTTGTACAAAACAAAAGGTTAAGGCTATTTTTTTTTTCAAAATAAAGAAAATAATTCTTTGGTCATCTATAATAGGACAGAGCTATTTTGAACAGTTTGATGTCATATCTACATCCCTCAAGGAAACAAAGGGGAAAGTCAGAGGAAAGGGAAAAGGCAGCTTTGATAAGTTCTGCCAGCCACTGGGCCCTGAGAGTGAAGCATCCTGTTTTTATCATGTGTCTGAAAACAGTGGAAAAAAATGTACTGCAATCAATGGTACCATTCTTTTGTTATTTCACAGTTACCTGCCATAATTCCCTAAATAATCACACCAAATGAGAGCCTTTTTAGTGACAACTGTGAAACAATGGGCCAGTCTGTATAAAGGTCACTGGAAAATTACAGTCTGAGATGGAGAAAGAATGGTGACAAACCAGAGACACCTTGTGATATGAAGAGCATTCTGAGTCCTGATTGTCTGTCACCACTAGGTTTTATGACAGTCCTATCCAGGCCATCAATTAATACTCCCAATTACTGTAAAAGTCAGTGGGAGACACTATACAGAAAAAGTAATAGAAAATATAATCCTCATAAAAATAAAGGATTCCTTTCAAACAAAAAATGGCTTCTAAATGGACTTTTTGCAGTTCCTAGGATTGCTCTATCTATTAATCAGTCAATCATTTTAAGGGACTTCAAGCAAAATGACCTCAGAGATTGCTACCACTTGGAATTCATATCCTTTCAGTCATCTTATCTCGGGGTATCCAGGTGCAATCCTATAGCATTTATCAGCACAGCATCTATAGGATGTCAGTGCAGCACAAGTACACTCCCAGAAATTACCGAAGAAACAGTTCTTCACCCATCTGTTTATCAGACTGGCTTTCTAGGGCATCCTTCATGGTGGGGCAGAAAGAGGAGAGAACAGCTTCTCTGCATTTTAGTATATTTAGGAATAATTTTGGAGCAAAGTTCTAAGGGTTTTTCTTCGTGGATATGGTTCTTTAATTAAAAGAAGATCATTAAACCTGAAATTGTCTGGTAACTGACTTTCATCCTTACTGTCTTTTTGTCAGGACTTTTATCTAACCAATTACCTGTGGGTTTGTTTTACTTGCTGCCAAACATCTGGTTAATTTAAACATATCCAGATAAAATTATATTTTTCAATGATTTTATATGAGTTGTATAGACACAGCCTCAGATTGCAGGCGAGATGAACTGATATAATCCTGGAGAGCTATTTATACAGTTAAGCCTCTATCAAGAAAGAATGTGATTTCAACCTCTGTCCTTTGGAAAGCATGATTTATATGAAATTGATTTACTATTTTAGAATTTCTACGTATTGTTTTCTTCTAGTATGGCTTCCAGCCTCCCAGTGAATTGAAAATATTCGAGTACTTGGAATCCCAATGGATTGCCACTGGGAATGAACAGAAGGTCTCTCTCCCTCCCCCTCCCCGCTCCTTTTCCTGTTTTCAAGTTCCAGAGCCAGATATATGGCTGTGAGACAACACAGAAGCAGTGTCAAGAAAACCATTTTGCTCAAGGGACCTGGCAGTTGAACTCTCCCCAAAAGCTTTTAAAAAGAAAAAATACATATATATTAAATGCCAATTTAAAACAAATCCAAAGATTTGTGGAGCCCTTGTTCACCTTGTGATGTTGCTGGAGATATGAATATACACCAAATGAGCTAACAGATTATGGAAAGCCAATGCTTAAAATCTCTTGAGTTTTCTAACAAGAGATCTGTGAAGTTTAAAAGCCTATCGGGTTTCCCAGAGATTATTAACTCTGGCTTGCATTTCAAAGTATATCAAGTGCCGTCTGCTTTATACCAAACAAAAGGGAATGTACTACCAGATGGAGCAGACAGAACTAATAAGAGCTGTAATAAATCAAATTAAGAAATATTTATTGAACATCTCTGCATCTCCAGCATTGAGCTGTTAGGTGTGTGATAAATATAAAGTATAAATGAAAAGGTCTGTGGTCTCAAAAAGCTTAAATGAATTTGGAGAGATAAGATAATTGCACAGAAAATAAATAATAAAGCAGAATTTGAAAAGCAATTCCAAAGGAATGACTCAAGAAATATCATAAATAATAAAAATGAACCAAACCAGGAACATAAAAAATGTTATCATTTGAATTAAGCTTAACAGGCAACTTCATGAAAATTTTTCCGTGGAGAATAATGTTGCCCTTCAAGGTATATATATTTATATTTCTTCAGAGACCCACTCTTTGGCTGAATCCCAGGACTGTTCTATTTGCAAGGGGGTTGGATGGCCAAAATGGCTATAGCCAATAGACTCACAGAATGACGTTAAAGTTATATCATCAAATAAAAAACATTCCATAGTCAAGTCACTGAATTGCACTGTAGGGAAATATGGATCATTATTCTTGAAAATATCATAATATGACAATAATTACAGCTTCTATTTAAATTGCTAGACTTATGTGAATGATCTACCAGATCTGCACATCCTTCAAAAGTCTCTGAAAGGCCAAGCTTTATAGCAGTTTCATCTTATTTCTTCTTTCTTGGTGAGTGTGCATGCTAAGTCACTTGTGTCTGACTCTTTGCGAACCAGTGGACTGTAGCCTGCATGCTTCTCTGTCCATGGGATTCTTCAGGCAAGAATACCAGAGTGGGCTCCATGTCCTGCTCCAGGGGACCTTCCTGACCCAGAGATTACGCACAAGTCTCCTGCATTCGCAGGCAGCTTCTTCACCATTAGCGCCACCTGGTTATGCTTATTAAGAAAACCCAAAATTATTTTAACTGAGGTAAACTAAGCATGTTCCCATTCTCTTTGACCTGAAAGCACCTAAACACCCTCTGATATAAATGACCTAGTTCCTATTGACATTCAGTGTTACTACATCATCTGAGTTTTGACAAAGACTTGAAACAAAGCATAATAAATAGCCATGAGACCCAGTACAAAGTAAATAAACAAAGGAAATGTTTTTAAATGAAGAAAGAATTTACAAACCCAGAATAAATTAACTAACACAGAGAAAGAAAGAGAGGTAAGGAAAAGGCCAAATCCCTTATCTTGAAGAAAGAGAAACCAAAAATTATTTTTAATAGATTTTGGCCCTTTAACGTGGTTCAAAGAATGGTGTTAAGATATTCAGCTAATCTCAAATAGAACTAAAAATAGAATGCTTACCTTGAAAGTCCCTGCTGAAAACAAAGCTGAAAGAGCCCCTACAGCAAAATAGAAGAAACTGAAAAAGCAAAGGAACTGGAATTAAATCATATACTGAGATGAAAAAGTTTTAAACCAGGCACAGTACACCAACAAGGTGGCAGGAGATGGTAAAAGCGGGTAAGTCAATAGAAGCGCTGTTCAAAATGTATGAACAAGAGACTTCCTCCATGGTCCAGTGGTTAAGATTTTCCCCTCCAATGCAGGAGGTGTGGGTTCGATCCCTAGTCAGAGAACTATGATCCCACATGCCTTGGGGTCAAAAAAACAAAACATGAAAAAGAAGCAGTTATTGAACAAATTCAATAAAGACTTTAAAAAAAGGTTCACATTAAAAAAATTATTTAAAAAAACATATGGACAGATTTAGGGACATCAGCAAGATAAAATTAGGTCCTGGAGTTAGCAACATCAGGGATCTTTTCCACCCATAGGCCTAAAAGGCAACGGGAGGAAACAGTTAACCAGAATGAAAGAAATCAGGTCTGCAAAGAGAGACTTTATCAGGCTGTGGCACTTGCTAGAGAGACAGCTATCACTGAGACCCAGCAGGAAGGAACTAGGATAATAGCTCCTCTACCTCACTCTTTTCCTGTCTGTCAACCTCTGTCAGAGTCTTCCACCAATGGACTCAACAGGCAGCTAGAGGGCAAGGAAGTCCTTGATGTCGTCCATATAATTCAGCCTCCTGGAGCATAGAGCAGTAGAAATTATGGAGAGTTGATCTTGAGGAGCAAACCACCCCCCCAAGATATCCAATGATACAATGATTACAGAAATAAGCATAACATGATACAAGGTGTTTTAGAAAAAAAAGTAAAAAAGTGAAAGTGTGAGTCACTCAGTCATGTCCAACTCTTTGCAAACCAATGGACTGTAGCCCGCCAGGCTCCTCTGTCCATGGAACTCTCCAGGCAAGAATACTGGAGTGAGTAGCCATTCCCTTCTCCAGAGGATCTTCCCGACCCAGGGGTCAAACCAGGCCTCCTGCATTGCAGGTGGGTTCTTTACCATCTGAACCACCAGGGAAGCCCAGAAAAGACAATGATCTACATACAGTTGAGTGTTTAAAAAATTGCTTCATTGAGATGTATTATATTATATTATATCACATATTATATAATATAATATCACATATAATATCACATATTATAAAATTCACTCTTTTAAAATATACTATTAGTATCAGTGCTTAAGACATCATCTTTCAATTCCAGGAGTGTAGGTTCAATTCTGGGAGTGTAGGTTCAATCCCTGGTCAGGAAGCTAAGATACCACATGCCTCACGGCCAAAAAACAAAAACAGAAAATAGAAACTATATCGTAACAAATTCAATAAAGACTTTAAAAATGGTTCACATTTTTAAAAAAGGACAAGATTCTGTTACTATAATACATTCAGAGTTATATAACACCACTCTATGCATAATTTTTAAATATTTTCATCACCTGCAAATGAAATTCCATGCTTAATAGCAGTTACTTTTCCATTTCCCTCTCCTCCCAATCCCTGGCAAACACTAACATATTAATATTTTCTTTCTCTATGGACATGTTCTGGAGATGTTCTATACATGAAATCCTACAATACATGGTCTTTGGTCTGACTTAATGTAACAGGAGAGATCAAGAAGAGATGGAAAGAATACACAGAAGAACTGCACAAGAAAAGATATTAATGACTGGGAGAATCACAATGGTATTGTCTCTCACTCAGAGCCAGACATTCTGGAATGTGAAGTGAAGTGGGCCTTAGGAAGTGGTGTTTCCAATAAAACTAGTGGAGGTGATGGAATTCCAGCAGAGCTATTTAAAATCCTAAAAGATGGTGCTATTAAAGTGCTGCAATCAATACGTCAGCAAATTTGGAAAACCCAGCAGCGGCCACAGGACTGAAAAATGTCTTTCCTCACCCCAGTTCCCAAGAAGGGCAGTACTAAAGAATGTTCAAGCCACTGAACAATTGCACTCATCTCCCATGCTAGTAAGGTTATGCTCAAAATCCTCCAGGCTAGGCTTCAGCATTATGTGAGCCAAGAGCTTCCAGATGTTGAAGCTGGTCTATAAAAGGCTGAAGAACCAGAGATCAAATTACCAACATTCATTGGGCCATAGAGAAAGCAAGGGAAATCCAGGAAAAAAAACATCTAACTCTGTGTCATTGACTATGCTCTTTTGACTGTGTGGATCATAACAAACTGTGGAAAACTCTTAAAGGGAATATCAGACCATCTTACCTGTCTCCTGAGAAACCTGTGTGTGGGTCAAGAACCAACAGTTATAACCCTGTATGGAACAATTGACTGGTTCAGGATTGAGAAAGGAGAACAACAAGGCTGTTTATTGTCATCTTGTTTAACTTTGCAGAACGCATCATTCAAAATGCTGGGCTGGATGAGTTACAAGCTGGAATCAAGATTGCCAGGAGAAATATCAACAACCTCAGATATGTGATGATACCATTCTAATGGCAGAAAATGAAGAGGAACTAAAGAGCCTTTTGATTAGGTTGAAAGAGGAGAGTAAAAGTGTGGCTTAAAACTCAATATTAAAAAAAAAAAAAAAAACTAAGACGATGACATCCAGCCCCATCACTTCATGGAAAATAGAAGGGGGAAATGTAGAAGCATTGATAGATTTCCTCTTCTTGGGCTCTAAATTCACTGTGAATGGTGACTGCAGTCATGAAATTAGAAGATGATTGCTCCTTGGCAGGAAAGCTATGACAAGACAAGATAGCATGTTTAAAAGCAAAGACATAACATTGTTGACAAAGTTCATCTAGTCAAGGCTATGGTCTTTCCCTTAGTCTTCTACTGATGTGAGAGCTGGACAATAAAGAAGGCAGAGAGCCAAAGAATTGATGCTTTCAAACGGTGACATTGGAGACAATTCTTGAGAGTCCGTAGGAAAGCCAGGAGATCAAACCAGTCCGTCTTAAAGGAAATCAACCCTGAATATTCTTTGGAAGGACTGATGCTGAAGCTGAAGCTCTAATACTTTGGATACCTGATGTGAATAGGTGGACTTAATGGAAAAGATCTTGATGCTGGGAAAGATTGAAGGTTGAAGGAGAAGAGGGTGACAGAGGATGAGATGGTTGGATGGCATCACTGATTCAACGGACATGAACTTGAGCAAACTCTGGGAGATGGTGAGGGACAAGGAAGCCCGGAGTGCTGCAGTCCACAGGGTTGCAAAAAGTTGAACATGGTTTGACCACTGAACAACAACGACATACTGTTTACAAGATACATACGTGAAGTAGAAGGAATCATTATCTCATTCTTTCCTATGGATGAATTACACTTCATGATATGAATATATCACATTTTCTTTTTCCATTCTTCTTTTGATGAATATTTCATTGTTTCCTCTTTTGACTATTTTGAATAACAGGGTGCTATGGACTTTCATGTTGAATAACAGGGTGCTATGGACTTTCATGTGAAAGTTTTCTTTTCGTGTGGATATACATTTTTAATTCTCTTGGGTAACTATTTGGAGTGAAATTTCTGGGTCATATGGTGTAACATTTTGAGGAATCACCAAAAAGCTTTCCAAAGAGCTATGCCATTTACATTCCTACTAACAGTGCACGTGGATTCCAGTTTGGCCACATTCTTGCCAATACCTGTTATTATCTGTCTGCTTTTAGACTTTTGCCATCTTAGTGAGTGTGAAGATGTATCTCATGTGGTTTTCATTTCCATTAATGACTACAGTTGGTAGTTTTCAATGTGTGTCTTGACCATTAGTATATCAATGACAAATTGGCAATTTCCAAGGGCATTTGCCATCTGTCTCTCCAGGGATTGAATTTTGGATTGCTGCAGCTTTTGACCTTCAACATGCCCTCAAGGGAATTCAGGGAGAGAGAGGTATTTTCTGCTCCAGGAAAACTGGTGGAACAGGTCTTTAGATAGATATTTTCAGGAACTAATTTCATGATCCGAATCCTTGAATCCTCTCATATCTAGAAAAGCACTAAATCCCTTCATGAGGACATCAGCTCCTTTGGTTTAGCAGAAAACATTTTGTAAGATAAGTGCTTGATTGTATGAACTCCCCCTTCACCAAAATCACATATATTGATCTTTCCCTCCCACTATACCTTTGGAGCAGTTTCTCAGAGCTATCTGTGGTATTGTCCTCGAGGCTACAATCCTCATTTTGCCCCAAATAAAACTTAACACAGCTTTCACGTTGTACATCTTTTTTTAGTCAACAAATATATATTTTTTTAATTTTTGGGAACCTCTCTGTTCAAGTCTTTTCTCCCTTTTAAAATTGGGTTATTGCCTTTTTATTCTTGTGCTTTTAGACTTCCACCCCACTCCAGTACTCTTGCCTGGAAAATCCCATGGATGGAGGAGCCTAGTAGGCTGAAGTCCATGGGGTCGCTAAGAGTCGGACAGGACTGGGCGACTTCACTTTCACTTTTCACTTTCATGCATTGGAGAAGGAAATGGCAACCCACTCCAGTGTTCTTGCCTGAAGAATCCCAGGGACGGGAGAGCCTGGTGGGCTGCCACCTATGGGGTCGCACAGAGTTGGACACGACTGAAGTGACTTAGCAGCTGCATTGTGGTTACAAGTCCCTGATTGGATATTTGATGTTCAAGTATTTCCTCCCATCCTATGAGTTTTCTTTCCTCCGCCTTGATAGTGTCCTTTAAAGCACAAAACATTTTACTTTAGATAAGGTCTAATTTTCCTAAATTTTTCTTTTGAATTTTGAGGTTTAGATGTCCTTGGATGTCTAATCCAAAGTCATGAAAACTTACTCTTGTATTTTCTTCTGAGAATTGTATCATTTTATCTCTTTAATTTCAGTGGATGGTCCAATTTGAGTTATGTGTGTGGTGGGAAGTAAGTCTTCATTTCATTCTTTGCATGTGAATATCTAGGCACCCTAGTGCCATCTGTTGAAAGGATTTTTCTCCCTTGAATTATTCTGGGACTCTTGTCAAAATGAATTTATGATAAATGTGTAACTTTATTTTTAGACTCTCAATTCTATTCCTCTGATGCATTTATCTATCAATCAATTGATCGATCTTTCTATCATGAATCTATCATTTATCCTTTTGTCAGTACTCCCCTGACTCAATTACTATAGCTAGTAAGTTTTGAAGTCAAAAAGTATGAATCCTCATTTTCCTTTTTGAAATAGTTTAGTTGTTCTGGGTTTCTGACTTCCCATATGAATTTTAGAATCACTTTGTCAATTTCTTAAATAAAAAGAAAACTTGGGATTTTACAAGGAATTGTATTGAACCAGTATATCAGTTTGGAGAGTATTATCTTGGCAGTGTTGTCTTCCAATCTCTGAACATTGGCTATTGTTTCAGTGGTTTATGTTTTCTTTAATTGTTTTCAATGATGGTGGGAGAAGTGGGTGATGGGGTTGAAAGGTATAGGCTTCCAGTTTGTTGTTGTGTAGTTACTAAGTCATGTCTGACTCTTTTTATGACCCCGCAGACTGTAGCCCATCAGGCTCCTCTGTCCATGGGATTTTCCAGGCAGGAATACTGGAATGGATTGCCATTTCCTTTTCCGGGGATCTTCCTAACCCAAAGATCCAACCTGCATCTCCCATACTGTGAATGGATTCTTTACTACTGAGCCATCTGCAAAGTCACACTTCCAGTTGTGAAGTAAATAAATCATGGGGAAGTAATGTGTAATATGGTGACTATAGTTAATAAATACTGTATTGCATATTTGAAAGTTGCTAAGAGAGTAGATCTTAAAAGTTCTCATCACAAGAAAAGAACTTATTTATAACAATGTAAAGTGTGATGGATATTAACTAGACTTATTATAGTGATGATTTCACAATACATAATTATCAGTGGGACAATGCAAGGAGTTGGGATGCCAACCCCACACCATGTAAAATCGACATATAACTTTATAGTTGGTTTTCTGAACCCACATTTCTGCATCCTTGGGTTCAAGCAACCATGGATTGTGCAGTATTGTGGTACCTATTTGTTAGAAAAAAAAAAAAAGTTTGGGTGGGATTGGCAAACTTCTTGAATCATGATAGCTTTCAAAAAGCAGAAATATAAACAAAACATATAACATATATGCACACACATATTAAAAAAAACAACCATGAGGGGGAAAAAAAGACATAATGGGGTTTACACTGAGGTCAAAATTGCTGTACAAGTGAGAATGTGCTATTTGGAACTGTATTTTCCAGAGAAAGCAGATTTTATACATTTGTATATATGCTTGCCAGAGAGAAGTGATTTTTTAATACTCTTCCCTGCATTTGCTGCCTGGGAGTGTTTAACTCAAACTCTAAGGAGACCCTGTCTCTTAAGGAGTAGGAATCATTTCTGGAAGTGTACAGAAGATTGATGGTAGCCAAGCTTGGATTAAGTCAAAGTTTCTAGTTCCATAAGTGAAACTAGATCCCTGGGGACTTGGAAATCGCTATGGGATTTTCAAATAAACAGGTTTTGAAACCACTGATACAGGCTAATTGCTAACAGAAACTCGAGAAGCTGGCAGAAAGAGCTATGCCAATGACTGGTGAAAAATATTTGGTTTGAGCAAGATTTTTAATGGCAAAAAACAGAAAGTCTCAGAGACTAGGATGTTCTGCTGATTAACTTACTCTGCAGTCTGCCCCGAGGTCTTATCAGTGGATTAAGCCATCCTTATGTCCAATTCTCTGCTGGGCTTTCCTATGCTTTAGTGCAAATATAAGAACTGATGACTTGCTGAATTTAAAATGATCCTTCACTAAAGAAGAAAAACATTATTCATGTTTACATTAGAGGACAGTTTCTGCTGAAGTGATTTGGCTAGGACCAGTGAAGTAAAGCTTAGAGATTCCTACAGAGTTGGACACGATTCATGAAAGAGGGATCTTTGAGCCATGTTTGCTAAACACTCTTGAATTTCACAATAAACCCAGGGGATCATTTGAATATTCACTGCTAGTTGAATTCATCAAGCTTTAGAAGGAAAAAGCTGTTATTTTAACTGCCCTCTGGAAGCTGGATTGAGCAATGACATTTGGATGTGAGATGTTGGGGCAGCTTTGAAACTCAGAAGTTACTTGGGCATTCCTCTGACTCTTAAATTTGGAGCCTCTCGTTGGATCTTGCTGGTTGTGGAAAGCAGGTCAATTGCTCAATATGGATTAGTGTATTCCTTAGAGCTAGGTGAGTGGCTCATGTGGTAAAGAATCTGCCTGCCAAACAGGAGACATGGGTTCGATCCCTGATCTGGAAAGATCCCCTGGAAAAGGAAACAGCAACCTACTCCAGTATGCTTGCTTGGGAAATTCCAAGGACAGAGGAGCCTGACGGGTTATAGTCCATAGGGTCACAAAAGGGTTGGACAAAATTTAGCGACTGAACAACTACAGAGCTGGCCCAGGACACAAAGTGGGCCTATGTCTCTCCATTTGAACCTAGTATGAGACATTGACTCATAACTATTTTATGCATAGATAGTCATTCAATCATATCCAACTCTTTGTGACATAGGTTACATGGACTATAACCTACCACACTCCTCTGTCCATGGGATTTTCCAAGCAAGAGTACCGGAGTGGGTTGCCATTTCCTTCTCCAAAGGATCTTTCCAACCCAGGGATCGAACCCGGGTCTCCTGTTTGGCAGGAGATGCTTGTAGGCAGATGCTTTACCGTCTGAGCCATCAGCAAAGTTATCTATGTTTGTGAATAATCAATCAAATGTAATCAAGTGAGTGATGGATTCATTGTAGAGAATGAGAAAGGAAGATGTTATATTTTTAATGTGAATGGGAATGGTTATGAGTGGTATGGCCATATTTCAAAATGGAGATGAAAAAACAAAGAAAAGTATTGACAAAGAATATTATCAGCACAATTTTAAATTGACTGGACTTTAGCCATCATTTAACCCAACTTGCTGTCTTTATTGATTAAGAAATCTCTGAAGTCTGTAAATATCAAGTAATCCATAGACTTAGCAGAAGAGCCAATCTTAGAACCCAGACTTACTAAACCTTAAGTCCCTAGGTAACGTTTCTCAGAGATGAAATAACTAGGCTCTTGATGAGATGGTTCAAATGGTAAATGAAGACTGTAGAATAATTGTAGGACTAAGGGGAAAGACGACAGACTGGAGAGGCATTTGCCCAGTTTTCAGTGAGGATGAAGAGCTAACCTAGAACTTAAAAAGCAGAAGGCAGATGTTGATGAGGTGGTGAAGTATGTGGTTATATATGATGAAACTCAAGTTAAATGCTTTTATAATATGAAATAGGTTTGCCGTAGAAATGGCACTGGATAGTACATAGAGCCATTCGTATAGAGTAGTACTAGTCATCAATTCCTTGTTGTTTCGTCGCTAAGTCATGTCTGACTCTTTGCAACCCTGTGGACTGTAGCCTGCCAGGCTCTTCTGTCCGTGGGATTTCCCAGGCAAGAATACTGGAGTGGGCTGCCATTTCCTTCCCCAGGAGACCTTCCCACCCAGGGGTCGAATACTGAAGGTGGATTCTTTACCTCTGAGCCACTACATACTCAACTACCAGCAATCAAAATCTACCCGGCACTGCTAGCATGTCCAAAGCTGATAGTCACTACTTCAGGCCATACAAAGATAAGCAATAGTGAATGTGAATTTGGACATAATGCAGAAAAAGAAAAGATTGAGGGCAAACACTGAAGCCAACACTCGTTACTAATGGAATTTTTTCCTACTGCCTTGATAGATTACCTTCTCTAAATGCACATTTTAATTTCTCTCCCATCTTCCTCATGCTCGATCTGCTTTCCCAAAAGAATTTCTTTACTTTGATTTAAAAACTATTTGCTCAAGCCTCTTCTGAAGACCCCTAAGCCAATATAATATGGATTTATTCTTTTCCCCCCTTTCAATTGTGTGCCATGTAATCAATACAAATTCAGTATGCAAAGCGTACAATACTTGTGGATCTGATTGTTTCCAGCAGTTAGTGGCTAAAACTTCATATTGTAATATGTTTGTGATTGTCAGTATACAGAGGTTGTATTTACTCCAAGGAACATAAGACAGAAAAGCAAGCGACTCTTCTAAGGTCAGTATGCACAAAATCAAAAATAGATATAAAACCTTATGCTTCCTGGTTTAATATTTTAGCACTATCTTTAATTTTATTTTTACACATCTGCAGCATTTGGTATGATTCAGATTACTTGAAAAGATGGTGCAAAAGTGACTCTCTCCTTTTAAGTTCTGCTGAATATAGTCCTATATGGATAGCAGACATTGTAAAATAAGATAAGGTGTTCTCTTAAGGAAAAAAAAAACAAAACACTGTACATGCTACATAAGGAGAGATTTAATAAAAATTAGTCCCAGAACTGAAAAATCAGTAGTGTGTATAACATCTTATGCTTTAATCTTGTTATCTTGAGCATTTTAATGTAATTTACAAAAAAATGTTATTCCCAATAAAAATGTAGAAAATAATGGATTTATGTAGTATGAAATAACACATTGAAATAAAACTGTCACCATACTTTCATTTCTCTATGATGTGCTCTAGTTTTCACTCACATATGGAACTCACGTACTGTGGCTTTACAAATGGAGAGTCAAAAGAGCCTTTAATGGTGATTAATGCTAATTCTAAATATATACATTTTGATGAATGCAAAAATCTATTTAATAAAAAGATTTAAGATGTTCAAAAAGGGTCTTGTACAAAGCTAAAAGAAGCTTTCTTCCAAAAATTGAATCTGTTTGTTTTTAAAAAATGACATCATCCAAGATGTGTTTTTAATCAATTATCATTGTAGATAATTCTGCGGGCAACATGGTTGGAGAAACAATGGTGTGATTAACTAGGCGTTGACCTGGTGTCATGGCACTGGTCCAGGGAGAGCTTATTAGTTTGCACTAGCAGTAAATATGAAACCCAGGGCATTGTAAATCACGACTGTAGGATTAACTGAAAGTGAATTAGATACCCGGGTAAAACTGAGCCATTCCCAGTTAGTTCAAAAACAGCTATAGGAGGTCAGTGGAGAGAAAGTAACAGTTTTCATACACAGGCCTATTCTAAATTTTTTCCATTTTATCTATAATTTTCAATTGAAAAAATTGATCCTTATACTTAATAATGTTCCTTAATAAAATACATAAAAAACAGGGACACTTAGACTTTCTGGTGATGCTGGTCAGGGTAAAATCTTTTTTTTGAGGGTGGCGGTAGTCCTGTATTTTGTCTCTCAAAGTGTTTTGTCGAGTCATATGTTCAAAACATGGTGAATCAGCACACCTTAAGGCCATAATTTCAGCATCATAAACTCATTTTGTTTAGTTTGTCTGTCTCATCACAGTTTTCATTCTTAGAAAAACACTCTGCCCCTTCTTCCTTGTGACAGCCAGTGAATTGGCTGGGCCACATTAAACAGTGATAGAAAATTGACTGGAAGACTGCTGAACCTTGTTTTGATCCATCCCTAATTTACATACACATGCTTAATCAGGATGTTAAAAAGAGCTTTGAGTGATGATACTCTGAAACTTATATACCACGAAAACAATTTTATTGTTGCTGTTTTACCATAATGTCAAATAATTACCTTGCACATATTTTCCCTCTTCTCATTTCCCTCTGAAATTGTTTTAGTAAATACAATTTCTTTTTAAGAGCAAACTCAATAAACCCAGTTGTGTATGGTGCTGTGTGTGTGCTCAGTTGATCAGTCAGGTCCGACTCTTGGTAACCCGGTCCATGGACTGTAGCCCACCAAGCTCCCCTGTCCATGGGATTTTCCAAGCAAGGGGTTGCCATGTCTTGCCCCTGAGGATCTTCCTGACCCAGGGATTCAACCCATGTCTCTTGTATCTCTTCATTGGCAGTGGATTCTTTACCACCGTGCCACCTGGGAAGCCCTGTGTAAGGAAACACAGCCAAGTCAGTGTGCTAAATTAGTAATGTAAGCTAATCAGAAACACACATGTGCTTCATACTCCTTTGGGGTTTCTACATGGGTATTCTTCCATTTATATATATTTATTTTTCAACCAGACATACTGAGTGTATGTAAAAAATATATTTCCCTACTGTTGTCTGCTTATAAGCCAGCTGCTGTTGTTGTTTTGATAGGTTCCATTAAGACCTACTTGTTCTTTCCCAGAGGCACTGAAAATGTTCACTGTGGCATGAGTCATACTTATGGCTGCTTTCTGTCAGAGGATGAGTCAGTGTGGGATGCCTAATTCCAGAAGGGTCTAGGACAGCAGAAGAGACAGCTTGTGTCTATCCTCTTAAAGCTCACACCGTTCCAGAAACGTACACGCAAAAAATAGCCCTTTCAATCTAGAGCAAAGACTTCTTTAACACTTTGATTATATCAGATCTACTATAGAAGCAAAGCATGCATAGAGTGGCAGACATAAAATTATATTGCACATGTGATTATTATCCTGGGATGATAATACATCCTTTTTTCAACCTGTTTAAGACAGAGCTAAATTAACCTAGTAAATTAAAAGATGATATGAAAGGACTTTAAAAGAATCTATTTTTATGATTATAGAAAACACAAAAGTATATAAGGGAGGTGAAATTTTTATGTCATTCAATTTCATTAGCATATAGCGAGCCAATTACATAAAATTAAATTTCAAGCCTGATTGATTTTTTAAATATTCATTTTAAGCACTGCTTTTGGTGTTTACTATATTATACAGGAAATATCAAAAATGTCTGCTGTCTTCAGGAATTAAATGAAACCTATACTGTCAATAGCCTAGATAGGCCTTTTGATAAAGTATTATGACATTTCTATATTAAGTAGCAGCATAAAATGCTAAACACACTCAGAACACAGCACTATAAGTTTCAAAAAGCACATGCTGGGAACTAGAGTGTTTGGCATTTATAGCTGGCTAGCACGGGAAGATAACGAGAAGTTTGATACCTTGAAAATCATAACTATGAAATATAATAGAACAATAGTTTCCCATCAAGATGGATCATATATCATACAATATCGGAGGATAATTCAAGTCTGTAATACAATCTGCTTTTCATTTCAAGTGGAGGGTGATGTAAGTCACAATTTACCCAGGTAGTACTCATGTGGGAAATAATGACAAACAGAGCAATAGATGAAAAAAAAAAAAAAAATAGGAAAAACATGAAAGATTTGATGTCTTTGGCTCCCAAGTTTTCCCCCCTACTTTTCTTAACCTTCTTCTTCAGTGGAAAATCTTTGTGTTAATATGGATTCGTGATGAAATATAAATATTTCTATAAAGATATAATGGGACATAACACAATGACTGGGTAGTATTACCCAATAATTGTTGATTGATATAAAATAAGATAAACCATTTACATGATAGACTACTGTGGGTATCTAGGTCTCCAGGAAAATCTAAATATAAATAATTGTCTATTAAAATCACTTTCCATGTTAAGATGTGCGATGACTCCTCTTATACAACAATTATTTCTTTATCAAAAAAATTAATTTATGTCATATACAAATGGAGTTGAGGTGGCATAGGACCAGCATGTCTGGATTTTGAAGAGAGCTAAATGGTTGATATTCTGCTTTGATTTTTCTTTTCAGCATTTAATGAACTATCGTGAGACAGTAGGAAGACAGAAGGAATTGTTAGTGAATAATAGAATAATTCTTTGTGTTCTAACAAAATAATGGTATCCTATGGTTTTTTCTTATTGTCTACATAGGCTTTGTAGACTGTTGTCACTCAAGTTCTTCATCTTGTACCTACTGCTAGATGAAAATATGTCTAGTAAAGACAGGGTCAGTGGGAGTTTGTGGTGTGGATCTGAGTTTTAGCCCCATCTCTGCCCTTACTTCTTTTTTAAAACTATAATATGGAAATATCCCTTTGCTTTTGACTTCAGTCCTAAAATCTAAAGACACCGTGTAAACAGTGGAACCATTTTTCTTTTTTTTTTCTTACATAGACTAAAACTTACATCACCATTACATTCATCTTCCTGAAAACCAAGAAAAAAAAAATCAGTTTCAACCAATAGTCAAGAGACAGGTCTACCTTTTCATATCTGATGACAGTGGAATCATTTTAACTCTTTAACTCTGTGTTTCAGTTTTATGATTCATTTGTACTTATATGCTGTGCTAAGTCACTTCAGTCATGTCTAACTCTGTGACGCTATGGACCATAGCCCACCAGGCTCCTCTGACATAGGATTCTCCAGGCAAGAACACTGGTGTGAGTTGCCATGCCCTTCTTCAGGGATCTACTCAGGAATCAAACCCGTTTCTCTTATATCTCTTGCATTGGCAGGCGGGTTCTTTACAACTAGCACCACTTGGGAAGCCATATAGATACGGTGATAATGTAGCAAAACGTACTCTTTCCTTTCAATTACCAATGGTAATATGAGAAAAAACAAAAATGAGGTTAATATAAATTTTCTCGATCATTTTAGTTAGGTGTTACAATGTTTACTTTTGCAAATTTGCGTTTTTTTTTTTTTTAATTCTGGGGGAAGACATTGTTTTAATTGATTTGGGTTCCTAGATAACTTTCACAGATAGCACAGAAGGTAACATACATTCCTGCATAAAGTTCTCAAGTAAGAAAATGAATTTAAGATTAACAGGGGGTAAGGAGAAGGAAATGGCAACCCACTCCAGTGTTCTTGCCTGGAGAATCCCAGGGACGGCGGAGCCTGGTGGGCTGCCGTCTCTGGGGTCGCACAGAGTTGGACACGACTGAAGCGACTCAGCAGCAGCAGCAGCAGTGACTATATACGGAGAAGGCAATGGCACCCACTCCAGTACTCTAGCCTGTAAAATTCCATGGATAGAGGAGCCTGGTGGGCTGCAATCCATGGGGTCGCTAGGGGTCAGACACGACTTCCCTTTCACTTTTCACTTTCATGCATTGGAGAAGGAAATGGCAACCCACTCCAGTGTTCTTGCTCGGAGAATCCCAGGGATGGGGGAGCCTGGTGGGCTGCCGTCTATGGGGTCGCACGGAGTCGGACATAACTGAAGCGACTTAGCAGCAGTAGCAGTAGCAAGGACAGTGGGGAGGGATAGATTTGGAGTTTAGGACTGACACGCACACATTACTCTCTTTAAAATAGATACTACTGTATAGCATAGGGAACTCTGCTCAACATTCTGTAATAACCTAAATGGGAGACGATTTTGAAAAAGAATAATTACATGTATATGACTGAATCACTTTGGTGTATACCTGAAGCTAACACAACATTGTTAATCAACTATGTTCTACTGCAAGGAGATCCAACCAGTCAATTCTGAAGGAGATCAGCCCTGGGATTTCTTTGGAAGGAATGATGCTAAAGCTGAAACTCCAGTACTTTGGCCACCTCATGGTGGAAAAGACTCTTGGAGTCTTTTGGAAGAGTCATTGGAAAAGACTCTGATGCTGGGAGGGATTGGGAGCAGGAGGGGAAGGGGACAACAGAGGATGAGATGGCTGGATGGCATCACTGACTCGATGGACATGAGTCTGAGTGAACTCCGGGAGTTGGTGATGGACAGGGAGGCCTGGCGTGCTGCAATTCATGGGGTTGCAAAGAGTCAGACATGACTGAGCGACTGATCTGATCTGACCTGATATAAAATAAAAATGCTTTAAAATATATACTTTTAAGAACATAGACCATCTTCTCAGTGTTCTTTTCAAATTTTTAAACTTAATTCCTCTTATTTTTCCTTAGGGATTGTTTTCTAAAGAGGTAAAGAAAAAAATTTAAAAAGTTGTCAAGATGGTTATTTTGAATATTGTATTCTAATTTTATTATTGCCATGTTCCCCCTTTAGTCAAGTAAACTTAACTTCTTTTACATTATTTTTTGCCCCCTTTGCCAATTATGTAATTGTAATCATTTCAGATGCTCTAGTCGAGTGTCTTTGTACATATTCAAAACCATTTACTTCATCTTATTCACTTTAAAAAAATTTTTGAATGCAATTAAAAAGCTGTATGGTATACAAGTTATACCAAAATTAAATGTTCTAGGAAAGTTATTATATAGCAAAATTCATGGAGAAGGTTTAGGTTAAATAGATGAACACTTCAACAGGGTTTAACTTAGATTTATTTATTTATGTACTGATAAACAACCTGATTTATATCATGAATGAATTGTCAAAGTTTAAAGAAATAAACATAAAAAAAGAAGAGAAAAACAAATAGTTGAGAGAGGGAAAGAGTAAAGCAAATATAAGGGCACACTTAAATGAACTCCTGCTGCTGCTGCTAAGTTGCTTCAGTCGTGTCCGACTCTGTGCGACCCCATAGATGGCAGCCCACCAGGCTCCCCCGTCCCTGGGATTCTCTAGGCAAGAACACTGGAGTGGGTTGCCATTTCCTTCTCCAATGCATCAAAGTGAAAAGTGAAAGTGAAGTCGTTCAGTTTTGTCCGACTCCTAGTGACCCCATGGTCTGCAGCCCACCAGGCTCCTCCATCCATGGGATTTTCCAGGCAAGAGTACTAGAGTGGGTTGCCATTGCCTTCTCCTAAACTCCTAGACATATAGAATTAAAGAGCCTCTTGATGAAAGTGAAAGAGGAGAGTGAAAAAGTTGGCTTAAAACTCAACATTCAGAAAACTAAGATCGTGGCATCCAGTCCCATCACTTCATGGCAAATAGATGGGGAAACAATGGAAACAGTAACAGACTTTATTTTGGGGGGCTCCAAAATCACTGCAGATGGTGACTGCAGCCATGAAATTAAAAGATGCTTGCTCCTTGGAAGAAAAGCTATGACCAACCTAGATAGTATATTCAAAAGCAGAGATATTACTTTGCTAACAAAGGTCCATCTAGTCAAGGCTATGTTTTTTTCAGCAGTCATGTATGGATGTGAGAGTTGGACTCTAAAGAAAGCTGAGTGCTGAAAAATTGATGCTTTTGAACTGTGATGTTAGAGAAGACTCTTGAGAGTCCCTTGGACTTCAAGGAGATCCACCCAGTCCATCCTAAAGGAGACCAGTCCTGAATATTCATTGGAAAGACTGATGCTGAAGCTGAAACTCCAATACTTTGGCCACCTGATGCGAAGAACTGACTCATTAGAAAAGACCCTAACGCTGGGAAAGATTGAAGGCCAGAGGAGAAGCATATGAAAAGGATGAGATGTTTGGATGGCATCACCAACTCGATGGACATGAGTTTGAGTAGGCTCTGAGAGTTGATGATGGACAGGGAAGCTTGGTGTGCTGCAGTCCATGGGGTCGAAAAGAGTCGGGCACAACTGAGTGACTAAACTGAAGTGAACTGGAGACGTATAGAAGTGTAAATATATGTAATAGATATACTGTAGTTAAAAAAGTAAGCCACAAATTTTGCCTCAAAGCTTTTAGCTGTTTAAGTAAAAAGGGAATTTGTATCAGTTATAAGAATCACAGTATTCCTAAGATTTCAGAATGAAAATGAAATAGAAAACAGTAATTGAGGAAAAAATAATCCAAAAGTAGAAATCTGAGGTTTTTCTCTCATCACTTCTCATAAAGTATTGAATAATGTAATAGAAATATGCCTATGGTAGGTATAGTGGTAATTTTATTGGACTGTTTCTGATGGTGCTTTTTAATACAGACAACTGATATAAAGTTATGGACAATTAAGTGAAAATCAATGAAAATATCAAATATTGTGGTTGAATGCCCAGCTCTTTAGTTTGATACAAGTGTGTTAGTCGCTCAGTCGTGTCCAACTCTTTGTGATCCCAGGGACTGTGGCCCATGAGGTTCCTCTGTCCATGGAATTTTCCAGGCAAGAATACTGGAGTGGGTTGCTATTTCCTTCTTCAGAGGATTTTACCCGACCCAGGAATCAAATCTGGGTCTCCTGCATTGCAGGCAGACTCTTTACCATCTGAGCCACTAGGGAAAATAGTTAAAATGTATAAAAGAATAAATGTTTAGCATGCTCATCAAACCTATTTCTGTTGTTTAGTTGATCAGTCATGTCTCTTTTGCAACCCCGTGGACTGTAGCCTACCAGGCTCCTCTGTGCATGGATTTCCCAGGCAAGAATACTGGAGTGGGTTGCCATTTCCTTTCTCCAGGGGATCTTTGTGACCCAGGAATTGAACCCTCATGTCCTGCATTGCAGATGATTCTTTACCGCAGAGCCACCAGGGAATCTCTCAGTCTGTATCTAGAAATAATTCGCTATCACTCGTGTTTTGAAAAGGATTAAATAACAAAGACTTAAACATTTTCACCTGCCTGAAAAAATGTGTAGTGTAGCTATTGGGCACTGCAGATTAAATGCTGAATCATATTCCTCAAACTCTATTAACAAAGATAGAGTCTTCACCTGCCTCTCTTATCAGATCTACAATCAGACCTAATCTTAAGAAAAGGTGAAAGTGCAAGTCGCTCAGTTGTGTCATTCTCTCTGTGACCCCATGGACTATACAGTGCAGTGCAGTTCAGTTCAGTTGCTCAGTCGTGTCCGACTCTTTGCAACCCCATGAATAGCAGCACACCAGGCCTCCCTGTCCATCACCAACTCCCGGAGTTCACTCAAACTCATGTCCATCGAGTTGGTGATGCCATCCAGCCATTTCATCCTCTGTCATCCCCTTTTCCTCCTGCCCCCAATCCCTCCCAACATCAGAGTATTTTTCAATGAGCCAACTCTTCACATGAGGTGGCCAAAGTACTGGAGTTTCAGCTTTAGCATCATTCCTTCCAAAGAACACCCAGGACTGATCTCCTTTAGAATGGACTGGTTGGATCTCCTTGCAGTCCAAGGGATTCTCAAGAGTCTTCTCCAACACCACAGTTCAAAAGCATCAATTCTTAGGCGCTCAGCTTTCTTCACAGTCCAACTCTCACATCCATACATGACCACTGGAAAAACCATAGCCTTGACTAGACGGACCTTTGTTGGCAAAGTAATGTCTCTGCTTTTCAATATGCTATCTAGGTTGGTCATAACTTTCCTTCCAAGGAGTAAGGGTCTTTTAATTTCATGGCTGCAATCACCATCTGCAGTGATTTTGGAGCCCCCAAAAATAAAGTCTGACACTGTTTCCACTGTTTCCCCATCTATTTCCCATGAAGTGATGGGACCAGATGCCATGATCTTAGCTTTCTGAATGTTGAGCTTTACGCCAACCTTTTCACTCTCCTCTTTCACTTTCATCAAGAGGCTTTTTAGTTCCTCTTCACTTTCTGCCATAAGGGTGGTGTCATCTGCATATCTTATATAGCACATGGACTTTTCCAGGCAAAAATACTGGAGTGGGTAGCCATTCCCTTCTCTAGGGGATCTTCCCAACTCAGGGATCAAACCCAGGTCTCCCGCATTGCTGGTGGATTCTTTACCAACTGAGCCAGCAGGGAAGCCTTAAGAAAAGGTATAGATAAGAAATAAATCATCAGCCCAAAGGAATAACTGAAATCCCTCTTTTCAATTTAGGGACTATCAAAGTCCCTAAAACATGTAGTTCTACTGTACTTGTTTGGAAATTCTCTCTGGGGTTAGCCACAGATTTCTTTAGAGAGATAAACTCAAATTCCAGTAGAATCAGTACCACTGATGTTAACAAAAGGTAGACACAGACACTGATATTCACGGCAAGATGTGTTTCAATAGAAATATCTGGTTTTTAGTATATTTGAGCTATGAGCACCAATCACAATTAATAACCTGAAAGTGATTTGAAACACACACAGTGGTCTGTAAATATAGTTTTGATTTGTTTGGCCCGCCTCAAAATTAAAAATGAAATACTACTACTCATTTGCCAAACACTTCAACTGTTTGGTCAGATTCATTTTGAGAGAATCTGGAAGATATTCCATTACTTTAAATGTTGCCTTTTTAGAAGAAAGAGTAGGCTTGCTCCCCACCCCCATGCCCCAAGAGAGTTCTAGTATAAAATAGAATTCTCCTGGAAAAAATTTCCACGTCTGTATTCTCAAAGAAATGTAATGTCTTATTTGCCCCCTCAGCTCCATTCCAGGGCCACACAGCAGTTTTGTTCTATTGCTTATTTTATTCCCCCCTCCTGTAACCTCTCATTCTCACAGCACTGAAAGAGTTTAAACAAAAATGACTTTGTTTGGTTCTGCAGAATTAACACGACACTCGGGCTTATTTCTAATTGACTGCAGATGTTCTTTAAGCAGAGAAAAGCCTCAGCCTTGCGTGCATAATTCTTCCATGGTCCTAATGGAGAGAAGTGAGTCCAAAATTAGCAACTTTTTTAAAGTCAAATCTGGCTATCTGTTGCATAGACTTTGTTTTTTGGTGTTGCTTTGTTTTGTTTTCAATTTTCCAAGGGCATCCAGACAGAAGATCTTTCAAGATCTTTACAGAGAGGGCCACTATGTTTCCAGGAAACTTACAAAAGAAAGAAATCCAAACCAATCATTGTGGCAGTGCATTTATGTCTCCCCTCTACTCTAAGGTTGTCTTAATAATAAGACACTGTCCTTGAGAATTGTTGCTGCTCAGAAACAGGACTTTTAAAAAACTCACCAAAAAGTGTTGATCTCTATGCAGCAGAGTGGCAAGTTTTGAAGAGAATGAGGTCAACCCAAGGGTTCTGTTTTGACTGTCTCCAGTCTGAGTTGCTGACATGGATAAACTTGTGAAAACCAGCTGAAGAAAGGGACACTCTGTGTTCTTTTGACTCCTGGCTTCAACAATTTGCCTCACAATATGTTACAACCTCATTGTTTCTTCCAGATCCAAGGCCATGTGTTTATGTGTCCAAACAACAGGTTTTGAGGCTGCTTATGTTGCTTTTAAAAATATCACTTTAAATATTGAGAACCTCAGAACTAAGTGTACCATGTCTCTGGTCCAGAGACCTGACCATGGGACCCACTAGGGAAAAAATGCATGGGCCCAAAGAAATTCATGTTTTAGGTATAGGAATGTGTGTCCTATTTTCTTTTTTGTAAAAATTTCAGGACAGTTAGGCAAACTTTCAGAATGTGTGATTATATCTAATGTGAAAATACATAATCACTCAAAATTACATGTTAATAACTGAGAACAAAATATTTGAGTGTAGTTGTTATGTCACTAAGTTGTGTCTGACTCTTTGCGACTCAATGGACTGCAGCATGCCAGGCTTCCCTATCCGTCACCATCTCTCAGAATTTGCTCAAATTCATGTCCATTGAGTCGGTGATGCCCTCCAACCATCTTATCTTATTTCCCCCTTCTCCTCCTCCTCTTAATCTTTCCTAGCATCAGAGTTTGATGATAGAGTTCAGTTCAGTTCAGTGGCTCAGTCGTGTCTAACTCTTTGCAACCCAATGTACTGCAACACACCAGGCTTCCCTGTCCATCAGCAACTCCTGGAGTTTGCTCAAACTCATGTCCTTTGAATCAGTGATGCCATCCAATCATCTCATCCTCTCTTGTCCCATTCTCCGCCTTCAATCTTTCCCAGCATCAGGGTCTTTTCCATTGAGTCAGTTCTTCACATCAGGTGGCAAAGTACTGGAGCTTCAGCTTCAGCATCAGTCTTTCAATGAATATTCAGGACTAATTTCCTTTAGGACTGACTGGTTGGATCTTCTTACTGTCCAAGGGACTCTCAAGAGTCTTCTCCAACACACAGTTCAAAAGCATAAATTCTTCAACATTAAGCCTTCTTTATGGTCCAACTCTCACATCCATACATGACTACTAGAAAAACCATAGCCTTGACTAGATGGGGCTTGTTGGCAAAGTAATGTCTTTGCTTTTTAATATGCTATCTAGGTTGGTCATAGCTTTTCTTCCAAGGAGCAAGCATCTTTTAATTTCATGGCTGCAGTCACCATCTGCAGTGATTTTGGAGCCCCCTCAAAATAAAGTTTGCCACTGTTTCCACTATTTCTCCTTCTATTTGCCATGAAGTGATGGGACCAGATGCCATGACCTCAGTTTTCTGAATGTTGAGTTTTAAGCCAATTTTTTCACTCTCCTCTTTCACTTTCATCAAGAGGCTTTTTAGTTCTTCTTCACTTTCTGCCATAAGGGTGGTGTCATCTGCATATCTGAGGTTATTGATATTTCTCCCGGCAATCTTGATTCCAGCTTGTGTTTCTTCCAGCCCAGCGTTTCTCATGATGCACTCTGCATATAAGTTAAATAAAGCAGGGTGATAATATATAGCCTTGATGTATTCCTTTCCCGATTTGGAATCAGTCTGTTGTTCCATGTCCAGTTCTAACTGTTGCATCTTGATCTGCATACAGATTTCTCAGGAGGCAGGTCGAGTGGTCTGGTATTCCCATCTCTTGTAGAATTTCCCACAGTTTAGTCAAATGCTTTGGTGTAATCAATAAAGCAGAAGTAGATGTTTTTCTAGAACTCTCTTACTTTTTCAATGATCTAACAGATGTTGGCAATTTGATCTCTGGTTCCTCTGCCTTCTCTAAATCCAGCATGAACATCTGGAAGTTCATGGTTCATGTACTGTTGAAGCCTGGCTTGGAAAATAAAGGGAGGGGATAATACTGTTAATGAACATAGAAGTCAGCCCTGGGTTTATTTGTTTTTTAATATTTATTTATTTATTTGGCTACACTAGGTCTTAGCTATGGCATATGAGATCTAGTTGCATGACCAGGAATTGAACCTAGACCCCAAGCACTGGATGCATGGAGTATGAGCCACTGGACCACCAGAGCAGTCCTCAATCCCTGCTTTAGGTTTAGGATTAGAGTCAGATATTCCTATAAAGAAGGGGATTCCTGAATTCACCAGCATCCTCAGTTCCTCCCCCAACCTGCTGACACGAGAATATCTACCCTGGAGTCTTTCTGCTGCCCTGCAGTCACTGGCCTCTTATTGATTTCAATACTATGCTTGCATTTTGCAAAAGTTCACCTGCAAGTATAGCATGAACATTAGGTTTTAGTGACCTAGAAAACATGGTTTTGCCATGGATTTTGCCTCCATGGAATTATTTTCAAGAATTCAGTTATACAGTACTTCAGGTCTTAATTTAGGTAGAGGAAGCATCCTCTGGCATATGGTTTAAAATAAGACTTCTCAGCAGAGGCTGGGAAGCGTAGGTGCCTGGCATAGCCAGCGTTTAGGCCAAGCTGCCACAGTGCTACAGGCAGCAGTGTTGGGGCTTCAGGAGACAGCACTAAAGGGGAAGATAAGCAGGATTGGAACAAGGAGAAGAAAGACATTGAGCGAGGTGGTAATTCAGAGATTACCGCCCACTTTGACCAAAGAGCAACTTCAGGAACATCTTCAGCCTACGCCTGACCATGATTATATTGAGTTTTTTTCTAATGATATTACTATGTATCCTCATGTGTATGCAAGAGCATACATCAACTTTTAAAGCCAAGAGGACATTATTTTGTTCAGGGATTGTTTTGATGGTTATGATGGTTATTCCTTGACAATAAAGGTCAGGAATATCCTGCCATCATAGAATTTGCACCTTTTCAAAAAGCTGCAAAAAAGAAGACTAAGAAAAGAGATACTAAAATCAGGACTATTGATGATGATCCAGAATATAGAAAAATTTTGGAGAGCTATGCTGCAGATAATGAGAAAATGACATCTACTCCAGAGACACTGCTAGAGGAAATAGAAGCAAAAATAGAGAACTAACAGCTAAAAAGGCATCTCCACTTTTGAGCTTCCTGAAAAACAAGCAGAAGATAAGAGAAGAAAGGAGGTGGCGAGAAATAGAAGGGAAAAGACAAAGAGAAGGAGAGAGGCAGAAGTGGAAAGAAGAAGAGAAACAAGAACAGATATAGAAAAGCTAAAGAAGATAGACAGAGTTCCAGAAAGGGACAAATTAAATGATGAACCAAAGATTAAGCTGCTCAAGAAGCCAGAAAAAGGAGATGAAAAAGAATTGGACAACAAAGCTCAAGAAATTAGACAAAGAGAATCTGAGTGATGAAAGAGCCAGTGGGTAAAGTTGTACATTGCCCAGGAGTTCTGAGGGTGAATTTAAAGATGAAAAGCCTAAGAGACCTGAAGATGAGCGTGGCAGAGAATACCGGGAGAGGGAGCGGGATTATGAATAGGTCCAAGAGTGCATCCGGCGGGAGAGAGAGGCTGAAGAGGCAGGAAGAAGAGATCCACAGGCAGAAGGAGCACTATGAGAAGGAGAAGGCTTGCAAGAGAAAGGAAGAAGAAATGAAGCAGGAGGAAGAAGCACTTTGGGAAAAAGGAAAGAAGCCTGAAGGTACAGAGCCAGTATGCAACTCAGAAAAAAAAACTGAAAAGAAAGAAGTGGTTAAGAGAGATTGCATAAGAAACAAGGATCGCCTAGCGATACCAGCCAGGAGCTCGAAGCCGAAATCGGTTCTGTACCTCTGAGACCAGCACCAGGACTGGAGATTCAGCCATAGAGATAAAGCAGGAAAGTGGTATTAACCATAGAATAGAAGGAAGGGAGGAGTGATAAGTCCAGATGGCCTTAGGTGTCCTGACTGTCTAGGCAGCCAAAGAGCACGGAATTAAGCAATCCTGAAGTGCCTTCGGGGCAAAGGAATAGAGAGAGAGAGAAAAGGGGTGCTGTGCTGGTGGGGTACACTGCAGAGGAGTAAGTTTTGTGTCAAAGCAGGAACCTGATTGCAGGTTCAGATTGGAAGTGCAATTTTCATTTTTTATGCAGTTTTCTACAAATTAACTTTAAAATGTCAGATAAAGCTGATGGGGAGAGGACATACATCAGTTTGCAGGCAAGAAATGTCACGAGAGGACTTATTTAAGTATGACCTGAGAAGAAGACATGAGAACTGGCTTTAAAATCAAAAGGTTTTCTTAATCCTGGATTGAATTTTCTTAAATTTCAATTGAGCAGAGTCACTGTGAAGTCTCGTTCAGATCTAGTTATAGTCATTGTTGGTGATAACTGCTGACTTTGTATAGTGTAGAAGCAAGAAGCATGTAATTGTAATACAAGTACAGTGAAGGATACAACACATCTTCATTTATGCAGAAATTTAAACAATCGTGTCATGTCAATATCTTTTTTTTTAAATTTAATTTTATTTTTGAACTTTACAATATTGTATTGGTTTGCCATATATCAAAATGAATCTGCCACAGGTATACATGTGTTCCCCATCTTGAATCTTCCTCCCTCCTCCCTCCCCATACCATCCCTCTGGGTCATCCCATTGCACCACCCCCAAACATTCAGTATCGCGAATCGAACCTGGACTGGAGACTCGTTTCATATATGATATTATACATATTTCAATGCCATTCTCCCAAATCATCCCACCCTCTCCCTCTCCCACAGAGTCCAAAAGACTGTTCTATACATCAGTGTCTCTTTTGCTGTCTCGTATACAGGGTTATTGTTACCATCTTTCTAAATTCCATATATATGTCCTAAAGTTTTAGGATTAGTTTAGGAACCACTACCCACTCCAGTATTCTGGCCTGGAGAATTCCATGGACTGTGTGGTCCATGGGGTCGCAAAGAGTCGGACACGACTGAGCGACTTTCACTTTCACTTTAGTTCTTTGTTTGATTACATGAGATTAGTGTAAAAAATTTTTTAAAAAACATATCATTTTGCCTTTAGTAATTTTTATATTCATGAAGTTTAACCCTTAGTTGGTGCTTGACAATCCAGTCTTTGCTTGACCTTAGGTTTCATGAGCTGAGTGCCTACCTTCTCCAGAAAGGAAATTGCACCAATATTTGTTCCAGTTAAATAGCAACTTAGCTTGTCTTGCATTGATGTCAATAAATAACAGCACTCAAAAGAAAGAAAGAAAGAAAGACTTTTCAGCAAAACTTAACATTTGGGGAGAAAGGAGAAAAATATATATTAATCTCCTTTTGTTGCTAATTTATGATAGACCTTCCAGAAAGGCTCTATTACAAAATCAAAGTAGGTTACAGCTTTGAGAAGCTGAAAGTGGAATCTTACTTCTAGAGAATGAGTTCTTCTCTTGCTCAAATAATGTTATGAAAACAGAAAGGCCACAGAGCATATCCTACTTCTTTTTTGCCACATTGTCTGATAATGTTATAAATAAATTACTTATCTCATGAAATATTAAACATGTAGGAATGTCTGAATTTGCCAATGATAAGATACTACCCTGGAGAGTTGGAAAGTTTAAAAGGATTAAGCCTATCTCCATAAATATAAGAAGATTTGGGGCTTTAATGATAAATAATTAGTATGTTATCTGAAAGCAGTTATCTGAAATTAGTAGTTATCAGAAAGTGTTATCTGAAATAATAATATGAAAGTTTAAGAGAAAAAAATTGTTGGTGACAAGAGAAAAGTCTTTATAAATATCATCCACTCAAGATTTCTTACAGATTAAGAGATGTTAAGCCTCAATATGTCAAATATCGTATCTGTTTAACCTGTTATTTTACCAAGCAAAGGCCAAGATGAGTTGAATATGTGTGTGTGCATGCCAAGTCTCTTCAGTAGTGTCCAACTCTTTGTGACCCTATGAATTTTAGCCCGCCAGGCAACTCTTGTCCATGGGATTCTCCAGGCAGGAATACTGGAGTGAGTTGCCATGCCTCCTCCAGTGGTTCTTCCTAACCCAGAAACCTGCATCTCTTACATCTCCTGTACTAGCGCTACCTGGGGAACCCTGAGTTTAATATCTGTTCAGTTCAGTCACTCAGTCGTGTCCGACTCTTTGCAACCCCATGAATCGCAGCACGCCAGGCCTCCCTGTCCATCACCAACTCCCGGAATTCACCCAGACTCTCATCCATCGAGTCAGTGATGTCATCCAGCCATCTCATCCTCTGTCGTCCCCTTCTCCTCCTGCCCCCAATCCCTCCCAGCATCAGAGTCTTTTCCAATGAGTCAACTCTTCGCATGAGGTGGCCAAAGTACTGGAGTTTCAGCTTTAGTATCATTCCTTCCAAAGAAATCCCAGGGCTGATTTCCTTCAGAATGGACTGGTTGGATCTCCTTGCAGTCCAAGGGACTCTCAAGAGTCTTCTCCAACACCACAGTTCAAAAGCATCAATTCTGCGTCACTCAGCCTTCTTCACAGTCCAACTCTCACATCCATACATGACCACAGGAAAAACCATAGCCTTGACTAGACGAACCTTTGTTGGCAAAGCAATGTCTCTGCTTTTGAATATGCTATCTAGGTTGGTCATAACTTTCCTTCCAAGGAGTAAGTGTTTTTTAATTTCATGGCTGCAGTCACCATCTGCAGTGATTTTGGAGCCCAAAAAAATAAAGTCTGACACTGTTTCCACTGTTTCCCCATCTATTTCCCATGAAGTGATGGGACCGGATGCCATGATATTTGTTTTCAGAATGTTGAGCTTTAAGCCAACTTTTTCACTCTACTCTTTCACTTTCATCAAGAGGCTTTTGAGTTCCTCTTCACTTTCTGCCATAAGGGTGGTGTCATCTGCATATCTGAGGTTATTGATATTTCTCCCGACAATCTTGATTCCAGCTTGTACTTCTTCCAGTCCAGTGTTTCTCATGATGTACTCTGCATATAAGTTAAATCAGCAGGGTGACAATATACAACCTTGACATACTCCTTTTCCTATTTGGAACCAGTCTGTTCCATGTCCAGTTCTAACTATTTCTTCCTGACCTGCATACAGGTTTCTCAAGAGGCAGATCAGGTGGTCTGGTATTCCCATCTCTTTCAGAATTTTCCACAGTTTATTGTGATCCACATAGTCAAAGGCTTTGGAATAGTCAATAAAGCAGAAATAGATGTTTTTCTGGAACTCTCTTGCTTTTTCCATGATCCAGAAGATGTTGGCAATTTGATCTCTGATTCCTCTGCCTTTTCTAAAACCAGCTTGAACATCAGGAAGTTCATGGTTCACATATTGCTGAAGCCTGGCTTGGAGAATTTTGAGCATGACTTTACTAGCATGTGAGATGAGTGCAATTGTGCGGTAGTTTGAGCATTCTTTGGCATTGCCTTTCTTTGGGATTGGAATGAAAACTGACCTTTTCCAGTCCTGTGGCCACTGCTGAGTTTTCCAAATTTGCTGGCATATTGAGTGCAGCACTTTCACAGCATCATCTTTCAGGATTTGAAATAGAGTTGAATATAGGTACTAACAAATTATAAAGTCTATATAACATTTAGAAAGAGAAAAAAACACCAAAAACATGAGAAAACCAGCCAAAACATGCTTCCTTCAAAGCTTGAAGGAAAAGGGGATTATTTTGGATGCATGTTCATCTTCTAATAGCAGCAGAGAAAGACTTGAATTATCCGTAATCAAGGAAGACCATTTAAAACAATCTCAGCCAGGAAGGCTAACTCAAAATATTGTAACTAGTGAATCATTTTTGTTTTTTCCATGCAATACCAGAGCCTTAGCATACTGACACTCATGGATTTATACCCATGGAACAAAGACTTTCTCCAGTGCCTTAGATGTTCAATATTAAGCAGTTCCAAATGCACTTAATTTTTGGTTTCTTTTTCTTCAAGTTTCAGTCACTATTTGTTATCTGCTCTATTTATTTACTTCTAAAACACATAGCTAATAGCTTTTCACTGAATAATACCTGCTTTTAAAGAGGACTCATAGTGTGCTATTATCAGGTTATCTTGTAATTGATTGTTTTTAACGGATGGGTCTTTTTGTTTAACTAAGGATTTCTGACCTTTAAGACTGTTAGTATTTCTAGGTGATATTTACTCTGTTGATCTCTGGCTTTCATTGTTTCTTTGCATTCCTTGTGTGTAGTGTCTATGTTTAAACTGGTGATTTCATGTATTTTGAAACTAAACACTCAATCTCTTCAGTTTGTATACTTTCTGGTCGGGGCCTATGGAAAGACTCTCCCAATGCATTAGAGAGATGTTGAAATTTTGGTTTCAGATAAACTCTAGTGCTCCTTGTTGGAGGAGAGGAGCCCTTTGATGTGGCTTAGCAACTCTGCTTTATTTTCTATTTTTATTTTTGTTCATTATAGCTAATAATATCATCCTAATAGCTAGTAATATTGGCATTTCAGAAAGGAGAAAACAATTTTTTGACAATATCTCCACACTATGCATTATTTGCTACTTTCTGGGAATGATAAGGCTAAAATGGCACAGTTAAAGTAATGCTATGTATTTCCCCAAGGATAAGATTGGGTTACAAATGATTTACCAGATGGTCTGAGATCAAGTCTCCTAGGTTGGGGATAAGACAGAAGATATGCCCACTGTTAGCAGTGAAATAAAGTTTAAAAATGCTTAAGGAGGTTCTAAAGGAAAGAATCAAATAAAGGGGTGTGTTAACATAAAAAGAGTCAGTGGAATGAATGCTTTTTATCTTAATAATTTGTTCCACCCTTATGGGCTCATAAACCCATAAGCAAGGTTGAACCTCCAGTGTCCATTACCTGGAATTCTGAGACTAATGCCTTCTGCTCTCAGCCCATCTGTCTGGATTCAGGCCTGTCCCATGGCATGGCCCCCAGAGTGAGGAGCCGAAATGGGAGTGGCATCATGACTCTGACTCAGTGCACCCTAAAGTGGATGCCATCCAGTCTTCCCCCATGACTGCTATGTTAGCTACGCAATGCTATTCATGGAGAACTTGGAAATCTCTCAGGCGGGGTCTTTGAAGAATAAAAGCAGTAAGCAAAAGTGAGGTACTTAAACTGCCCTGCAAGCAAGAAAATGCAACAAATACCACTCCATTTCCTGGCTTTCAAAACTTGGGGAAAAAAAATAAGAGATTTAGCACCAAAGTGCATTTAAGAAAGTAAAATCAAGACAGTATAGCTGAAGCTGGGGGAGGAGGGAACACACGGAGTAAAAATTCCCTCAGAGCCCACGGAAAGCAATAAGAGTTCTCATTTAACCTCAGAAAATGACTTGAGAATCACTTGTACTTTGAAACGATTCTAAATTGCAAACTAATTTCCCAGTGGGATATGTTGATGGTCTACTGTACACAGCATAAATAATGAGTTTGCAGCCAGGACCCCAAATAAAGCAGTGCATGTTTGTGGAATTTATGAACCATTTTTTTTCCCCATCTGACATTGCAATGTTAATGCTTCCAGTTAGGAGTTTTACTGTGTCAGCAGGTGAATTCCCTGGCAGTAAGTCAAGCTTTAATGGAACATGCTGGTAGGAATGATTATGCTGCTGCAGTATAAAACCCCAGCGTTGGTATTAGGCTTCTAGAACACATGGGCACAGCCTGCTACCTACCCTGATTGCAGATGTTCTTGGCTGTTTGACTTTAATGCTACACTTCAAATTGACCATGAGGAAGTAAGATTTCTATCTTATAAAGAATCTTAGAACTGGAAAATCTAGCCAAACCTGCTTTTCTATATAAGAAAGAAATCAGAGGCCTGAGAAGTTACATGGCTGATGAGACGATATCCACTGTAAGTGGGGGAACTGGGATGCTAAATTAGACTCTGCTGGTCCTTCAGTTCTCTGTTTCTGTCTCTTTCAAGGCTACTGCCTTTTGCTGAAAAAGAAAAAGGTGAGTATAATACATTTTATAAATGTGCTTAAGAAAAGCAGACAAAAATACAAATTTGAAGCATAACTTCATAACAGAAAACGAAGTGTACAACCCGGTATATATGAGTATTCAGACATCTCTGACTACAGTGAAAAATGATTTTTTACAAAGCTTCATCCTCAAAGTTAAAAATATTACTAGACCAGATGTCATGAGTTAATATGATGCTGATAAACAACTCGCTGAGGTGAAGACCAAATGGTCCTTACCTGCCTGTAGAAACAATGGATGTTTCCTAAGAAAAGCTTGTGTGCCATGTGTGTTAGGAAGGGGTAGCCAGGTTATACTCAGCCATACCTCTTCTGAGATCATTTGAGTGTGTCTCTACTGTGGAAGACACATGGTTTCCTCCACAGGAGCAATGTCCAAATTCTTAACCACTTATCCCAGGGTGTTTCCTCTGCTACATGGTATGGTATGGATTCTGCCCCTCAGAACAGTTCCAAGCACCTTGCCATTCACATAAGTTGGCAACTAGTGTTGCTCTATTATATCTTCATTAGACCCCTCCCCAAACCTAAACGTAAGATCTGAGTTCTAGCCTAGCCTGAGGATTTGTGCCACCATTCTAAGCATCCCACCTGGACTTGGGTGTCAATGAGCAGTCCTCTCCTCATCAGCTCCTTTTCCTCTTCTTTCCGTCAACTAGTCAACCTCTTTTCAAATCTTCTACTTGACTCCTTCATTGTCATTCTTTATAGATAAACATCCTTTTCCATTTTCATAAAGAAAGTCAAGAACACCTCAAACCGGGACTTCCTTGGTGGTCCAGTGGTTAAGACTGCACTTTCAGGGCAGGGGGTGTGGGTTCAATCTCTGGTCGGGGAATTAAGACCCTACACTCCACATTGTTGTTTACTCGCTAAGTCAGGTCTGATTCTTTTGTCACCTCACGGACTGTAGCCTGCCAGGCTCCTCTCTCCATGGGAGACCCAGAGTTAGAACCCACAACTCCTGTGGCTCCTGCATTGGCAGGCCTATTCTTTACCACTGAGCCACCTGAAAAGCCCTTCAGATACTTTCCCCTTATACATTTTTAGTACACGCTTTAGAACTTAATTTTCACAGATTCAAGCATCAATAATAATACACTTCCCAACTTGAAGATGATGCTTGTTCCCAAGACCAGCCTATTGTTATTTCTAGCAGTCTATAATATGTACACAGGTAGAACTGTTTATATACAAAGTGCAAAGAGAGGATTTAAAAAACAACCATGTATGAATCACAAAAAATATTAAAATCTAAAAATGCTTAAACATGTCCTTCAGAATCCAAAGGCAGTAAATAAAAATATATTTAGAGCATCTGTCCAAAGACTGCCATAAAAGGTATCTAATGGTGCTGGAGATTCCTTTTGCATTTGGTTTGGTATTTGTG
Organism: Bos indicus x Bos taurus; assembly: GCF_003369695.1. Taxonomy (NCBI): domain Eukaryota; kingdom Metazoa; phylum Chordata; class Mammalia; order Artiodactyla; family Bovidae; genus Bos; species Bos indicus x Bos taurus. The sequence goes on along the minus strand of NC_040098.1, from coordinate 35,497,015 downwards.
GACAGAACTGTGAGTGAGACATAAGCCGGTCAGTGCCCATGTTGTGAAGAGCTCTGAATGTGTTCATATACCTCCAGAGTCACACGTTCCACAACCCTCCAAGTATTATAAAATCTTTAAAGATAAGGTTTAATATTATTATTCTAAAATATATGCTTCCAAGTGCTAAGTTCTTCATAGCGTATTATGTCTTATGTCAGGGTACTGGTGACAGAAGGACTAAATCTGCTCATTTACATCCACAGTTGGAAACAAAGCTAGTTTCAGCCAACATAACTCAGCTGACATTATTCTAAAATATCCTCCTCCCACGTGAAGTAGGATTTCATATTTGCAGAAAATATTTATCCCAAGCTGCAAGCAATATTACAGTGATTCTTTGTTTCAAACTATTCATCACCATATTTAGATAGGTTTAAATGCCAAGTCAGGTGTCTTTCTTGTAAGAATGAGGAAAATGGTGGAAAAGATTATGCATTCTTTAAAAGTGCACTGATTTAATCAATTTGTAAAGGCTATCAGTTGGACAGCAGCATATCCTGTACTTACCAACTTTTGACCAAGCAGATGGTCATTTTGTCACTGGTTAACTTGGATGGATCTGTGTGGATCCATGACAGTGTGATCTGGACAATTTTGTCAGGAGCTCAGGGAAGTGCGGCATTCAGTCATCTAGTCTTCACATTTGCTTGAATGCTAGGTGGAAAATATGAAGACATTTTATTGTCTGAACTGTGTCTGTGTCCTGAGCCCTACAGTGATATTCAAAGTCAAATTGCTTTCTCTTAACTTTCATCACAGCATGATTTTTAAATTAAAAAGAAGCATTTGCCCTTTCCCTTTTAGTTGCTAATTATCCCTTAGGTAAAAGGGATGAAAAGTTAAGCTGCAAAACCCAGTAACACAGATTTTTTTTTTTTTTTTTTTTGCAGAAAGCAATGTTTTAAATTAACTCATTTATTTCTTTTATAAGTCCTATTACTGATACCTACAATGTATCTGTCACAGAACTGGGCAAAAGGAATGCAAATACAGAGATATCCCCTCTGCTTCCAAGAAGGGTATAAATTCTTGGACAAAAGAAAAGTGAAATGTTAGTTGCTCAGTCATGGATCACTCATTGCAACCCCATGAATTGCAGCCTGCTAGCCTCCTCTGTCCTTGGTATTTTCAAGGCAAGAATATTGGAGTGGGTTGCTATGCCCTTCTCCAGGGATCTTCCCGAATGACTCAGGGATCAAACTTGGGTCTCCTGCATTGCAGGCAGATTCTTTACTATCTGAGCCACCAAGATTCAGGAAGGTATAATTTCTTGGAGAAGACACAGAATTAGGTAACAGTGGAATATGGTAAGTACTTTAGTGGTAATATGAATAAATACCATGAAAGTGAAAATGTTAGTTGCTCAGTTGTGTCTGACTCCTTGTGACCCCATGAACTGTATGGCCTGTAGCTTGCCAGACTTCTCTGTCCATGGAATTCTCCACCCAAGAATACTGGAGTGGGTTACCATTTCCTTCTCCAATAAATGCTATGGAAAACACATTTTAAAAATTCACACATTTTGGGGTTTAGCTGATAGCCTTATAGAGAAGAAATCTTTTGCCTTAATTAGTGAATAGAAACTGACCTGAGAAGGAGGCTTGCTTTATATGATAGTACAAAAGCATTGTTTCAAGATGGTCTGGTCTATCTTTTACCTTCTTTAGCTGCAGTGGAGGATGACTATGGAATTGGGAAGGAGTGAAGAATGAAGTGACCTTTCTACTGGATCAAAGGAAAAACATGTGATAAATGACCTTGAGCTTTCATCTCAGGGGTTATTTTTATTTCATCTTAATTTTAGGAGATTTATAAATCTGTACCCATCACAGACTTGAATTTGGGATGCTTATACAGACATTTCAAAATACAGAAAAGATTTTGTACCTCTAAGTGGTTACAGACATGCCTTAGATGTAAGGCAGAATCAATTAGGAATCAAAAGATTTACCACAATGATACGAGTGAGGAATTGTGACTAATAGAGGTATAAAAGGTATAGGAATGAAAGTTGACAAACTGCAGTTGCAGAGATCGAGAGTTTTCCAGTATTATCATGGAGGATTTCACACCCTAATAGAGCCAGTGTTTCATAGACAACAAGAGAAGTCAAAGTCATAGAATTATAATGATGAAGAAAGATCAGAATGAAGACCCCTTCATCCCATTGCTTCTAGATAAGGTTAAAAATACCATGGTGAAGAAGCACTCCCATTTAGTAGGTTACAATTATCCCTGCACATTACTTACTTTTCATGTGATCTGCGCCCAAAGGTGAATGTTGTATTGTCTAGTTGCACATTTCTTGACATGTGAGTGGCTGTTCATAAATATTCACAGAACAAATGGCTACACTGTTAATTGTTCATTCTACAAAGTAGCTTTCTTTCCCCCATATTAATCCTTTATTGGTTACAATAAAGTTCATGTTAAAAGAAGCTCTTCTATTCTCCTTAAATCTTAGAAGGAAGTCTTAGAAGGAAACTTGTATAGCTACTGCTAAGCTATTTCAGTTTGATAGACCATGGAACGTCATGCTGAAACAGGGGTTCTTCAGTTGAAGAGATCCTCCCTGTGGGATAGCTTTCTTTTTAACCTACAGTGCTTGCTGTTCTATAAATAAGCTTAAATTGACAAAAAACATAGCAATCTGAGTTTGGTAGAGTCTCATGACGCGTGTGAGATTGATAACTCTTTTGGTGAGACAGGAATTTATAGGGGACCCAAAAAGCTGTCACAAGTGATATATCTATAATAACTCTTGTGGAAAAAGTTGCTTCATATGTCTCTGTCTTTATTAATTACTGATAGAGATGTTTCTCAAAGCCCAGACCATGTTTTAAAAAAAAGGCATTTTAAAGGAAAATGAAGAAAATTCAAAAAGCTTCTAAGGCTTTTAGAAAACTATCACAAGATAACTTACAATTTACAAATACCTACCAAGAATCCAAATAACCAAAAGCCAAAATAATCCAAATCTGGCGTTGTATCTACTATTGTTCACACTGTCAAGGCAGGACTAGAAATAACATCCTAATACTTCCAGAGTCACAGAATAAAAATTAAACTTAGAATAATTCTATTTGTACATATATTTGACAGTGTTCTGTGTATGTATGAATATTAGTCAATCATATAAATATCATGCATTCATTCAAAAAAGCATTCTCTTTTACTATTTGAGAGACAGTATATTAGATACTAGAGGTACAAATAAAATTGACCGGTCCCTGCCCTCAAGAAGCTTATAATCTAGTATATTAAAAGTGGAACATTGTTTTGTCACATCACTCTGGCCCGTTGCTGTCACATTTGACTAAGATGATGGACTTGCAGCCATTGTGCAAAAAAGTGTATAAAAAGGACATCAGGAAGAACAGAAAGATAACAAAGACCTTGTATCATTTATACTAATGATGGCACCTTATTATTTTTATTTTTTACAAAAACAAACTTTTTTCATCAAGTTGAAAACCTACTTTTAGGATACTTCAGGCCAAAAATCATTCAAGAAGTAACCACAGCCTCATGGTAATAAAGAAAATTCAGGACTCAAGGCAACCAAAATTATAAATAGCTCATTGCTCAACTTAATTGTTCTTTCTCCTCTCAATATTGCCTGTTAACATTTTGCAGTTGGAATGCTTTCCATCTGTGTCTCTACTTGAACTGTGTGATCAACGTTAATGAAAACTATTATCGCTCTGTGTTTTAGTCTTCAAGTTGCTTTGTGGTGACATAATAACAACCTGAAAACCCTTAGCTAAGCCACACACTTAAATGTTATATATGCTTTATGTCCCATGTTCAAATGCACACGCAGAAATATTATCCATAGGAAGTTATTGGTAATTGTGTTGGGTTCTTTTAAATATTCAGAATCATACTAAATATAAAGACTCTAGTGTATTAATAAATAAAAGCAATTGAACATATTAATTTAGCAAATGCTGGTTCTTTATATCTATTCTTTCAATTAAGTATTTTACTCAGTCTTCTCTCTCATGTGTTAAAATGTACTTCTCACAAGGCTACCGTGATGACCAAGGACTGCTCTAGAGGGGACCATTCACATAATTATATATTCAGTTATTATATTCTTCATTTCTGAGTGAGATGTCTTTTATCTTTTTTCGAGCTCATTGTTAAAATTCTCAGTGAGTTCATTTATTCTTTTCCCTAATTCAGTTCACATTTTGATTACCAATGCTTTGACTTCTTTATCTGATAAATTGTTTGTTTCATTATTTTTTCCCCCAGGGTTTTCTCTTGTTCTTTCAACTGCGAACGGTTCTGCCTTTTCATTTTTTTTTAACTTTCTCTGCCTCTATGAATTTAGGTGAAGCAGTTACCTAACGTGGTCTTGAAGGGGTGTCCTGGCACAGACTGTGTGCTCCTGCCTCTGGTGGGAGAGCTACATTGACATGGATGCAAGTCACATCTTTTCACAGGGTATCCTGGAAGGTATCACCTTGGCAAGTGGTGGGGTTGGAGATGGAGGGGCTAGAGCAGAGACAGGTGAAAGGTGGGACTTCCCCACTGCTCAGTGGCCCTCACTACCCTTGTGGGGTGCGGTCTGATCCCAAGCTGCTGGAGAAGAAGCCCTGAGGGTGGAGCCCATGCACAGTGACTCTGTTCCCTTTAAGTATATGCCTTCCCCTTTCCTAACACTGGGACCCTTGCCCCAGATGCAAGAGAACCTCAGCAAGGAGGCCCATTCAGGTTATCTGCTCATATCAGCCACAGACAGAGGCCTGAGCACTTTCTGATGCAACTGCCTGTGTGGGTGCCCCCAGTTGTTTCTCTGCCTTTGCTCAGACAGAGCCTTGAGTGCAAGTTCCCTTTGCTCCTTGCAGCCAATCTTTGAGCCCAGCCTGTACCACCCTTGCCCTGTTGTGGAGCCATGCTGTAAGGCAGGTGGGGCTCCCGTCAACTCTTGGCATACATTGGGGCATCAGTCGTAGTAGAGTTCTGGGCTGCTTCGAATGATTTTTCTGAATAAGCACCAACAATGGCCATAGGTGCTCTTCCTGGGCTCAGCCCCCAGGAGATCAGGTTGTCTCTGAGAAAGCCCATGGCCTGGCTTTCTCCCCAGTCTGGCCACTCTAGATCCAGTGCTGTGCTAGGATGCAGAATGAGCAGGGCTGCAGCATTTACTTGGCTTTGGATGGGGCTTCTGTTGAGGTGGTAGGCAGAAACCAGGGAGTCTCTAGAGCAGTCCTCTCTCTACCCTCTCTGCTCTGCCTCAGGGGCAAACCAGCCCCCACACACTCCTCCAGCTTCCCACAGCCCTCCAGCCAAACAAAGTGACTCCTCTCCCAAGTGTAGAAACCCAGGATGGAAGCACCCAATCTGTGGCTCTCATTGTTCACTCCTACAGGGAGGTAAGTGTAGCAGGGATGGGAGGAGGGTGAGAGGGGGCATCTCCACCCACATACTCTCTCTTTTCTTTAGATTTCCTCCCAGGGGCACAGGTCCTGTCTGCATTGCCTTTCTTCTCTTCTTACCTGATTATGTGTGAATCTTTCTTGCAGCCTTGGATGTACAAGAGTCTTTCTGACTGTTTCTAGTTAGTTTTCAGTAAGAATCGTTCCACATGTAGATGTATTTTTAAAGTTGTTCATGGAAGGAGGTGAATTCCATGTCCTCTTATTCCACCTTGACTGATCTCCTACCGTGCTTTAAAAAAACATTTGTAGCTAATTATATTTATGATGTCTTTTCTTAAAACCTGCCTTTCTAAAACAACTCTTGATTACATAAGTATCTTTATTGTGATTATTGCTCACACATTCTCTTGATGTCTGTAGTCTCCATGTAAAAAATGAACTATATAAGATACCAAAACTTATAATCAAATGGACCATTATCTATTTGGTCTTCCACTGTATAACTCAGGTTTTTTAATTTGTCTCCCTAATTGTTATTTTTTTTCCCAAAGGAGATAACAAAGCATTTTTAGTAGACAACACAGATACTTCTAAACCCAAATGATCTAAATACTCTGTGTCACTATCCAGTCATTTAGATGGAATATTTGTGCAGCTCAATCAGTGGAATATAAGCCATTTCTATGCTTGAGTAGATTTATAGTCGATTACATTTATAGTAGGCAGTATCTCTTCCTGGAAAATGTTGACTTCATATAGGATTTTATGATGAGGGTGTGTAAGCATGCACAAGTGCATATTCCTGTGTGTGTGTGTGTGTATGTGTGTGCATGTGTGCACATTTTCAACACATGCCTCCTATTTCTCTGGGATTACCCAGGAAAGCATTTCCCAGAGAGCTTTATTTCTAAGCTTCACATGAATCTGGAGTTTTCAAGGTGAAAATGATTCCTTGTGGATTGGTTTCAAAACAAGGTGGGCAGCGCAAACTGAAAGGGATTAAGGCAGTCAGTGTGACCACACAACAATTTCCTCCCTTATAAACCTTTTATATCACTGATCAGAATTTTAATTCCATTTGCTAAGTAAATGCAGGTCCCCAGAGCAGAGGTTATGCCTGCAGCCACAGGTTTGAGTTTTCAGCTGCTTTTCCATTACATAGCACACTGTAATTTCTGTGGGCCTCTTTGGTGATGAAGCAAGGAAAATGAGAGTTAGATGGTTAATCCTTTTATTTATTTTTTCAATAGGAAAAGAATCCTTGATTTTGAAGACCATTTGCCCATTGCTGGATAAGAACAGCCCTATAAAACTTAGACCCAAATATTCTTAACTTATCAATTGACACATTTCAGAACAGTCTCTGCTTCTTTCGACTACACCATTTTGGAATGATTTAAGTTAGTGTATTTACATATAATTCTTGGAAGAAAGTCGATCTTTCCTCAACAAAGCTGGAGTACTCATTGGCAGGCAGCAAAGATGGGCTGTGTTAATGTCAATTTCTTTACTTTTTATAAATGCCACCTGTGTTACCAGCATTGATTTGAAGGTGATGTAATTTTCTTGCAAATCCATTAGTTTTATAGGTTTTTGGCAAGCCCTGCTGCTGTGTTGATTAGATATAGCAACTGTGTCTATTTAAACAGGGTTTTAAATGCTTGGCTCGACTTTCTGTATTGGCTGGATAACAAGACATACAGTAGATGCTTTAACTTAAGGTTGTGTGAGGCAATGATTTGACACATAGCTTAGTGTTTAGCCATTTGTGATAATAAGCACGTTAATTGTGGAGTTAATTGTAGGTACCTGCAAGACATACCGTTAAGTGATCCTGACAAATAAGATACAGGCTCTCCGCCCTCTTTACATAGCTTTTTTTCTAACAGTGTTTCTCAAAGCTCAGTCCTCAGATGAGGAGCAAATCAGTATCATTTGGGAATATGTTCAAAATGCGAATTCTTGGCCCCAGCACAGACCAAGTGAATCAGAAACTCTAGGGATGGGGTCGGGCAATCTATGCTTTAAAAAGTCCCTCTGGTGATTCTTCTCTTGTTAGTTTGAGAATCACTGGTTATAAGAGAATGCCTGACACACATCCCTGCTATGTTTTGGCACCAAACAATTCATCATGAGTCACTTTTATAATTATTCTTAATGAATTAACCTTCTATATCCAAATTGGCAAATGCTGGGAAATCATTTAATATTAATGAAAAAATGATAACTTATCTCTTAATTTTGAATATGTATCTTTACTCTGATAGATGGTGGATTATTATAAATGTATTAGAATTGAGGCTCAGGGTGAGGGAAAGCAGCTAATCTTTATTTTCTTTATCTCTCCTTGCCTCCTCGTTTTCATCCAAAGAAGTTAACATCACATGCTCCATTACACAAGATGCAGCCTTTATTATCTTTTATCTCTTCCTGAACCCTTTCTATAAATGCTACTTGATTACTCTTGCATGTTGAGATAGACATTTAGAATAATCAAAACATCAGGAAAGTGATGCCTGGTTAATCTAGGGCAGTGCTGCTTCCATGACATAGATAAATGAGTTGAGGCTGTTGGAAACATAAGTTCTGGTGAATGAGCTGAGATGATGTTTAATGGAAGATAGAAGGTGAGAGACTTGATGCTAGCAAATAAAAAAAAGGTAATAAGTATATTTTCCAGCAAAGGATATATTAAATTCCCTAGGGAAATGAAGAGCCCTGACAGTTCAGATATCTGAAATTCATGGCAGTTAATTCTTAAAGGTGATTAATTTGATTTTTCATTTGTTCACTCATTCATTAAATATTAATTGTCTGTTTTCTTTTTGTCTGCTTTAAGCTGAGCTGAAACTGTGTTTCCAGAAATCCCTCCTGAAATAGTTTCAGATGAGTGTGGGCCACAAGGCAAGAAGCATTTTGCCATGAGATTTGGAAAACAGAAGTGAAGCATAGCTGGGGCATTTCAAGGCACCGTGTCACTTACACCTTGGCTCACCTTATTGAAATGGGACAACAAACAATCCGAAGATTATTTCTAAGTGCTTCAATTGTGTTCACATGTGGTTAAGAAACTACAGTGTAAACATTTGAGAAAAACTCATGGTAGTCAGTTTTATTGTGCTCAGAATTGTTGTGGCGATTCAGCCAGAGACCCATCAATATATATTTCTGGGTCAAAGGCCAAAGTTTCTGGATTTTTCATGTTTTCTTTTCTGCAGTCTACATTTTACCCAAGCCCCAGAGGTAACTCTAGTACTAAAAGTACAGTTTCCTCAACCCTGTGAAAACCACTGACTGAGGCTTTTACCATAATATTGCAGAAGAACATGGATACATGTGCTCTGCTGCTACTGCTGCTGCTAAGTCGCTTCAGTCATGTCCAACTCTGTGCAGCCCCATAGACGGCAGCCCACCAGGCTCCCCCGTCACTAGGATTCTCCAGGCAAGAACACTGGAATGGGTTGCCATTTCCTTCTCCAATGCATGGAAGTGAAAAGTGAAAGTGAAGTCACTCAGTCGTGTCTGACTCGTAGCGACCCCATGGACTGCAGCCTATCAGGCTACTCTGTCCATGGGATTTTCCAGGCAAGAGTACTGGAATGGGTTGCCATTGCCTTCTCTGGATATGTGTGCTCACTAACCCAGAAATGCAAAGTTAGTATAAAATCTCAAATAAATGACCAAGAGGCCAAGGCTGGCAGACTCTAGTGAGTTTTAAGGAAAACTGTGAATGAGTTTTAAGGAAAACTGTGACTTTGCTCTGGTGAAATTTAGAGGTCAAAAAACACATGAAGATGACCCCATGATGAAATATTAATAAGCTTGGGGAGAATAACAAACGTGGTTTGGATTCCACTCAATTTAGAGTGAAAACTAGAACTTGATTCAGAAGGTTAAGAGGAAAGACCAAACACATTAATGTGAAAGATTGAATAGAATTTGTTTTGTCCTTTCTTGACAAAGAAAAGAAATAACACAAATAACCTTTGCAATTTACATATATATATATATATACATATATAAACACACACACATATATGTTTATTTATATAAATTATTATTTATATTATTATATATAATATTATATATATTATTTATATACAAAATAGTATACAAATGTGCATATATAAAGTTTCAGAGATTTTCTAAATTTCTCACTTGTGGCAACAGATGGATTCTGAGGATCCCCAAAACTTTGCAACTGAGACTCACATCATGTGATGTTTTCAAATGTACTTTCCTAAAAAGTGATGTCAACCAAAGATCAACCCCAATTGGCAGACACAAAGTCAGTAAACCACAGGTCAGAGTTTATTTGGTGCTTCTAGTTAGAAAAACTGAAGTTGATATGTTTGTCAAAGCTCAAAGATATTTTGAGTGCATTTTACATCAGAGTCAGGTGGAAATGCCCACACTCTGAAGGAATCATCTGAGAAAACTGGTGACAGATGGATCTGAGGACAGGAAAGGAGAAGTGAGTGAGCAAAAGGTGACTCTAAAATCTTGAGCCTTTAGCTGTGTATTCAGTCAACTAAGCTTACAGAGCCCCTTCCTTTTCTACTGCTACAAAAGAGTAGGAAAGAAAGCAGCCCAAGTCAGCCTGTTTTCTTACGCTAATCAGTCACTGAGCAGTTCAAGAAGGAACCATTTTAGGGGATGCAATTTAATTTTGCAAGGAGTTGGGAGTTTCCCCATAGTCTATACTGTGTCTAAAGGGACTAAATAAAAGTAAATTTAAAAGGGACTAACTAAAAGTAAATTTAATGAACTTGATCAAAATCTCTGAAGTACTTTTGGAGTTTAAGAAGAAATGAAATGCAGGTCTAGTAACCAAGATTTAGTCACAGATGAGTCAGATCCAGAACCAGTTTTGACAAAGATCAGTGTATCATATCTGCTCAATCTAGAGTATCCTCATTTTCCAAACAAATAACTGTGTGGTATTATTTAAGATCCACAATTCAGTTTTTATGTCAGTCTGTCATATGAACTTTGACATGCTAACACTGTGTTGGAAAAAAGATCCAAACAAGTAGGTTTATCAGAGGGTGAGTAGCAAAATAAGAGCTACTGTTGCATAAGGAAAAATATTGCCTTGCCTAACTGCTAACGTAATGTCCAACAAGTTAAGGCAAAGTGAAGGTACAGATCAGACCTCATGATTCAATGATTCAATGTCTGGGTCTTTTGTTTTGAGCTTTATATCCTGAACATGACTTCCATAACATTATAGTTTACCACCATCATTTCAGGAAAGAACACAAGGAAAAAAAGGGTTGTCAGTTTTTCTATTATTGAGCTACTTATATATTTTGGAGATTAATTCTTTGTAAGTTGCTTCATTTGCTATTATTTTCTTCCATTCTGAAGGCTTCCTTTTCACCTTTCTTATAGTTTCCTTCATTGTGTAAAAGCTTTTAAGTTGAATTAGGTCCCATTTGTTTATTTTTGCTTTTGTTTCCATTTCTCTGGGAGGCGGATCATAGAGGATCTTGCTGTGATTTATGTCAGAGAGTGTTCTGCCTATGTTTTCCTTTAAGATTTTTATAGTTTCTGGTCTTACATTTAGATCCTTAATCCCTTTGAGTTTATTTTGGTGTATGGTGTTAGAAAGTGTTTTAGTTTCATTTTTTTACATGTGGCTGACCATGTTGTTTTTTACATGTTTTTTACATGTGGCTGACAACTTGTTAAAGAGATTGTCTTTTCTTCATTGTATACTTTTGCCTCTTTTGCCAAAGATAAGGTGTCCAAAAGTACGTGGATTTATCTCTGGGCTTTCTATTTTGTTTCACTGATCTGTGTTTCTGTCTTTGTGCCAGTACCATACTGTCTTGATGTCTTTGGCTTTGTAATATAGTCTGAAGTAAAGAAGGTTGATTCCTCCAGTTCCATTCTTCTTTCTCAAGGTTGGTTTGACTACTCGAGGTTTTTTGTGTTTCCATACAAACTGTGAAATTATTTGTTCTAGTTTTGTGAAAAATACCATTGGTAGCTTGATAGGGATTGCATTGAATCTATAGATTGCTTTGGGTAGTATACTCATTTTCACTGTATTGATCCTTCCAATCCATGAACATGGTATATTTTCCCATCTATTTGTGCCATATTTGATTTCTTTCATCAGTGTTTATAGTTTCCTATATATAGGTCTTCTGTTTCTTTAGACAAATTTATTCCTAAGTATTTTATTATTTTCATTGTAATGGTGAATGGGATTGTTTCCTTAATTTCTCTTTCTGCTTTTTCATTGTTAATGTACAGGAATTCAAGAGATTTCTGTGTATTAATTTTATATCCTGCAACTTTACTATATTCATTGATTAGCTCTAATAATTTTCTGGTGGTATATTTAGGGTTTTCAATGTAGAGGATCATGTCATCTGCAAACAGTGATAGTTTTACTTCTTCTTTTCCAATTTGGATTCCTTTTATTTCTTTTTCTTCTCTTATTACTGTGGCTAGGACTTCCAAAAACTATGTTGAGTAGCAGTGGTGAGAGTGGGCACCCTTGTCTTGTTCCTGATTTTCAAGGAAATACTTTCGATTTTTCACCATTGAGAAACAATCCAATAAAAAATTGTGCCAAAGAACTAAACAGACATTTCTCCAAAGAATACATATAAATGGCTAATAAACACATGAAAAGATTCTCAACATCACTCATTATCACAAAACTAATACAATTATGTAAAGTTTAAAAATAAAATAAAATTAAAAAAAAAGAGAAATGTAAATCAAAACCACAATGAGGTATCATCACATGCTGGTCAGAATGACTGCCATCAAAGTCCACAAACAATAAATGCTAGAGAGGGTGTGGAGAAAAGGGAACCCTCTTACACAGTAGGTGGGAATGCAAACTGGTGCAGCCACTATGGAGAACAGTGTGGAGCTTCCTTAGAAAACTGGAAATAGAACTGTCATATGACCCAGTAGTCCCACTGCTGAGCATACACACTGAGGAAACCAGAATTGAAAAAGACACATGTACCCCAATGTTCTTTGCATCGCTGTTTACAATAGCTAGGACTTGGAAGCAAACTAGACGTCCATCAGCAGATTAATAGATAAGGAAGTTGTGGTACATATATACAATGGACTATTACTCAGCTATAAAAAAAGAATGCACTTGAATCAGTTCTAATGAGGTGAATAAAACTGAAGCCTATTATACAGAGTGAAGTAAGTCAGAAAGATAAACACCAATACAGGATACTAACACATACATATGGAATTTAGAAAAATGGTAATGACAATCCTATATGTGAAGCAGCAAAAGAGACACAGATGTAAAGAACAGAATTTTGGATTATATGGGAGAAGGCAAGGGTGGGATGATTTGAAAGAATAGCTTTGAAACATGCATATTACCATAGGTAAAATAGGTGACCAGTGCAAGTTCAATGCATGAAGCAGGGCACTCAAAGCCATTGCTCTGGGACAACCCAGAGGGATGGGGTAGGGAGGGAGGTGGGAGGGGAGTTCAGGATGGGGCCACACATGTACATCCATGGGTAATTTATGTCGATGTATGGCAAAAACCACCACACTATCATAAAGTAATAATCCTCCAATTAAAATAAATTAATTAAAATGAAAAGAAAAAAGAAAAAGTGAAACAAACAGGTAAAAGTAAAAAAAAAAAAAGGATCTGTCAGTATAGTTGATTTTATACAAGCCTTTTATCATGACATGATTAATATTTAGTTTCTAGCAAATCAGATAATGTATGATGATGCACATGTCAAGTAAGTATTGATATAATACACTAAACCCTTTGCATGCATCAGTTCAGTTCAGTTCAGTCATTCAGTCGTGTCCAACTCTTTGCGACCATATGAATCGCAGCATGCCAGGCCTCCCTGTCCATCACCAACTCCCGGAGTTCACTCAGACTCACGTCCATCAAGTCAGTGATGCCATCCAGCCATCTCATCCTCTGTCATCCCCTTCTCCTCCTGCCCCCAATTCCTCCCAGCATCAGAGTCTTTTCCAATGAGTCAACTCTTCACATGAGGTGGCCAAAGTACTGGAGTTTCAGCTTTAGCATCATTCCTTCCAAAGAAATCCCAGGGCTGATCTTTAAAATGGACTGGTTGGATCTCCTTGCAGTCCAAGGGACTCTCAAGAGTCTTCTCCAACACCATAATTCAAAAGCATCAATTCTTCGGTGCTTAGCCTTCTTCACAGTCCAACTCTCACATCCATACATGACCACAGGAAAAACCATAGCCTTGACTAGATGGACCTTTGTTGGCAAAGTAATGTCTCTGCTTTTGAATATGCTATCTAGGCTGGATATAACTTTCCTTCCAAGGAGTAAGCATCTTTTAATTTCATGGCTGCAATCACCATCTGCAGTGATTTTGGAGCCCAGAAAAATAAAGTCTGACACTGTTTCCCCATCTACTTCCCATGAAGTGAAGGGACTGGATGCCATGATCTTCATTTTCTGAATGTTGAGCTTTAAGCCAACTTTTTCACTCTCCACTTTCACTTTCATCAAGAGCCTTTTGAGTTCCTCCTCACTTTCTGCCATAAGGGTGGTGTCATCTGCATATCTAAGGTTATTGATATTTCTCCCGGCAATCTTGTTTCCAGCTTGTGTTTCTTCCAGCCCAGCATTTCTCATGATGTATAGATGCACACATAAGACTACTTGTTCTAATGTTATCATAAAGCATATTCAACATGCATAAAATTACAGTCTTATCCCTAAATATTTTATCACCTAAAGATACAATTATATTGTACCTAGGAAAATGGCAGACAGCCATACCGTGGGTACTCAACAAATACTGTAACAGGAAAAATCTTATCAAAACAACCAATTTTCTGGGAATAAAAGATTTAAAGGGCTAATCCACAGTATCTCTGTTTCTCATTTTATATTCTTCCCTGAAATGCTATCCCTCCAATAAAGTGTAAATAATTTGAATTCCAAAAGTGTGGGGTGGATAAAAGTTTGTCATCCTTGTAACTTAAGTGTACAAGATTATCACAGGTGCAGGCAATTAATAGGCTGATTGCCCTATGCCCAGAATCCCTGGAGACCCATCAAATAGTAATTAAAAAGATCATTGAGATTTCAGCTCAGTTACAAATAGAATTAAGCAGAGAAAAATTATACACCCTGTTTTCATTTTATCCATTTTCTTTTGAAACCAAAAACACACATAGGAGTCGCTTTGAAGGTAGGGCCGCTTGAATATGATATTACTGATGTCGATAACAGGTTTTTGGCTTTGCAGTGTGTATGTGCATTTTTCAAACATATATGCAAATCTTTGATCTGATTTGCTCTACCAGAACACTCTACAGTGACTGAAAATCATTTCTATATAAGGGTTTGCTACTGAGAAGAGGGGATTCCCAGGTGGCGCTATGGTAAGGAACCATTCTGCCAAGGCAGGAGACTTAAGAGACAAGGGTTTGATCCCTGGATTGGGAAAGATCCATATGGCTGCAGTCCATAGGGTCACAGAAAGTTGGACATGACTGAAGCGACTGAGGGGAAAACTGGTTTAGTTTGGAAGAGGTTGGAAATATCCCATCTGAAAGCTCTTTTCAGTCCTCAGCCTAAACATTTTACTGAGGGGGTCAAAGGTCACCAATAGCCAAAACAAAACCCAAATTACACAGTGTTCCTGCAAGGAAACTAAGCTGAGGGAAACCAGAGCTCACCAGCTGGACTTCTTAATGGAGCATGGAGCAAACAGTAAAAATGCCTTTAAAAAGAAACAAGTATATTCTAAACCCTACTGATTTTTACAAGTTGTCCAATAAGTTTAAAAGATTAGCTTCTTAGGTATCAAGGTAGAAACTAAATCGAACTATTCAATAAGGAGGAGTGGTGGTGGTGGTGGCGGCATGCTCGGTCCAAATTTTGAACTGTCAGAGCAACCAGCCTGCAAAGTCCAAAGCACCAGATGGTTTCATAAACTGGAAGGTTCCTAAATCTTCTCTTAAAGTTTTCAATTTTTTTTTTAAAGGTTGTTTTCTTTTTAAGACTGGGGAGGGGGGTAAATTTTGCCATTGGGTATCTGACCCACAAAATCCTAACAACCTTTTCATCTTTCTTGCTCTGCAGGAGACAAACAGAACAGAGGCAAGGAGGATAAGTTCCGAACACAGTGTCATCTGGTAGCTGCCTTGCTGGGGAGAGAAGGCTGAGCTTCTCTTTCTCAACCCTGACTGTCTCACTGTAGTCATCACAGCTTAAGGAAGTTCTAAGATTTTAACCATTCAGGGACTGAGTTTATGGACTCCTCCTTCAGTCATAAACTTTATAAATAATTCTGATTTTCAGTAGAACCCCAAATATCCAGCTTTTAAATCCTATTCAGCAGTGACAAGAAAAAAGAGGGAGTGATGGGGGAAAGACTTCTCTGATGTTGTTGTTGTTTGGTCTCTAAGCTTATCTGACTCTTTATGACCCCATGGACTGCAGCACACCCCGCTCCTCTGTCCATGGTATTTCCCAGGCAAGAATACTGGAGTGGTTGCCATTTCCTTCTCTAGGGGATCTTCCCAATCCAGGGATGGAACCCTTGTCTCCTGCTTTGGTAGGCGGTTTCTTTACTGCTGAACCACCAGTGTGACTTTAACTTTTAATGGAGCCAATGTTATCCCTAAGCTTTTAATGTATGAGTCTGTTTGAGTTCCTCATTTTCCACATCCTACCCCATAGAACATGCAAGAAGAGTAAAGAAAGTTGGAGGGAAAGAGGGGAAGACCAAAAAGTGATTGATAGCCACAATTCAAATAACTGGTTCATTTTACTCGTTAAGGTCTGTGTGCATACCTGTATCGGAGATGGCAATGGCAACCCGCTCCAGTACTCTTGCCTGGAAAATCCCATGGATGGAGGAGCCTGGTAGGCTGCAGTCCATGGGGTCGCTAGGAGTCAGATACGACTGAGTGACTTCACTTTCACTTTTCACTTTCATGCATAGGAGAAGGAAATGGCAACCCACTCCAGTGTTCTTGCCTGGAGAATCCCAGGGACGGGGGAGCCTGGTGGGCTGCCGTCTATGGGGTTGCACAGAGTCGGACACGACTGAAGCGACTTAGCAGCAGCAGCAGCAGCAGCATATCTGTGTGTTGGGCATTTGTGTGCCAACATGGTCAGGATGGGATTCAGACAAGAATCTTCAAAAAATAAGAGGTTTTGATTTTGCTATGAAAATTAGTGAATCAGAAAAGGGAAACTGTTCTCAGCAGACCCATCAATCTTACATAGCTTGGCCACTGAACTATGTAAGCATCCCATTAATTCAAGTTCTTACATCCATCTCCTGTTCTATCTGACCCTTCATGGCACATTAGCATAACTTCCTCCCCCAGATTTCTTCCTTCCCTATCTAGTGTATTAAACCCTTTCTCTTTGTGTATCACAATGTTCTTGGGAGAACCAAGAAAAACACAGCATGAATTAAAGGGTGTTTTGTAAACTATGAAGCTTTGTAATACTTCCAACTATGATTATTTATTCATATGCTGAAATATACAAAAGACAGGGTGGAAAGGAAGACATGAGAAATGGTAAATGCTTAAGAATGCTTACCTTTAAAAATTATGTTCAAGATCATTTAATAATCACATTTAAGTACATTAGGAATTATAAGACTAAGGAGGCTTCAAATTAAATGTAAAACAGGAAAAAAAAATTGGAATGACTTCAATAATAAGAAATTTCAGTAGTCTGAGTTGTTGAGTCCTGATATGGATGAATCATTAAAGGAGACCGTGGACTGACTTCCCAGGAATTGTATAAGGAGCAGAATGGTCACCCTCTAAAGTGGTTCACATTTTGTAACCACGCAAAAGTAATGAGAATATTTTTGTCACCCCAATCTTGTTTTCCAGCTCCAAAATTTGGTCAAAATATTAATTTTTTAAAACTCTTATGCAAAGTCCCTATAACTTTAATATAAACATCTACATTTTAAAAAGCAAAATCTCCTACATATTGGAAAATGAGTTTAAAATCCCAACTATTATGGTAACAAACAATAAAAATATTTTTCAAATAAAACACGCACTACCCACTACATGGAATTTTCCACAGTGGACATTTCCGATGAGACTTCTGTTTATAAGACACCCTCAGAGGTTCAAAAATCACAGAGGTGGTAGTGGCAGCACAAGAGCAAGTTTCTCGGTTTTTATTTGTATTCCCAAGAAGTCTTTATGATCTGAAGTGTCCAGGAAAAAAAAAAAATTCAGCCATATCAAAAACGTCCAAACTTTCAGTGACTGGTCATTATAAACACTGTCAGAGACATTCCACACACAAGTTAATGACATCCTTGTTAGATGATCCTTTAGCTACCCTTTATGCACATCTGTATGAATATGTTGATGCACATATATGTGCATTTTAGTTATTAATTTTATATTTTTTAATTTCTTATTTTAAGAAAATGAAGGAGGAAAGTTAAGAATCTCTTCTGATTTCAAGGTTTTGTGGTGTGGTATTTTCACTTCATTCAGATTTTACTCTGAAAAGAAGGGAATTAAAGTAACCAGACAAGAAGTCTAAATTTTTGTTCACTGCTCACTGGAAATTGGCATCCTGAATTTTGTTTGCATGCCCATAGTTTTATTATGTGGGGTATGTGTATGCATGTGTGTGTGTGATGGGCATATGTATGCATGCATAAGACTACCACTGCTGCTCAAGCAGCCTAAAAAATTTCATGTACCACCACTCTAGTCTTGACAGGAGGAGTCCAGCTTGGAAAACAAAACCTCTCCTTCAGTGCTACTTCAGCCTTTTGGATTTTCTCAAAAACACAAGGGATACAGGTGTGTGCATGCTAAGTCCCTTCAGTTGTGTCCAACTCTTTATGACACTATGGACAATAGCCTTCCAGGCTCCTCTGTCCATGGAGTTATCCAGACAAAAACACTGGAGTGGGTTGCCATGTCCTCTTCCAAGGGATTGGGGAGGCTTTTATTCATTGCAAGCTGTTTCAAGTGATAAAGGACTTTGTCACCTCTGGGGACCAAGCACATAGTTAAATTTGTATGGAGGCTGTCGTATTAATTGGTGCTTACTTTTGTTGTTTTGGAAGGAAAGCTTTCTGTGTTTCTCATCTAGAGTCTAATTTCAGATTTATCAAAAGAAAGAGTAATCTTTCTATACTCATTCAAAAATTTGGGTTGCTTTTTTGCTATTTAGTTGTATAAGTCTCATATATTTTTGGTTATTGAGTGAAATAAATCAGAGAAAGATAAATACTGTAATGTCTCAGTTATTTGGAACCTAAAAAATATTGGAACTCAGAGACAGAGTAGGATGCCAAATATGTGATTTGCAAATATTTTCTCTCATTGCATAGGTTGCCATTTGCCATTTGCTTTTGTTGATGGGTTTCCTATGCTGTTTAGAAGCTTTTGAGTTTGATATTATACCACTTGTTTATTTGTACAGATATTGCCTTTGCTTTTGATGTCAAATCTAAGAACTCAGTGCAAAGATCAGTGCCAAGGATATTATCCTTGGTTTTCTTCTAGGAGTTTTATGGTTTAAGATTTTGTGTTCAACTTTTAAATCCATTTTTAGTTGATTCTCATATATTATATAAAAGGGGATACAGTTTCAATTTTTTGCATAGGACTATCTAGTTTGCCATGAAATTAAAAGACGCTTACTCCTTGGAAGGAAAATTATGACCAACATAGATAGCATATTCAAAAGCAGAGACATTACTTTGCCAACAAAGGTTCGTCTAGTCAAGGCTATGGTTTTTCCTGTGGTCATGGATGGATGTGAGAGTTGGACTGTGAAGAAGGCTGAGCACCGAAGAATTGATGCTTTTGAATTGTGGTGTTGGAGAGGACTCTTGAGAGTCCCTTGGACTGCAAGGAGATCCAACCAGTCCATTCTGAAGGAAATCAGCCCGGGGATTTCTTTGGAAGGAATGATGCTGAAGCTGAAACTCCAGTACTTTGGCCACCTCATGCGAAGAGTTGACTCATTGGAAAAGACTCTGATGCTGGGAGGGATTGGGGGCAGGAGGAGAAGGGGACGACAGAGGATGAGATGGCTGGATGACATCACTGACTCGATGGACGTGAGTCTGAGTGAACTCTGGGAGTTGGTGATGGACAGGGAGGCCTGGCGTGCTGCGATTCATGGGGTCGCAAAGAGTCAGACATGACTGAGTGACTGATCTAATCTCATCTGATCTAGTTTTCCCAGTACCACTTATTGAAGAAACTGTCCTTTCCCACCTGAATATTCTTGGCTTCTTTTGTCATAAGCTAACAGATAATACATGGTTGTGTGTTTATTTCTGATTTCTCTTTTCTGGTCTGTTGATCTATGTGTCTGTTTTTATGTCAATACCTTTCTGTTTGATTACTATAACTTTGTAATATAATTTGAAATCAGCAACTGTGATAGCTCGAGCTTTGTTCTTTCCTTCTCAAGATGGTTAAGAGGTATATGACAAGATGCTTAGCATCACTAATTATCAGGGAAATGCAAATCAAAAGCACAAGGGATATAACCCCATACCTCTTATGATGGCTATTACCAAAAAGGCAAGAAATAAGTGTTGGTGAGGATGTGGAGAAAAACAAACACTTGTGCACTGTTGGTGGGAATGGGCATAGATCCAACTCCCATGGAAAACTATTCTGGAAGTTTCTCAAGAAGTTTACAAGAGAACTGTTATCTGAACATTAATCCCTCTTCTGGGTATGTATTCAAAGGAAATGAAATCATTATCTCAAAGTGAGATCTGTACTCTCATGTTCATTGTAGCATTATTCACAGTAGCCTAGGTATAGAAACAACCTAAGTGTCTGTCAACAGGAGAACATATTTAAACAATGAGACATGACATATATATGTGAATGTTATTTAGCTGTTAAAAACAGAAAGATATACTGCCATTTGTAGCAACATGGATGAAAATGGAGGGTATTATGCTAAGTGAAATAAGTCAGAGCAAGACAAACAACACATGATTTCAATTATCTGGAATCTTAAAAAAAAAGAAGTCAGAAACAGAATAGGAAAGTGATTGCCAAGGCCTGGAGGATGGGGGAAATAGAGAGAGGTTTGTTAAAGGTTACACATTTTCACATACAAAATTAAGGATCTATTATAAAGCAAGGTTACTATAACTAATACAACTGTGCTGTGTAATTGAAATTGTCGAAGAAAGTGGAACATACCTGCATTCTCTTCAAAAAAGTAGAGGTAAACATGTGAGGTGATGAATGTGTTACTGAAGTCAACAAAATCTTTTATAATACATACATAAATGGGGATCAGCAACATGGTGGAGGGGTAGCTGGACATGTAATACTTCAAGAATACATCTACGGATGCAGCAATTATCACAGAACACCAGCGGACTACTGGCAGTGGAAAGGAATCTATGGATCCAGGCACAACTCAGAAGGATGAAAGAAAGAAGGAAGAAGGTGGAGGAGAGCTAGCTGGAAAGGACTTGCACCCGGCAGAGGGGGAGCTGAAACAGGGGAGAGATCCATGCATTAGGGATAGGGTTAGGTGAGAAGGGAGCATCTGAGGTTGTCAGAGAGTGAAGCAGGTAATCTGTGACAATCTAAATAGAGTGAGAAACACACAGAGAATCTGAGCCTTGGCCATATCTATCTCAGACAGGGTTGGGAGTCCACTGGTGTGCATGGCGGCTGGGAGCTAGAGCCATGGGGATTGAAGAGCTTTCCCAGGGTAAAGACTGCTGTTGACTGTGGCAAGATGGTCTGAGGGAATGGGAGGGTGGAAATCCATTATGCGGAATGCATTTGGAGGAAACCTGGGTGGTTGTGGAAGCAGGTTGCTACTGCTGAGTCACTCCCAAGTATGGAGTTATCACTGTAGTTTCCTTCTTTCCTCATGTAGGTGCCAGCAGCTGAGCAAAAAAGACCCCAATGAGACTGTTCCTTTTAATGCCTGATGTGGCAAGCAATAGCAAAGGAGCAACCAGGGAGGCACTTTGAGTACCAGATGTTAGAAAATAAGCCTAATAGAGCCATATGTCCTGAACCTGTGGTAGCTAGCTTCCTCGTATTGAATGCAATTGGGGTCTCTGAAATCCCAGCAGGGGCATCACTTCCCATTTGGTACTCGTGGAGGCAGACCCAAGTCCTCCAGGGGCAAACTCTTGTTGATGATCCACAGGCTACTGTGGGAATGAAACCACAGTTGAGACCCAGAGATGCAGTGACTAAGGAGTATCAAAAATCTTTCCATCAGATGTATAAACTACAGAAAAAACTCAAATGGCAACTAGGTAGACTCTTAGCCCATGGAATATATAAAAGGGCCATGAATGTTCCATTAAGGAAATGCTCTAGATTTAGCAGTTGTGGACATTGGAGGCAAAACATATAGAGTAGGGCCAAATTAAAGTATGAGCCTATTATACAGAGTGAAGTAAGCCAGAAGGAAAAACATAAATACAGTATACTAACGCATATATATGGAATTTAGAAAGATGGTAACAATAACCCAGTGTATGAAACAGCAAAAGAGACACTGATGTATAGAATAGTCTTATGGACTCTGTGGGAGAGGGAGAGGGTGGGAAGATTTGGGAGAGTGACATTGAAACATGTAGAATATCATGTAAGAAACGAGTTGCCAGTCCAGGTTCGATGCGCGATACTGGATGCTTGGGGCTGGTGCACTGGGACGACCCAGAGGGATGGTGTGGGGAGGGAGGAGGGAGGAGGGTTCAGGATGGGGAACACATGTATGCCTGTGGCAGATTCATTTTGATATTTGGCAAAACTAATACAATTATGTAAAGTTTAAAAATAAAATAAAATTTAAAAAAAAAAAAAAGGAAAAAAAAAAAAAAAAAGTATGAGCTCTCCACACAGCAGGTCCAGAGAACCACAGTTCACGTCCACAGTTCACAAGCATCAATTTTTCAGTGCTCAGACTACTTTATGGTCCAAATCTCACATCATACTTGACTACTGGAAAAACCATAGCTTTGACTGCTGCTGCTGCTAAGTCGCTTCAGTCATGTCCGACTCTGTGCAACCCCATAGACGGCAGCCCACCAGACTCCCCCGTCCCTTGGATTCTCCAGGCAAGAACACTGGAGTGGGTTGCCATTTCCTTCTCCAATGCATGAAAGTGAAAAGTGAAAGTGAAGTCACTCAGTTGTGTCTGACTCTTAGCGACCCCATGGGCTGTAGCCCACCAGGCTCCTCCATCCACAGGATTTTCCAGGCAAGAGTACTGGAGTGGGGTGCCACGGTCTTCACCAATAGCTTTGACTAGATGGACTTTTGTCAGAAAAATAATGTCTCTGCTTTTTAATACGCTGTCTAGGATTGTCAAAGCTTTTCTTCCAAGGAGCAAACGTCTTTTAATTCCATGGCTGCAGTCACCATCCATAGTGATTTTGGACTCCAAGACAATAAAGTTTGTCACTGTTTCCCCAAATATTTTCCATGAAGTGATGGGACCAGGTGTCATGATCTTAGTTTTTGTGAATGTTGAATTTTAAGTCAGCTTTTTCACTCTCCTCTCTCATCTTCATCAAGAGGCTCTTAATTCCTCTTTGCTTTTTGCCATTAGGGTGATGTCATCTGCGTATCTGAGGTTATTAATATTTCTCCTGGCAATCTTTATTCCAGCTTGAGTTTCATCCAGCCTGACATTTCACACGCATGATATACTCTGCATATAAGTTAAATAAGCAGGGTGACAAAATACAGCCCCGATGTACTCCTTTTCCAATTTTGAACTAGTCTATTGTTCCATGTCTGGTTCTAACTGTTGCTTCTTGACCTGCATACAGGTTTCTCAGGTAATGGGGTCTGGTCTCATCTCTTTCAGAATTTTCCAGTTTGTTGTGATCCACACAGTCAAAGGCTTTAGTGTAGTCAGTGAAGCAGAAGTAGATTTATTTATTTATTTATTTGAAATCCCCTTGCTTTTTCTGTAATCCAAGAGATATTAGCAATTTGATGTCTGGTTCCTCTGCCTTTCCTGAATCCAGCTGTACATCTGGAAGTTCTCTGGAATATGGTAAGATACATAATAATACTGAAATTCTCTACTGCTCAGTTCCTCAAGGGCCACCAGTACTGGGGTCTTTCTCCATTGCTCATCCTCAGGCACCAGCATTGGCAAGAGAGAAGCTACAGTGGTTGCTCCATCCCATGGGTGTTATTCAGCAGTAGCGCCGAATATGTAAGGCCAACTTTCCTCCCAAGGTGTTACCCACCACAGACTTCCTCCATCTGTCCCGTCAGGCCATTTCCCGATAGTCAGAAGCAGTCTTCACCCTGAGATTGCTCTCCAACCCACGTAATTCCAATTCCCAGTCGCCCTGGACACCAGTGGACTTGCCACCCTGTCCAGGGTGCATAAGATTGTGACATGCTTGTCTGTGTGGTTCTTACTCCATTCAGACTATCACAGGTCAGCTTCTTTACTCTCCAACGGCCTCAAATGCCTTCCTCTGTCCCAACAGATTGCCCAGATGTGGGGATCTCTCCCCTGCTTCTGCTCCCCAACTCCAAGTACAGGTCAGTCCCACTCACTTTCCTCCTCTTTCCCTTTCTTCACTTCATCCTTTCAAGCTGTGGAGTGGATCCATATATTCCTTTCCAGTGGTCAAGGAATCCTACCCCTATTTAGCTGGCATTCTGTGAGAAATGCTGCATCTATAAATGTGTTTGTGAGGCATCCATGGTGAGAGATGGACTCCATGTTCGCCTACTCCTCTGCCATCTTGTCGACCCCAATTTATGTATGTCTTAGAAAAAAATTTAAATTTCTATTGACTTTAGTAACACCTCACATGTTTACATTTTTTTTCTTGAAAAAAAAAAAGTTCCACTTTTTTAGACCATTTCAATTCTGCAACACAATCTTATCATTTATAGTCACCAGGCTATACATTAGATTTTCAGACCTTATTAATTTTATATTAGAAAATGTGTAACCTTTTACAAACCTCTCCCTATTTTCCCAACCTCCAGGCTTTGGCCTCCAGACTTTCCTACTCTGTTTCTGAGTTTCTCTCTCTCTCTTTTTTAGATATTTATGGGATTTTTAAAATTTCAGATATTTATGAGATCATATGGAATTTATCTTTCTCTGACATTCACTTAGCATAATGCTCTCCAGTTTCATCCATGTTGCCAAAAATGATGGGATATTTTTTCAATGGCTAAATAATACTCATATATATATATATATATATATGTATATATATACTCACACATACACAAAACATCATATTGTTTTAACCTGTTCACCTGCTGACAGATACTTAGGTTTTTCTTATACATTGCCTACTGTGAATAATGCTGCAATGAACATGGAGTACATATCTCAATTTGAGATAATGACTTCATTTTCTTTGAATATATTCCCAGAAGTGGGATTAATGGATCACATAGCAGTACTCTTTTAAATTTCTTGAGAAATCTCCCCAGTAGTTTTCCATGGGAGTTACACAAATACACATTTCCTCCAACAGTGCACAAGAGCTCTGTTTTCTCCAAATTCCCATCAACACTTGTTATCTCATACCTTTTGGTAATAGCCATTCAAACAGGTATGGGGTGATATCACTTGTGCTTTTGATTTGCCTTTCCCTGAAAATTAATGATGCTGAATATCTTATCATATACTTCTTGACCATCTGTATGTTTTACTTGGGGAAAAAATGTCTATTCCATAGTGCTGTAGAATACATTTTGTATACTTTATGCCAATATACAATACTCAGTTGCTTACCCATATAGGAACAACAAACTATCAGAAAGAGAAATAAAGAAAACTATTCTGTTTATAATTGCATCAAAAAAAAAAAAAGGATAAAGTACTTAGGAATGAATTTGAATGAAGTGTTGAAAGATCATGAAAACTTTGAAGACACTGATAAAGAAATTTTTAAAAAAGGCACAAAAGAAGGAAACATATTTCATACTTAAGGATTAGAAGAAATGATGGTTAAAATATCCATTCTACCCAAAGCTATCTATGGACTCAGGGCAGTCCCTTTTGAAATCCCAAGGAATTTTTCACAGAAACAGTAAAACAAATCTAGAACTTGTAAAGAACTACAAAGGACACTAGTCACAAAGATCTTGATCTAGAAGAACAAAGCTTGAGGCACACAGTTGCTGATTTCAAATTATATTACAAAGCTATCCTAATCAAAATAAAATGATGTGTGCATGCTAGTCGTTTCAGTCACGTCCAACTTTTTGCAAATGTATGGACAGTAGCCTGTCAGGCTCCTCTGTCCATGAGATTCTCCAGACAAGAATACTGGACTGGCATGCAAACAAGCACATAGGTCAAAAGAGCATAACGAAGAAATCAGAAATAAACCCACACCATGTATTGTCTGTTAGCTTATGACAAAGAAGCCAAGAATGCCCCATGGGGAAAAGACAGTCTATTAAATAAATGGTACTGGGAAAACTAGATGGTTCTATGCAAAAATAAAGAAATGAACTGTACAGAAAATGAATTAAAAACTTGAACGTAACACCATAAACCATAAAACTACAAGAAGAAAGCATTGAGGGTAATCTTCTTGACACTGGTCTTCACAATGAGATTTTGGGTTTAACATCAAAAACAAAGGCAACATCTGCAGAAATAAACAAGTGGAACTACACCAAAAACAAAACTTCTACACAGTAAAGGAATCCATCAACAAAATCAAATGAAAACCTAAGGAATGAGAGAAAATATTTGCAAATCACATGTTTGAAAGGGTTTTAATACCCATGAATATATGAGACTCCTATGTCTCAATAGCAAAACCCCTAAATAACCCAAATTTTAAAATGATCATAGAAAGAGTAAGGGTTTAGATAAATCTAAAGATTAGACTGTAGATTAGAGACATGGCAAGCTTTTCCTTTCAGAACAACAAAAGCTTATGTCTTCCTTGCTTTGCTTTCTTTCATCCCCATTCACTTGTTTGGTGACTATAGTTCACAGTGTACATCCTTCACTCAAAAGCAATTACCCCACAGTGAGCTATAATATGTGGTAAGAAAAGTCCCACCGGACAAAAACTAATATTAACATATTTACTAATGAAGCATATAAAAAGCAGTGCAATTGCCAGAGTTTAATATTCCATTCTTCTCTACATTCCAAGCCAGGCTTCAACAGTATGTGAACCATGAACTTCCAGATGTTCAAGCTGGATTTAGAAAAGGCAGAGGAACCAGAGATCAAATTGCCAACATCCATTAGATCATAGAAAAACCAAGAAAATTCTAGGAAAACATCTGGAACATTTATTGACTATGTCAAAGTCTTTGACTGTGTGGATCACAACAAACTGTGGAAAACTCTTAAGGAGTTTGAAATACCAGACCACCTGACCTGCCTCTTGTGAAATCTGTATGCTGGTCAGGAAGCAACAGTTAAAACTGGACATGGAACAACAGACTGGTTCCAAATTGGGAAAGGACTGTGTCAAGGCTGTATATTGCCACCCTGCTTATTTAACTTATATGCAGAATACATTATGTGAAATGCCAGGCTCCACGAAGCACAAACTGGATTCAAGATGGCCAGGAGAAATATCAATAACCTCAGATATGCAGAGGACACCACCCTTATGGCAGAAAGAGAAAAAGAACTAAAGAACTTCTTGATGAAAGTAAAAGAGTAGAGTGAAAAAGTTGGCTTAAAACTCAACATTCAGAAAAGGAAGATCATGGCACCCAGTCCCATCACTTCATGACAAGTAGATGGGGACACAATGGAAACAGTGACAGATTTTATATTTTGGGCTCCAAAATCACTGCAGATGGTGACTGCAGCCATGAAATTAAAAGACGCTTATTCCTTCGAAGGAAAGTTATGACCAACCTAGACAGCATATTAAAAACCAGAGACATTATTTTGCCAACAAAGGTCCATCTAGTCAAACCTCTGGTTTTTCCAGTAGTCATGTATGGATGTGAGAGTTGTACTGTAAAGTAAGCTGAGTGCCGAAGAATTGATGCTTTTGAACTGTGGTGTTGGAGAAGAGTCTTGAGAGTCCCTTGGACAGCAAGGAAATCCAACCAGTCCATCCTAAAGGAAATCAGTCCTGAGTGTTCATTGGAAAGACTGATGCTGAAGCTAAAACTCAAATACTTTGGCCACCTAATGTGAAGAACTGACTCATTTGAAAAAAAAAACAAACCCTGATACTGGGAAAGATTGAAGGCGGGAGGAGAAGGGGCCAAGAGAGGATGAGGTGGTTGGATGGCATCACCGACTCAATGGACATGAGTTTAAGTAGACTTCAGGAGTTGGTGAGGGACAGAGAGGCCTGGTGTGCTGCAGTTCATGGGGTCACAAAGAATTAGGCACAACTGAGTGACTGAACTGAACTGAACTGATTCTGTACATTCTATTTCAAAATTGAACCACCTAGTAAAGGAACATGAGTTAGGGAATCTCAATAGCATACGGATAGAAAATAATTTAAAATTGGAACATTAATGGATTATAATTTGCAGGGAGTTTATTTTTACCATTGTAATGTTATTCTTTTTAATTCTCTGGTACATCAGGTTAATATTTTATTATAAATATTAATACCAACACATAGAGACATATAGTACTGAAGTTATAGTGGATAGAGAAAGACAAAGACAAAATATGAGGCAGCAAGTGAAATTACAAAAAGTCAGCAATGGTATTAAAATAAAGGGCTGTACTCCCTACAGAGAAAGCGAAGTTCTCAAAGTTGTTTGAGGTACCAAGAACAAGCCAGATGTGAGGAAGCAGCTTAAGGTGTATACCAGAAACTACATCAGAAAGAAAATTAAGTTCATAGAAATATGTTGATGCTAAAAGTCAAAATTTTAGCATGAGAATAGGGTAGGGTAGGTTAGATGTAGATATGGAAATTCAGGATTAGAAGTAAATATGAAAGCCAATACACTAATGAACCTAGGGAAAAACAAATGACAAAAAGGTCTGAAAAACAAATCATCAAGAGACTTGGTAGTCTAGTCAAAAGAACAAGAAATTAAAATTTGAAAACCAAAGTAGAAACACGTGTGCAAATGGTGAAACCAGAGCATGCTCAGGAAACAAAAATTGGGACTTAGTGGACCAGGGAACCAGAGACCCCAGCATCAGGAACAAAAACTCTGGAGCTAGGCTCCTGTCTATGAATTTTGGGAACAGCCTCAACTTCAATACTTGAGCACTACAGAACCTTAAAGTTAACGTAGGTAGGTTTTATAGCTTGCTATGATATCAAGTCAAAGAAAGTGGTGTTTAATAGTTTACTTTGCTCATTAAACTATAAAGTTAATGGATAGTTATCCAGGGATAATTGATGCCATCAGTTTACAGTGTGAATGACTCACTAAGACTCTCTTTGGTCATCTATTGGATATTTGGATATATGATCACCAATCACCAAATTATATTTTAACAGAAAAAAACATATAGTTAGCCATCTACCAATAAATGATCTATTACATTAGGACTTAGGATATTCTGCTATACTTATTGCCTCCTATAAAATCTAATTTTGATAAGGCCCAAAGTTGCATGTAGGAATTAAGTATATGTCTATATTTATGCATAACACATGTATACATACACAGAAGTATATGTACACCAATATGTCGATGTTATACGAGCTATTTTTCTCCTTGATTGTTGCAATAAGCTCTGAAATGTTGAGAGAAATAGCCTCAAATCTCTCCAACATATTTCTTCTCTTTAAGAGCCTTCTTTGATTTTCATCACCTAATTTTAAGTAACCATTTTATTCTTAGATACCATGCCTCTTTATAGCTAAGAGCAGAGAAAACTAAGAAAATGCTGATATCTTATCCTTAATGAAATTATCCCTCTTCTGATAAATTAGAAAAACAATATCATGTTCAGAGCTCATTCAAAATGATAAAATCTCATTTGTCAGTCCTTGTCCAAACTAAAGTTTGCTCACTTCAGTCTTGAATCCTGATTGATCACAAAGGTCAACAGGCATATTATTCTTTTAAAATCAGGTTTTCAATATAATTATATTTTCAGTTTCATGGGCAAAAACACATTTTAGTAAAACTTGATGGCAGCATGAAAGTTAGAGCAGCTCTGACTATGGTTAATTTTATAGAGATATTTTTAAAATTCCCTTCTCAGAAACATTTTTATGAGGTATTCAAAATAAAATAATTTTAAAAGAAAGAATATTAGCATATTTAGATGAAAAGGGTATTTGCTAGTCCTCTGATATTCTTCTTATACTAAGGCAAATGCATAACCACTTTTGAAAATGAGAGTTATTTTATGCAACTGAAATAACAATATATAAAATAGATCATGGTTCAACTAATAACCATGGGGTGTTTATATTTTTAGTGCAGGATATCAGAAGATTTGAGTTTTGTTAAATTTCAAAGGAGAATTATCATCCTCAGTTTACATACACTTGAAGCTTCTACTATATTATTTCCTTCTTCTGGTAATAATTACGATCACTAAGGAAAGTAGAAAGTGTGTGTGTGTGAGGGAGAGAGAAAGGAAGATAGGATGAGAGAAAGGAAGGTAGGAATGCAGGAAGGAAAGAGGAAGAGATGGGAGGATAAAAAGAGGCAGAAGGAAGGACAGAGGAGAAGGAAAGGAGAAAGGAAAAGAGGACAAAGGAAGGAAAAGGAAAACCAGCAAATCCGTACTTGAACATAACTGAAGAGTAACACTAAATGACATTAACTCTAGAGGACAAGTAAGGTCAAGAAAAAAATGATAAGAATGATAGTTCTGTACCATATGGCTCTTAGTCTAAGAGAAGAGTAGAATAATATTCTGTTGGGTGGACAAAACTCTGTTAGGAACTCGACCATCATTCTAGGCAAACCCTGTTTATTTAACTTATATGCAGAGTACATCATGAGAAATTCTGGGCTGGAGGAAGCACAAGCTGGAATCAAGATTGCTGGGAGAAATATCAATAACCTCAGATATGCAGATGACACCACCCTTATGGCAGAAAGTGAAGGAGAACTAAAGAGTCTCTTGATGAAAGTGAAAGAAGAGAGTGAAAAAGTTGGCTTAAAGCTCAACATTCAGAAAACTGGATCATGGCATCTGGTCCCATCACTTCATGGCAAATAGATGGGGAAACAGTGGGAGCAGTGGCTGACTTTATTTTCTGGGGCTCCAAAATCACTGCAGATGGTGATTGCAGCCATGAAATTAAAAGATGCTTACTCCTTGGAAGGAAAGTTGTGACCAACCTAGACAGCATATTAGAAAGCAGAGATATTAATTTGTCAACAAAGGTCCATCTAGTCAAGGCTATGATTTTTCCAGTGGTCATGTATGGATGTGAGAGTTGACTATAAAGAAAGCTGAGTGCCAAAGAATTGATGCTTTTGAACTGTGGTGTTAGAGAAGACTCTTGAGAGTCCCTTGCACAGTAAGGCGATCCAACCAGTAGATCAGTCCTGGGTGTTCACTGGTAGGACCGATGTTGAAGCTGAAATTCCAATACTTTGGCCACCTTATGAGAAGAGTTGACTCATTTGAAAAGACCCTGATGCTGAGAAAGATTGAGGGCAGGAGGAGAAGGGGACAACAGAGGATGAGATTGGTTGGATGGCATCACTGACTCCATGGACATGGTTTTGGGTGGACTCTGGAAGTTGGTGATGGACAGAGAGGCCTGGAGTGCTGCGGTTCATGGGGTTGCAAAGAGTTGGACACGACTGAGCGACTGAACTGAACTGAACTGAAAGGGAGGGGAGACTCTCAGAAAGGAAAAACACAGAGAAAAGGAATCCCAAATTCCATGGAAATTTCTGGCTGACCTCTGTGTGTGTGGCAGACTCCACACAGCACAGCTAAGGATTAAATAACTGATCCAAGGTTTGAATTGCCATCTAAGAAATGGAGTTTAAAGTGTGAGTCTTGTTAAATAACTCACTACTAAAACAAATAAGCAAAAGGCAATTCTTTGCAATAGATTATAACAAAATCTAAACACAATGATATTTACAATGATGAGTAGAAATTGTCATTATGAAATTACTTGACATATGAGGAAACAGGAAAATGTCATTGATTATCTTTTCAAAAAACAATTAGCAGAGATGACTGTCTGTCTGCTGAGATAGAAATTGGTGACTAAATCATCCCTGATAACTGCCAGACTTTAAAAGTGAGTGTTTTATAGATAGAGCAGAACAAGTAGATAATGTCAACTTTCTAGGGTCACTGCTGTCATGCAAAGACAAAATACTTTTCTCTGCTAGTAATGACAATGACCTCTGCAAGCATGGGAGCGTCACAGCTACTGATGTGGTCCCTGTTACACACATGCAGACCAAGAGCTCACATATTTGTGTGATGTGACATGAGGAAGTGAAAAAAGGACAGTCTTGGTGCCTAATCACTTTCATCTGCTAATCATGGGACTTGGGAAAATCACTTACACACTCTAAGTCTTGTTATTTCATTAATACAATTTCATGATTATAATGAAGGTCATTGAAAAGGACCCTGGTGCTGGGAAAGATTGAAGGCAACAGGAGAAGGGGGCAGCAGAAGATGAGATAGTTAGATAGCATCACTGACTCAGTGGACATGAATTTGAGCAAACTCCAGAGTAAATGACAGGGGAGCCTGGCATGCTGCAGTCTATGGGGTGACAGTCAGATAGGACTTAGCTATGTTCAGCAACAACAGCTCAATGAAGGTCAAGGCTATTTCAAAGGGTTAGTGTGAAACACGAATTTTACAAAATTTTTAAAGCTTTTGGCAAAGTATCAGGAAATGTATGTGGATTCAAGCTACAGTATCCTTTTATTCTTAGAATTCTCTTTGTACTTTATAGTAGCAATCAGTCAAGTGTTCATTCTTACCCAGTGTGATGGTAAAATCACAGAGATCAACTGTGCTATTCTTGCCATTTTAGTGTCTAAAATGCAACCGGTAGTCAATACAGAGTGAAAAAATTACGAACTCCTAGAGAGCTTCGCTGCTGAGAGTCTGCAGAAAGTCACAAGACATTAAACTCTTTTACGAAAATGACCTAAACACTCAGGCTCAGGATTAATTTAAGCTCCAAAGGTTTGCAGAGCACCAGAGCACTTCTGGGAGCAATACAAAAACGCAGGGAGTAACCGACTTCTCCAACTATATATCTGTGCAAATATCATCATGCATCTAAATTACACAGTGGAAGCTTCTGCCTCTTCCCCGTCCCAGCTACTCCAGCACCAAATCCTGCTCAGAGCAACGGGGAGAGAGAAGTCTCCCCTGGACAGGATGGCTTTTGCTAACCAAGGGTGAATAGATCATCTCAGAGTGGCTCATGTTTTTATTTAAGCAGGGCCGCACCTGCTCCTGCTCCTGGTGATGTCAAATCTGCTCTTGTGCCAGAGTGTGGTCTCCACGCCCATCTGTTCCAACTTTGACAACTGTGAGATTCCCCTTCCAAAATGATTTACCTTGTAGTCGCAGTGTCCAACTATATCCATTACCTCTCCAGGGAAATATTCCACGAATTTGTAAGTGCTGTACTTCTTGCTTACTTAGAGAAGGAACCTTTGTGTAAGTGACTGGGCTATATTATCCTTTAAACAAGAAGGCTGCATCAGCCAAATTTCACATAATACAATTTCTAAGTCAAAGAAGGCGTCAGCTCCTAAGATAGGGCAATGGAAGAAGGGATCAGTTTTGTGAAATCTCAAAGATTCTCAAAGAGTGAAATGGCTGTTTCAATTTCCTTTCATTCATTTTAATTTGTAAAGTTCCAAAATAAATTTAAAGCACCTGTATTTGTCAGCTTGGACTGCTTTAACAGAATACCATATACTCAGTGGATTAAACAACAGAAATTAATTTTCTCACAGTTCTGGTGGCTGAGGGTCCCAGATTAGGGTGCCAATGAGGTTAGGCTCTGGTAAGAACTCTCTTCCCACTTTGGCTTCTGCCTGTATCCTCACAGGGTGAGGGGGTGGGAAAGAGAGACAGAGGCAAAGACAGAGACACAGAGATGAAACAGAGATGAACACAAGAGAAAACTCTCTTGTGTTTCTCTTCATAAAGACACTAGTCCTACTGGATCAGTGTTCCACCCTATGAGCTCATTCATTTAACCTTAATTAATCTTCATAAATGGAGAAGGCAATGGCACCCCTCCCCAGTACTCTTGCCTGGAAAATCCCATGGATGGAGGAGCCTGGTGGGCTGCAGTCCATGGGGTCGCGAAGAGTCGGACATGACTGAGTGACTTCACTTTCACTTTTCACTTTCATGCATTGGAGAAGGAAATGGCAACCCACTCCAGTGTTCTTGCCTGGAGAATCCCAGGGACGGGGGAGCCTGGTGGGCTGCCGTCTATGGGGTCGCACAGAGTTGGACACGACTGAAGCGACTTAGCAGCAGCAGAAGCAATCTTCATAAAGGACCTTTACAACACACTACGCTGGGATTCAGGGCTTTATCATATGAATTTGGGGGAGACACATTCAGTCCATAACAGTAGCTGACATAAAGGACTCTTAGGTGGGGCTGGGAAAAGGAAGCATGTTAATCTTTTGCTCCTTCAGTGTCTCTCTGGGCATTCTTCACCCAGCCCACAGTAAATAGCCAATCAATGGGAACTGCATGGCAGTGAACTGCGTGGATGGAACATGTTAGACAAAGCTGAATTCTTGTCATGAAAACAAATAATAGCCATTTTTTAAATGCTATAGTATATTATTGTAAGATGTGCAGTGAATAGGTTTAGAACTAAAATAAATGGGTGGGTTTAGAATTGGGAATAATTATTCTCCTTCTGATGAAGTTACCCTGAAGTAGTGTGTGAACTCTTTTAGATTAATCAAGGAGCGCACAGTACGGCAGACACCTTAAAAAAAAAAAAAAAGCTGTGCTCAATGTTTCTATTAAACTCATGTAGTTCTTTTTATTCACTAGCTTTTCTCTCATCCTCCATTTTTGACTGTCATCTTTTTTTTCAAATCTTCCAAGTAATCTCTTTAAATGTTCAGAGATTTGTTTAGTTTTTTCTCTATCAGCATGTTAGCCAGTTTTGTATTCTTATTCTCAGTCCATT
This sequence comes from Bos indicus x Bos taurus, assembly GCF_003369695.1. Lineage (NCBI taxonomy): Eukaryota > Metazoa > Chordata > Mammalia > Artiodactyla > Bovidae > Bos > Bos indicus x Bos taurus. Next base: position 35,462,517 of record NC_040098.1, on the reverse strand, counting down.
GCTTAGTATTTCTTAGAACTTTGAGAATTCATGTTTTTCTGACTATCATTCTGTCACCATCAACAACACTGTATTCTGCATCTATAATGAACACTAAGCTATAGGTATATGGATTCAGAGATTAGTCAAAGAAAAGTTATAATTTTATAACTCCTTTTAAAGGAGTATATTGGTTCCAATCAACAGTAAACAAGAGATTGAATGGCAACATGTAGGTATACAGGCACTACATTTGGTTCAAATACTAAAAAAAATGGTATTTAATAAAACATTTACTATTTCATATTTGTGGCATTTTTAGTGTTTGCTATCCAAAAATTAACTGTGAGAAGGATAATATTAAACAAGAAGAGTAAAGAAGGGAAGAGACTAAAATTTAGAGAGCTAGATGAAAAACTGTTTATAGAGATAATGGAAAAAAAAGTAGGAAAAAGAAAGACTTTCAATTTTTATGTGCTCCTCATTAAAAAAAAATTATACATCTATCAAATGTGTTAGTATTCTAGTAATGGGTTTGCTTATTGAATGCCCATATAACAGTGAAAAGTGAAAGTAAAGTCACTCAGTCATGTCCGACTCTTGTGACCCCATGGACTGTAGCCTAACAGGCTCCTCTGTCCGTGGGATTCTCCAGGCAAGAATACTGGAGTGGGTTGCCATTTCCTTCTCCAGGGGATCTTCCCGACCCAGGGAGCGAACCAGGGTCTCCAGCATTGCAGATGCTTTACCGTCTGAGCCACCAGGGAAGCCCCATATAACAGTAACTCTTTGAATTTGTTCAATCATTTCTAGGATACAGTGTATGCCCAGGGAAAAGACTTCAATCTCTTCAATAGCTGCCACACTTCCTCCCTCTCTACCTCTGAGAGCAAACAAGAAGCTGCACAAAATTGAGTCTTTTATCCAGATTTTCACCTTAGCAACTGAGACAGTACACTCGTGTTACCAGGCTTCAGATTATTAGAGTAATGGTAACAGCTCTTGCAGAGAAAGGTAGAGGAAGAATAAGCAATCAAAGAGAAATTATATTATGCAGTTGATAAAGTTTGAGTAAAATCGAGTGATGACTAAAGATCTGCAGCAGCAAAATAAATAACAGATCTATAAATTGTCCATGCAGACAACTTTATTTCAGCCAATGCATTAGACCCAGGATTGCAGTTATTACTGTGTGAAAACATGAACTGACTGGAACTTCCATGTATAAAATATAAGATTTGCAGAATCCATTGATATTTAAGAAACACAACCCCAGTTTTGAGTATTCCCTGTTACTAGTGACTCCTAGGTGACTCCTACCTAGGAGTCACTCTTATACCTTACCACTTGAGCCATCGCTTCTGAATTTCTAGGCTCTCATTCTGCTTCTGCCTCTCTGACACCTCCTTCATTCTTCATTCTCAATGACTCTTCTATCATCTTTTATTCTTAATCATAAGTCTCCCCACCAGTGGCCTATAAAATTTTGTCTTGCTTCTCATGGCTGCAACAATTGCCTCTGTTCTGATGACAACACAATCTCTATATCAAGCTTCAATCATTTATTCCAACTTTTTATCATTATAATCTCTCCTTTTTGATTCCCTGCACTAAACTCAGTCCTGACATTATTTAAAATATTTTCACATGCATCCCTACTTAAATACAATCTGTTCTCTCTCTACAACATTGTAATGATACCAGCATTCTTTCTATCTGCTAAGCTCCTTAATAACGAGGATGACAAAATGAAGGAAGAGGAGGAGGACTTTTTAAAATAAATTTAAAAGTTTTTTGAGAACTCTTACATTGCCATACAATTTACAAAGTGCTGTGTTTATTATTGTGTTTAATCCTCACAAAATATCCTATAAAACAGTGACTGTTATTATGCTTCCTGAGATATGGGAATCAAGACTCAGAAAAGTTATGCAAGTTCTGCCAGTCACACAGATAGTGAGTCTGGGTTTCATTCAACTCAGAGCTCTCACTCTTCCTCTTTAAGCTACAACACCCCCAGGAAAACTATGCTGCCACTCACCCTCGAGTCTGAATTTCATTTCAGCTCCCTTCCTTGCACATCCCATCATGCTTCCATTGCAATGTCTATCTGATTCTTCTCTGCTCTTCATTTGTTGTACCACTAAAGCATTTCAAGAAATCAAGAAATCAAGCCTTTTAATTAGAGATACTCAGCCCCTGGAAGTTTCATGCTCAATCCTGGTAGAAGTGATTTAGGGGAGAAAACCCTCCATTGTGAATCCCACTGATGCTGTTACTAAAGACAATACTGTGCCAGTTCCATCCCTACACAGGTCAACAAAAAGACTGCTCTGATATCAGCATGGAGGCTGCTGTTGGGATCATTTGAGGAAAGCTTGTTTAGGAATGTCGTGTCTTCTTCCTTGTCCCTTTGTTGTAATATCATAAAACAAACTACCAATCAGATAATGAATACATTAGTGAGTGATTTGATTCATTAATACAAATGAATCCTTGGGTGAAAAAGATGTGGGCACAGGTAGAATTCGTGTTTTCTGGATCAAGTACTCCAGGCACATTCTGAGTTTCAACAAAATACTTAGATTTCTCTCCCTGGACAAGCATAGCATTCAAACATAAAAGAACTCACTGAGTGGATGGTAGAATTTCAGAAGGAAAAAGGAAATTCTTCATGTTATAGATTAGAACTTATCAGAAGGATTAGGTACCAAAATAAATGAGATTTTAAAAAATATTTCTGCAGAGTAGAAACTAATAGTTTTCATTTTATCATGTTACAACTTTTACCACCTTCGGGAACTTTTGCATACACAGATGAATAAGAAAGTTTTTTAGTTCAGTTGCTCTGATGAAAAATCACATGTTATGAAACCCACTGAATTATGTGTATTTTAATGAGATCATTTCCTATGGTTGCTTAGGATAAAATCCTTCTGAGGTGAGTGCTCATTTTGCTGGGCTCCCAGAATGGCCCTCTGCATCATCTAGTCACAAAGCCAAGAGGTATGGAAGGAGCCTCAGATGCTCTCCTACAGAGGGCCGGAAGAATTGAGAATGTACACAAAGTATTTCAGAAAGGCATGGAAACTATAACTGACCAAGTGAGCAGACTCTTAAAGCTTCTTTGCTTTTCTCATGAATGAAAGAGGTGGCCTCTGTAATGAGGAATGAGCTTTGAAATTTCTCACACTACAGAAACAAGATTCAGGCCTTCTGTATTTTAGATTTCTAATACATAAAGCAAGAGCATAGTCATTCATAGCGATAGATTCTAGTGTAAGTGAATCGGAATTCAACTGCAACTTTTGACGTGTGCAGCCTTCCCTGCAATGCACACAATTCCACCAAAAAAAAAAAACTTGCCTCTTCCTGGGCACAGGAGATTGAGATATTGTAAAGGGTAAGAGAACCAGAGAACAGAATTTTCAAGATAAATGTTTTCTTCAAAGTATATTCTGGTACACTTGCTAGTGAAAGTTTGCTCATATATTATCTTTGTTCTCTTCAAACCAAAGGACAAGAGTGGGAAGGAAGAAGAGAGAAAGTCAAAATTGAATTCATACTTAAGTTCTGCTTCTAGTTTTTAGATTACTAACAGATTTCTGGTATGCTGGCTTCAAAACCCATGTCTAGAGACTTTGAAGTTTCTTTCCCCAATCTTAATTTGATAATTAGATGGAAGAAGAGAAAATACTAATACAACTCATAATAACTCATTATCTTTCAGGTGCTTAGATTCATCCTGGAGTCAAGGAGAATGTCACTTATCCCTTGTGGTCAGGACTCCCATTCCTGCAGACAAATGAAGATGCATGCCAAACTGCTTTCTATAACCTGCTCCAGTGCCTGCAAGTAAGTAATCCAAGTAAGATTAGCACTTACCTCAATCACCTGAATTGCCCAAATCATCTAAAAACAACTGCTAGTCCACATCCACCCCATTCATCTCTGAGATGATTTTTAGTGATGAATCCTATAACAAGCTCCTTGAGTTTTACAGCTTTTTAATGCATGCTTGAGTGTAAAGGGTCTTGTCTTAAAAAATAAAAAGACCATGTAAAATATCATGTAGGAAACGAGTTGCCAGTCCAGGTTTGATGCACGATGCTGGATGCTTGGGGCTGGTGCACTGGGACGGCCCAGAGGGATGGTATGGGGAGGGAGGAGGGAGGAGGGTTTGGGATGGGGAACACATGTATACCTGTGGCGGATTCATTTTGATATTTGGCAAAACTAATACAATTATGTAAAGTTTAAAAATAAAATAAAATTAGAAAAAAAAGACCATATCTAAGAAGGCAATTTGTTAAAGTTTCTTGTTTTCATTTATTAGAAAAGCAAAAGAAAATCCATCCCTACATTTGAGAGAATGAAGTTCCGATTAAAATTTGTCAAAAATAGCAGAAGCTATCATTACACAGAAGACCATTAAAAGCTTACTTTAGAATTATAGCAAATTATTCTGGGTCAAGTTATTAGAATCAATGAATTAGATAATTATTCATTGAGCTGGTTATGCTAACAAAAAGAATGAATTCTCATTCTTTATGAAAGCCAGCCATGTACTGTCAGCCAACTTTCATGGTGTTATTATACCAGACAATATAAGTGCTGTGCACCTTCCTACCCAAATAGCATGAGGTTTACTGAAATATCTAGAGATCATTATACTTCTGTCTTAGTCCTGCTGGGGTGCTAAAATAAAATATCACAGACTTATTAACAATGGAAATGGATTTCCACAACAGCATCAGGCAGGGCCCTCTTGCAGTCACACACTTCTTACTGTAGCCTCACGTCGGGATACGGCTACAGAGCTCTTTGTGTCTCTTACATTTGTAAGTAGGATTGATTTCCTTTAGGATGGACTGGTTGGATCTCCTTGCAGTCCAAGGGGCTCTCAAGAGTCTTCTCCAACACCACAGTTCAAAGCATCAATTCTTCAGTGCTAAGCCTTCTTTATGGTCCAACTCTCACATCCATATATGACTACTGGAAAAACCATAGCTTTGACTAGATAGAACTTTGTTGGCAAAGTACTGTCTCTGCTTTATAGTATACTGTCTAGGTTGGTCATAGTATTTCTTCCAAGGAGCAAGTGTTTTTAAATTCATGGTGGTGTGGCGGATTCATTTTGATATTTGGCAAAACTAATACAATTATGTAAAGTTTAAAAATAAAATAAAATTTAAAAAATAAAAATAAAAAATAAATTCATGGTGGCAGTCACCATCTGCAGTGATTTTGGAGCCCAGAAAAAATAGTCTCTCATTGTTTTTCCATTGTGTCCCCATCTATTTGCCATGAAGTGATGGGACCAGATGCCATGATCTTAGATTTCTGAATGTTGAGTTTTAATCTAGTTTTTTCACTCTCCTCTTTCACTTTCATCAAGAGGCTCTTTAGTTGCTCTTTGCTTTCAGCCGTAAGAGTTGTGTCATCTGCGTATCTGAGGTTATTGATATTTCTCCCGGCAATCTTTGATTTCAGCTTGTGCTTCATCCAGTCTGGCATTTCACATGATGTATTCTGCATATAAGTTAAATAAGCAGGGTGACAATATACAGCCTTGATGTACTCCTTTCCCAATTTGGAACCAGTCTGTTGTTCCATGTCCAGTTCTAACTGCTGCTTCCGGACCTGCATACAGATTTCTCAGGAGGTAAGTAAGGTGGTCTGGTATTCCCATCTCTTTCAGAATTCTCTACAGTTTGTTGTGACCCACACAAAGGTTTTGGTGTAGGCAATGAAACGGAAGTAGATGTTTTTCTGGAATTTTCTTGGTTTTTCTATGATTCAATGGATGTTGGCAATTTGATCTCTGGTTCCTCTGCCTTTTCTAAATCCAGTTTGAACATCTGGAAGTTCTAGGTTCACATACAGTTAAAGCTTAACTTGGAGAATTTTGAGCATTATTTTGCTGGCGTGTGAAATGAGTACAATTGTGTGGTAGTTTAAACCTTCTTTGGCATTGCCTTTCCTTAAGATTAGAATGAAAACGGACCTTTTCTACCCTACTGCGTAGTTTGTTTGTTTGTTTGTTTTTTAAGCAGGGAAAATGTTCCCATTCACACAGCTCACCACCTGCAAGTGTTCTCCACAGCCTGTTTCCCTCACTCTGCAAGCACCCTACAGGAGAAAATTTATTATCTTAAGGTTCGCTGATGACTAGCTGACCCACAGGAAACCCGTGCATCATAAACACTCCAAACAATTGAATGGCATAAATACTGGTGTGCATCTGACACTCTCTGAAGTCTATGGACAATTCTCCACCTGGTCACATAGACACAGAGTAGATCAGAAAGTTGGATACATAAAGATACATTATCTGAGGAGTGAGATTCCTTTATCTCCTCCTTTCAGAACCATGAGTAACTATCCTTGTCAGTAGTGATTTGGTCTTACAAACCTCCCAGGCTAGGTCCCTGAATTGCAAAACCCTCTTCATAGACATAGTCTCTATTGAGACTGGAGCCATGTGACTGGATTAAGGTTGCTCATCTTGTTCAACTGCCTCCAACAACCTTTGATGAAGGCCAATCTCTTGATCAGCTCACCTGAGAAAGCAGTGGTGTTGCTGGACTGGTTTTGTAGCATCCTTAGGGCATTAGCAGGAATTCCTAGACAATATACAATGGGAAATATTTCATCCAACATCCTGATAGTGACAAAATAAAAAGTCAAAGGGAAGGGGGACGAAGAGTAAAATAAGAAGAAAACAATATAAGGAAAGAAAAACAGAAGAGGGAAAGTGAGTAAAAGACTTGGATTATGAAGACTGAAATGCTATTAGAACACTATAATTGGTGAAGACCCAAATACATATGTTTTAACTTCTTTTGTACTCTGAGAGCAAATATCATCACTGTTTCCCTGGTAGCACAGTTGATAAGGAATCTGCCTGCAATGCTGGAGAACTGGGTTCAATATCTGGGTCAGAAAGATCCCCTGGAAAAGGAAATAGCAACCCATTTCAGTAATCTTGTCTAGGAAATCCCATGAACAGAGGTGTCTGGCTGCCTACAGTCCATGGGATCACAAGAGTTGAACACAACTTAGCGACTAAACCACCAAACATTCTTTCTCCTTTTACTTTCATTCCCTCTTCTCTTTTTCTGAAATTGCCCTTTGTTTATAGGTATTCTTTTTTTTTTTAATTTATTTTTCTAATTTTATTTTATTTTTAAACTTTACATAATTGTATTAGTTTTGCCAAATATCAAAATGAATCCACCACAGGTATACATGTGTTCCCCATCCCGAACCCTCCTCCCTCCTCCCTCCCCATACCATCCCTCTGGGCCGTCCCAGTGCACCAGCCCCAAGCATCCAGCATCGTGCATCGAACCTGGACTGGCAACTCGTTTCCTACATGATATTTTACATGTTTCATTGCCATTCTCCCAAATCTTCCCACCCTCTCCCTCTCCCACAGAGTCCATAAGACTGTTCTATACATCAGTGTCTCTTTTGCTGTCTCGTACACGGGGTTATTGTTACCATCTTTCTAAATTCCATATATATGTGTTAGTATACTGTATTTATGTTTTCCCTTCTGGCTTACTTCACTCTGTATAATAGGCTCCAGTTTCATCCACCTCATTAGAACTGATTCAAATGTATTCTTTTTAATGGCTGAGTAATACTCCATTGTGTATATGTACCACTGCTTTCTTATCCATTCATCTGCTGATGGACATCTAGGTTGCTTCCATGTCTTGGCTATTATAAACAGTGCTGCGATGAACATTGGGGTACACGTGTCTCTTTCCCTTCTGGTTTCCTCAGTGTGTATGCCCAGCAGTGGGATTGCTGGATCATAAGGCAGTTCTGCAATGTGGGAGATGTGGGTTTGATCCCTGGGTTGGGCAGATCCCATGGAGGAGGGCTGGCAACCCACTCCAGTATTCTTGCCTGGAGAATCCTCATGGACAGAGGAATCTTGTGGGCTACAGTCCATGGGGTCGCAAAGAGTCATACACAACTGAGCAATTAAGCACAGATGAGAGAAGAGGTTGGTTTTGCTGGAGAGTGTTCCTGTGTGAATATGAAAGCTTCCTTTGCATGGCAGAAGAAAATTGCCTGTAATTCTTAGCTGAATTAATTCTTGTTCATCTCTAGAACTATGGTAACTCAATTAATAGCAACAAAAGAATACCTATATTGATTATTATATATATATTATATATATATATAATATATATATATATTATATATACCTATATTCTTTTGGTAACTCAATTAATAGCAACAAAAGAATACCTATATTGATTATTATATATATATTATTATATATACCTATATTATTTTGTTGCTATTAATTGAGTTACCATAGTTCTAGAGATGAACAAGAATTAATTCAGCTAAGAATTACAGGCAATTTTCTTCTGCCATGCAAAGGAAGCTTTCATATTCACACAGGAACACTCTCCAGCAAAACCAACCTCTTCTCTCATCTGTGCTTAGTTGCTCAGTTGTGTATGACTCTTTGCGACCCCATGGACTGTAGCCCACAAGATTCCTCTGTCCATGAGGATTCTCCAGGCAAGAATACTGGAGTGGGTTGCCAGCCCTCCTCCATGGGATCTGCCCAACCCAGGGATCAAACCCACATCTCCCACATTGCAGGTGGGTTCTTTACCATCTAAGCCACCAGGGAAGTCCATGAATACTAGAGTGGATAGCCTACCCCTTCTCCAGGGTAACTTCCCGACCCAGAAATTGAAGTGGAATATCCTGCATTGCAAGTGGATTCCTTACCAATTGAGCTACCAGGGAAGCCCTCTTCTGTCATAGCCAGGGATATTTTTACCCAAGTCCTGCTCCTGCCTCTAGCTGTGATGACCCAAACCTTTCAGAATACTCTACTCCAAATCAATCTACCAATCTCTTTTTGACTCTTGCATGCATGCTTTCTTATATTTATGCTTTCTTCTTTGAAAGGCAAAAGACTATGGGTAAAATCCATATGCACTTTCTTTCCAAATCATCTATTGCTGAAAACATTTAATTTTATTGTGTTACCCACTTAAGTTTCTTTCCTTCAATGTCTACATATTTCCAGAAGAGAGGATGATATTTATTAGAAGAGAAATTTGGCAATAAGGGGAACAATGAAACTGTAGGAAACACACTCACAACTTACCAACAAACATCTTTATGTATTCATCTCTTGTAAAGTTTATTCAGAGTGTAAAAATAAGACTTTGGATCAATCACAGAGGTGGTGATTTTGAAAGACCTCTCCGAGCTTGACCATGACATACAAACTGAACATTGTAGATTTCAGACAATATTGAGCAGAGCCATAGGTGTTCTGTAGAGACAGCGAGAAGTAGCTGAAAAGAGGATATTTGGCCAAGATTTAATAGTCACTCCCCTGCTATCTAGAGCGCTTTTTTTTTTTCTTCTTTTACAGATTTCCATGTAAGATTACATTTGAAAAAATAGCCCTGCTATAGCAAGAATAATAGCAGAAGTTACCGAATGGAAATGAACAAACGAAGAACACTTGAAGTTCACTGACCACATAGATTAGTAAATCATGTGTCTTGGAAACAACAAGGACTAGAATTGAGGTTTAAATATATCTCTATTTTCCAGATGTTGGCTCCAGGGTGACATACACATGCAAATTACTATATTATATGGTACAGCCAAGTAAGGATAAGAGGTGATGCCAAATAAGGTGCTGTAATGGATTGAAATATAGCTAGGAGCCATCTGGATGTGAGAACAAGGACTTTTTGGAGTGACGCAACTGCGATAGCTTCATGATGGAGTTTTGAAAGGCTTATTGGATATTGATATGCAAATATAGGAGGACAGCATATCTATCAATTCATTTAGGATCATCTTATGATGTAAGTATCTACTATATCCGGGACCTAGAGAACTGAGATATTAAAACATATAGCATTAAAGGTGTCAGTGAATAATCAAGTCTGACCAAAACACAAGAAATATTCATTTTTCTATTAAACGTGTAATATCTCTCATGATTATACTCCCATGATATGCTATATACATTACTGCAGAATTAGATTGGAGAAAATCTTGTGTGGATTACTTATGCATTAGGAAAGATCATTTATGCCAATTTGGAGAATTTGTATTTATTCTAAAGGCAACAGGAAACCAGGAAATTTTATTGCAAGAGAGCAATATGTCCAGAATTAAATAACAGAAATCTTAACCTGGATTGAGGGGTTGTGAGTGTTGGGGCTAGTAGAGAAAAAGAAGCATCCCAGAAACAGCTGGGAATATTATGACACTAAAGGAAAATGAAAGAGGGCTCTGCCAAGGGAAAAAAAGTAAAGGATGTGAGAGATGCAGGAAAAGAATTAGGCCTTGACCACCCAGAGGGAATTAGGCAAACATAAGAGTCAGAAAGGCATCCAAGAACATGAGACTAGATGAGTAAATAAATGACTGAAAAGTCAGAGAGAAGGGAGGAGATAAACTAAGCTTTTGTCCAAAAGCATCTGAACTTTATTTTCCTGTATTTCATCAATGGTACTGACTTAGAAGCAGAAGTCATCAAAAAATGTTAAGTTACTACAGCAAAATCACAGAAATAACTACACTCAAGAGCCTCAGCTAGATTCTATCAAATACCAGAACCAAAGCATCACTTGCAGTGATAACAAGCAGTAAGTCACTAGTCACTTTCAACACTTACATAAGACATACATTGTAAAGCATAGAGGATCGATGCAATAAAATGAAAACAACCCATTCCTTTACAGATCCCGCCTGTTCCAAAACCTAAACAAAGCAGAAGTAATGCTCTCCTTAAACATATGTCCCCTTCCTCCAAGAGTTCCTCAATCCTTTTGCTATAATCCTACCTTGTTTACTGTTGTCCCTCATTTGTCTTACTCTCAGCAGATGGTCAGCTAATACTTAATCAAATAAATAATTTTAAAATGTTAACCCCTAAGATAATATTCATTTTGAGATTCTTGAAACTGAAAAACTTTCTAATCCCCTGGTCCAGCAGAAGGTCAGGTGAGAAGACGTGAATTCTTTTAGTGTTGAAGCTTTTTATTGTTGCCATGTGGTAATCTTAGATGCATAAAAAGGCAGCATTTGTTGGACAGATCCAGAAATTCCAGAGTAAAGGATGCAGAACCCCATTTGAACTATCTAAAGCCAGAGCTGCCATTGGATGTTTTCAGTCATCTAATAAATGCCTTATGCTTTCCACTTGTGTTTGAGTTTCTGTCAATTGCAATAGAAACTATTATTGGTCATGTATCTGAAATGCAAAGTGTAATAAATAGCATGCCATTTCAAAAGTTATCAGTAGAAAAAAAATGATAATATCTGATTTAAAATTTTTTCATAAATTAAAAATCATCATATATTTACTCCTAACTTAAGTGGGTTTAAACTTGATTCCTGTTAATTATAAACTCTGAAACAAAATAAAAATTTCCCAGTTGCATAGTTAGATGTTATTAGTATGGTAACTCTGAAGAAATGTTACAGACAACCAGCTAACTGCCAGATGTAAAAAAAAAAAAAAAAAAATCTAGAAATAATGGGATGAGCATAGTTTCTAAAAAGAGAAAAGTTAGGGTGAATTTACTGTATAATATAGTATTATCTTATCTATAAAATTCATCTGAAATAGTAAGAAAAATAAGATATCAGTTGCATCTGCAGAGATGGATACTCTTGCCTAATTATTTAATTTACTATGGAGAAATTAGAGTTGAGGAAAAGATTAATATCAGTCCAAATATATTTTCTAGTTTCTTCAAAAATAGATTCTTATAAGAATTGTTTCTCTTTCAAGTCCACATATAAAATTGAGTTCAGACAAGAGACATATTTCTTTATTATTTCTGCCACTAAAAATTATTCTAATTTGGCTAGACTTCCATTCTTTGAAGTCATATGCCAATACTGTTCAGAGAAATGCCCAAAGTGTCACCAGCTGAATCCCAGATGAACTGCTAACTCTTTACCTGGAAAAGCTATGAAATAATAACTACCAGAATCTACTGCCTAGGACAATAAAACAGAATTCTGAGATCATCTTTATTGTATTAAGTAATTTCCATTTATAAGGGGAAAAAAATAATCAGTTTCTACTGAAAGAGAAGAGGAGCTATCGACAAGGCCACCTTGTAAAGGAGACTCGAAAAGAAAGGTATTACTGGATGCACAATATGTATAAAAATCTCAATAGCAGTAAGGTGGGAATCTTTATTCTACACCCTGCTGCTCCAACAATATGACACAAATACACCCTACAAACTTACTTTTAATATCCTACTTAAAAAATAGTTTTCTTATCCTTTACTTTGTATTTTTCTCTACCAAACTGCTCTGCTTACTCATAGTTTCTATTACCTCATAAGTTTGGCAAAGTTCCTCATATCTTTCCAGCTGATTTCTATCACATTCAAATTTGGTTCCTGCTGGTAAATGACTCATTCTCCTAGAATTTTCTAGCTCAAGAGAATCTCACTAACTGAGTTCATATTTTGTGAGTCAGACCACATCACAGCTTCCTCATAAGCTTTTGAACTGACTGCCCTTGAGTCCAGTTGAGGATGACTAAGAAGGTAGCAAACAGTGCAGTAAGATTTTTATGAGGCAGCTTATCCTGGTAAGGGGATAAGCTTACCAGGATAAGTTCTCCATGAAGATACTTAGATAGTTTAGCTTTAGATAGGTTAGCTCTTGCTAACCAGTAAAGCAAACTGTCTACGTCCTCCACAACATAATTGCAAAGTTTCCCCTGTCTAACGCATTCCACCTATCACATGTATTGTATATTCATCCATATCATGCAAATTGAATGCTGTTCATTTTGTGTCAGTTCCATCTCCTGCCTCTGGAGGTGTTGTCAAAAGGTTCTTTCAAAAGTGACTCAGTGAGTTGGAGTGTACTGTATAATGGTCAAGACCATTGATCTGAAGCTAGACTATGAAATCCAGCTGTGATATTTAATATCTAGGCAACTGAGTTTTCTTTATTTCTTGATCTCCTAGTCTACAAAATGAATATGCTTCTCATCTACACTGTGAGACTTTGGGGGAGATTAAACATATCAACAGAAAAGCACTTGAAACACGGAATGTTAGCTATTTTTTTTAAAGGGTGTTATTGAACTATATTCAGTTTTTATCTCCTCTCTAGGTCTGTAAATTGTACACTTCGGTTCAGTCACTCAGTCATGTCTTACTCTTTGCCACCCCATGGACTGCCACATGCCAGTTTTCTCTGTCCATCACCAACTCCCGGAGCTTACTCAAACTCATGTCCAATGAGTTGGTGATGTCATCCAACCATCTCATCCTCTCTTGTTCCCTTCTCCTTCTGCCTTCAATCTTTCCCAGCATCAAGGTATTTTCCAATGAGTCAGTTCTTCTCATCAGGTGGCCAAAGTATTTGAATTTCAGCTACAGCATCAGTCCTTCCAATGAATATTCAGGACTAATTTCCTTTAGGATTGCAGTCCAAGGGACTCTCAAGAGTCTTCTCCAACACCACAGTTCAAAAGCATCAATTCTTTGGTGCTCAGCTTTCTTCAGAGTCCAACTCTCATACCCATCCATGACTACTGGAAAAACTATATCTTTGAGTAAACAGACCTTTGTTGGCAAAGTAATGTCTCCGCTTTTTCATACACTGTCTAGTTTGGTCATAGCATTTCTTTGTACACTTAAACACCACTAAAACACTACTATAATATAACAGTAGACTCCTAGAACTGTTTTAACATTTGGCTGTTATAAATGAGAGAAATGAAAAGAAACCTTTACTTCTCAGGACCTAGAACTATGTACCAGTCGTTTGTTCTGGTCCTGAGAAAATATTTATTTTTCTAGGATAGTTCATTAACTTTGAAACGTGTGATTCTCATGATTTGACACTATAATGTCATTTCTTTTTAGATGGTAAGACATTAATGGACTAAGTAAATAAGAATGACACCCTCTATATTGTACAATCATAATTTAGTATAATTCAGGTTTTAATGGTAAATAGAATAGAGCACTCAATTTTATAATCAGTTAGACACTTCCCTAAATGCTCCAAAATTAGGTTTGGTGTGTGTGTGTTTTTGTGTGTTCATTCAAAGAGAAACACAATAACATTTAATGGCTTATGCGTTTCCACATGGTAAGGCCTTTTGGTTTGTCCCAAATGACGTAAGGTCAGATAACCACACTTCTAGTCGAGCATTATAGAAGAATGAACAATACTTGCTTATAGGTCTCCTATGGATACTAATGCAATCATTAGAAGGTCAACTTGACCATAAATACCAATCCTACTAATTTCCTGAGGAGTAAAACCTACATGCAAAGGTAACAGAAGCTTGGCACCTTTCCTTTGCCCCATCTGATGCTAAATGTTGCTAAAATTCACAAAGGTTCCAAGGATTCACATGTGATGCAACTATTTGACTTCACTTAACTTATGGTTTCATGAAGCATTGAAAGCACAGACACAAAACGGTTGGCTTACTGCCCTCCTCATACTCACAAGAAGACATTTTTACTGCACCTTGTATCCTCGGACTCTCATTCAACAGAATTAAGAATTTATTCTTTTAAGCTCTGCTACTGTCAGGGACAGATTGAAGCAAAGATACAAAAAACCCCTTGATTACAGTCGATACATCTCATGCTCAAAAACCCAAACAAGACCTGGATTATCCCCATTCCTTGTTTTTTTTTTTTTAACTGTATGTCTCAAAAAAGATGCCAAGGATAAAAACAAAGACACCTCTAGTTCATTAAAAATATTAAGTAGTCATCCAATGCCAATAGTTCCTCTTTGACTACTGATCAAGACTATGTTATAGGAAAATATATTGCTAATAAAAATTCACTGACATGAAATAGATTGAGAAGAAAAATAAAGCTATACCCACTCAATCTGTATTGAGAATACATCAGATGAGAATACAGTCTTAATGACCTTTTCACTATCTCTGTTGAATTTACTTCTATATGGTTCCTTTCATCTCATGTAGGAATGAACAAACCACCTCCCATGGAGGCTGAGACTTACAAGAGGTCTGTCCCTTGCTAAGATCCTTAACCAATAGAAAGGTCATGAAAGCTGCATAGTTGATCACATTCTACACCTTTTCACCCAAGCTCCAGTGGAAGCCAGGATAAAACACTCCATTGTGATAATTCAAGGCCAATTGAAGAGGCCATGACTACCCTCAGCTCTCTTAACTGGCTATTGTTCCAAAGACAATTTTGACTCCAAAAGGCAATGGCAAATGTGCAAACATTCCTTTCTTTCACTTTCCTGGAATCAGAAGGGGAAACCATCAAAGGTCAAAGTTTCCAGAATAAAGTGACAGATCAAGGTTATTGGAATGTTATGTTTTTAAAACTTATTACCGATAATATATTTTTATCCATATTCTCATTGGGACAATGTCATGTTCAAATGACCCATTTATGTTTCATTGTATCTCTAATGAATGGCAATGTCATAAAATGTTCAAAATATTTGAGATAAAGAAAAATCCCAGTTTGACAGAAACCCAGTAGATGTATGTTGTTTGTTCATAATGAGAAAAGCATTTGATATAGGAGAAAAATGGCTCCCCAAAAATGTCCACGACCAAATTCCTAGAATCTATGACTATGTTATCTTCTATGGCAAAAGGGACCTTGCAAATTGCGACTAAATTAAAATTCTCCAGAGATGAACCCAGATTTACTACATGGCACCAATATAATCACAAACTCAAGCCTTATAAATGAAAAAGAGTGGCACAAGAGTCAAAGGCAGGGGAGGAGATGTGACAAGAGAAGAAAAGTTGGGAGTCATGCAAATCCTGGTTTTTAAGATGGAGCCAAGGAAGGATAGGAGCTTCTAGAAGTTGGAAAAAGGCAAGGAATTCTCCCCTACAACCTCCAGAAGGAATGCAGCCTTGTCAACACGTTGACTGTAGACCAATGAGACCCACGTGGACTTCTGACATCCAAAACTGTAAATTAATACATTTTTCTAGTTTTAATCCACCCAAATCTGTGGTGATTTGGTACAGTGGCAGTAGGAATCTAATACATGGTCTAATAATTGTATTATTAAACCATTGTAAAGAATCTATGCAACAATAGGTAATGGGCCAGTTTATAGCCCATTGGGTTAAAATGATTATTAATAAATCTTAACTGACAACCCCTTACTTTTCAAAGAACAAGGCTATCTTTGGACTCAGTGAAGACCCATGACTAAAATATCAAATTATGGCCCACTTATAGTCAACATGATCCACGTTATCTGCCCGAAGAAAGTATTTACAACTTTATCATTTTGGAAAAAATCTAGTGATCTAAAATTAAGCTTTCTTTAATATATTACTGAGTTCATTGTTGGCAATCAATAAAATGATATTAAAAAATAAAATGTAATGTCAAAATTCCTTCTTTATTTTGAGATAGGCTATAAAAATATTCTAAGCCTTTGTGGTTTCTAAGAACTTAAACAAGTAAATTCACATTTTAAAAAAAGATGATTTTCTAAATTCCTCAAAAGTGAGTGAGTTATTTAAAATAAGCAGTGGGGGTAAATAAAATTGATCAAATAACTTTGTTTGTAGTTTTATTTTGAAAGATAATAAGATTGAATTATTTTATTATTGCATCAAACAGAAAATTGTAAATATTGCTTTTAAGCATCATGTATAGGAACTCAGAAATATTATCACTGTTAATTATCACTAGTTTACATACAAAAGATTTGGTTTTGTTTCTTTTGTAAATCAGGAGAGACAAGGTTTTTAATTCACTTGCATTTGTTCAAAAGAAAGTCTAACCTCAGACTATATCTGTGCTTTTGGAGATAGCAATAATATTCTTCCTAATATCAAGGACAAAACAAATATGGGAAATTTCAGATAGATACTGAATTCATAAATGTATACACATTCATGGGGGCTTAACATGGGAAAAAAGCATGCTGGTTTTTTTTTTTTTTTTTTTTTATACTATCTGACTAAGATGGTCAGTAAGTCTTTGCTAAAACTTAGAATAATAATTTGGAAAATTTTAGTATGAGACACTTTCAAAAAGAAAATCGATTGGGTGCAACCAGAATATCTGACCTGGGTCATGTTTGTAACTGAAAGAAACCTGATAGACATCACACTTTCCCAAGTGGGCAAACTACCTTCAGGACTACAAGTGTATCCTAGTTGGCTGTATAATTCACTCAAAATTAGCAACTATAATTTTTAAAAAAAACTAAGGTATATGTGCCTAGAGTAAAATGTCAATTATTTCTAGGAAATTTGTGTTTTTTTACATGTTTCAGATCTTAAAGGGCATAATTCATAAAAATTATGATCATAAACCCTTTCATGGATCACAGCCTTGAAAGGATTGTCTAACTTGAAGAAGCTATGAGCCACACCGTTCATGGCCAACCAAGATGGACGGGTCATAGTGGAGAGTTCTGACAAAACATAGTCCACTGGAGGAGGGAATGATAAACCACTCCAGTATTATTGCCATGATAATCCTATGAACAGCATGAAAATGTAAAAAGTTATGACATTGGAATATGAGCCCCCCAGGTTGGAAGGTGTTCAATATGCTCTGGGGGAAATGTGGAGGGCATTTACTAATGGCTCCAGAAAGAATGAAGCGATTAGGCCAAAGCAGAAATGACGCCCACCTGTGGATGTGTTCTGGTGGTAAAAGTAAAGTCCGATACTGTAAATAACAATGTTGCATAGAGACCTGGAATGCAAGGTCCTTGAATCAAGGAAAATTGGAAGTGGTCAAACAGGAGATGGCAAGAGTGAACATTGACATCATAGAAATCAGTAAACTAAAATGGACAGGAATGAGTGAATTTAATTCAGATTACCATTGTATCTACTACTGTGGGAAAGAATCCATTAGAAGAAATGGAGTACGCCTCATAGTCAACAAGAGTCCAAAAGCAGTACTTGGGTGCAATCTTAAAACCAATAGAATGATCTCAATTCATTTCCAAGCAAATACTTCAGCATCACAGTAATCCAAGTCTATTTCCAAACACTGAGCCTGAAGAAGCTGAAGTTGAATGGTTCTGTGAAGACCTCCAAGACTTTCTAGAACTAACTCCAAAAAAAGATGTCCTCTTCATCACAGGGGATTCGAATGCAAAAACAGGAAATCAAGAGATGCCTGGAGTACCAGGCAAGTTTGCCTTTGGAGTACAAAATGAAGCAGGGCAAAGGCTAACAGAATTTTGTCAAGAGAACACAGCAGTCATCACAAACATCCTTTTCCAATAACTCAAGAGACAACTCTACACATAGATAAGACCAAATGGTCAATATTGAAATCAGATTGATTATATTCTTGGCAGCTTAAAGTGGAGAAGCTTCTTCCCTTCAGCATAAACAAGACCTGGAGCTGACTGTGGCTCAGACCACGAACTCTTTATTGCAAAATTCAGGCTTAAGTTGAAGAAAGTAGAGAAAACGACTAGGCTATCCAGGTATGACCTAAGTCAAATCCCTTATAATTATACAGTGACAGTGACAAATAGATCTGAGGGATTAGACTTAAGTTACACAGAGTGTCTGAAGAACTACGGACAGAAGTTCAAAACACTGTACAGGAGGCAGTGACCAAAATCATCCTAAAGAAAAGAAATGCAATAAGGCAATGTGGTTATCTGAGGAGGATTTGAAAATAGCTGAGGAAAGAAGAGAAGTCAAAAGCAACGGAGAAAGGGAAAGATATATACAATTGAAGGCAGAGTTCCAGAGAACAGCAATGAGGGATAAGAAGGCCTTTTTAAATAAACAATGCAAAGAAGGTGAGGGAAACAATAAAATGGGAAAGACTAGAAATCTCTTCAAGAAAATTCGAGGTATCAAGGGGACATTTTCTTCAAGGATGGGCACGATAAATGACAGAAATGGTAAAGACCTAACAGAAGCAGAAGAGAATAAGAAGAGGTGGCAAGAATACACAGAAGAGCTATTCAAAAGATTTCTTAATGACCCAGATAACCAGGATGGTGTGGTCACTCACATAGAGCTAGACATCCTGGAGTGAAGTCAATGGGCCTTAGGAAGCGTTACTATGAACAAAGCTAGTGGAGGTGATAGAATTCCAGCTGAGTTATTTCAAATCCTAAAAGATGATGTTGTTAAAATGCTTCACTCAACGTGTCAGCAAATTTGGAAAACTCAGCAGTGGTCACAGGACTAGAAAAGGCCAATTTTCATTCCATTCTCAAAGAAGGGCAATGCCAAAGAATGTTCAAACTATAAAACAATTGTGCTCTTTTCACATGCTAGTAAGGTTAGGCTGAAAACCATCAAGGTAGTCGTCAGCAGTACCTGAACCGAGAATTTCCAGATGTACAAGTTGGGTTTAGAAAAGGCAGAGGAACCAGAGATCAAACTGCCAGCATCTGCTGGATCATAGAAAAAGCAAAGGAATTCCAGAAAAATATCTACTTCTGCATGATTGACCATACAAAAGCCTTTGACTGTGTGGATCACAAAAAAATACTGTGGAGAATCTGAAAGAGATGGGGATACCAGATCACCTTACCTGCCTCCTGAGAAATCTGTATGCAGGACAAGAAGCAACAGTTAGAACTGGACATGGAACAATGGTACGGCTCCAAATTGGGAAAGGTGTAAGACACGGCTGTATATTGTTCCCCTGTTTATTTAACTTATATGAAGACTACATCATGCAAAATGCTGGGCTGGATGAATCACAAGCTGGAATCAAGATTGCCAGGAAAAATATCAACAACCTCAGATAATTAGCTGATACCACTCTAATGGCAGAAAAAAAGTAGAACTGAAGAGCCTCTTGATGAGAGTGAATGAGTAGAGTGAAAAAACTGGCTTAAAACTAAACTCAAAACACTAAGATCATGGCATCCAGTCTCATCATTTCATGGTAAATAGATGGGGAAAAATGGAAACAGTAACAGACTTTATTTTCTTGGGCTCCAAATCACTGCAGATGGTAACTGCAGCCATGAAACTAAATGAAGGTTGCTCCTTGGAAGGAAAGCTATGATAAAAGGAGAGCAAGCCAGTCAATTCTAAAGGAAATCAACCCTGAATATTCATTCGAAGGACTGATGCTGAAGCTGAAACTAATACTTTGGCCACCTGATGAGAAAAACCGACTCATTGGAAAAGACCCTGATGCTGGGAAAGATTGAGGAGGAGAACGGGGTAATAGAGGATGAGATGGTTGGATGGCATCACCAACTCAATGGACATGAGTTTGAGCAAACTCTGGGAGACAGTGAAGGACAGGGAAGCTGGCGTGCTGCAGTCCATGAGGTCGCAAAGCGTCAGACACGACTTAGTGACTTAACAAACTAGCAAATGTGTGCTAGGTTATTGTTCTCAGAACTCTTCCTTATCACATTCAGTAACAAAGAAACACAATGAAGAAAGAAAAAAAAGAGTTTCAGTTCAGGACTTCCCTAGTGGCACAGTGGTTAAGAGTCCACCTGCCAATGCAAGGGACATGGGTTTGATCCCCAATCTGGGAAGATCCCAAATGCCATGGAGCAACTAAGCCACCACAACAATTGAGTCTTTGCTCTGCAACAAGTCACTGCAATGAGAAGTTCGTGCACTGCAACTAGAGAGTAGCCCCATCTTGTAGCAACTAGAGAAAATCCGTACAAAACAATGAAGACATAGTCCAGCTGGAAAAATAAATAAATAAATAAATAAATAACAGTGCAGAAAGTGAAGAGGAACTTAAAAGCCTCTTGATGAAAGTGAAAGAGGAGAGTGAAAAAGTTGGCTTAAAGTTCAACATTCAGAAAACGAAGATCATGGCATCCGGTCCCACCACTTCATGGGAAATAGATGGGGAAAGAGTGGAAACAGTGTCAGACTTTATTTTCTGGGCTCCAAAATCACTGCAGATGGTGACTGCAGCCATGAAATTAAAAGACGCTTACTCCTTGGAAGGAAAGTTATGACAAACCTAGATAGCATATTCAAAAGCAGAGACATTACTTTGCTAACAAAGGTGCGTCTAGTCAAGGCTATGGTTTTTCCTGTAGTCATGTATGGATGTGAGAGTCGGACTGTGAAGAAGGCTGAGCACCGAAGAATTGATGCTTTTGAACTGTGGTGTTGGAGAAGACTCTTGAGAGTCCCTTGGACTGCAAGGAGATCCAACCAGTCCATTCTGAAGGAGATCTGTCCTGGGATTTCTTTGGAAGGAATGATGCTAAAGCTGAAACTCCAGTACTTTGGCCACCTCATGCAAAGAGTTGACTCATTGGAAAAGACTCTGATGCTGGGAGGGATTGGGGGCAGGAGGAGAAGGGGACGACAGAGGATGAGATGGCTGGATGGCATCGCTGACTCAATGGACATGAGTCTGAGTGAACTCTGGGAGTTGATGATGGACAGGGAGGACTGGCATGCTGCGATTCATGGGGATGCAAAGAGTTGGACACAACTGAGCGACTGAACTGAACTGAACTAATACAAAGGCAAACTTAACTTTATCCCCATTCTCAGTTGCATCCGTATTCTCCTTCTCCTGCAGTTAACAAAGCAATATATACCTCTGATACTCTGCATAAATACAACATTGACTATGTTTTGTTTTAATTATGAACAAATGAAGTCTTTCCCGCTTATTATCATATCTTTTTGGTATAAATTTGTTTTGGAAAAAAAACAAATTAAATAATTTCTAGATCTTTTTCCTTATTGATCACGAGAGCTGAAAACCGATCATTTTCTGGTGATAATTATGAATTAATAACATCTAATATAGAACAACATGTGCAAATGTGGTATTTGTTTTCCACTGAATGACATGAATGCACATATCTACTCTCACTGTGAGCTTTATTTTCAATTGTTTTATTTCTTACAGTTTAAAAGGTGCACAGTAAAGATGCCCTCATCATACTGTAAATTTAATACACTAGGCACATTCTAATAATTGTCTTCAAGGTTTCATTGTTAAACAAATGCTACTGACATGTTTATGTTTGTTCTAGTTAAAAGTCATTATTAATGGGTTATAACGTGCTTTAAAAATGTCTCTGGCATAAATTTCAGAGGTTTGGTTTTGCGATATGTTTTCCACATTATTTTTCATTTAATTAAAAGGATGTAACTCCCATTCCCTCTCCAGTTCAGTGATATTTTAATTATTGAAGATTAAAGTGAAAATGTTCATTTGCTGGGTTAGAGTTATTATTTGGATGAGGCTGACAGGGCATTTTCAGAGTTTAAGTATCTAGCACTTAATCTTCAGTGAGGTCACATGTGTTTTTATGGAGATATTAGAAAGCATGGCTTATTCTTATTACTTCCTGAGGAGTTAAGTCAATGCCTTGCACAGTTAGCACCCTATAAAAGATTGCTGGATTAGTGAGTCATGATCATAGTCATTAAGAATATCAAACCTTTCCTATCCTTTGGTTGTCATCCTGTCTCCCATCAGATCACCAGAAATGGTGTGTTTCTTCGCTGCTTAAACATGCAACTCTGCTCACCCAGATGGTTGTACTCATGCAGATAAATCCATAATCTATTCACTCCTTAAATCCATTTTTAATTAACAATTGTGAGTATTTAATTTTCAACAAAGCCTTGGTGATGCTCAAAGAACCCCTTATTATTGAGAAACTCAAATGGTGGTAAGACTGCTGTATCCATTTAGTTGGAAATTAGTGCATTGATTAGAGGTGTTATTTAAATAAACAATCATTCCATGGCACAGCATGGAAGAGCATCAGCTATAGAATCCATGATTTATTCCTGCCGAGGTCCAGCCCTGGCTGATCCAGGGAGTTCGAAGCGGGGACGACGTCGGCGAGGATCAGGATACAATAGCTTCAATTAGATATTAATTAGAGATGTAAAGAGTAATAGCATGAGGATACCTCAGTAGGAAAATTCAGTGGAGAAAAGAGGCTGAGTAGCTTGGTTTACGCGGGAGACCAATAAAACTTCAAGACAAGAAATTTGCACCACTTATATAGGCCACAGGCGTCCTTCCGTTCTCCCGAAGGAGAGGAGACACTGAGGCCTCCCCGTTCAGATCTTAGAAGCCCGGGCAAAATTAGTAAGCTGGTGGGTTTTGTGCTCCAGATGGAGACTTAGCCAGAGTTTGAGAGAGAGAGCGACATGGGGAGACCAGTACTTCGAGAAACTGATCCCAATTCTTTATTTTCCATGGTCTACTTTTATACACTGAGATATTATTATGCAAAAGTGACGCAGGGTCAGCAGTCCTGACTTTTATCAAAGTCAGGTGCTTCATACAAATGTATACAGAGGTCTTAGGGGTGTTACATCATCTTCTGGCCAGGAGGCCTGCTGACAATTTATGACCCTCTCCTTGTGACAGCTGTCAGTCAACCAGGACACTTATTTCTCCAGGGGTGATTATTCTTAAAAAAGACTCCACCTTCCGAAGGTACCAGATAAAGTCACATTCCTATAGGGTGAGGTGTAGTGGGTTTTAATTAAGGAAAGAATTTACTTAGCCTAAGGTCTAACGTGATTAATATCAAAGGTTAATACTTATTTCTTCTATATATTCATTAATGTGTGTAAGGGCAGGGGATGTGGAGACTTAGCAACAAACATTGGCTCAACAAATGAAAAACCCTTCACCAATACAATTTCTAATCAGCCCACTATACTTATACTAATGGTTTCCTAACTTTTCTAAGGAACCTGTTTTTAGAAGGTTTTAAGCATCTCATGCCTCTCATGGTTGGGAGGCTGTGAGCAATCACATGTGGCCGGACAAACCTGTCAGGCAGGCTAGAGAACATTTAGGGGAGTTTGTAAGTTTGGAACACTCCTGTCACGCCCAGGAATTATTATTAACTGGAGCTCTAAGTTAACTCCTTCTCTGAAAGAGGTGGTGGGGGACAGCCCCCTGTAAAATCAGAGGTGTAGGTGAGAGCACAAAGTAGTAAAGTAGGCAGGCTCTGGTTATAGGGGTAGATGCTTGAGAATTTCCAGGGGGACTCCTGAGGCTCAATCCCGCCTTTGCGTATTTCGAGCCTCCTTCCTCATGACCATTGCCATGGGTGGAGGTCCTCCTGGCGGCTCCCCACATATTCTCATCAGTGTTTTCTTCTCATGAGATGCTATGGGTCACACAGAAAGTCGTGAAAACCCATGTCCATGCAGCCAGGCTCCATTATGATTGCAGCACAGTTACTAAAACCAAGGCACTTCATCTGTTTTGAAGACTGAAAAAGCCAGGATGTGGTGGATTTTCAATGAGCCCATCTGTGTGGTGTTTCATTCTCAGTCCCTGGTCTCTCCAACTAAATCTCCATAACATGCTAGATGGCACAGGCTGGATTACTTGTATTAGAAGTCATCTTCTAGTGACCCCACAGGTGGCTGAAGCATAATCAGGAAGCAATGGGTTGATTCTGAAAGGATTTTGACAGGTTAAATATTAACCATGACTTAAACATGGTCAAGGTCAGGGGCGGCAGCCCAGAGGAGCTACTCCACGTCAATGGAGCTGCTGCTGTGTGGGCGCAGGAGGTCCGAGAGGAGCTACTCCACATTCAAGGTCAGGAGGGGAGGCAGTGAGGAGATACCCCTCATCCAAGGTAAGGAGCAGCGGCTGCACTTTGCTGGAGCAGCCGTGAAGAGATGCCCTGCATCCAAGGTAAGAGAAACCCAAGTAAGACAGTAGGTGTTGCAAGAGGGCATCAGAGAGCAGACACACCGAAACCATAATCACAGAAAACTAGCCGATCTGATCACACAGACCACAGCCTGGTCTAACTCAGTGAAACTAAGCCATGCTGTGTGGGGCCACCAAAATGGGTGAGTCATGGTGGAGAGGTCTGACAGAATGTGGTCCACTGGAGAAGGGAATGGCAAACCACTTCAGTATTCTTGCCTTGAGAACCCCATGAACAGTATGAAAAGACAAAATGATAGGATACTGAAAGAGAAACTCCCCAGGTCAGTAGGTGCCCAATATGCTACTGGAGATCAGTGGAGAAATAATTCCAGAAAGAACAAAGGGATGAAGCCAAAGCAAAAACAATACCCAGTTGTGGATGTGACTGGTGATAGAAGCAAGGTCCGATGCTGTAAAGAGCAATATTGCATAGGAACCGGGAATGTTAGGTCCATGAATCAAGGAAAATAAAGTGGTCAAACAGGAGATGGCAAGAGTGAACGTTGACATTCTAGGAATCAGCGAACTAAAATGGACTAGAATGGGTGACTTTAACTCAGATGACCATTGTATCTACTACTGTGGGCAGGAATCCCTTAGAAGAAATGGAGTAGCCATCATGGTCAACAAAAGAGTCCAAAATGTAGTACTTGGATACAGTCTCAAAAACAACAGAATGATCTCTGTTCGTTTCCAAGGCAAACCATTCAATATCACAGTAACCCAAGCCTATGCCCCAACCAGTAACGCTGAAAAAGCTGAAGTTGAATGGTTCTATGAGGACATACAAGACCCTTTAGAACTAACACCCAAAAAAGATGTCCTTTTCATTATAGGGGGCTGGAATGCAAAAGTAGGAAGTCAAGAAACACCTAGGGTAACAGTCAAATTTGGCCTTGGAATACAGAATGAAGCAGGGAAAGGCTAATCAAGTTTTGCCAAGAGAACGCACTGGTTATAGCAAACACCCTCTTCCAACAACACAAAAGAAGACTCTACACAAGTCTACAAGATTTCCTACTTTTGCATTCCAGTCCCCTATAATGAAAAGGACATTTTTTGGGGGGTGTTAGTTCTAAAAGGTCTTATAAGTCTTCATAGAACCATTCAACTTCAGCTTCTTCAGCATTACTGGTTGGGGCATAGACTTGGGTTACTGTGATATTGAATGGTTTGCCTTGGAAACGAACAGAGATCATTCTGTTGTTTATGAGACTGTATCCAAGTACTGCATATCTAAGACTATATCCAAGTACAACACCAGATGGTCAACACCAAAATCAGATTGATTATATTCTCTGCAGCCAAAGATGGAGAAGCTCTATACAGTCAGCAAAAACAAGACCGGGATCTGACTGTGGCTCAGATCATGAACTCCTTATTGCCAAATTCAGACTGAAATTGAAGAAAGTGGAAAACCACTAGACCATTCAGGTATGACATAAATCAAATCCCTTGTGATTATACAGTGGAAGTGAGAAATAGATTTAAGGGACTAGATCTGATAGATATAGTGCCTGATGAACTATGGACGAAGGTTCGTGACATTGTACAGGAGACAGGGATCAGGACCATCCTCATAGAAAAGGAATGCAAAAAAGCAAAATGGCTGTCTGGGAGGCCTTACAAATAGCTGTGAAAAGAAGAGAAGAGAAAAGCAAAGGAGAAAAGGAAAGATATAAGCATCTGAATGCAGAGTTCCAAAGAACAGCAAGAAGAGATAAGAAAGCCTTCTTCAGCGATCAATGCAAAGAAATAGAGGAAAACAACAGAATGGGAAAGACTAGAGATCTCTTCAAGAAAATTAGAGATACCAAGGGAACATTTCATGCAAAGATGGGCTTGATAAAGGACAGAAATGGTATAGACCTAAAAGAAGCAGAAGATATTAAGAAGAGGTGGCAAGAATACACAGAAGAACTGTACAAAAAACATCTTCACGACCAAGATAATCGTGATGGTGTGATCACTCACCTAGAGCCATACATCCTAGAATGTGAAGTCATTCTAAAGTGAAGTCATTTCTAAAGTGGGCCTTAGAAAGCATCATTATGAACAAAGCTAGTGGACGTGATGGAATTCCAGTGAAGCTCTTTCAAATCCTGAAAGATGATGCTGTGAAAGTGCTGCACTCAATATGCCAGCAAATTTGGAAAACTCAGCAGTGGTCACAGGACTGGAAAAGGTCAGTTTTCATTCCAATGCCAAAGAAAGGCAATGCCAAAGAATGCTCAAACTACTGCACAATTGCATTCATCTCACACGCTAGTAAAGTAATGCTCAAAATTCTCCAAGCCAGGCTTCAGCAATACGTGAATTGTGAACTTCCAGATGTTCAAACTGGTTTTAGAAAAGGCAGAGGAAGCAGAGATCAAATTGTCAACATCCACTGGATCATGAAAAAAGGAAGAGAATTCCAGAAAAACATCTCTTTCTGCTTTATTGACTATGCCAAAGCCTTTGATTGTGTGGATCACAATAAACTGTAGAAAATTCTGAAAGAGATGGCATACCAGACCACCTGACCTGCCTCTTGAGAAACCTATATGCAGGTAAGGAAGCAACAGTTAGAACTGGATATGGAACAACAGAGTGGTTCCACATAGGAAAAGGAGGACATCAAGGCTGTATATTGTCACCCTGCTTATTTAACTTCTATGCAGAGTACATCATGAGAAATGCTGGGCTGGAAGAAGCACAAGCTGGAATCAAGATTACTGGGAGAAATATCAATAACCTCAGATATGCAGATGACACCACCCTTATGGCAGAAAGTGAAGGGGAACTAAAAAGCCTCTTGATGAAAGTGAAAGAAGAGAGTGAAAAAGTTGGCTTAAAGCTCAACATTCAGAAAACTATGATCATGGAATCTGGTCCCATCACTTCATGGGAAATAGATGGGGAAACAGTGGAAACTTTGTTCTTCTGGGCTCCAAAATCACTGCAGATGGTGACTGCAGCCATGAAATTAAAAGACACTTACTCCTTGGAAGGAAACTTACGTCCAACCTGCTGCTGTTGCTAAGTCGCTTCGGTCGTGTCCGACTCTGAGCGACCCCATAGACGGCAGCCCACCAGGCTCCCCCGTCCCTGGGATTCTCCAGGCAAGAACACTGGTGTGGGTTGCCATTTCCTTCTCCAATGCATCAAAGTGAAAGGTGAAAGTGAAGTCCTTGAGTCTTATCTGACTCTTAGCGACTGACTCCATGAACTGCGGCCCACCAGGCTCCTCCGTCCATGGGATTTTCCAGGCAAGAGTGCTGGAGTGGGGTGCCATTGCCTTCTCCGATGTCCAACCTAGATAGAATATTAAAAAGCAGAGACATTACATTGCCAATAAAGGTCCGTCTAGTCAAGGCTATGGTTTTTCCAGTGGTCATGTATGGATGTGAGAGTTGGACTGTGAAGAAAGCTGAGTGCAGAAGAATTGATGCTTTTGAACTGTGGTGTTGGAGAAGACTCTTGAGCATCCCTTGGACTGCAAGGAGATCCAACCAGTCCATTCTAAAGGATATCAGCCCTGGGTGTTCTTTAGAAGGACTGATGCTAAAGCTGAAACTCCAATAGTTTGGCCACCTCATGCGAAGAGTTGACTCATTGGAAAAGACTCTGATGTTGGGAGGGATTAGGGGCAGGAGGAGAAAGGAACGACAGAGGATGAGATGGCTGGATGGCATCATCAACTCGATAGATGTGAGTTTGTGTGAACTCCGGGAATTGGTGATGGACAGGGAGGCCGGGAGTGCGGCGATTCATGGGGTCGTAAAGCGTCGGACACAACTGAGCGACTGAACTGTACTGAACTGAAACATTAAAAAAGTCCAAGCTGATATGGTTATTGTTGCTGTTGTGACTTTTTTTTGTGGGAGGGGGGACTTAGGGGGGAGGTCACAATCCATTTCCTCTGTTTCATGTGTGTGTCTGTATTGTACTGCCAGGCAAATACAAGTGACTCTGGTGGGAACTAGCAATTATAGACGTTGTTAGATTGCAGAGAATTAAACATTTTGAATTGTATGATTATCAGAACCTCTATTCCTATTCTCCATTTCAGATCCTTAAAGACTATTAAGAAAAAGATATTTTCAACTCATTCATGGTCTATTACTATGAGGTCAGGAGAAGTCTAATTGCAAAGATTATGGGATTTCAGTTGTAAGAAAATTAATTGCAAAAATAGGCCTCTATCTTCAAAGAGTGTAGAAGGGAAAAAGTGCTCGGTTTGGTGCTTCAAAGTCACAGGAAATGTTCTATAAAAAGATCTCGCTTTTGCCATATTTGACAAAATGTAATTTTTTGGAAGTTAGTTTTTTTGAGGTCTATATTACATGCAAAAAATTCACCCTTTTAGGTGCACATTTCTCTGAAATTTGCAAATCCATATAGTCACGTCATTACCATAATAATAATAACAGATCATTTCCATCACATTAAAATGTTCCTGGGTCTTCCCTAATAGTCCAGTGGATAAGACTTCTTGCTCCAATGCAGGGGCCCAGGTTCCATTCCTGGTTGCAGAACCAAGATCCCACATACTGCAACGAAGCCCACATGCCTCAACCAAGAGCCTGCATGTCACAGTGAAGATCCAGCACAGCCAAAACAAATAATAAAAATAAATAAATTTTTAAAAAAGTAAATGTTGCCTTATGCACGTTTATAATCAATTTTCTCTTCTTACTCCCAGACCCTGGCAATCAGTAGTCTACATTCTGTCCCATTATTTTGCTATTAATATTATCAGAATATTATACAAATGGATTTATATAGTATTTTGATTTGGTGTCTGGTTTCTTTCACAAAAGTCAGTGCATCTGAAATTCATCCATTTCTTTGCATACATAAGAAGTTTGCTTTATTGCTGAATTACATTTCATTATTTGACTGTAACTATATTTGCTGATCCGTTGTATAGTTGATGAACATTTGAGTTATTTTCGGCTCTTGATGACTATTGCAAAGTTGTCATAAAAATATGAATACAGGTTTTTGTATGTATGTATATTTTCATTACTTCTGGATAAGTGGAATTGCTAGGATGCACAGTTAGTGTATGTTTAAGTTGGTAAGAAACTGTCCACTATTTTCCAAAGTGGTTGTGCTATTTTTCATTGCCACCAAAGATTTACAAAGTTTCTGTTGCTCCATATTTTAGCAATACCTGATACTGGTACTTGCTTTTTTTTTTTTTTTTTTTTTTACTATTCTTAGAGGCAAAGTGATATCTCACTGAAGTTCTAATTGAATTTTTCTAATAACTAATTATGCTGAGCATCTTTTGACTTGTTTATTTGCCATCCATAGAGGTTATTTGATGAAGCATTTGTTCAAGTCTTTTCCCTGTTTTAAAATATCTCATGTTTCATTTTCTTATTAATAAAATATTAATTAATTAATTATAATGGTTTTTTTTTTTTCAGAGAAGGCAATGGCATCCCACTCCAGTACTCTTGCCTGGAAAATCCCATGGGCGGAGGAGCCTGGTAGGCTGCAGTCTATGGGGTCGCGAAGAGTCAGACACAACTGAGCGACTTGACTTTCACTTTTCACTTTCATGCATTGGAGAAGGAAATGGCAACCCACTCCAGTGTTCTTGCCTGGAGAATCCCAGGGACGGGGGAGCCTGGTGGGCTGTTGTCTATGGGGTCGCACAGAGTCAGACACGACTGAAGCGACTTAGCAGCAGCAGCAGCAATGGTTTCTTTAGACATCTGGAAACCAGTTAGCTATCATCATATGTTTTTGTAAATAGTTTCTGCCAGTGTGTGGTTTTTTGTTCATTTTTTACACTATATTTCGAAGAGCAAAAGCTTTTAATTTTTATAATATCCTATTTAACAAATCTTTCTTTCATAATTCATGTGTTTTGACTCCTAAGAGATCTTAAAGCTTTGCTTAATCCAAGATTTCAAAGAGCTAAGAAACATTAATATTTGATGGTTTAAGGTGAATTTGTAAGGCATGGCGATCGTGTATGAACAGCAGGCATGGAAGAGGCAAGCTCTGGAGTCTGGCCCTTGTCACCTCTTAGATGAAGAGAGAATGCAGTGGAACTGACCAGCTCACAGAGTCTGACTGCCCAGGAGTAAACAGACATACAGACACAGGGTTCAGAAAACCAGAGCAAGTTCGTCTGCAATCCAGGTAATTGTCAGCAACAACGGGTCAGAGGACAGGTGGCTGGAAAGGGGATGAATGTTTTGAGGATCAATAGAGTTGAGATGTCATTACTTTGAAAATCTGCACCTTGGTGTCAAAAATCGGCTGAAATGATGATTATTTCATTCATAACATGACAATATTCATTTATGAGAGAGAAAATCAAGAATCACAAGTTCTTGACTCTCTGTTCTGGGGAAGTTTAATTCTAGGAGAGTTGAGATGCAATAGGAAAGCCTGTTATTTCCTTCTTTATATAAGATCATGGATCTTATAGAACTGCTTTGCCAAGAACCATCTGCATTAGAGCCACCTGTGCGGTCATTTCATATGAAGATTTCTGGGCCTCAGCTCAGGCTTGTCAAAATTAGAAGTATTTGGAGGATGGCCAATAAGGCTCTGGACTTTTTATAAGCTTTCCAGGAGACTGCTTAAAAAACTCTGGAAAACAGATATCAAACACCAAAGGACTGGAATGGGGGGGAGATATGAGGAGAGGCAGTTTTACTTTCTGTACAATTCCTGCTTTTGAACGGATGGTTTGAGAAGCTGGAGACAGCTGATTCTAGAAGCAGGAAAATTCAGCAGTATTTCGGCAGAGGTAGAAAATGGAAAAGGAAAATGAATATATCAATTGGTGATATGCTACATAATATGTAATATAATATATTACACATAGATAAATAGGCAGATGGATAATTCAGGCAAAGTAATTTGTACCAATATGCTTCAGTTAATATGGAAATAATATAAATATAATAAGAAGAACAATATTTTAAGTGAAGAATTTATGGTTTTGTTTTGAATAAAACACTTTATTTCATCATTTGAAGTGGCAGCAATCACCTCTAATGACATATCAAAAATATGTTAGACATTTCACTGTATATAATATTTGATTTCAATAACATGAAAATAAAGGCATTTAAGTAGCTGAAACCTGGGAAGTCATTCGATTGTAGATGGGCATCTGCATTAATTATTTATCAAAACTCCTAAAGATTATTTCTTGATTTTTCTCTCTTGTTTTAGGTATTTTACAGCGCTTATTTATCTCAAATTGGTTTCTAATTCCCTGAAAAAATGAATACAATGCAAGTGAAAATTTAGTCTGCAAATATAAATAAAAATAGGAATAGAAGTAGGTCTTACGGAATAAAACAGCAAGTTACTGTTTAAGTGGAAAATTGAAACAAACCATAGATGACTCTCTTGAAAGCAGAAAGCCATCAGGCCAGGAAGACTGGCTTCTGAGTTGCTTATGTTTATTTCACAAGTGACAAAGAGACCTTTGCGTTTGTGGGCTGTTTTGTTTCTATGCTCTACTCCAGTAACTCGCCCAAAATGAAAAGCAGACTTTGGTTCTGTTATAGCATTCTTTAAAAAGAATAGGTCTTATTACTGCATACAAGTGAATTTGGTTTGGTTTGATCTGGTTGCAGCAGAAGTGAACAAGGTGTCAGATGATCATCATGACCCCATTTTTATCTCAAGCAGACTAAATTCAAAACGGAGAACAGAGCCTTTGTCTGCAGCTCAGTGAAGCCGGATTGTGGAGCATTTCATGAGCTCAGCTCGTTCTGGGGGACGGAGCATCTCCTGCATCCTGACTCTCATCTGGTAAGAACATTTCCACACTTGGGGACTCACGTGAGCCTTGAGTTCAGGGTGCTTTCACTCCCTGCTAATCATATTCCCAACCTCTGCCTCCTCCACCGGATGGTGGAGAATCTACATAAAGAAAGCGCCCTTTCAGCTGTAGCTTTTCTCCACACAGCACTACCCTGAGTTTGGAAAGAACTCAACTGTTCGTCTCCCCTGGGCACACAGAACAGCAGAATAGAAGAGTGAAAGCTGCCAAAATGCTAATCATGGGGAAAAAAAAAAATAACAAGATCCAGATGGGAAAAAATGGACATATTTCATTTATCCTAGGAAACTTTACAGTATATCATTTGTGATGCATAATACACCCAGCCCTGGCCCTTTATAAACAAATACTACAGAGGCATATGCCACGAGATTATAAACAGAGTTGTCCATAAATTTGATGGGACCATACACTCAACGTTGCGCGTATGACTGTGGCTTATTCAGCAGTATCTGGGGGCTACAGTCTGTTCTCTTGGCTGCTGATCAACTGTGTAATCTCAGCTCACCCATCAGGACAGAATCCCAGTGGACCAATTCACCCGAATGAAACTCAGAGGCATTTCACACCAGAGAAACTAGGGCTCATTTTGACTTGGTCCATGCTTACGCTGGAAAACCTTGTTTAAGGCAGCCTGGTTTCTGAAGAGCTAGGAAAGCTCTTAACTTTTAGTGGGAAGAAGCAGGTTGTTTAAAGAAAAAGCAAAGATTCCTACGCGCCCCCCCCCCCCCCCCAGTTCTCAAACTCAGCCCACCTCTACTGATTCTATACATTTTTCTTTAAATTGGAGTATAATTGATAACTGCTTCACACTCACCTTTTAACAAGGTAAAAGGTAGGTCTGAAATAACAGCTCCAGGAAATACTCTGAAAATGCTACACTAGATAAATGGTTAGGTATCTGCATACAAGAGCATGAGAGATATTTCTAAGAGTCACTCTTTTAGCTTTATTTAGGAAGGAAACTGCCGTCCTCATTCTAGAGGAATATAATAGGGGTGTGGTTGTTGTTGTTCAGTCTCTAAGTTGTGTCCGACTCTTTGAGACCTCATGGACTGCAGCACGCCAGGCTTTCCTGTCCTTTACCAACTCCTGGAGTTTGCTCAAATTCATGTCCATTGAGGCAGTGATGCCATCCAACCATCTCATCCTCTGTTGCCTCCTTCTCCTCCTGCCCCAATCTTTCTCAGCATCAGAGCATCAGGGTCTTTTCCAATGAGTTGGCTCTTCTCATCAGGTGGCCAAAGTATTGGAGCTTCAGCATCAGTTCTTCCACTGAATATTCAGGGTTGATTTCCTTTAGGATTGACTGGTTTGATCTCCATGCAGTCCAAGGGACTCTCAAGAGTCTTCTCCAACACCACAAGTCAAAATCTAGTGTTGGAGAACAAGTGTGATAGGCTGTAACTAACCATTGAGATCATTGTGATTGGAACACCCTGAGCAATGTATTGCAAACCACTATATCCACTAAAAAAAAAAAAAAAGG
Organism: Bos indicus x Bos taurus; assembly: GCF_003369695.1. NCBI lineage: Eukaryota > Metazoa > Chordata > Mammalia > Artiodactyla > Bovidae > Bos > Bos indicus x Bos taurus. Next base: position 35,428,556 of record NC_040098.1, on the reverse strand, counting down.
CATGAAAGGGATTTTCAATGACCACTTCCTTTTCCCCCCTAGATTTCTTTCTTTCTTTTCTTTTCTTCTTCTTCTTCTTCTTTTTTTTTTTTTTTTGATGAGGACCATCTTTAAAGCCTCGGGAACTTCCTTGTAGCTCATACAGGAAAGAATCTGCTGCAATGTGGGAGACCTGGGTTTTATCCCTGGGTCAGGAAGATCCTCTGGAGAAGGGAATGGAAACCCACTCCAGTATTCTTGCCTGGAGAATCCCATAGACAGAGGAGCCTGGTGGACTACAGTCCATGGGGTCACTAAGAGTCGGACACAACTGAGTGACTAAGCACAGCACACATCTTTAAAATCTTAATTGAATTTGTGACAATATTGCTTTTGTCTTTTGTTTTGGTTTTTGGCTGCAAAGCATGTGAGATCCTAGCTCTCCAGTCAGGGATCAAACCTGTACCCACTACACTGGAAGACGAAGTCTTAACCACTGGGCCACCAGAGAAGTCCCTCAGTGACCAATTTCTTATTCTTTATGTGTACCACTTCACCTCTGCACCCCTGACCTGTGGCTTCCATGCAGATGAATCTTGTGTATGTTAATACCCAGGATCACTTCTGTCTGTCTCGACTGATTTAAGAAGAAGCAGAGCTGTTGGACTTTGAAGGAGCCAGACTTGGGGTAAGTGAGTTGTTCATCTGACTTCATGTAAATTACTTCAACACACCCTTACAGATCAATCACTCTAAAACTCAAGGCCTATATAAAACTGTTTGCAAGTTGGAGTCTAACTTGGGGAAACAGGAGGTATTTGGAAATCCATCAGGCTAGATCACTGAGTCTGTTGCCCTTGATGGCAAAGAACACAGGGCAGAAAGTATCTGGTAGAAGGTGTTTACCACCTCTTCCCCAAGAAAAGTCAGAACTGATGTATTCATGGAAGCAAAACAAAGATGGAATTAAAGCAATGTCTTGCATCTCTATACTATTTATGCTTTGATCATGCCTCTGCCGCTTCAGTAATTTATGATTCAATTTTTTAGTTAAAAATGGTTCTTAGTCTTGCAATATCCCTTTATTGTACCTAATGTGTACTGTGGTTTGAGCTAATAGAAGAAATTGCCTACTTAGTTGTCTTCTGACTCTCTGCTCTTGAGTCTTCAATCCTGTGTGTGTGTGTTTGCTAAGTCGCTTCAGTAATGTCTGACTCTTTGTGACTGGAGCCCACCAGGATCTTCTCTCCATGGGATTCTCTAAGCAAGATTACTGCAGTGGGTTGCCATACCTTCCTCCAGGGAATCTTCCCAACTCAGAGTTCGAGTCCACACCTCATATGTCTCCCACATTAGCAGGGTTCTTTACCACTCGCACCACTTGGGAAGTCCATGCCCGTTCCTCGTGATGATGGAGAAGACAGGATGCAGGATGCCTTGGTCTATATCCGTATAGAACTATCTGAAACCTCAGCAAACAGGGCATGATAATCACATAGCATCATGATGCATCCCTTTACATTTTCTTGGCTTAGCCTTTTTGTTTTTTTTCTGAAAATGTTCTATAAACAGTTATCATAGCACATCAAAGGAAAACCTAAATGTTAATAAATCTTGATATGTTTGTCTAGATCTACAATGGATATAATGTTTGTGTCCCCCCCAAAAAAAAACTCATATGTTGAAACCTTAATCTCAATGTTGGGAGAAGGCAATGGCAACCCACTCCAGTACTCCTGCCTGGAAAATCCCATGGACAGAGGAGCCTGGTAGGCTGCAGTCCATGGGGTCGCTAGGAGTTGGACACGACTGAGCGGCTTCACTTTCACTTTTCACTTTCATACATTGGAGAAGGAAATGGCAACCCACTCCAGTATTCTTGCCTGGAGGATCCCAGGGACGGGGGAGGCTGGTGGGCTGCCATCTATGGGGTCTCACAGACTCGTACATGACTGAAGTGACTTAGCAGCAATCTCAATGTGATGGTATTTGCAGGTGGGGCTTTGAGGAGATGATTATATCTTGAGAGTGGAACTTCCAAAATGAGATAAATGCCCTTTTAAGAAGAGACCAGAGAATTTGCTAGCTCTCTTTCCACCATGTGAGGACACTAAGAGAAATCAGTAATCCACAGCCTGGAAGAGGGCTCTGGCCACACCCCAAGCCTGCTGGCACCCTGGTCTCCCACTTCCAGGCTCCACATTCTGAGAAATTAAATTTTTTGTTGATGTTTGTAAGCCACCTAATCTACAGTGTTTTGTTATAGCAGCCCAAACCGACTGAGACAAGACCAGAGTTTGGAACTGAGGCAAGAATTACTTGATGTCATTCTCTAAAGCCTTTCATTCAATATTCCCAAAGCTCTGAGGCTTAACAAATAATATATTTTAATTTTTTCTCGCATTACCTTAATTCTCACTTTGTGCCTGCTTCCTTGTTGGTGGAAAAAGTGAAGTGGTTGGATTAGGGATGGGAGAGTTTCCCTATCCCTATTTTCTCTCCATGGCATCTAAATTCCAGAGATTTCATGGTTTCTTGCTTGGGGATGAGGAGCATCTGATTCTTACTTATTGTCACTGCAGGCTGACATCTCTTGAGCCATATTTCATCTCGCCTAGTCCGTAGATTCCAACTCATGCAGATCTGTGGGGATGTCCCCTGCTTCTGACTACAAAAACCCTTCAGGTCCAGCTCTCTACCACCTGCCATCATCTACCTATCAGGCCCTGGAAGCATCTATCTGGATACTTCCATTACTGGACTGGGACATGGGGAACTCTGTGAACTTTTCGGGGGGCAATGAAAGACTCTTTAACACTTCTTTGTTCCTCTCAGGTACACAGAATATTTCTTTCCATAAGAGAAAGAACTTGCCAGTTTCCTAGTAAGCGACTCTGTGGTTGGAGGGCATACTTCTGTGCTCTTAGATTTCTAAATGAAATTCAAAGATTCTAATATTCTTCCTGCCCTCAAATGAATTGGAGGAGAGAAGTATGGTGCAAGGACCTTCTCACAAATTTTTGTTTATTTCTTTTTCTCCTACCAGTTTTTCTCATTTTCTTGTATGTGGCAAATTTTATCCAGACCTTAGGGATTAAAAACACTGTTCTGGTTTTGTATTCTTGTATTCTTTCAAATTTAGCTTTTCCTTGGTCTATGTCAAAAGCCAAGATTTTTACTCTGTTCATGGCAATCTTCAGAAGCCAATTCTAGCAGAATGTCTTGTTCTACTTTGGTTAGGGCTAGAGTAGGGCTGAGGATGGGGTAAGAATAAAAATATAGAAATAGTAGGAAAATCGTATGGGCTAATTTTCTCACCATATTTATTTGTGACCTCATATAAACATATCTTTAGATTTAATCACACAAGGGTACAAAGGCTAGCAGAGTTGACAGGATAGGGTCAATGAATGTGTGTGAACCAAATTAATGAATTTGATTTTTAAAATGTGCTTTGATTTTAGGCTTTTGTTTAGTTTCCATAAGCCAATTATATTTAATTTCACAGAGGCATAAACTCCATGGAACACTGAGCAGACTAGATAATGAGTACAAGAAAAAGTGCAGGTCTCTTTTGTTTTGGAAATTTCAAGGTTTGAAAGTATATAAATGACACTTGAAGACCAAGCATGACTCTTAACAATGAACATTTGTCTTAATTTGTGGTGTCCTCATTCATTTTGGTCACAGGCATAACAATTTCTTTTTATTTTCTTTAGAAACATTTTCCTCTTTGTACAACTTCTTTTCTGCACTGATAATTAGGGTCATTAATTGCCTTTTACACTGGCTTTATTTAAATCTAAGTCCCCTAGGTCTTACTAGCCTAGAGTTTCATTTCCTCCATGATGAAGCTCTTGGGGTGAATATACAGGTTGACAATATGTTCAATGTCACAGAAGACACAGGCTTGGTGAGAGAGGGAAAACCAAAGTTGAGATCTGGGACTGAGTTTCCCCAAAGCTCAGAGGGTCAGAAATAGAAGCAATTATATCAAGAAAATAAGCTTCCCATTCCACAGTCTATTTTTGGCACATTCGAATTGGAGAGGGAAATTCCAAGAGTTACTATGTAATTTCAATTTTTTTCCTTCGAAGTTGGATAGCTGAATATCTGGAATTTTGCTGATATGCATTGATTGAAATAAATACATGTGCTATGTTGTGCTTAGGGATAAGGAAGAGGGGAAAGAGGCAATTAAGATGTGTTGAGTGCTAACTATACAAAAAACATTCACATTCATCCTTTCAGGAAATATTTATTGACTTAAATATGCACCACATACTTTTGAGGGTGTCTGGTACAATTTGATGTGAAAAAGTAGATATAATGCCTGTCTTCACTGAACTTACAATCACAGAACTTGTAAAAAGTTCAATTAAATCATTTTACAAATTGAAGTAAAATAATAATTGTGCAAAATGTAATATAGGAGCAGACTCAGGGCTATTTATTCTGTAACAAGATATTCTAGGACTGGAACTGATTGAAAAAGCTGCTGAAATCTATAGGTAAGTTCCATGTAAGTCTAAATACCGTCATGAATCAATGGTAAGTAATAATCACAGGACAATAATTTGGGTTACTTTCAGCAGCCATAGTGGTTTTAAATTATTAAAATACTTAGAGATAATAAATAGTTGATTTTCCAAGACTCTCAGTGCCTACCTTCTCTGACTACTAGGAATATCCTGAATAATCCAAACTGAGACCACAACACAATTCAAGAACTAATGAGTTGACACTTTATAGACTAGGGTCCCTAGGATGCTTCTCCAGTAGCTGGCTTGTAGTTTGGTTGATTAATTTCCAAGTCTTAATAATTAAATATTTATATGTTAATCCAGCCATATTGAAAATTTATAAAATTTTCTGAAAGATCATTATAGCTTCTAAACAAAAAAACCACAGCTTAACTACAGCTTCTAAGCAGAATAACTATAATTAGAAGTTAACTCAGAAAATTGTATGGTAAAAAGAGTACATAGAATAAATATGCACAGACGCTGTGATATAAGGGATCATTGCTTTTAGATCATTGCTGAATAGAAAAGTTGACATGCTCAAGCACACAGAATATGCAAAATGGTGAAATATGGCTTGAAAGCAGACAAGAGTTAGAAAACATGAGGCTTTAGAAGTAATGCCAAACTTTTGTACCTTAAGAGGAGGAAATGGTTATAAGGACTATATGTAATGGACAGTACAATGGCAAATTCTATGCATCAACTGGAATGGATAATGGGGTGCTCATATAACTGGTCAAACATATTTCTGAGTGTATTTTGGATAGAATTAACATTTGAATCCATAGACTGGGTAAAGCAAATTGCCCTCTACAATACTGGGTCAGCCTCATCCTATCTGTTGGAGGCCTGAATAGGACAAAAAAGGTGACTTTCCTTGCAACTGCCTGCTTTTGGACTTGGACTTATGTCATCAACTCTCCTGGTTCTCAGGCCTTTGGACACAGACTGGAACTTATACTAGCACCTCGTCTAGGTCTTTAGCTTTCTGATTGCACATCTTGGGACTTAGTTTCCATAACTGCATGATCCAATTCTTAACAATAAATTTTTATGCTATCTCCATACCCTATTGGTCTGTTTATCTGAGAGAAAAACAAACAAACAAAAAAAATCAAATACAGGTAAAATAATCAAATTTGGCTTTGCGAATCAGCTCTAACTAAGCTAATGCATGCATACATGCTAAATCACTTCAGTTGTGTTTGACTCTTTGTGACCCTACAGACTATAGCCTGCCAGGCTCCTCTGCCCATGGGGGATTCTCCAGGTAAGAATACTGCAGTGAGTGATCATGTCCTCCTCCAGGGGATCTTTCCAACACAGAGATGGAACCCTCATCTTTTACTTCTCCTGCATTGGCAAGCTGGTTCTTTACCACTAGCGCCACCTGGGAAGCCCCCATAACTAAACTAGATGGAATAGCAATGAAGCTGAAAAGACTGTTAGGAGGATAATGAATGAAGAACAAAGGTAACTTAGTCCATCGCATCAGTTCTCAATGGAAGTGCTATGCACTTTCCCAGACAATTTGGAAATTAATGACAGTGCTCTTATTCTGTTTTATTTTTTGGCTACTGGCACTGATTGGTAAGTGGAGTCTGGGTTTACTAGGTGTATTTTGCAATATGCAGAATATTTAAAGGGACAATTGTCTGGGTCTCACAAAGCTTGCAAATGGCCCTGGATAAAAGCATATACTTTCATACAAATGAAAAAGCTCTCTAGAATCTAATTCAGTTTGAGATATAAACACACAGTATTTTTGCATGATTTAAGTATACACTAACATTTCCAGGAATGAATCTACTATGTAAATGGAAACATAATTGTATTTTATTTTTTTCAGAAGTTTCTACATTTTGTCAGTTTGTAAAATCTGGCTGAAGAGAATGCTGCTCCTGGTTTTAGAGTCCAATGCAAGGACCTGTATCTGCCTGTCTTTTTACCTTTCAAATCTGAAATGATTCTTTATGTAGGTGCAAATGTCTGACAACATTGCGAGGCTTTTTTGGTCTAGCCATCCATGATTTTTACATGTTGAAAGACATATTGTTATTATATAATTTCCTCTATTTCAACTTCATATTACAGTTAAAATAGTTTTATTTTATTTACAAGTTTTGTGTGTAGGTTTGGTTATATTATATGTGAATTTGTTCTGTATACTGAAGGAAGTATTATAAAATATTTTGTAGGATACATTGATCTGAAACAGTTGGGAATCACTGGCCTTGGATTCATGTTCCTATCAGTAGAGATGGAAAAAGTGAATAGAACCAAAGATATTTAGGAGGTGAAATTAACAAGAAGTGATAAATGATGGAATATGAGGGTAGGATGGGTTGAGAGAAAAGGAAGACTTAAAGATGAGTCATGAATGATGACTTGCACAAATAAATGAATGAAAGTGTCATTTACTGTGTTAAGGGAAACTGAAAGATGACCCAGTTTAAGAAGAGCAACAAAAATTCAGTTTTGGTGCTCATGCCTATGAGGTCAGAGAGAACAGTAGAGACTAAGTACCCAGACCTTTTTTTCAGGGCTAGCAAAATAAATTTGTGAGTCACATATGGTCAAAGTGAGACCTGAGATGAGACTCCATATCCTGTCCCTGGAGAATTCCAACACACATAGATTTGTTGTTGTTGCTGCTGTTCAGTTGCTAAGTCATGTAGGACCCTTTGAGACCCCACGGACTGCAGCATGCCAGGCTCCTATGTCCTTCACTGTCTCCTGGAGTTTCCTCAAATCCATGACCTTTGAGTCAGTGATGTTATCTAACTTGTCCTCTGCTGCCCTCTTCTCCTTCTGTCTTTAGTCTTTCCCAGCATCAGGGTCTTTTCCAATGAGTCGGCTCTTCACATCAGATGGCCTATTAAAAGCTTCTGCAAAACAAAGGAAACTATAAGTAAGGTGAAAAGACAGCCTTCAGAATGGGAGAAAATAATAGCAAATGAAGCAACTGACAAACAACTAATCTCAAAAATATACAAGCAACTCCTGCAGCTCAATTCCAGAAAACTAAACGACCCAATCAAAATATGGACCAAAGAACTAAACAGACATTTCTCCAAAGAAGACATACAGATGACTAACAAACACATGAAAAGATGCTCAAATTCACTCTTTATCAGAGAAATGCAAATCAAAACCACAATGAGGTACCATTTCACATCAGTCAGAATGGCTGCTATCCGGAAGTCTACAAGCAATAAATGCTGGAGAGCGTGTGGAGAAAAGGGAACCCTCTTACACTGTTGGTGGGAATGCAAACTAGGACAGCCACTATGGATAACAGTGTGGAAATTCCTTAGAAAACTGGAAATAGAACTGCCTTATTACCCAGCAATCCCACTGCTGGGCATACACACGGAGGAAACCAGAATTGAAAGAGACACGTGTATCCCAATGTTCATCACAGCACTGTTTATAATAGCCAGGACATGGAAGCAACCCAGATGTCCATCAGCAGATGAGTGGATAAGAAAGCAGTGGTACATATACACAATGGAATATTACTCAGCCATTAAAAAGAATACATTTGAATCAGTTCTAATGAGGTGGATGAAACTGGAGCCTATTATACAGAGTGAAGTAAGCCAGAAAGAAAAACACCAATACAGTATACTAACACATATATATGGAATTTAGAAAGATGGTAACAATAACCCTGTATGCAAGATAGCAAAAGAGACACAGATGTATAGAACAGTCTTTTGGACTTTGTGGGAGAGGGAGAGGGTGGGATTATTTGGGAGAATGGCATTGTAACATGTATAATATCATATAAGAAACGAATAGCCAGTCCAGGTTTGATGCATGATACAGGATGCTTGGGGCTGGTGCACTGGGATGACCCAGAGGGATGGCACGGGGAGGGAGGTGGGAGGGGGGTTCAGGATGGGGAACACGTGTATACCCGTGGTGGGTTCATATTGATGTATGGCAAAACCAATACAATATTGTAAAGTAATTAGCTTCCAGTTAAAATAAATATTTATAATTTAAATAAATAAATAAATAAAAATTATTTTTAAACATCTTATTTATTTGACTGCACCAAGCCTTATTCCAGCATGCAGAATCTTTTAGCTGTGGCATGTTCCCTGACAAGGGGTTGAACCAGCACCCCTTCATTGGGAGCTTGGAGTCTTGTCCACTGGACTACCAGGGAAGTTCTTACCACATGGCATTAGGGAGGCATTACTTACTACTCTCATTTTATGACTGAGGAAATGAATGTGGAGATAGCTGATTGAAGTCAGAGCAAGCCGGAGATTTGGGGATTTCAGATTGAAACAAACATGATCTAAATTATTTTTTAATGCCTACTGAGTACATCTGTGAAGAAATAAAATCCCTCAGGGAATTTACATTGGGGAAAACATATAATGAACTGTAAATATTATAGTTGGGAAGTCCTTCTTCATGGATCTGTTTTGTTACTGCACATCTTACTAATAAGGCTTTGACAGTCTTTTATTCTGGTTGTCATTAATAAGAATAATGATACCATGAACTACTTTGGAAGATAGAGATAGTATCTCCCTCTGGAACAAAGGGTACACATGCTTATTGCACACGGTTCTCTAAGCTCACAGTTCATCTTTTATGTCCAGTGGGTGTGCAGGCATCCATCTGGTCCCATCCATGTCACCCCCATGGGACTTAGGGCAAAGAGAAATGATGCAAATATGCTGCTGTTCATGTGACTTGTGTCCTGTAAATAATAAAACTCTTTTTCTCTGACCCAGTTTGATGTGTTCTGCAGCAACCATGCAATGGCTGTAGGCTGACTTGTGAGCTTGCAAGTAACATAAAAGCTTAAAAATTCTTGAGAATTATTTGGTACACTATTCATATAGCATGCCAAAAGAAGATAAGGGCTATCGAAGAAAAGAAGAAAGCAAATAGTATAAGGCAGAACAGATGTCCTGAGGTGGGATTGAAGATAAATAGCGTGGCAAAGTATCTCATGTTAAGAGGTGAATGAAGACTTGAAGGAGTTGCTTTGAAAATGCAGAGCAAGAGAATATACCAGACTGTACACATGCGTGCACACACACAAAGTCAGTGTAAGTGCTCTAAGGCCAGAGAAGCAGTCAGTAAGGAGTAGGTGGGTGGGGGTTAGAGTGGCAAGGTCAGCGACATAGTAGGATCAGAAAGTCTCTGTAGGACATTTGAAGACTTTAGTTTTACTTCTAAGTGAAATAATCACTGTTGAGCACACATTTGATTTATATGTTGAAACACTTGTGTTCACTGCTCCACTGAGATGATAGTGGAAGGAAGCAGTAGTCAAAGCAGAGAGCCAACTTAAAAGACATTTGTACTTTATTATCCAAGGGCTTTATTATAGTGTGTACTGATATATATTTAGATTGCGGTAAGGCAATCCTGCTTTTAAAAGTAGATATTAATGGAGTATTTGTTCCCTACTGTTCAACTTAGTGTACATTTAAAATCCCCTCTTAATAAATACATTATTATGAGTATCCAAGACAAAGACCATTTTTCTGGATTCTTAGATTAATTCATGACATTCAGGAGAACAATAAGGCCATAGGCAACATAAATTAACAGCTTTGTAGAGGCTGATGATGGTGGAGTAAAAAATAAACAGCATTTACCAACTAAGTTAGTGTTAACTATACCAGGGATTGGGTCTTCATTAAAATACTAATGATTTGGGGATGCTAATGGACCACATTAACTCGGCAGGTGCAACAGATGATTGTGAGCAAGGGAATTGTTTTAATACAATCTACTTCTTCATTTTTTTTTTTTTGCCTATTCAGACACAATATGATTGGAATTCCATTTGTGCATGCTGGCACCTGCAACATTATCTTTTCTAAACACCTCAAAATAGATTTTCTACCCTCCTCCAACCAGGAGACTTCATTATGCTGCCTCCAAGGAGCTTGAAGAAGAAATGACTTTAGTCACAGCCTCAGCACTCTGACAACCTCTGAATAGTTGGTTCACTGACTAATTTGAACCAGAATTTCATCAGAGTCTCACAGCAGATTTGGATAGAATGGTTATTGTTATTAAATCAGGGCATGTTCTAAATGCAAGTCTGACTTTACCACAGAGACAGAGCAGGTGGCCACTCCTCCCCTCCCCACACAAAACATTACTGGGAACAAAATGCAAAATGACCGGTGTGTGAGTCAACGGATGGGATTTGGAAAGAGTAGGCAATTTCCAGTTTGCCTAAGGTAAGCAAAAATTCCAGTCAACTGCTGACTAAATGGATTAACAAACTCAAACATTTTCAGGTTAGGGAGAGGGAAGAATTTGCAAATGAACTGACAATGGATTTAACAGGTTTTAGCCTGAGGTAGTTTAAAATTTTGAACAGCACTTGCGTAGGACATGGGGCAATCTTGAGGCAAACACCAGTATTGAATCAGCTTTGCTATTACTTACAGATCCCTTGGTTCACTGACTCTCCAAATTACTGTTGATTATTTCAGCATATTTCTAATTGGGTCACCAGAATGGGCATACTTCATCTGAGAAAGCAATATACACGCATAGCAGGCTCACGCAAATCAAATATTCTGTTTTCTGTCCTCTGTTATTCAAAATATTGAAATATGCCATATTCATGACACAATGGAAATATTCAAACTGCAAAGTGACGCATATTCAAATACGGCCTAAAATCTGTTTACGCTGCAAGTATATATTTCATAGGGAAATATATATGTTCAAATATTAATAAAGCTAACTGGATTTTCTACATTCTAGCTCAGAAGCTTTTCAAGGTATATTGCTAGGCATAAACTATGCATTGAACACTTTGGCCATTATATTGTATTATAGGCAAACGTTCCACCCAAGTGATTTGAATAGGGGAGACTCAGGACAATTTTTTTCTTGATTAAGCTTGTGTCACCCCCAAGAAGAACGTGCTTTGTGCCTTCCACCTCTAAAGCCAGCGCATCATGTACCAAGACACACATGGCCAGAGCTACAAGCCATGAAACTAGAGAAAATAGGCCCTTATGCTACATCTCATTCAAACTTCCACTTTGATATATATCCCTTTTTACAATGAAAAAAGTTACATCTTTTAACTTCAAGTGGAAGAAGTACTTTTTGGTCAGCAGAACAAGATGCATTGTGTTTCAGTCGGGCATGGGTGAAATGGATCAGTTTGCAGAGGCAATGAACCTTGCCTGGGTGGAGAGAGCATGAGGGACTTTCTCCAGCAGGAAAACCTCTCATGTTACCCTCTCTGTCACTTACAAAGGTAACAGGAGACAATAAAAATGGTTTGAGGTGAAAAGTCTCTTATATCGTCTCTTAAGTTACCTATCTGGAGGGACAGTCCTTACGTATATATGTAAGCATTGACTCTTAATTAAAAAAAAAAAAAAAAAAACACTAGGATATTACATCTTTTAATAATGCCAACTCTGGTAATTACATGAAGACTCTTGAGAGTCCCTTGGACTGCAAGGAAATCCAACCAGTCCATCGTAAAGGAGATCAGTCCTGGGTGTTCATCGGAAGGACTGATGCTGAAGCTGAAATTCCAATACTTTGGCCACCTGATGCAAAGAGCTGATTCATTGGAAAAGACCCTGATGTTGGGAAAGATTGAGGGCAGGAGAAGAGGGAACGACATAGGATGAGATGGTTGGATGGCATCACCGATTCAATGGACATGAGTTTGGGTAAACTCCGGGAGTTGGTGACGGACAGGGAGGCCTGGTGTGCTGCAGTCCATGGGGTCGCAAAGAGTCGGACACAAATGAACGACTGAACTGAACTGAAACCTATGTAATGAAATGGCATAGAACGATAAAACGATCATACACATCGCACCAACAATATCGAATTCCTAGTTTAGATATTGTACCATACTCTGTCAGATGTAAACCATTGGGTGACGCTAAGAGGCACACATGCTGCCTTTGCAACTTCTTTTGAATCTATAATTGCTATAAAAATAAAAAGTAAAATCAAAATAATACAGAAACACCCTCCTCTTCACAGAGCTGGTCATATTTTTTGGTGTTTTATGCAAGAGAACAGGAAGCTGTGGACTAAAACTGAAAATGACATCTGTTTCCAAGCTTTCTGTCAACCTTTTAAAAACAAATACTTCAATGATATTGAAAATGAGAACTCTATAAGTTCTATGTTAAAAGCATGGTACCAGGCTTTTTGCCAACAGCCATCTACAGTTGTTCCAGAAGGAAGTACATCACCCCACTTTTACCAGAAAAGGTTTGCTTTATTCATCACAAATCATAGAACAAGGCCCTGAAGCCACTTTTAATTGATTAAAAGGGAGTTAAGAATGTTATTTCAGTGCACAAGGTACAGATGAACATATAAATTGTTGCCTGAATACCAGGAACAACTATCGATCACTAACTACAATTTGTGTTTTTGAACATGAGAAAGGCCGAGAAGAATATAGCCAAACAGCAAAGAAGTTTCGAGTCATCTTGCCATAGTTGGTCCCCTCCAATTCTAAAGAAATAAAGTTAAGAAAGCTGAGAAGGTAATATCACCGAGATTTCATCTTTGTATCATCAATTCTACACATAGAAGCCCAGAATAATACACTAATGAGAAACGTATGTGTGACTCTTTTAAAATTCAAATCTCCTAGAGTATGATAGAAAAGGTTTCTGTTGTTTATGTTGGATGGTTAACCAAATTCAGCTTTCATTATAATTACTGCTCCAGACCCAAATCGATACAAACACTGTTCTGTGTCTATATCTTAGACACATTTCAGACTATGTGATGTTTTCGAAGTTCTAAAGTCTTCTCTGAAGCATAAAATGGTGTCTAAAGTTGTCTCAAAGAGCCTGGTTGGAAGGAATGTTTAATCATGTAAAAATATGATTCTTTTACATTCTTTTAAATATATTTTTCTCAATATTCAAAAATCCTTTACAATTAAATATTATAATTATTTGGATTTCCCTGGTGGTCCAGTGGTTAAGAATCTGCCTGCCAATGCAGGGGACATGGGTTCCACCTGGTCTTGGAAGATTCCAAGTGCAGTGAGACAACTAAGCCATAAGTACTGAGCCTGCACTCTAGAGGCCATGAGCTGCAACTACCAAGCCCATGTCCCACAATACTAAAGCCCATGAGCCCTAGAGCCCGTGCTCTGCAACAAGAGAAGCCACCACAATGCCCTGAAACTAGGGAGTAGCCCCTGCTCGCTGCAACTAGAGAAAGTCCTCACTCAGGAATGAAGAGCCAGTCCAGCCAAAAATAAATAAAATTAAGAGATTAATTAATTTTAAAAATGTGCTGAGTTGGCAGGGTGGTCAGTGTCATTTTATTCTCATTTTCTGATTTTGAGAGAGAGGAAGATACTATAAGTAACAGCTGGAATGTCAACAGATATAATTGCTGATAAATTACCAAGCAGGATGTATATTTCTATGAAGTGGTGGGTAAACTGCAGAAGTTCCAAAATGTAACGTAGAAAGACAAAAACCCCTAAACTTAGCGTGAGCATAGAATGAAGCAGTAATGCGGTTGTATAGCTTTAAAGCAGAGTTTATAGTCTACATACCAATCATCCTTCTAGCTGACCTCAGCTCTGAGCTTCAGGTTCATGAATGCAGTGCCTACTCAACATATTCACTTGGATTTCTTTCTGAAACTCATCTCATGTCTAAAACATATTTCCTGACATGCTCCCCAAATTTTCTAGAACTGTACTCTTCTCAGTCTCAGTTGATGGGAAATTGGTTATTGAAGGTAAACCCCTTGAATCAACCATGTTTCTCTTCTTCCTTCTGTAACATTTCAGTTCCATTAGGGCAGCATGCTGGTTCTCACTTTGCTGTCACTGCTGCTGCTAAGCCGCTTCAGTCGTGTCCGACTCTGTGCAACCCCATAGACGGCAGCCCACCAGGCTCCCCCGTCCCTGGGATTCTCCAGGCAAGAACACTGGAGTGGGTTGCCATTTCCTTCTCCAATGCATGAAAGTGAAAAGGGAAAGTAAAGTCACTCAGTCATGTCCGACTCTTCTAGACCCCATGGACTGCAGCCTACCAGGCTCCTCCGTCCATGGGATTTCCCAGGCAAGTGTACTGGAGTGGGGTTCCATTGCCTCCTCCTTTAGACAGATCCAAAATCCTATGACTTATCATCTCCACTGACTCTACCTTAGTTCCAGCCACCATTTTTTCTTGCACAGATTGTTGCAATAGCCTCTTAATTGTCATCCTGCTATACTAAGGGGTTTGAAGATGGATTCTTTATCACTAGCACCATCTGGGAAGCCCTTGTTCTTGCTTATATATTCTATATATAAAATATATTCCATATTCTAAAATATATAAAGAATTCTTTGAACTCAATAATAAAAAAGACAAACAACCAAATGTTTAATTTTGCTGTTGTTCAATCACTAAGTCGAGTCTGACTCTCAGCAACCCCATGGACTGTAGCCTGCTAGGCTTCTCTTTCCAGGGAATTTCCCAGGCAAGAATACTGGAGTGGGTTGCCATTTCCTTCTCCAGGGGATCTTCTTAGATCAGAGATCTAATCTACATCTCCTGCATTGGCAGGTGAATTCCTTCCCACTGAACCACCAGAGAAACCCAATTTTTAATTTTATTTATTTATTTTAATTGTTTTATGATGTTGTGTTAGTTTCTGCTGTACAATGAAGTGAATTAGCTATTTGTATATGTATATCCCCTCCCTCTTGGATCTCAACCCCCTTCCCAGCCATTTAGGTCATCACAGAGCACCGGGCTGAGCTCCCTGTGTTTCATAGCAGCTTCCCACTAACTATTTTTGTACAAGCTAGTGTATTTATCTCAGGTTTTAAAATTAGCAAAGAATATAATTGAATAGGTACATTTTCAATGAATAGAAACTTGGGAACCAAGAAACAAGCATGGATCAGTGATATCGGGCCTGCTAGATTGGAACTGTATGAAGAGGGCAACATGAGCAAGAGAACAGGGCACTAAACCCTCTATGGAGGGAGCATGGAAAACAAGGAGGGCGTGAGGATGCTAGGACACGTCCAGCAGCCCGATTATTTTGCTAAGGTTCAGCCTTGCTGAATGCTACAAATGTTAATCCTAACAATAGCGCATGGTAACTTTGCCTTCAACTGCCCCAGATTGGCTTCGGAGAAGGCAATGGCAACGCACTCCAGTACTCTTGCATGGAAAATCCTGTGGACGGAGGAGCCTGGTAGGCTGCAGTCCATGGGGTCACTAGGAGTCGGACACGACTTTCACTTTTCACTTTCACGAATGGAGAAGGAAATGGCAACCCACTCCAGTGTTCTTGCCTGGAGAATCCCAGGGACGGGGGAGCCTGGTGGGCTGCAATCTCTGGGGTCCCACAGAGTCAGACACAACTGAAGCGACTTAGCAGCAGCAGCAGCAACCATGAGTTATAATTACACTCACAGAAAGATTCAATTAGCTTAACAAATCACGGATTTGTAAAGTTCCTTGTACATGTAGTAACATGCCCACCAAAGCATCTCTTTGTGTGATCCGGCAGCTGCCCCATCCTTAATTCACAGAGTCATTACTCATGTGCTCTGCTGGCTATTGTCTAAATTACAGAATCCTTTGAGATGGGAAAAACATTGGAAAGAAATGTTGCTACACTTGAAGAATTCGAAGGGCCACAAAGGAGAAGGGAAACATATTTTTGAATTGATGATAGGATACTGTTATTGTTTAATTACAATGTAATATAGCTCCATTTATACATACAGAGCACCAGACCTCCAGCACTATTTTAGTTTTCTTGTGGATTCTTCTTTAATGGATGTCAAATATCATAAACTAAATCATAGAGGAAGCTTTTCTTTTGAAAGTACTTTTTTGTTTTGTACCTAGGGAAAATTTGATGTCTCCACCACAAACTGATAAACCAAATATTATAGGTTAAGCTCAAATGCCCTGGATGTAGTCTGTCAAGCAAATGAGTTATCTTGGTTCTTGAATTCATTTTCTTCCACTCTTCTGGAAGGGAGTGTTGAAGAAATTGGACTGATCAATTCAAATTGCACTAGTGCTTACTTCTTTTCTGGTCCAGCAGGGTGCAAATGTTGGAAGGTTGAAGTGACAAAAACTATAGATTGCCAGATTTGGTCTGGTATCTTTCAGAGGAACTGATATTTCCTCACCCCAGGACTGAATCTTGATCAACCTAAAGCAAACCCCAGTTTGTTTCCCTGATTGTCACTGATTTATTTAGAGAGAGGAATGTGATGCAATTCTGATCAGTGATCTAAAGCCCCATTGACTGGGGACTTATAGGAAAGCTACTCTTCCTCTTAAAAAGGTGCTCAAGTCATGGACAATTTCTCCTCCTTTTTTTTTCCTGCCTTTTGCAATTGCGTGATGGCTGGAGCTGCTGCAGCTGAGGTGTGGTCATAGGATGAGTCAGCATGCTCAGACTAGCTGAGTAGAAATGTGGAAAGTACTTGAGTCCCATAGATGTGACTGAGAAGTTGAAATATTGAAAGTGAAAGTGAAGTCTCTCAGTTGTGTCTGACTCTTTGCAACCCTATGGACTGTAGCCTACCAAGCTTCTCCGTACATGGGATTTTCCACGCAAGAGTACCAGAGTGGGTTGCCTTTTCCTTCTCCAGGGGATCTTCCCAACCCAGGGATTGAACCCAGGTCTCCCTCATTGGTGGCAGACACTTTGCCCTCTGAGCCACCAGAGAAGCAATTGAAATAATCCATCCTGAAATTACTCTACCTCTGCAGTTCTTATTATAAGAACTCATGTTGGTGGGTTTTCTGTTGGCTGTAATTTTTAGATTATTTGTTCTTTATTATTTTCCTCATTATAATAAAACTGTGTGGCACAATCTGACACATTAATAATACTGTGATTAAGTGATTATATATTAAAAAAAATTAGAAGCCAAGGACCTGAGTTTGGATTCTGATTATAATTGTCTCAGTTGGAGACCTGAGTCAGTTATTTAACTCCATTCATTTATTCACTCAGTCAATGAATCAGTCATATTCTGCTTTCAGTTCTATAGTCCTCAAGGGTAAAAAGAAGAACATACAAAACAATAAAAGAAGCAGGCAGCTTGGAATGCTCTGAGCTCTAATTTATTTCTCTGAGAAAGAGAATTCTTCTTGCCTAAGATCCCTGATTTCTGGGTTCTCTTCCAAGTAGTGATGCTGAACAGTTGATACCAGGTGTATGCATAACTAAATGATTCACTTTTCAAGAGTGACTAGCAGTAGGTGGGAGAAGTAAAGCTCAATAATATCTAAAGTATCTTTTAAACATACAGGTTCAGGTTAAGCATTTTGTACATAAGGGTTTTTTCCCCATTCATGTGCTGGAGCCATACACACAGATGATGGAGAACCAATTGTAAACCAATCAGGACTTTTTCTGCTTTTCAGTTCTTTTTTTCTCAAGCAAGCCAGTCACATCTCATTCAATAACATCAGCAGTTATCTACAGCAAAACTCCTCTCAAATACACCTCAAATTGTCTCATAAGTTGAAGAGAGCTAGGAGAAGGCAATGGCAACCCACTCCAGTACTCTTGCCTGGACAATCCCATGGATGGAGGAGCCTGGTAGGCTGCAGTCCATGGGGTCGCACAGAGTTAGACACAACAGAAGCGACTTAGCAGCAGTAGCAGCAGACTTTATGGAATCCACATTTCTTTTAACTACTGTTATTTTATGATCATTAGTAAAAAATAAATAAAACGGGATGTTATAACCAGGACAACTAAGAGTAGAAAGATGTGCAGTTAGCTTGCTCAAGTGCCTTCTGTATTTTTGTCTTTCCTTATTATGTGGCTAAAATAATGCAAGAAATTCCAGTTTTATCTTTTATTTCCTGTTTCAGGTTTGTCTCTTTATCTCTCTAAAGGTGTTACTCTGTCTCAGTGACTGACTGATTTAAACATATTCTCCTTTGCTAATAAAATTATTTCTACTATTTATCTTTCAAATCTATTCTTTCTTCTTAGCAATGACATCCTTAATAATGGAGTTGATCATAATAAAGATTATTAAAAGTCTGCTAGTTTATTGTGAGAGTTCAAGGAGGTGCATGTGTAAGGGTGTTAAGTGTCAATTTTTTAGCTACTAAATTTAACTATTGAGAAGTCCTTAAATAGTAATAAAGCATTCATGACTAAAGGCATCAAGTTTTAACAGAAAAATACAAGATTTTGAATGTCATATTTTATTTAATAAACATCTTATAGTATTCTATGGTAAATCAATATATATATATAGAAATAAGAATTTTGAAATATTTCTCAGGGCTTCCCCAATGGCTCAGCAGTAAAGAATCCACCTTCAATTTGGGAGACAAAGGAGATATGGGTTCGATCCCTGGGTTGGGAGGATCCTCTGGAGGTGGAAATGGCAACCCACTCCAGTATTCTTGTCTGGAAAATCCTATGGACAGAGGAGCTTGGTGGGTCGCAAAGAGTCGGACACAGCTAAGCACGTGCGCGCGCACACACACACACACACACAAATATATCTATCAAGATGCTAAATATGTTAAGTTGTCTTTAATGTCATGTAATGTAAAATAATATATTCAATCCACTTCTAGATATCCAAAAGAAATGAAAATAGGGACTCTGATACTTGTATACCTATGTCCATAACAAGGTTATTCACAATAGACAATATGTAGAAACAACCCAAGCATCCATCAACAGATGGATGGATAAACAAATGTTGTCTATAGATACAATAGAATATATTCATCCACAGAGGAATGTTTTGAATCATGCTATAGCATGGATTAAACTTGAAAATATTATGCAAGTAAAATAAACTAGACACAAAAGGGCAAATAGTTGATTTTGCTTGTATAGTTCCACTTATCAAAATACCTAAAAAGGGCAAATTGATAGTAACAGAAAGGAGAGGTTAGAGGGACAGAGGGGTTGGGGAGTTATTGCATAATGAGTGAAGGATTTCCCTTTGGGGTGATCAAAAATGTGGTAAATAGAAAGTGGTGATGGTTGTACAACATTGTGAACATAATTGACACCAGTGAATTGGTGTTAATTGGCTAAAAAATTATAAATATGGAAAATTCTACATTATAAAGACATTAATACAAAAACAAAATAAAACAAGAGTAAAAACAAAATAAAACAATAGTATATTTGGGTAGATGCTGGAAATGTTGGAAAACATTTTATTGCATTCAAGATTTTAAGGTAAGGTGGTTTTGTTAGACTATTGAGTCACTTGGACATAAAATCCACAATTTATCTGAAAGTGGGACACAAAATATTCTAACCCAAGGAGGCTTAATCATTCTCTTACCTCTTTTGCTTTAATTAAAAACAGACATGTCTGCATTTTTCCTATAGGAACTTGGGATCCTGTATAGTAATGAGCTTAAAGTCTTTGTTTAATTTTCTTTCATCTAACCTTGATTTTTCTTCTGAAACCTCTAGAGTTTAGCCCTACAACAAAAGTAGTTTAAAATATTAGTTTCTTCTACACATGCATTAGAAGGATGAGATACACAAGAAGCTAAAAGGACAAATGATCCTCATGGCTGGAACAAGGGGATGCTCAGCCCTACAAAGACAACCTATGGGCTAATGACTAAGTTATGAGGCGCTACTAATTCTCTTCTCATGAAGTGCACGTTTGCTCAACTGATCTTTTTCTCTGAGTTCTTTTATTCTAGAGCAGCATATTTAGGTATTGTTTCTATCTGCAAATGTCACCCTGGGATTTAGTCATGATTATATTGTCTCTCACCCTGAACCTGATAACTAGTCTTTACACCACACACAGCCTCCACATAAAAGTAAAGTCAGCTTTGCCAAAATTCTGAAAATAACCTTCATGATCATAGTAACAAGAAAAATAATAATCTGTGACTTGGATTTTGGAAGAGGAGATTGGTAGAGTATCTGTAATAAGGTGAAGGGCTTCCCTGGTGGCTCCGTGGTAAAGAATCCACCTGCCAGCTGCAGAAGATAAAGGAGAAGTGGGTTCGATCCCTGGGTTGGGAAGATCCCGTGGCAAAGAAAATGGCAACCCAATCCAGTATTCTTGCTTGGGAAATCCCACGGATAGACAAGCTTGGCAAGCTGCAGTCCACGGGGTTGCAAAGAGTCAGACACTACTTAGGGACTGAACTTAGTGAGGGTAATCAGATACAGGCCTTGAGAAATCTTGACTCAGAGGAATGGGGGACAGTATAGCTAGATCCTCACTGTGAACAACTGTCTTCTCTACAAGAGTTTCCACCATTGGAGTGAGAAGACAGAGAGGGATTTGGAAGATCATTAGAAGCGGGCTATGAGATTACCAGGGCCAACTCAATTCTTGAGGCTATTAATAATCTGAATGTTCCAGAAACCATAAAGGCTTGACTTCAGAAAGACCTCATGTAATGGAAAAATTATGTCACTGGTAATGAATGACATTTTCTACATGGACAGGTGATGTCAACAAGTAGTATCATCAACATATGGCTCATATGAGAAAGGTGCTTCCAGTATTTGTAGGGTTCCAGGAAAAAAAGGAAAAAGTAAATACAAGTGATCGGAATGACTCCAGTGGGACCAAAAAGGAAGAAGCGTGTGAAGATATTGAGATATCACTGTTTTAAGGATAAATTCTAGGAAATGAGTTTACTTTATTTTGTTCTGGGATATTCTTCCAGGTGATATGAATAAGGAATTCTTGATATTTCACTCGAGTCTAAGGATATTTACCTGGATTAGAGTCTATTTACTTTTTGGTTATTTAGAAAACAAATGCATATTTCTCAAGAAATATGCCTGGAGAGTACTAAAAAGAATAAGGCATCTGTTCATCTTCAAGGACAAGTGGGGAATTAGACAACTAAACAAGCCATAGCTATAGCTATATGGTATACTGAGTCACATGATCGTTCTTTGGGTATATGGCAATTTAGTCTAATTAACCACTGATTGTAGTTTAGAGAGAGATGTGAAAAGAGATTCTTGGAAGCATAGGTAAGATTTAGACTGATGAAAATAAGAAAATTTTGAATTATTCAGAGGAGATTAAAGTAGAATTGGGAGAGGAGGCTCTGAAAGAGATTTACAGGCAAAATAACTTTGTCATATTTTTACAGGGCCAATCCAAGTAATTATGTTGTAAGGATATAATTGAGGATTTTTGAAACTATGATTTTATTTTCCACAACATTTTATTATAAGGGTTAAAGGATGCTGCTGCTGCTGCTAAGTCACTTCAGTTGTGTCCGACTCTGTGCAACCCCATAGACAGCAGCCCACAAGGCTCCCCCATCCCTGGGATTCTCCAGGCAAGAACACTGGAGTGGGTTGCCATTTCCTTCTCCAATACATGAAAGTGAAAAGTGAAAGTGAAGTTGCTCAGTCGTGTCCGACTCTTAGCGACCCCATGGACTGCAGCGCACCAGGCTCCTCCATCCATGGGATTTCCCAGGCAAGAGTACTGGAGTGGAGTGCCATTGCCTTCTCCGAGGTTAAAGGATAGATAACCACAATTCTCTAAAGATTAATTTTGTTTTCCATAGAGAGTTCCTAGTCATTGGCTGATTTCTAGTGATAATCTCATTGCAAGATTGTCCATTCTCTATATTAGAGCATGTGTGTGTGAGAGAGAGAGCTAATGCTGATATGACCAGAAGACAAGGAAGCTTATGTATGTCGGCCATGTCGTGTAGGGCACCATTCATACCTCACAACAGCGTCACTGCCACTTATCTGGGCTATTTTTAAGTACGAGAGAATGAAGAATAATCCCTGACATCATGGAATTTACACACTGGATTGGGCTATAATGGCTAAATGAATAATTACAAATTTCAATCAGAAAGCAGAACCTTTACATACATACAAATGTATTTATATATACATACGTTTACGTATCTGTTGCTGCTTAGTCACTAAGTCACGTCTGACTCTTTGCGACCCCACGGATTGTAGCCCGCCAGGCTCCTCTGTCGGTGAGATTTCCCAGGCAAGAGGAACTTGCCTGGGAAACTGCAATGGGTTCTGGAATGGGACCCATTCCAGAAACCCATTTCAGAAACCAGTGGGAACTGGAATGGGTTCCCATTCCCTTCTCCAGGGGATCTTCACCCAGGGATCAAATCTGAGTCTCCTGCATTACAGGCAGATTCTTTACTTCTGTGCTACTAGGAAAGCCCCAGGCATGTATGTATGTATATGAATTAGGATGTATATGTATGTTCGTATAGATAAATACATACGATTTCTTACAAAGATGTGAATTTACCTCATTATGGAAGCAGACTTCAGCAGGCTGGTGCTGGTACTTGGGGTCCAAGGGCAAGCAGATGGGAAAATGGATTTAAAGTAAGAGGAAGAAAGAACTAGCTGGAAGCATGATCCAGAGCCCCAGAGCGTGGGCTGAAACCCATGTCACATTTTGGTTGCCTTTGATATTGGTATACAGGAGTGCTGCAGAATCCAGGGCTCCTCATTCCAAAACTAAGTACACACACTTGACTCAGAAGCTAGAGAAGCTGAAGGAGGGTGTAGGGGGAGCTGGGTCAGGTACTGAACAGGCTGCTGCCTGGCAGACAGGAGGTGAGCCAGCAGTTAGCGACAATGCCTGTGAGCAGTGACATAGCTGCCCCTGCACTTCTGCACTCCCCATCTCCCAGGAGGCCCTCTCCTGTTCCTCACCCTAATTGAAAACTTAAAAGAAAACGAATCCTGGGACACGAAGGTTAGCAGAAGTAAATTAAAAACACTTTACAAAGTCATACAATGATGTTAGAAAGCAGACTTCTGGTCCTGGCAAGCAAGTTGCGTCTGACGCTCAGTTGTGTCTGACTCTTTGCAATCCCATGGACTGTAGCCCGCCAGGCTCCTCTGTCCATCGGGATAGGCAAGGCAAGAGAAGATGGTAAATGAAAGAGGACCCAAGGAGGCATCTTGGATGTGATCATGTCCCATTTTAAAAATAATCAGGATGCTGTTTACACTAGTGTGTTCATTTTGTGAGCATTCTTGGAGGAATGCCCTTATGATTTGTGCCTCTTCTCTGTGTAGGTTATATTTTGACAAAAATTAAATCAAAGGCAATACAAAAATCCCAGTAATCACAACCTTAGTGAGCATTAGGCATGAGTTAGGAAGATACTATGAGGACTAATCAATAAACAGGGAAGCCTGGAGTGCTGCAGTCCATGGGGTCACAGAGTCCGACATGACTGAACGACTGAACTGAATCAATAAACAGAACTGACCTAAGTAGGGGGCTCAGGAAAGTCTACTTCATATGGTTCATTTTTAAGATGAGAGTGAAGCTTAAGAGTCAGCTATCTGGATGAAGCTGGTGGAGTTACCAGATGAAGATTGACAGTGCATTACAAGCCCAGGTGAGTGGAGAACAGTGGAAGGAGTGGGAGAAATGAGGCTTGAAGAAGATGCAGAGACCGAGTAATGGTGTCTCAGTCTGCTCAGGCTGCTGTACAGAATGCCACGGCTGAGCGCTTAAGCAACAGAAATGTATTTTCTCATCATTCTCAAAACTTGAAGTCCAACATCAGGATGCTTGCATGGTCAGGGTCTGGTGAAAGTCCTTCCTCGTGGCTTGCCAATGGCCACCATGTGCTCACGTGGACTTGGCTTTGTGCCTATTAAATTATGAGCCACCCTTATGAGCTCTGCTAACTTTAATATTCTCCTCAAAACCCTGTCTCCAAGTACATTGGGGGTTAGGACTTCAAAATATTATTTCCAGGGCAGGCAATTTAGCACCTAGCAAGTGGAGAGCTCTGTGTGCCACAAAAGTTTTTTTTTTTTTCACTCTGTCTTAAGAATGTGCTTAAGGCTTTTCTGTGCAGGAGTGATCTCTTGAAGTTTTGAAAGAGCACTCTGTTTGCAGACTGGATGGAGTGAAAAAGGAAGATGAAGTTCTATCAGAAGAAACTGAAGTGTTTCAGGACAGAAGGAGGGAACGGTTGCTTAGATTCAGTGGAGCAGTTTGTGTTGTGGAGTGGCTATAAACAATGCAGAAAATCATGGGTATCTAATCAGAAAATCATGAATCCAGGCTCTACATTTCCTACATGATACTTTGGGGCAATGATTGCCTAAGGTATGTATTGGGCTTCCCTAGTAGCTCAGCTGGTAAAGAATCTGCCTGCAATGCCGGAGATCCCAGGTTAAGAAGATCCCCTGGAGAAAGGAATGGCTACCCACTCCAGTATTCTGGACTGGAGAATTCCATGGACTGTATAGTACTCATTTCTTCATGCATTATTTGTATTAGTTTTTTCATCCGTAAAATTAAGATCATAATAGAACATCCTCCATAATACGTCACAGGTTTAGGCTCCTTGGGAAACAGAAGCTCCAGCAGAACTATGTGTAGGGAGTTTCTTACAGAGTGCTGTATGGGGGGAGGGGTATGTAAAAAAAAAGCAGAATTGAGTGAGGGGGGCAGGTTTAAGTGTAATTAAGTCACAGGAAAGGTCTTGGCCAATTTTAATGAGAGTGCTGGAGGAGTATAGTCCCCCTCCCACTGGAATACTTTCTAGTTGGGATGGCAGGGTTTGCAAGTGAACTTGTGCACCAACCAAGCTTTGGGAAGGGTTGTGACATGGGGCCCTTCTGCCAAAGGCAAGTCCTGAAGATGGATTTCACTAAGAAGTGTGGGCTGCCAACATTACCAGCAGCTGACCGAATGAGTCCTTGAACATGAAGTGGGGATTTGTGTTACCCAGCTCAGTGCAGCCTCTTTGCAGGGCTCTTGAGAATTCACTGAGCTGAGGCTGCAAGCTGCTTAGCATCCTACATATGCATCCTGCTAAGTTTGTTAGGCGATGAAGGATGAAGGTGGTGTCCATGGAATGATGTGGATAGGCTTCCAGGATATACAGTTGGCCCTTAAACAACAGAGATTTGAACTATGCAGGTGCCTTATACACTGACTATTTTCAATATTTACTACAATACTATAGGATCTGTGTTTGGTTGAAGCCATGGAAACAGAACCGTGGATATTTTCAACTGGGTAGAGATTCAGTGCCCCTAACTGCTTCTACCTCCCTCTCCAACATTGTTTAAGAGTCAACTGGATTCTAAAGGGATAAAAACAAAGAGCAAAATAGTACACATTAAGCAATATGTATTTAGACTTTCTGTGGAAGAAAAGGGAAGAGTGGATTTGGTAATATTTGCAAAAATAAAGAAAAAAAAAAACTAATGAAAGTAACTATATACAGCGAATGTGTATGTTGGGAGTGAGATAAAAGTGTAGCTTCTCACTCCTACAAGGAGTTATGTTTGGATGGATAAGAGCTATGTGGGGAAGATTCAGGAATGGAAGCAAGATTTTGATCTTAGGAACTTTCTAGAGTTTTTAAATTTGAATAATAAAAATACATAATCTGTTTGTACACTGCTGAAAACTGTAAAATGCCTAAAATTAAATACAAAATAAAACCAAACAACCAAAGCTTATATTAAAATGGTAATCTAAGTACATAAAAACATTCAGATCAAGTATGATTAGAATAAATTCATTACAACTAAGCAGGGAATAAAAATATTAAATTCATTTCATCTAAACAGAAAATAAAGTTGTTTTATCTAAACACAAAAAGGAAATCCTTGTGTACTCTTGGTGGGAATATAAATTAGTACAACCACTATAGAAAATAATATGGTTACCTATTTTATAGATATCTATTTTATCCATAATATCAATAGTGTATATACATCAATCCCAATCTCCCAATTCATCCCACATCCACTTTCCCCCTTGGCTCCCATATGTTTGTTCTCTACATCTGTGTCTCTATTTCTGTTTTGCTGTTTTGAACAAATACTGACGGTCATTAATACCATTTTCCAGAGGGATGGTATGGGGAGGGAGGTGGGAGAGGGGTTCAGGATGGGGAACACGTGTACACCCGTGGTGGATGCATGTCGGTGTATGGCAAAACCAATACAATATTGTAAAGTAAATAATAATAATAATAATAAAATAAGTTTTGAACAGGAAAAAAAATACCATTTCAAAATGAGGAAACCAGGGCTTGGGAAAGTTAGAGTCTTTCATAATATAACAAAATTCTAAAGCAGTAAAATCAGGACTTGAACTTGTCTCTTTTGTTTCAACTTAATCTATTAATCATTAGGCTCACTGCTTAGTCCCAATCAGCATTTTCCCTCAACCTGTAAATGGCTACTTAAAAAAATCAGCTAGACAGTTAACTCTAGCATGTTTCTCCTTAACCTCTAAGAATGCTCTGTATCAATCTGTCAATATGGAGCTTAGGAGTAAGGCGACATTCAAAGGGACAGATCTGAGATAGACTGATATAAAGATAGTAATTGGCTGAGATAATGTGGGATAAGGGAAGAAAGCCAAAGAGCAGAGACAAAGAAATGTGAACAATAAAGGACCTGGCAGAGAGAAGACCCCAGGAAAACATCAGGAAAGCCACAGACTGAGAGTCTCAAAGAAGAGCAGAGGGTAGGCAATATAAAGACTGAAAGCATGTACTTTTTTTGAATATTTATTTTTATTTATTTACTTATTTGCTTGTGCTGGGTCTTAGTTGAGGCACATGGGATCCTCAAGCATATGAACTCTTTAGGTGTGGCATGTGGGATCCAGTTTCCTGACTAGGGATTGAAACCTGGTGTCTGGGGATCGAACCCAGATCCCTCGAATTGGAGTCTTAGCCACTGGAGTACCAGGGAAGTCTCTCCTGAAAACGTGCACTTGAATGGTTTATTTCAAGATCATTGGTGACGTTGCAGGCAGCATTTTTGGTCAAAGTGGTGAAGCAGAAAATAGCATAGCTTTACCACATTTCCATGATCTCTTTCAATCTCCCAACATAGCACACCTCAGTTAAACTTATAGCAGATTCTTTAAATAAGTGGATAAGGTCATTATAGAGAGCTCTCATTTAGGTCACTTATGCACTGAAATTGCAAGGAAATTTATATAAAATATGCACTGCATTAGATAATACCATTAATTATATAATCAGAAAAAATGAAGAGAATAAGAAAAATAAAAGTATTATATTTAGGGATGAGTCAAAATATTTGTATATAATCATGAAGACTTTGGAGGTATATACTCACAAAACAGTCCTACAGAACTGACAGGTTGATGTTGCCAAAATGAAGATAATAGAAATAGGAACTATAGAATTAGACACCCTAATATATGTGTTCCAAGAAACCATGACATGTTACATACATTTGTACTAAAATTTTATAGAGAAGAAAGATAAAGTAATAAAAATAAATTTTGTGAGGAAGAAAATATTCAACATCACTTTACAATTTGCAGGTGTTTTCCTGGATATTTTTACTCTTTCCATCACTATCAAATTAATAATTTCCACTTCTCCAAACTACAATAAAAAGTGAAATTGGTTCTCAGAGACAATTTTTTTTAAATAATAAACACTAATAATAATATTAAGGGTAATGATAATAGAAACAATAGTGATTTAAAAGTTTATTTTTATTAAGAATATTGAATATTTAGGTAGATTAAAAGAAGTAGGCCTGTATTTACCATACACCTTCAAGGTTTACCTTCCTTGAAATATCTTGCTTCATACTGATTGATAGTAGGTACATGGATAAATACTCATAGAATAATAAAAGATGAGTAACAGCTAAGTGAAAAATACCTATCGGAAGATTAGAGAAAACATATTCAGTGTGTCTACCATATACTTATATCCAACTGTCTGGTGTAAAAGTAAATCCAGAATTCTGTTTGCTGAATCTCTCTACCAGACATCTGAATGTGCAATGGTGTCTTTATACTTTCTTCAGTGACTATAGGAAAGATTTGGCAGTAGGGAACAGTTGTCATGTTAGAACATGCCATAAAGGACATGGTTTTGCTGGCCATTTCCTACCATTTGCTAGAAATCTCTGGGAGTTACAAAAAGATCTGTGACAGAGTCAGATAAAACTAAGATCTATAGGGTTAGATATTTCAGTCAATCTTTACATAGCAGTTTATTTGTTGGAGATCCAAAGGGCATGACAACAGAGAGAAAATAAGTGAGCATTACAATAAAAAAAACTCCCCATATCCAGTCGTTTTCAAATAAGAGCTAAACTTGAGTTCGGGGCATATATGTTTGCAGTAAGATTTCATTTTATCATCTAATGAACCTAAATGGAAATTGTTTAATGCAAAAACTCATAGGATAGTTCATGCAAATGGAGGAGGCAGTTGATTTACAGACTAATATCTTCCAGTATCTACAATAAACTGAAATGCAAAACAGACACCTACAGAAGCTCTTAGTCGGCTTCACGTCACTGAACTACAGACACATCATCTCAGTGAAGGGGAACCAGCATTACAGCATATATCTCTTTTAAGTTTAAGAGATCATTTGATGTGGAACTCATGATGTGTTTCCCTTCAGAAGTCAAATAAGCAAAAAAAAAAAAAAAAAAACCCAAATAACTGGAAGGTCTATTTTACTTCAGAGAAATCTAATTCTGCTAGGAGAAAAATTTGAATAGGTTGCTTCAAAAGAATCCATGTGACTTAGTTCTAACATATCAGTGATTTTTATAATGCATTGGAAACTTTATCTTGTATTTTGTAAAGATTAATATTTCTATTGGTAAAATTCTTTGAAGCCCTTGGATAAAATGCTGACTGAAGTTCAATGCCTGATTATTCCCGTTTCATCTGGCATTGTGGTTTCCCAAATGCACCTCTGCAGATTGTGTACCATATGTTTTCAAGTATAGGACTTTTGTTTCCAAAAGTATTTGTTTCTTATATTCAATAACAGAATTACTTGTCTGCCAGATACTATGCAATCTTGTTATGTAAATAAAATAAATTTTAAAAGCTGACATTTCTCTCTTTTAGAAAAAATAGTTGCAAAGATGGAGAAAAAGAATCATAAATTCTAGCCCTTAGCACAGAGAACTGTGCACACAACCATAAGCATGACAAAAGATGAAGTGCAGTTTGATAGATTGGATTAATCATGAAATTGGATAAAAAGTGGAGGGTTTGACTACAAAAAGACCACATGAGGAAATTTTGGGAGGGCAATGGAACTGTTCATGATTGTGTTGATGATTATAAGAGTCTATGTGAGCCTTTAAACTCAGAAATGTATGCACAGAAGAAAACACTATAATGCATATATTAGAGGTATAGAAGTAGATGGATGGGTGAGACTCTATGAACAACACGTGTAGGTGAATTTATTTGTACATAAATTACATCCAAATTTGATTGAAAATATCTTGTTATTACCTATACATTAAAACTTACAAAGCTACAACCATAGTTCTGTCATAAATAATTATAAAATGAACTCAATAAAAATTTGAACACCATCAAATATACAATCCCCTGCTTCAAAGTATATTAGTAATTTTGAGTAAGACATCTAACATAATTGACTTGTGTTTATATTTCTAATCTAATTGAAAGTAGTAATCACACATTTTCTCTTTCCCAGAGTAAGCTCATAACAGACTGGTTCCAAATCGGGAAAGGAGTATATCAAGGCTGTATATTGTCACCCTGCTTATTTAATTTATATGCAGAGCACATCATTAGAAATGCTTGACTGGATGAAGCACAAACTGAAATCAAGAATGCCGGGAGAAATATCAATAACCTCAGATACGCAGATGATACCACCCTTATGGCAGAAAGTGAAGAAGAACTAAAGAGCCTCTTGATGAAAGTGAAAGAGAGTGAAAAAGTTGGCTTAAAACTCAGCATTCAGAAAACTAAGATCACAGCATCTGGTCCCATCACTTCATGGCAAATAAATGGGGAAACAATGGAATCAGTGACAGACTTTATTTTGGGGGGCTCCAAAATCACTGCAGATGGTGATTGCAGCAATGAAACAAAAAGACACTTGCTTCTTGGAAGAAATCTATGACCAACCTAGACAGTATATTAAAAAGCAGAGACATTATTTTGCCAACAAAGGTCCATCTAGTCAAAGCTATGGTCATATATGGATGTAAGAGTTGGACTCTAAAGAAAGCTGAGCACAGAATTGTTGCTTTGGAACTGTGGTGTTGGAGAAGACTCTTGAGAGTCCCTTGGACTGCAAGGAGATCCAACCAGTCCATCCTAAAGGAAATCAGTCCTGAATATTCATTGAAAGGACTGATGCTGAAGCGGAAACTCCAATACTTTGGCCACCTGATGCAAAGAACTGACTCACTGGAAAAGACTCTGATGCTGGGAAAGATTGAAGGCAGGAGGAGAAGGGGATGACAGAGGATGGGATGGTTGGATTGCATCACTGACTTGGTGGACATGAGTTTGAGCAAGCTCCAGGAGTTGGTGATGAACAGGGAAGCCTGGTGTGCTGCAGTCCATGTGGTCCAAAGAGTTGGACACGACAAAGCAACTGAACTGAAGCTCGTAAATTTAGTCTTTTGCCTCTTTTCCTCATATTTCAGATCCTAGAATATTTATTGAAAAATAATCTTTGTATGCAACTTTAGAACAAGAGTTCTATTTATTGGATACAGAACTCAAGCAATGCACCCATTTATATTATTACCATTTGTGATCCCATGGACTATAGCTCACTATAGCCTGCCAGACTCCTCTCCCCATGAATTCTCCAGGCAAGAATACTGGTGTGGGTTGCCATGCACTTCTCCAGGGGATCTTCGCAACTCAGGAATCTTCCCAACCTATGGTCTCCTGCACTGAGGCAGATTCTTTACCATCTGAGCCACCAGGGAAGCCCAGCTATATTACTACCTGCTAGTAAAGGATGTATTTTCTTGCCTATATTTTGTCTCTAATGATTCAGTTTTCTCCCAACGTTTTTCTCCTTCAGAACTAGTACAAATCACCATTTGTATAGGGCATTACAAGGTCAGTTGGTATCATAAATAGTTTATGTCTCCTAAGTTATTTTTCTCATTTGACAGTACCTTTGGCATCTTTCTTCATTACATTAAACCATTTTCCTACTGCACATGAAAATCTAATTTTTTAAATAATTTTTAAGCACAACAATAAAAATAAAATAAAATAATTTAAGAAATGAACTCTCATCAACGTGCAAATGAAAAATTGTAGATTCCTAGAATAATTTAAATGAACACAATTACAGACAGAAGATAATTGTTAAGCATGATGAAGTGTCAGTCAAAGGGCAATTTAGTTAAAATTACTCCCAAATCACTGAAGATGGTGACTGCAACCATGAAATTAAAAGACCCTTACTCCTTGGAAGAAAAGTTATGACCAATCTAGATAGCATATTCAAAAGCAGAGACATTACTTTGCCAAGAAAGGTCCGTCTAGTCAAGGCTATGGTTTTTCCAGTGGTCATGTATGGATGTGAGAGTTGGAGTGTGAAGAAAGCTGAGCGCCGAAGAATTGATGCTTTTGAACTGTTGTTGGAGAAGACTCTTGAGAGCAAGGAGATCCAACCAGTCCATTCTGAAGGAGATCAGCCCTGGGATTTCTTTGGAAGGATGATGCTAAAGCTGAAACTCCAGTACTTTGGCCACCTCATGCGATGAGTTGACTCCTTGGAAAAGACTCTGATGCTGGGAGGGATTGGGGGCAGGAGGAGAAGGGGACGACAGAGGATGAGATGACTGGATGGCATCACTGACTTGATGGACGTGAGTCTGGGTGAACTCCGGGAGATGGTGATGGACAGGGAGGCCTGGTGTGCTGCGATTCATGGAGTCACAAAGAGTTGGACACGCCTGAGCGACTGAACTGAACTGAAATGAACCAAACCAGTTGGGCCAAGAAGTTCATTTTGGGAAAACTTTTATCTGCATAAATTTCTATTTGGAGAATCATTCATCACTTGACATGCACATTTTGAGGACTCTGTATGTCTATATGGTCATTACATTCTTGCAATTATTAAATAACTCTGATTTTACTTTTGAATATTTGTTGCTTTAATGACCTAAACTTGGCATTTCATTCTTTCCTTTCTTTATTAGTGAGGCTAAGCATTTCTTTTTCTTGTGCCTGTTGGACATCATATTTCTTCATCAGTTAATTTAAATAACATTTGTTGAGCATCTTCTGCAATGAATAAAACGTATCTGCCTTCATGAAACTTAATTTCAATAAGTCAGATTATCTGATGATTTTTTGGGACTTCCTAGGTGATCCAGTGGTTAAGACTCCATGCTTCCAAAGCAGGGTGCATGGATTTTATACATGCTTGGGAAACTAAGATAATAAATGCTGCTTGGCCAAAAACAAAAGTTATCTCATAATTTTTTACTAGTACATTGATTAGTAATATATTACAAGTGTTTATGTGTCATTTAATTTATTTTTTACCTTTGTTAAATATGTGCGGTTTTTAACCCAATCATCTTTCCCAGGATGGTTTCTGAATTAGGGAGTGATGCTTAGAAAGACAGTTCCCACATATATTTATCTTATGATATATTTATGTTCTTTAATAGATATTTAAGTCGATTTTATAAGAAATATATTGATATACATTATAACATTATTTATAACATTTTTATCTCTTTTAATACTGAGCTAATTATTAATTTCTTCTACTTGAATAATCTTCCCTTTCCCTATTGATTCAAAATGACTATTTTATCATATACTACATTTCAAAACATGTGCCTATACTGGGGATAACCTTTTATGTGTGTTAGTGTGTATATTTTCCACTCATTTCCTACTTATTTAATTGTCCACTATTATTATATACTTCAATATCTGGTCACTTTTCTTTCAGTCAGTTCAGTCCCTCAGTCCTGTCTGACTCTTTGTGACCCCATGAATTGCAGAACGCCAGGTCTCTCTGTCCATCACCAACCCCCAGGGTTCACTCAAACTCATGTCCATCGAGTCGGTGATGCCATCCAGCCATCTCATCCTCTGTCGTCCCCTTATCCTCCTGCCCCCAATCCCTCCCAGCATCAGAGTCTTTTCCAATGAGTCAACTCTTCGCATGAGGTGGCCAAAGTACTGGAGTTTCAGCTTTAGCATCATTCTTGCCAAAGAACACCCAGGACTCATCTCCTTTAAGATGGACTGGTTGGATCTCCTTGCAGTCCAAGGGACTCTCAAGAGTCTTCTCCAACACCACAGTTCACAAGCATCAATTCTTCAGTGCTCACCTTTATTCACAGTCCAACTCTCACATCCATACATGACCACAGGAAAAACCATAGCCTTGACTAGACGGACCTTTGTTGGCAAAGTAATGTCTCTGCTTTTGAATATGCTATCTAGGTTGGTCATAATCCTCCTACCAAGGAATAAGCGTCTTTTAATTTCATGGCTGCAGTCACCATCTGCAGTGATTTTGGAGCCCCCAAAAATAAAGTCTGACACTGTTTCCACTGTTTCCCCATCAATTTCCCATGAAGTGATGGGACCAGATGCCATGATCTTTATTTTCTGAATGTTGAGCTTTAAGCCAACTTTTTCACTCTCCTCTTTCACTTTCATCAAGAGGCTTTTTAGTTCCCCTTCACTTTCTGCCATAAGGGTGGTGTCATCTGCATATCTGAGGTTATTGATATTTCTCCGGACAATCTTGATTTCAGCTTGTGCTTCTTCCAGACCAGCATTTCTCATGATGTACTCTGAATGTAAGTTAAATCAGCAGGGTGACAATATACAACCTTGACGTACTCCTTTTCCTATTTGGAACCAGTCTGTTGTTCCATGTCCAGTTCTAACTGTTGTTTCCTGACCTGCATATAGATTTCTCAAGAGGCAGGTCAGGTGGTCTGGTATTCCAATCTCTTGAAGAATTTTCCACAGTTTATTGTGATCCACACAGTCAAAGGCTTTGGCATAGTCAATAAAGCAGAAATAGATGTTTTTCTGGAACTCTCTTGCTTTTTTTATGATCCAGAGGATGTAGGCAATTTGATCTCTGGTTCCTCTGCCTTTTATAAAAACCAGCTTGAACATCAGGAAGTTCACAGTTCACATACTGCTGAAGCCTGGCTTGAAGAATTTTGAGCATTACTTTACTAGTGTGTGAGTTGAGTGCAATTGTGTGGTAGTTTGAGCATTCTTTGGCATTGCCTTTCTTTGGGATGGCAATGAAAACTGACCTTTTCCAGTCCTGTGGCCACTGCTGAATTTTCCAAATTTGCTGGCATATTGAGTGCAGCACTTTCACAGCATCACCTTCCAGGATTTAAAATAGCTCAACTGGAATTCCATCACCTCCACTAGCTTTGTTTGTAGTGATGCTTTCTAAGGCCCACTTGACTTCACATTGCAGGATATCTGGCTCTAGGTAAGTGATCACACCATCATGATTATCTTGGTTGTGAAGATCTTTTTTGTACAATTCTTCTGTGTGTTCTTGCCACTTCTTAATATCTTCTGCTTCTGTTAGGTCCATACCATTTCTGTCCTTTATTGAGCCTATCTTTGCATGAAATGTTCCCTTGGTATCTCTAATTTTCTTGAAGAGATCTCTAGTCTTTCCCATTCTGTTGTTTTCCTCTATTTCTTTGCATTGCTTGCTGAGGAAGGCTTTCTTATCTCTTCTTGCTATTCTTTGGAACTCTGCATTTAGATGCTTATATTTTTCCTTTTCTCCTTTACTTTTCACTTCTCTTCTTTTCACAGCTCATTTGTAAGGCCTCCTCAGACATCCCTTTTGCTTTTTTGCATTTCTTTTCCATGGGGATGGTCTTGATCCCTGTCTCCTGTACAATGTCACGGAACCTCCGTCCATAGTTCATCAGGCACTCTGTCTATCAGATCTAGTCCCTTAAATCTATTTTTCTCTTCCACTCTATAATCATAAGGGATTTGATTTAGGTCATACCTGAATGGTCTAGTGGTTTTCCCTACTTTCTTCAATTTAAGTCTGCATTTGGCAATAAGGAGTTCATGGTCTGAGCCACAGTCAGCTCCCGGGCTTGTTTTTGCTTACTGTATAGAGCTTCTCCATCTTTGGCTGCAAAAAATATAATCAATCTGATTTCGGTGTTGATCATCTGGTGATGTCCATGTGTAGAGGCTTCTCTTGTGTGGTTGGAAGAGGGTGTTTGCTATGACCAGTGCATTTTCTTGGCAAAACTCGATTAGCCTTTGCCCTGCTTCATTCCATATTCCAAGGCCAAATTTGCCTGTTACTCCAGGTGTTTTTTGACTTCCTACTTTTGCATTCCAGTCCCCTATAATGAAAAGGACATTTTTTGGGGGGTGTTAGTTCTAAAAGGTCTTGTAAGTCTTCATAGAACCATTCAACTTCAGCTTCTTCAGCATTACTGGTTGGGGCATAGACTTGGGTTACTGTGATATTGAATGGTTTGCCTTGGAAACGAACAGAGATCATTCTGTTGTTTTTGAGACTGCATCCAAGTACTGCATTTCGGACCCTTTGTTGACCATAATGGCTCACCATTTCTTCTGAGGGATTCCTGCCCATAGTAGTAGATATAATGGTCATCTGAGTTAAATTCACCCATTCCAGGCCATTTCAGTTTGCTGATTCCTAGAATGTCAACATTCACTCTTGCCATCTCCTGTTTGATCACTTCTAATTTGCCTTGATTCATGGACCTCACATTCCAGGTTCCTATGCAATATTGCTCTTTACAGCATCAGACCTTGCTTCTATCACCAGTCACATCCACAACTGGGTATTGTTTTTACTTTGGCTCCATCCCTTCATTCTTTCTGGAGTTATTTCTCCACTGATCTCCAGTACCATATTGGCCACCTACCGACCTGGGGAGTTCCTCTTTCAGTATCCTATCATTTTGCCTTTTCATACTGTTCATGGGGTTCTGAAGGCAAGAATACTGAAGTGGTTTGCCATTCCCTTATCTTGCCTAACCTTGTACATTTGTAATATTCATTAAACTTTGAAAATACTTTGCAATTTCCTAAAAAAATATATTTTTAGGATTTTATTTATATGTTTAAAAATCATTTTAAAGGTGAGAATGAATTGTCACTATTGAAGTCTTTTAACATTCATCTAAGATTATGATATAGCTCTTTTTAAATTGAGGTTTTTAATGTATCAATAAATTCTACAGGTTTTTCATAT
This sequence comes from Bos indicus x Bos taurus, assembly GCF_003369695.1. Lineage (NCBI taxonomy): Eukaryota > Metazoa > Chordata > Mammalia > Artiodactyla > Bovidae > Bos > Bos indicus x Bos taurus. The sequence continues at coordinate 35,392,012 of NC_040098.1, read as the reverse complement.
ATATTCTACAGAGTTTTGTTTAATTCCCTAATGTTTTATATTTTTTGGTGATAATATACATGGAGATATTTCTTCATTTTATTTTCTAACTGATTTTTAACACTTTTTTTTTTTTGTATTTAGTTCACATAAGTTGTCCCCACAATGGAATGAACGAATTGGATTTTGTAATCTTGAAATGCTTTCTCGTGGTGATGCATTTTGAATTTTTTCTTCAGTAACTCATTATATATTCACTGGCTTCAGAAACTAACCTGGTTTATTGTTATCCAAAGATAGCAGTTTTAGTTTAATTGCCTAGAAATGTTCTATTTTTTTATTTAAAAATTTAATATTCCAATGCTTTCACACTGATAAATTTGTGCTGCTTCTCGGCTTACAGATTTTCAGCCCAGATAGCACAAGCTATTTATAAATGACAAAGCACTGCAACCAATTAGCCCATGTGATGTATGTTATTACAAAAATTGGGGATAAAGCTTTTAGGCAAACAAACAAAAAGAAACTTTCCCTGGGCTTGACATCTCGAATCCTGCATAAGCTTAATTAAAGCTTTGAGGGGAACATAAACACTCTTTTAAGGCTTCATTTGGGTTTCCAACTGTCTCCTCATTTTTCTCTCATATACGGACACAGTTACTCAAAAGTAAGGTGTTGAAAGTACAGCTAAAGCTGTGCAAAGAATTTCAAACATAACAAGAAATCAAAAAAAAAAAACAAAACTGGGCTTCTTTTTTCTTTCTCCATGTTTCTGAATGAGTTCTCCCTCTGCAAAATCTGTTCCATCAGGGTTTAAAAAAACTAATATTACATTTAAGTATGAATTCCAACCAAAACAGATCTAGACCTATTTTCAATTGAGTCCCAGCCCAGTCAGTTATTTTTTCAAGGATCTTTATAAATATGTTATAAATTTCCATGTTGAGCACTACCCCAATAAGTTATCTTTTCAAGGATATTTATAAATAGGTTATTGAATAAATTAGTCTTATTGGAATAATTATCTTTCATCACATTCAGGCTCCTGTTCACAGAATCTAAGGACCAAGTTAGAAGGGCACATTGAAGTGGAACCTGGAATGCAGTTTTTAGTTTATCTCAGAATAATAACCCTAACCTATGTCTGTTCAACAGCCTAGGCTTTCTGTTAAAGCAAAACATATAAAAGTGGGTGCTGTTGGCAATTACCTAATGAATTCAATCACTCAACGGTCAAGCTGCATCATTGGGGGAAATTTTACTATATGTGTAGTTTGTCTTTGTTTTTGTTTGCTTGTTTGTTTTTATCTTTCATAAAATCATAGCTGGAAGGGAGATTTCATATAGTCCCTGAACAATAATCTCTCCAGTTGATTGTAAGCTACAAGTGTCTTCTACATAATAATAGAATTATTCAGTGAGAAAAAAACATAAAGTAAAAGATTTTTTAAGTACTTTAGTTCAATACTTTTCCTTCCCTGGCTTCTGTAATATACTCTGTCCAATCTCTCTCATGTTGAACTATAAGGTCTTAATTGGTCTACTTGATTGTAGATTACCATTTTTAACTCTAAAGTTAGCTTCACGACTCCTTATTTTAAACTTTTTATTTTGTATTGGGGAATAGCTGATTAACAATGTTGTGACAGTTTCAAGTGAACAGCAAAGGGACCCAGTCATACATATACATGTATCCATTGTCCCCCAAATTCCCCTCCCATCCAGGCTACCACATAACATTGAGCAGAGTTCCATGCCCTATACAGTAGGTTCTTGTGGGTTATCCATTTTAAATATAGCAGTATGTACATGTCCACCCTAAACTCCTTAAATGTCCCTTCCCTGTATCTTTCCCCCAGCAACCATAAGTTTATTCTCTCTCTTTCTACTTTGCAAGTAAGTTCATTTTTATCATGTCTTTTTAGATTTCACATGTAAGAGATGTCATACGATATTTCTCCTTTTCTGTCTGATTTACTCCACTCAGTATGACAATCTTTAGGTCCTTCCTTGTTGCTGCAAATGGCATTATTTCATTCTTTTTATGGCTGAGTAATATTCTATGATGTATATTTACCACATCTCCTTTATCCATTCCTCTGTCGATGGACATTTAGGCTGCTTCCATGTCTTGGCTATTGTAAACCATGCTGCAATGAATACTGGGGTGCATGTATCATTTGAATCATGTTTTTCTCTGGATATTTGCCCAGGAGTGGGATTGCAGGGTCATATGGTAGCTCTATTTTTAATTTTTAAAGGAAACTCCGTACTATTCTCCATAATGGCTGTACCTATTTGTATCCCCACCAACAATGTAGAAGAGTTCCCTTTTCTCCATACACTATCCAGAGCTTCATGACTCTTAAGAGCTCATTGCAGGTGGATTCTCTACCATCTGAGCCACCAGGGAAGCCCTGAACTGGTTAAGCATTCCTTAAATCTCCACAGTTTCAGCACCCTGTACACCACTTCACCAGAGGGTAACCATCCCCTGGCTCTGATTTGCAAGTCAAATTTCTAGCTTGACTGTTCTGATCACCTCACTTTGAGTGTCTTATAACTACCTAGCATCTTCCAACCCAGACTGCCATCATAAATCCAGCTAAGGAAAAGAAACTTATTATTCCTACCTAGAGAGAATGACCTAATCTATATGTTGATTCTAGACAATTTCCTAAACACGCACACCGTGGCCCCTTTCAAAGTAAACAGCTAAGAAAGAGCTAAAATTAATCCATCATGAATATATTTTATTTGCTTTTCTAAATTATTTTTAAGGATAATGAGAAATGAGTTCACTATAACAGCTTCTGCAGAAGAAATATTAATTCTGTCTACCCCAAAATTTAAAGACTTGCTACTGCTAAGCAAATTAGTGAAAATCTTTGATCACACTGGGTTGAGCTTCCATCTTATATCTAGCCCCAGTAAAATAAATCCTAAGCATAAGAGTGGCAAATGAAGATTTGCACTAAAAAAAAAAGTTAATAGTGGCCTGAAGATTAGAGTAAAACTGATGTTTTTTATTTTATGCAGGGCAGTGGTCCCTATTCAGAGCATTAATGTTGGTACCTACACCAACTAAACTATGAAATAGATTCATTTTGTGTGAGAGCATTCAATAGATGGAGAAATGCCAGTGTTCAATACATTGGCCCAATGGCTATGCTAAGATGCTTCTTCCTTTGAATGCACCAAGTTAACTAGCTTTAACCTCAGTACAAATGGAAAAGTCAAACTTCTGAAAAGTGTTTAAAATGCAATGAATCTTTGCTCTTTCATCCAGAATTTATACATTTTAAAAAGCATATGTAAAATACTCACCTCTCATAGCAATTTTGCCTGGGTAAAGCCATCTCAAATGGAATCCTTTTCTAGTCAAATTTTCAATTCATAAAGGCTAGCCTGTCTTTTCCTTTCTAGATGATCAGATGTCCTGAATCATCTTCCGTATTAATGATTATGTTTCAAGGATATGAAAAACTAAATATCGCAAAAATACTATTGATGTAACTGAAATCATATATTCAAGAAAACTGGAAAGAACAAACATAATCTTTAGATTAAGAATCAAGATAGACAGCATGTTTCATTTGGATAGAAGAACAACACTTGTTTAAATTTGGAACTTAATCTTAGTTGTCTTCTCAGTGGAAAATTGACCTTAGAATTAATGTAAAATAAAAGAACTTTGGATAATTTTTATTAGCAAAATTTGAGGATTTTTAATCCCAAATTCCAGTAAAAAATATACTCAGCAGTATAACCTTGTTATTCATTTTATTATATAGTTTACTTTGTAAGAATCCTATGTAATACCCTCAAGATTAAACAGAACACAAAAAAAACAGAGCATTAAAAAAAAACCAACTTTATATCTAGTTTGTGCAACCCATACTGAAAGATGATGTTCTGAAATGTCATATACGATTGTATATATACTGAAATACTTTAATGTGCTACTCAAAATGCATATTTCTTAAATATAGAGTTCTTCTAATCTTTTAGACTCTGAGCTACTGGAATGTAAGAAAAATAGACCTGAAATTAAATGATCATTTCTATCTGCTTGTGATATAATACTTGGGGACGATGAATAATTCTTTTAACTTCCACATTTTTCTTAATTCTTATATTCTCTTTTTCATAATCCATTCTTATCTCCACAATTTATAAGAAAATCTATTTACTTATTATGTAATTTCCCATTTATTTATTTTTAAAGAGGGGAGTATTTAAAAGTCTCCTAAAATAGTATAGTTAAAAATTATCTTAATATAGGCTTCAATTTTTACAAGTGACTCATAACAGGATGCAAAATATGCAACTTTGTGTTTCCAGACACTGTTGATAACCAGATCAATGCTTTTGAGGGGAATGTAACTAGGACATGTAATGTGTCCAGGACCCCAAAGTCAATTTTTATCTCTGGTTCATAAATTGAATAAGCACATAATTGTGGAAAACTGTCTACATATATTATTCATTTTTATGAGAAAGACAATGCTTAAGGGAGCAGGATTTGTCCATTTTCTGTGACTTCTATTACGAAGCCCATGAGAAGTTGATCTCTTTGAAATAAAATTCACATTAAGAAAAAATAATTACATGCAAATCTATAAATCACTTGAAACAAGAACAACAAAACTTACCAAAATGAACCCAAGCTATAAACAAAATGGCTTCATTTATTAAACTTTACATTAAATGAAGAAACATTAAACTATCTGAGCTGACAACCCGGCGATCTAAGTGCTCTAAGCTGTAGCACAAAAGAAAAGGAGATATTGAAATGTCAGTAAAAATTCAATTTTTCAATATTCCTGCTAAATGAGAACAGGCATTTGTCTTTGGCATCGAGTTATGTAAGAGTGAAGAGGCAAGGAAGAGAAGATAATGACTCCATAAAAAATAGTGCAGTGTAATTGACCACCCTGGCTACATGGAGAAAGGTCTAGAGGCAGCTGGAGAACCATTGAGAGCGTCTGCAGCTGGATGCAGGAAGATTCTCACTCAACCAAAAAAATGTAAGTGAAGAATATCACCTCATGTAGAAAAATTCTCATTGATTGGTTAAACAGGGAAGAGGAAAGAAAAATCCTGGCACATTTAGTCTCTTTAGTCAGTTCAGTCGCTCAGTCATATCCGACTCTTTGCAATCCCATGGACTACAGGAGGCCAGGCTTCCCTGTCCATCACCAATTCCTGGAGTTTGCTCAAACTCATGTCCATAAGTCAGTGATGTCATCCAACCATTTCATTCTCTGTCGTCCCCTTCTCTTTCTGCCTTCAATCTTTCCCAGCATCGGGGTCTTTTCCATTGAGTCAGTTCTTGGCATCAGGTGGCCAAAGTATTTGAATTTCAGCTTCAGCATCAGTCCTTCCAATGTATATTCAGGACCAATTTCCTCTAGGATAGTCTGGTTGGATCTCCTTGCAGTCCAAGGAACTCTCAAGTGTCTTTTCCAACACCACAGTTCCAAAGCAACAATTCTTTGATTCTCAGCTTTCTTTAGCATCCAATTCTTACATCCATACATGACTACTGGAAAAACCATAGCTTTGACTAGACAGATCTTTGTCAGCAAAGGAATGTCTCTGCTTTTTAATATGCTGTCTATGTTGGCCATAGCATTTCTTCCAAGGAGCAAGTGTCTTTTAATTTCATGGCTGAAGTCACCATCTGCAGTGATTTGGGAGCTCAAGAAAATAACATCTGTCACTGTTTCCATTGTTTCCCCATCTATTTGCCATGAAGTGATGGGACCAGATGCCATGATCTTAGTTTTCTGAATGTTGAGTTTTAAGCCAGCTTTTTCCACTCTCTTCTTTCATTTTCATCAATAAGCTCTTTAGTTCCTCTTTGTTTTCTGCCAAAAGTGTGGTGTCATCTGCATATCTGAGGTTATTGATATTTCTCCTGGCGATCTTGATTCCAACTTCTGCTTCATCTTGTCTGACATTTCACATGATGTACTCTGCATATAAGTTAAATCAGCAGGGTGACAATATATAGCCTTCATGTACTGCTTTCCCGATTTGGAACCAGTCCATTGTTCTATGTCCAGTTCTTTTTTTTTTTTTTTTTTTTAATCATAAGGACTTTTATTTTTTATTATTTTATTTTATTTTATTTTTTTAGGACTTTTATTTTTTAAATGTTCCACATTAAAATTTTGTTTTTATTAATTTTTTTTTTATTTTACAATATTGTATAGGTTGATGTATGGCAAAACCATGTCCAGTTCTAACTGCTGCTTCTGGACCTGCATACAGATTTCTCAAGAGGAAGGTCAGGTGGTCTGGTATTCCCATCTCTTTCAGAATTTTCCACAGTTTGTTGTGATCCATACAGTCAAAGGCTTTGGCATAGTCAATAAAGCAGAAGTAGATGTTTTTCTGGAACTCTCTTGCTTTTTTGATGATACAACGGATGTGGACAATTTGATCTCTGGTTCCTCTGCCTTTTCTAAATACAGCTTGAACATCTGCAAGTTCTTGGTTCACATACTGTTGAAGCTTGACTTAGAGAATTTTGAGCATTACTTTGCTAGTGTGTGAGATGAGTGCAATTGTGCAGTAGTTTGAACATTCTTTGGCATTACCTTTTTTTGGGTTGGAATGAAAACTGACCTTTTCCAGTCCTGTGTCTACTGCTGAGTTTTCCAAATTTGCTGGCATATTGAGTGTAGCACTTTAATAGCATCATCTTTAAGGATTTGAAATAGCTCAGCTGGAATTCCATCACTTGCACTAGCTTTGTTCACAGTGATGCTTCCTAAGGCCCACTTGACTTTGCATTCCAGGATGTCTGGCTCTGGGTGAGTGATCACACCATCATGGCTCTCTGGGTCATGAAGATCTTTTTGTACAGTTCTTCTGTGTATTCTTGCCACCTCTTCTTAATATCTTCTGCTTCTGTTAGGTCCAGACCATTTCTACCCTTTATTGTGTCCATCTTTGCATGAAATGTTCCCTTGGTATCTCTAATTTTCTTGAAGAGGTCTTATTCTTTCTCATTCTATTGTTTTCCTCTATTTCTCTGCATTGACCACTTATGAAGGCTTTCTTATCTTTCCTTGCTATTCTTTGGAACTCTGCATATATGTAAGAGTATCTTTCCATTTTTTTCTTTGCCTTTCACTTCTCTTTGTTCTGACTTCCCTGATAGCTCAGTTAGTAAATAATCTGCAGGAGACCCTGGTTTGATTCCTGGGTTGGGAAGATCCACTGGAGAGGGGTTAAGCCTCCCACTCCAGTATTCTTGGGCTTCCCTGGTGGCTCAGCTGGTAAAGAATCTGCCTGCAATGTGGGAGGCCTGTATTCGATCTGTGTGTTGGTAAGATCCCCTGGAGAAGAGTACAGCTACCCACTCCAGTATTCTGGCCTAAAGAATCCCATGGACTGTAAGGAATTCCATGGACTGTAAGAAAGAATGTTTGCTATGACCAGTGTGTTTTCTTGGCAAAACTCTGTTAGCCTTTACCCTGCTTCATTTTGTACTTCAAGGCCAAACTTACCTGTTACTCCAGATATCTTCTTGACTTCCTACTTTTGCATTCCAGTCCCCTACGATGAAAAGAACATATTTTTTTCATATTAGTTCTAGAAGGTCTTGTAGGTCATCAGAGAACCATTCAAATTCAGCTTCTTCTGGTGATTCACCTGGTAAAGCATCTGCCTGCCATGTGGGAGACCTGGGCTCAATCCCTGGACTGGGAGGATCCCCTGGAGAAGAGAACAGCTACCCACTCCAGTGTCCTGGCCTGGAGAATTCCAGGAACTGTATAGTCCATAGGGTGTCAGAGTTGGACACGACTGAGTGACCTTCACTTTTCTTAGTCTTATTAAAGTCTACAGATATTCCAGTAGTGATGTTTTCAACTTATTGTAAAGAAAGCCTTGCTAACACTCTGGTCTAGACAGAGAGAGATTTCTTTGGAATTTCCATTTGATTTAGTCCCATGAGCAAGGGAACTGCCTGTATAAATTTTCTCCTAGTTGGTGTAAGGAAAAAAGGAGGCATAAATTGCATTGCATCAAAGTAGTAGTAGAAATAAATCTGTTCTAAGTAATATGCAATGTAATGTATAATTATCATGTTGGGATATACAGTTGGTCATTTAAAAGTTCTATAGAATATCTATAGTATAATCACTATATATATATATATATTTAATTTTCAGAAAACTCTGACATTTCTTGAATTTTAGGTAACCAGAGGCAAACAGGCATATATTTTTATATTGTATTGTTACCTGTCTTTAATTCTACAGATATAAAGAGAAGGAAGGGTCCTGGAATAAATGTCAGGGTGATTACATTTTAGGTGAAAACAGAATTTTATCAAAATAAACAATAGATTTCAAAGATCTTTCAGGAACTAAAATACAGACAGAAAGATAGGGTCCTAGAGGCCTTTGAATTTCAACACTGGCCCTTCTTTAGTCTTTTAGTCAGTTAAGTTTAAGTCAAATAAAATTTAAAAATTTATGATTTATTAACTAATGAGCATACTTTGTTCTAAGTGAATTGGGTGGTCTGGGATTCAGAAAACCTAGCGAAAATGTTAGTGACCCTATGGACTGTAGCCTGCCAGTCTCCTCTAGTCACAGAATTCTCCAGGCAAAAATACTGCAGTGGGTAGCCATTCCCTTCTCCAGGGAATTTTCCTGAACCAGGGATAGAACCCAGGTCTCCTGCATTGCAGGCTGATTCTTTACCACCCAAGCCACTGGGAAGCCCCCATAACACCTATGTACTACTTTAAAATGTTTCTATAACCTAAGAACTATCCAGCATAATCACTCTGGGTCTTGTTTCCTTATCTGTAAAGAATTGTTTCTACAGTTGTTACTTTTATCTCTAAAATTCTGATTTTTCTAATCAGTCTTCTCTTTCCCTTTCACCAATTTTGCTGTTAATTATGGTAAAGATTTCTGATTTCCAAATCTGAACTCAATTCAAATGTTAAAGTATTTCTTGTGTCCATAAATATTGAAATAATTAAGGCTTGACCTTTAAAAGACAGAGAGATAGACTAAAGTTTATTTTTTGTGTCTATACTTCCCATTGCACTGCTTTCTTTTGTGTTGAAGTCCTTCTCTATGTCTGTCTTTATTTCTGATTTGTAAATAAGATCATCTATAACAATTTTATATATACACTATTGATACTAGGTATAAAATACATAACTAATGAGAACCTACTGTAGAGCGCAGGAAACACTACTCAATACTCTGGTGACCTAAATGGGAAGGACATCCAAAAATACAGGGGATATATGTATACATATAGCTTATTTGCTTTGCTGTACAGTAAGAAACTAATACACCATCGTAAAGCAACTATACTCCTATAAAAATTTAGAAAAGAAAAAAAAATCCTCTTCTGCTCCCTTAGGCAATTGTAACTTATTATTACTTTCATATTCCTCCCATAAAATTGAATTCTGAAAAGATCAGATATTATTAACACTAACATCTATCTATTATCTATGGATGTATTCTCTGCCTTAATCCAGAAACAGCTCAGCTGAACAAATAAAGCAAATCTATGTATATCAGGGATAGTATATTCTAGGGCTATTTTTCATTTTAATTCTAATACGTAAGTAAAATAAGTGCTTATTTTTCATGGACATTGGATATCAATTGATGATGTAAGAACGCTTTGAGATATTTGGGGAGGGACAGAAATTTCTGGAACGACCCAAGCAGTAGGCTGCTATCTTTTCAATTTACAGAGGAAAACAGTCCTCTTGTTTGCCTTGCACTCCTAACTTCATCCACATTAATTATGCCTCTGCAGCAGTCCCTTAATAAAGATCTTCTGTGCATGTTTCTGTGTATGTGAGACTGTAGGTAGTTTTTTCTCCTTTGCATAATTCTCTGCAAGCTGCAGATTTAGGTTCAATCCTCACTCTATAGGAGGTAAGAAGAGATAATGAATTAGTGCTTTCAACAAAGAAGATTATTCAGTGGGTCTTTGGAATAGGCCGAGAAGTGGGGCAGTAGGCTAGTCTTTTATTAAACACATCATATCTGGGATCTTCTTGAAAAATCATTTCTCTAGTCTCTGTAAATTTAAGAAGAAAATACCTAAAATCTGGAAGTCTGCAAATTATAACGTTTTCAGAGAAAGGAACAGATTACAGGAAGCTATGAATAAAACCCCTCTTTCTGCCACAAAAATGTCACATGGCTTATTAGCTTAAAAACACACAAGAAGGGGTTGTATGAGGAATTAGGGTAAAATGCAAGGCAAGAGAAAAACCATGCCAGGCAGATAGTTGCCAATGACCTAAAACAGATGCCAAGTTAATTTGGGGGCCAATTTGTCAAACATTTCCTTTGAACTGCAAATTTCCAAACCATGAAAATTTCAGATGGAAATATCAGGCTGTCTCCAGGAAACATCTCTCAGATAATCAAGGTTATAATTACAACGGAGGTGATGAAGCATGTTCTGTAATCTACACTTTGGCTGATGCGGTCTAGTTAATTCAGCAAACTTTTTTTTTTTTCTTTTGTCCTACTATCTCTCCAAATTTTCTGTGAATTTCTTGGACAACTTGGTTATACCATGTTGTCCATACTACTGTATAAAAGAACATCAGAGCCAAGAACTAAAGAAAATTTGTTATCAGGGCACTGGCAGCCCACCAATAACTGTCTGGTGGAAGCAGTTCTTGAAGCTGTTAAGAAATTGTGTCAAAAGCACATACAATGAAATTCAAATATACTAATGCTACTGATTCAATTTAGCATCCTAGAGTAGTTTCATGCCTGGACCTCAGAACCAGCCACAGGCTATACACAGATATTTATCTGTTATTTTAGTCATTCATTGGCCTAAGACATTTTAATGGAAAGCTACCTATTAAGGTTGGAATGGGAAGATGGGTGTCAGGGAGTGGGGGTGAAGTTCAAATTAAGATGAAACTATTAGTCATCCCTAAAACACTATCTGTAGCTGAAAATATGCTCAGGGTAGTTAAAAATTGCAATGTTTCCATGGCAGAGTTTGAAAAACAGTTTTGAATTAATCAAAAGGCTGACTCCCTGAGCAGACACTCTGTTCCCTGCAATCAATCCCACTTTGAAATAAGAAACAGAATGCTGATCTTTCAAAGCTGGGATAATTCCTCCTAATTCTTCAAGCTAGGATTGTGCATAGATGGTTCTGTTCGTCCTAAATGTGGTCTACATGAGATGAGGATGAAATTGTGGACCTTGTAACCAAATGATACTATATATGTATAAAGTAATTCATTAATAACATAGACAATATAAAATGCTTGCTGAAATGAAATAGGCAGGTAGGGGAGAGAGGAAAATGAATATTTATTAAGAACTGTGGCATTCAAGACATTTTATATGTGAAATGCCTAGCTCAGATTTTAATTTAATCATCCATTCCAATCTCAGTGCTTGTGAGATAAATCATCAAAAGGAAAAAAAAAAAATTCTGATCCTAATGGGCTTTATGTCATGTGAAGAAAACAGAGACAAAGCGATAAACATAATAAATAATTAATCTAAATAGTATGCTAGAATCAGAGGAAAAGAAACAAAAACTAAAATAGCCTAAAGGGAATCAAGGAAGAGAAATCGCAGTTTGAAATAGAGTATCAGGGCAGGCAGCCTCAAGAAGGCAGTAACGGACACAACAGCATCAGCAATGATACTCCAATAAAAAGTAAATAAAAAAGCAAGCAAACTGCAAGGATATACTGTACAACAGAGGGAATATAGCCAATGCTTTATAATAACCATGAATGGAGTATACCCTTTAAAAATCGTGAATCACTCTATTTGCACACCTGTAAGTCATATAATATTGTACACCAACTATACTTCCATAAAAAATAAAAATAAAAAAGAAGGCAGTATTTGAGCAAAGGCATGAAGGAGATGATGGACTCTCCATATGGCTGGTAAAGGGAAGAATATTCCAAAGGTAATGGAGTGTGAAAGTTCTTAGGAGAGACTGTACCTGGGAATATGGAGATACTGTAGGGAGAGATGGATGGATTGATTAAGTGAGGGTAGGGGTTAGGGAGAGGGATTGAAACGAAATAGGGTCCATGTCACATGAGATTTTGTAGACCATGGTAGGAATGCTGGTGTTTATTCTGAAGAGAATGAAAAACTATTAGCAGGTTTTCAGTGGAGGAGTCATGTGGTCTGGCATATTTACAAGGCTACTCTGTGAAGCAGAGGATAGAAAGAGGGAGGGCTAGAAAGAGCAACATTACTCTGAAGCTTTTGAAATCACATTGAGATGAGAGGTTATCTTGATTTCAACCAGGATATTAGTGGTGGAAATGGTATGAAGCGATTGAATTCTGGTTCTGTTTTGCAGAAAGAGAGAGACAGCAGGATTTCCTGGTCAAATGTGCATGGTGGATGGGTGTTAAATGGAGCTATTGAAAACGACTAAAGGTTTTGTCCCAAGAAATTGGAGGGATTAACTTTGTTTTTTTTTTTTTTTTTTCACTATTTAGTAAGCTATGGGAACAAATGAGACAAAACATGAGTGCTTATCTTTTGAGTGCATTATATTTGAGATACTTACTAAACATTCTGCTGGAGCTGTCTAGCAGCTTGTTGGATATATAAGCCTAGAATGCAGGAGTGAGAGCAGGGCTAAACTTATAAATACAAAAATAAATGAAATGAAATGGTACCACGAACCTGCGTGAGACAGCCAAGAAGGGAGGACAGCTCTGAAGGAGGAGAAAGCCATGGATTAAGCCTTGAGTCACTCTGAAGATAAGAGACGGAGGAGAAGAGGAGGATTCAGAAGGAGACTAAAAATAAACTGCTGGGAAGATAAGAGGAAATGCAATAGAACACGGTGCCCATAACACCAAGATAAGTATTTCAAGGAGGATAATGTGATGAACTCTATGAAATGGTGCTGATAGTTTAATAAGATTAGAATTGAGACTTGAACACTGGATGTAAGTTAGTAGAGAACACTAGTGACCTTTACAAAATAAATTTTAGAGGAGAGGAGGGAGAATCTTTGACTGGAGAAGGCTTAAGAAAAACATGGGAAGAGAAAATTGGTGATAGCAAATAATGACAACCATGTGGAAGAGAATTTTTATGAGACGGTTCAAAATGGAGGCTACATGAGGTGGGAGGGTAAATAGAGTCAAAGGGAGGATTTTAATTTTTTAAGTATAGGAGAAATAACAATGTTTTATATTCTTGCCTGGAGAATCCCAGGGACAGAGCAGCTTGATGGGCTGCCATCTGTGGGGTCGCACAGAGTCAGACACGACTGAAGTGATGCAGCAGCAGCATATGCCAATGAGAATAACCTAATACACAAACCCAAAATGACAAGGTAGGAAGGAGAGAATCCCTAAGAGTTCGTCTATGTTACCCGAAGGGAACACACCTGATGTGGGTGAAGACTCCGGTGCGTGGGGTGGATGTTGTTTTGAAAGTCTGTGCAAAAGCTTTTAAATTTAATTAGGTTCCATTTGTTTATTTTTGTTTTTATTTTTGTTACTCTAGGAGGTAGGTCAAAAAAGATCTTGCCATGGTTTATATCAAAGAGTGTTTTTCCTGTGCTTTCCTCTAAGAGTTACATATTAAGGCATATATGTGGAATCTAGAAAAATAGTACAGATGAGTCTATTTCTAAGATAGGCATAGAGACACAGATGTAGTAAATGGATGTGATCACAGCCTGAAAAAGGAAGGGTGGGATTAATTGGGAGATTAGGATTCACACACACACACACACACACACACACACATATATATATACACACACTACCATGTGTAAAATAGATAACTAATGGGAAGTTGCTATATAACACAGGTAGCTCAGCTCAGTGCTCTGTGGTAACCTAGGTAGGTGGGATGAGGGTGGGAATGGACAGGTACAAGAGGGAGGGGAAAAGTATGCATATGACTGATTCACTTCATTGTGCAGAGGAAACTAACAAAACATTATAAAGCAATTATATTTGAACGACAGCAACAAAAGTCTGGACTTCCTCTTCTGACTTCTTTAGTTTAACAATGAAACAAGAGGCAAGATCATCAGCTGAGAATGAGGATGATGGAGGAGGTTTCAAGCAAAGAGGAGAAAGTATAAAATGATCACTTAGAATAGTCCAAAAGTAACAGAATTGTGAAATATAGAATGCTCACTTGGGCCAATAAGGTCCACCCGAGACAGATGAATTTAAAAGTCAACTGGCCAGCAAGGTTTCCCTGTCTGTGGCCATGTTCAGACACAGAATACAAAAAATGTGCTGAGAATTTTGTGTTCTTCATTTTTGTAACATTTAATGTGGACTTTTGCCAGAGCTCATGCTCCTTAAAGAAAGAAACAACAACAGCTTTTATTTTTGTTCAGTTAAAATGGTCTGTCCCTTTCAGATAGTTAACAATCCCTTTGGTGGCTCAGACGGTAAAGCGTCTGCCTACAATGTGGGAGACCCGGGTTCAATCCCTGGGTCGAGAAGATCTCCTGGAGAAGGAAATGGCAACCCACTCCAGTATCTTGCCTGGAAAATCCCATAGACAGAGGAGTCTGGTAGGTTACAGTCCATGGGGTCGCAAAGAGTCAGACATGACTGAGCGACTTCACTTTCCTTTTAGATGGGGAAGGTTTCATGGGATAAAGTGCCTCTTACATGATATTCTTTGTTCCTTTTCCCCTAAAATGGCCTGGTGTACGAGGTGTATTATTTAAACTCAAGGCAATAGAGAAAACATGTGCTCTTCAGCTGAGTTCTCATCTCCTTCCAGTCCCTAGTCTCCCCAGTTGTCACATTACCTGAAGGTCATGATAGCCTTGCCCAGTATGTATATGGAGGTAGGGATCCTGGGAGGGAGTCTGCACTTAACCTGCATTATGGAACTGGGTTTCACCCTGGGGGTAAGGGGTGCTCTTTCTCCTCATTTCCCATTTAGAACCCTGAGTAGTAGCCATGTCCCAAGTTGTATCACATCTGCCTGGTTTTGTTGTTGTTTCATTGCTCACTTGTGTCCGACTCTTTGCGACCCCATGGACTGCAGCACTCCAGGCTTCCCTATCCTTCACTATCTCCTTGAGTTGCTCAAATTCATGTCCCTTGAGTCAGTGATTCCATCTAACCATCTCATTGAGCAAGGACACAAAGTAGAAGGAAGCAGAGCGAAGTCTGGAGGTTTAATTAGTCATCCTGAGCCACTGCAGGGCTCCTCTTGGGATGACACCTATTTGGGAACAACTGGCTCACCCCCAGGAGAGTGTGGCAGTGGAAAGTGATTCTGTAGCTGAGGCTGTTGAGCATGAGCCTACGGGCTCAATGAGGGACAAAGCAGAGGGTCTATGGTACAGCCAGCAGGAATCAAGCAAGGTTGACTCAGTTAGGAGCACTGTTAGTAACTGGTCAAGCATGGGGAGAGAGCAAGCTTCTCAAACCTTCAGCTGCAAATGCCAACATT
The DNA here is from genome assembly GCF_003369695.1 of Bos indicus x Bos taurus. Lineage (NCBI taxonomy): Eukaryota > Metazoa > Chordata > Mammalia > Artiodactyla > Bovidae > Bos > Bos indicus x Bos taurus. Next base: position 35,376,569 of record NC_040098.1, on the reverse strand, counting down.
CACCTGGTGGGCTGTAGCCTACCAGGTTCTCTGTCCATGAGATTCTCCAGGGAAGAATATTGGAGTGGGTTGCCATTTCCTTCTTGGGGAATCTTTCTAGACCACGGATCAAACCTGTATCTCCTGCATTGGCAGGCAGATTCTTTACCACTCAGCCACCTGGTAAGTCCAAAATATAGTTCTAGTTGAGCAAAATTTGATTAGATAAATGAACAAGTGAATAAATGTTTCAAAGAAGATATAGTGGAAAAGTGAGTACTTTGAGCTAGACTCTGAAGGATAATAAATAGGAATGAATGAAATGTGGCCACAGCAGCAGCAGGATCACAGGAACTAGAAAGTATGGGACAGTTCAGCTCAGTGCAGTTAGTGGCTCAGTCATGTCTGACTCTTTGCAACCCCATGGACTGCAGCATGCCAAGGCTCCCTGTCTATCATCAACTCCCAGAATTTACTCAAACTCATGTCCATTGAGTCAGTGATGCCATCCAACCATCTCATCCTCTGTCGTCCCCTTCTCCCACCTTCAATCTTTCTCAGCATCAGGGTCTTTTCAAATGAGTAAGTTCTTGGCATCAGGTGGCCAAAGTATTGGAGTTTCAGCATCAGTATCAGTCCTTCCAATGAATATCCAGGACTAATTTCCTTTAGGATGGACTGGTTGGATCTCCTTGCAGTCCAAGGACTCTCAAGAGTCTTTTCTAACACCATAGTTCAAAAGCATCGATTCTTCAGTGCTCAGCTTTCTTTATAGTCCAGCTCTCACATCCGTACATGACTACTGGAAAAACCATAGCCTTGACTAGATCGACCTTTGTTGGCAAAGTAATGTCTCTGCTTTTTAATATGCTGTCTAGGTTGGTCATAAGTTTCCTTCCAAGGAGTAAGCATCTTTTAATTTCATGGCTGCAGTAATCATCTGCAGTGATTTTGGAGCCCCCAAAAATAAATTCTGTCACTATTTCTACTGTTTCCCCATCAATCTGCCATGAAGTAATGGGACTGGATGCCATGATCTTAGTTTTCTGAAATTTGAGTTTTAAGCCAACTTTTCACTCTCCTCTTTCACTTTCATCAAGAGGCTCTTGTTACTCTTCACTTTCCGCCATGAGGGTGGTGTCATCCACATATTTGAGGTTACTGATATTTCTCCCTGCAATCTTGATTCCAGCTTGTGCTTCATCCAGACCAGCATTTCTCATGATGTACTCTGCATATAACTTAAATAAGCAGGGTGACAACATACAGCCTTGGCATACTCCTTTCCCTATTTGGAACCAGTCTGTTGTTCCACATAGGAATAAAAAGTAGTCTGCCATTGCATAAGGTCACAGAACTTATAAACAGACTTTTGTAGAAGTCTTGCTTCTTTCACATATTCTCTGCATGAACCTACAAGAGAGAATTAACCTCTCTGTTCCCCAGTTTCCTAAGTAAAAAATAAATAAAAAAATAAATAAAAATTATGTTTGCACTATCTTTCAAGATTGTTGGTAGGACTAAATTAAATCATTCATATGTACATATAATTTAGCACTGAGCAGCCTTTATAGGAGAAGGCAGTGGCAACCCACTCCAGTACTCTTGCCTGGAAAATCCCATGGACGGAGGAGCCTGGTGGGCTGCAGTCCATGGGGTCGCTAAGAGTCGGATACGACTGAGTGACTTCACTTTCACTATTCACTTTCATGCATTGGAGAAGGAAATGGCAACCCACTCCAGTATTCTTTCCTGGAGAATCCCAGGGACTGGGGAGCCTCGTGGGTGGCCATCTGTGGGGTCGCACAGAGTCAGACACGACTGAAGCAACTTAGCAGCAGCAGCAGACCTTCATAAATCCTACTCGAGAATTAGTTATGTCAATGTGGTTTGATCTAAAGTTTGGAATGCAACCAGGACAAGACTTCAAAATCATGATAAATATCCTGTCAGGATATTATGCCATGGGTGGTGTTGATGTGGTGAAAGTTTATAAGATGAGAATGTGACCTTGATCTCGGCCATATACCACCAGGAACGTAGCTTTTGTTTCTTGATCTTTGCAGCAAGTGACTACAATGTGTTTCAGTACCAGATTGTTAGAACTTAGAGGATTCGAGTTTGGGTTAGGTAATTTGAAGGAGAACATTGGGCTTTTCTCTGGACTAAATGCTATCAGTAAATGGGGGTAAGACTGGATATCTTTACAAATCTAATCCAGAGGGAGCAGAAACTAGAGCAAGAATAAAGTCATAATAGGCAAAGACACAACAGTCACACATATTAGCCATTATATGGGGCTGCTTAATCATTTTTTGTGATTTGGGCCATGTTAATATTTTTCTATGTTGAGACAAGAATGTCAAGTGGTCTTGATTTTGTGTTGATACTCGAGTCCAAGACTAGCCTTGTCTGATATCGATGTTTTGTGAAGTTGTGTATGTTCAACTGTAGACCAGTAAATTCTAGCTGGGAATGCCAGATCAGCATTCACAATACTGGAGTGAGTTGCCGTGCCCTCCCACAGGGGTCTTCCCAACCCAGGGATTGAACCCAAATTTCTTATTTTACCTGATACCAGCCATGAAATATCTCCCTTTATTTCTATCACATATCAATTTTTTTGTAAGACCTTATTAAAATACAAACAAACAAACACAGGGCCCGCCTCCTGACTTTTCACAGCATGCATGATCTGAAACTCTCCATTCTGGGCAGAGATGACTGTAGGCGGGTTTGGCTGTTGCTTCCTAGCAGGCTGTTTCAAATGTAAATCGTTAGTCCCGACTCAGCCTTTGCCTATGGTTATGGCAATACTTTGTTGAAAAGTGAACAATTATTCAATCTCAGTGCTCACAGCAACCATCACTTTGATAGCTTTTCACCTCATTATGCTCCCAGTATGCTCCATTATTAAGCACAATGGTTTAAATGAAGAAATGATTACAGCAGGGAATATGGCTTTCCAGTCATATTTGCTTTGTAAGTCCACTGGTCTTCCAGATATTCCAGATATCTTCCAGATACTAATATTTTGTCTATTAAGAGATATATCCTGGCAAGAGGACTTCTTGAGCTGTGAAGAAATGGAACTAGTATGCTGGTTTTCATGCTTTCACATTTGTGCTCAGTCACTCAGTCATGTCCAACTCTTTGTGACCCTGTGGACTATAGCCTGCCAAGCACCTCTCTTCATGGGATTATCCTGGTAAGAATACTGGACTAGGTTGCATTTCCTTCTCAAAGGGTTCTTCCTGACCCAGAGATCAAACTTATGTCTTCTGCATTAGCGGGCAGATTCTTTACCACTGAGCCTCTTGGGAAGCTTTCACATTTCACATTACTAACACTGAAAATACACTTTCATAAATTTTGTGTAACCAGAAGGCAGTCTCTCTACAGCTGATTCAAAGTGCTAGTTGTGCCTAGCTTGTTTTTTGGCCACACCATGGCACTCAGGATCTTAGTTCCCTGACCAGGAATCTAACCCTTGCTGCTGCAGTGGAAATGTAGAGTCCCAACCACTGAACTGCCAGGGAATTCCCTTGTATGTAGCTTGTCTATTCTGGGTCATTCACCAACATGCGTGTGTGTGCATGCCAAGTCTCTTCAGCCATGTCCAACTCTGCAGCCCCATGGACTGTGGCCTGCCTTGCTCTTCTGTCCATGGGATGCTCCAGGCAAGAATACTGGAGTGGGTTGCCATGCCCTCCTCCCGGGGATCTTCCGAACTCAGGGATCAAAGCTGCATCTTTTATGTCTCCTGCATTGGCAGGCAGGTTCTTTACCATTAGTACCACCTGAGAAGCCCAACATAATCTTACGTGCAGGTTATGAATATTTTGTTGCTTAGGGTTATTTACTCCTTGGTGTTTATTCTCAAGTACCTACATTATTATAAAGAATTTGACAATAGGACCATAGTCTCCTTTCATCTAAAATCAGTTTTGCTTATATGTATATGCTGGTCAATATCTATATAGTAACTTTGGTGCAGTTTCTGGCAACAAATTTTATTTTAAAAGGTAATCAAGTTCCCATATTAAATTATTTCAAGGATTTGTCATATGTTCTAGAAATTGAACTTATTAATAACACCTATGAAGTTATCTTTGATCTGGGTCCCAGATGTGTTTTATGAGCCTCACACCCCTGACACTCTTGATCACCATCTGAAAGGCAAGCTGAGTATTAGGTCACCCATGTTCCCTTCTCTTATTACCAAGGTGACCTAAGCCAAGTCTCCCTTGACTTTACTTTTCATCTCATTCTTTATCCTTAATGACTTTCCGCTAGAACTCCTATTTCCTCCTAAATGAGTACCACTGCATTATTAATCTACTCAAAATATGTATGTCGTATCTCCTAGCTTTAATTGACACATCATGGTAGAAAGCAATTTCTCTCTTGAGTAGAGGTACTTGCTTTCTGAAGTGAAAGCGAAAGTTGCTCAGTCGTGTCCGACTCTTTGTGACCCCATGAACTGTAGTGTGCCAGGCTCCTCTGTCCATGGAATTCTCTAGGCAAGAATATTGGAGTGGGTAGCCATTCCCTTCTCCAGGGAGATCTTGCCGACCCAGGGATTGAACCCGGGTCTCCCACATTGCAGGCAGATTCTTTACTGTCTGAGCCACCAAGGAAGCTTTCTTATACACCCATAAACACCTGGTTACAGAGGTTGGTTCAGTGTCCACCTGGACCAAAACCCCATTTAGATTTTCACTTCTTTAAACTAGAACACCTATTAGTGTCTTCCAGCTCCCAAACTCTGCTTAGAAAATTGTGATTCCTACCTTTTTTTTTTTACAGTAAAGCAGCAACTTTATTTAAAATCCTTGTGCTTCCTTTTCACATCTGATTAAGTTAAGGGAGGCCATCAGCTCCAAGAGTGGCCAATTTATGAGTAGACCAGAGACTGAAGATGTAGATAAAATTTAACAAAACAAAAGGCCAAGCAATGTCCTCTCTGAATAATTTGAATGATTCATAGAAATCACTGGAAATCCAGGGGCTAAGAAAGCAATTTAAAATGCCTAGCTTTGGAAATCCCTACCTCTAAGAATCAGGAAATCAAGGAGAAACTGGTGTCATTTGAAAATTATGCCTTTTTTTGAGGTATGATATTTTTCTTTGAAAAAAAATTTTTATTGTGGCGAAAATCACATAACATAAAACATATTATTTTAACCATATTTAACTGTACATTTCAGTGGCACTAAGTACATCCACATGGTTGTGCAACTCTCACCATCATTCATCTCCAAAGTGTTTCACCTTCCTAAACTGAAACTCTGTCCCTATTAAACTCTAACTGCCTATCCTCCCTCCCCACCCCTAGCCCCTGGCCCCTGGCATCTACCAATGTGCTTTCTGACTATGAATTTGACTATTCTAGGTACCTCATTATACAAAGTGGAATCAAACATTCTGCATCTAATTGTCTTACCATCAGGAGCTGGGTGGGAAATGAAAGCTAGACAGATTGATGAAGGCAGAGGAAGAGTTATGTCTATAGAAAAAAGTTTGAGATTTGGGAAGATTTGAAAAACAGATATGTAGAGAAAAAAAAAAGACCTTGAATACAAAACTGGGCAGAAATAAAAGCAGAACACAGATGCATACAGGCAGGTCTAATTCTTCTTGAAGAGAGTATCAGAAAGGGGTGAGCTGATTTAACGGATATTAAATCAGAAAACCGATCAAGAGAAAAACAAGAAATTTCCATTAATGACCTGGAATTACTCCTCAAATACAGGAAACAACTGAGAGCCATTCTCTCAAAGCAATGCAAAATAGGAGTTCTCAGGAAGGAAACCACCCCTTTAAGATGGGATCTACTCCAAGTAGATAACATCTGGCATGGTTTGAGAAGTAAAGACAAAACCAGCCTGGGATTATTAAAGCATTAATGTTCAAGCTTCAAATATTTATATGGGGAAGTAGCTATTGCCCTTGATGAATACGCTGTAGAAATATATGGAATCAGGATTACAAAGGCATAGAGAAGATTAGACATATTTTTTTAAGCTGATGAGTATGGTCAATGCTAGATTGAGCCTAGTCCTTTCTGGGTATTAGTCTAATGGCTGGGCTTCCAGGGTGGCTCAGTGGTAAAGAATCTGCCTGCAATGCAGGAGTCACAGGAAATGCAGGTTCAATCCCTAGGTCAGGAAGATCCTTTGGAGGAGGGCATGGCAACCCACTCCAGTATTCTTACCTGGAGAATCCCATGGTCAGAGGAACCTGGTGGGCTACAGTCCATGGGGTCACAAAGAGTCAAACATGACTGAAGCAACTTAACAAGCTTGCTAATGGCTACTGATTTACAGAATGTTGGTTCTACAGGTTGGTCCCTGTGTGGTGATAGATATAAAAGGTTGAACAAGATTAGTGCTGCATATGTAGAACTGAGTCTACATTTCAGGAAGACAAATGATGAAAGAGTGATGGTAAAAGTAAAAATAGAAGCTTGTTATGATGGTCTTCTTTTACAGCCTCTTTGAACCCATTACCTTATAATATCCACAAACATCTTTTTAGCCAGAACTGGATCTTTCGGTCAGTCTTGCATGAAAGTGTCTGAGAAGTAAGTGGTTTAGCAAAATTGAGGTTCTATTTAATACATATGGGAATAAGGAATATTGCTGTGCTCAGTCACTTCAGGAATGTCCAACTCTGCAACCCTACGGACTGTAGGCTCCTCTGTCCATGGGATTTCCCAGGCAAGAAAACTGGAGGGGGTTGCCATGCCCTCCTTCAGGGAATCTTCCCAACCTAGGGATCGGACCCGAGAGTCTCTTGTGTCTCCTGCATTGCAGGTGGATTCTTTCCTGCTGAGCCACCAGGTAAGCCCATAATTTATGTTATAGTAAAAATTGTGTGAACAAAGACTGAGGTTAGCAAAATTAGGACTCATCCATTCCAAATCTCTCACTATGAATGATCACACAAAACAAAGTCATAAGAGTGTGTTAGCAAAAGAATTTCAGATCCAGAAGACAAGGAGAAAGAAAAAAATAAGGAGATCTAATAAATAATAATAATAATGCCAGTCCTACATGAGATCAAAAAGTCAGTTTAAATATCTAAAATCCAGCTGAGTTTTACTCATAGGAGTAAGGATATTATGGGGGAATTAGATCATTGGAGACAGCGTTCACTATTGCATAAAAATATGTACCCAAAAAGAAACCCTTCTCAAAACTCAAGACATGAAAGAAAACTAAGCAAAGATAGTGGCTTGAAGAGCAGATAGCTGAGTTATTGGTAGTTTTCAGGGCTCCAGGGGTATGGGTTTCATAACCATCAAAAACAGCTTCCTATAAGTGATTTGCTGAGGATGCAGCTCTGGCTGTGGGACTGGAGGAACTCTGCCTTGGAGGCTCAAAGCAATTATATTGCAAGAGTCAGTGGTTGCAAAATTATGATGAAACTAGAGTAAAAATGCATTCTAATCAAGGAAGTGTTGGGGGAGGTGGTGGGGAGGTTGTCACCACATAGATTCCATACCCAGTACAGCACCAGGTCACTGGCTAATCCATGTTCAAAGGAAAACTACAAATTAAGATATTTTGAATGTGCAAGATGAAAATAAACCCTGAAGAACGGACTCACCACCCTGCAAATTTGAACTCCCTGAGATAGCAGGATTATTCTAATACTGCACACTGAGGAGAATTTTTCTTCAAGCAGGAGAATATAAATAGTACCATAATTAATTCCATGGTGAGATATTTCTTCTCATTGAATTTTAATCCACGAGTCTTGAAGGCTGGACCCCTGGGATAGAATAATTGGCGAAGTGGTGAACCTGAAATAAAGAATTTTCTTGATTTTCTCTCTCCTCCATTGCTCAGATATTAAGTCTAAGGCAACAGTAACGTGGGTCTAGATTAATTGTGTTTTGGGAAGCTTCCTTTTGCTTGGGGTAACTGCTATCAGACCTGGGGATTGGCTTATCGTCTTCATTTTGTGTGCGTGGCTTCATGCTAAGACATTCCTTTGTTCGCAATGCATGCTTCAGACTTTTTACAAATGGGGGCACATAAGAGACTTGGCAGGAGTAATTCAATCTCAGAGGCACTGCACAGCTACATCCTTTCCAGGGAGAGACAGACAGGTTGAAGCTGTTGAAATTCTTCAATTTCACTCTGGCGTCTGATTTAGAATTCTGCTCTCTGGCTGAGAATTAGCAGGATTAAAAAAAAAAAATGGCAACAATGATTTCTGGACTAAAATGAAGATTTTGGACTTTCTTTGAACTTAATATTTAAAGGCAAGATCATTTTGTTTTGGAATTGGTTTTATTTACGTATTAACCAGAGGATTTTGATCTTTGATTTCTATGGACTTAGATTGGTAGGATCTTATTCTTGACATCTTAGGTTCTCCAATGCATATGATAATGAGGAGTGTTTATATTTAAATTTGGGATATCTCTGTGTTGCTGACATCTTGGTATTAGAACATTTTAATGGTGTCATTTGATTTAACAGAACGACTTACGGTGAAGTCATCATACAATGTGGCTGGGCATACTTAGAGAATAGGTAAAAATGAGCATAAAGATTACTTTTCTGCTCTAGGGGACAGCAGTGTGTGCATTTAACATATGGTGCTGAAGGTTTAGTCGCGAAGTCTTGTCCAACTCTTGTGACCCCATGGACTATAGCCCACCAGGTTCCTCTGTCCATAGGATTTCCCAGCAAGAATATTGGAGTGGATTGCCATTTCCTTCTCAAGGGGATCTTAATACTGAACCATTTTAGACTCCTGTGGGGACAAAAGCTAAACTTCTTCTGGAAGCAGAAGGAAACTCAAATAGCAACAATGGGTATTTGAGGTATGGACTCAGAAAAGATCAATGAAATGGTCTTCATGGAGTGTTGCTTGCCTCTCCCGGGAGGACTGTCCACACTCAGTGGGATAGACCAAAGAGTTAAGTATAATCAGTTAAGTAAACAATTGTAATGCAATTGGGAGAATTTTTAGTTTTCTGATCTACTTTTTAAATATGGGAGAGCTTCCTCTACAGTAACACACCTGCTCTATCTCTCCACCTCTTATTATTCTCCTTTATGAGATAAATAAATTGCATATTGTAGGGGAAAGTGAAAGTCGCTCAGTAGTGTCTGACTCTTTGCGACCCTATGGGACACAGTCCATGGCATTCTCCAGGACAGAATACTGGAGTGGGTAGCCTTTCCCTTCTCCAGGGGGTCTTCCCAACCCAGGGATTGAACCCAGGTCTGCCGCATTGTGGGTGAATTTTTTACTAGCTGAGCCAGAAGAGAAGCCCATGTTGTAGGGGTGGGTATTAAAAGAAACATTTGGGTACAAACAGCCCAGCTTGTAGTGGATGGGATAGTACCACCCCCTCCCAATTCACGGTCCACTTGAACCACTCAGAGTCTAAGAATGAGAACATTTTTGGAAATATGTTTTTTCAGATACAATCAAGTTAAAATGAGGTCATGCTGGATTAGGGTGAGCCTTAAATCTAATGATGATATCCTTTTAAGGAGAAGAGAGGGCAAACAGAGACATCAGGGAAGAAAGCCCATGTGTTGATGGAAGCACAGCTTAGAAGGATGCAGCTACAAGCCAAGGAACACCAAGCAGTGCTGGAGACACCAGAAACCTGGGTAGAGGCAAAAAGATGCCTTCTCTAATATCTTCAGAGTGACCATGGCCATTCTGACATACTGATTTCAGCCTTCTAACCTCCAGAGCTGTGTGGGAATAAAGATCTATTGTCTGAGGCCATCGAGTTTGTAGTGATTTGTTGCAAAATTAATGAGGTCAGCAACTCTATTTCCAAATATCTTTATTGCTTCCAGGCCTGTTGATATTAAATAGTTTTAAAATTTTGAAATAGAATCCGATATTCCCCTCCACTCTCCACTAACTCTTCAAAATTTGAACAAGAACTAGTGATAGTATAAGACATTCACCATTTCAATGACACTTAGAGACAATATCCATTTCTTTAGCTTACAAATTTGACCTCATAGTCACTAAGAATATACTGTCGTCACTGAATCCTGAATATCAGGAATAAAGATTACAAAAGTTATTGTCCCAGGAATATTACTGTTTGTCTGTTTCCTTTGACCTTAAATGTTTTCATTTACAAGTGACAAATGGGGGAAGTTGAAACTGAAAAAAATACCTCCATAGATATTCCTATTGAAAGCAAAGAAGTATTACTTATAAATTTCATAGGACACTATTGAGAGAAATTAATCTCTGTAAAGAAAATCCATTTTCAAAACAGGTGTACATTTAAATATGAGTATTATATGCTAAAAGGAGATGTCACTATGAGTCTGTGCTAGATTTATTGTTACTAATGCCTATAACAAACAATGGATTTGCATTCCAGAGGATGGAATGCCAGGTGATCTAACAGGGATTGACTGGTTTGTGTCTACTAAGTGAAGTCCCAGAAATGTGCACTAAAAGAATGACAGGGATAATGAGATAAGTAAATTGTTTGGAGATCTGAAAGTAGGATAATCTTATCAGGACTGGAATAGAATGGTCACAGAGGATATCAAAATGAAGAATATTAACTGACCAGGGGCAAATCAGTTAGGAAAACCAGGAAATGAGAACATCAGAATTGCTAATCAGAAACCAGACACAGAAGATGAAGGGGGACTTTTATGAATGACGACTGAAAATAGTATAAAATGGTGGCTAAGCAACCTGCACAAATATGAATGGGGCTAATATGATCAGGTAAAAATAAGGTTGAGAGTCTCATAGGTTATATTCACCACTTCCAGGTCCTGAGAAATGTCACAATTGCTTACTCTTGTCTCAGTCAGTAGACTGACCTCCATGCCAACATCATATAAAACAGGCCATTCACTCCCTTTGTTCTTAGTTTTTATACTGACCCAACTCTCCAACTCTCTGTGCTATTCCTGTTGTTTCTGAGTTCTGATCTTGTGACTCCTTTTCCAATTACAGTTTCTTTTTTTCCAGATTTTGTCTCAGCATCACTGCCCATGCTCTCCTTTTGTTTTGTCCCTGACCATGAGGTGGATTTCTTCCCTGCTTCAGCTGCTGTGAGTTACTCGGGAAACAACCTGGAAGATCCCGCCAGGATATGAGACCTTACACGTCACCGCACACCCTTGAAGACAGCTGAGCAGGACATTTTCAGAGGAGCCAGGTCATGAGAGAACCCTCAAATCAGAGCCAATTTCTGGGGAGAACTTCTAAATTCAAACCTGAGCCCCACATTTCGTAGAGGAATAATGATATGGTGAAAACTCTTTTTAATATTCTTACTTTATCTTTTGGTAAAAGCCCCATGTTTCTACTCTCACAAAATGATCCAAAGCCCATTTAACTCTTCAAGTTAACGCATAATTCACAGTCATTTTGCTGCCTTTAAGCAGGGTTTCCCAGGTGGTTCAGTGGTAAAGAATCTGCCTGTCAATGCAGGAGATGCAGGTCCCATCCCTGGGTCAGCAAGGTACCCTGAAGGAAGAGGTGGCATCCCACTCCAGTATTCTTGCCTGGAAAATCCCATGGACAGAGGAGCCTGGGGGACTATAGTCCATGGGGTCGCAAAGAGTGGGCCATGACTGAGCATGCATGCATTCAAGCTATAAGATAATATTCTCTTCCCTGTCTTAACTGGATGGGAAAGATATTTAGCAGATAAATAAGAATGTTCCTGTCGTTTGTCAGTCTCTTTCTAGACCGTAGGAAAGGATGCTCCTTTAGTACTTTTCAATCTTGTCTTGTAATGATTTTCTATCATTTTTGGATCCCTTAACTTTATATCCTTGAAATTTTTAAAAACACCTGAGAATTTGAGATGAGAGGTAAAATTTAAATGTGGGGAAACCAAGTCATATCTCAGACCAAGTGGTAGTGTCAATAGCATGATCATGACTTTTTGGATCATTCAATTTCCTACCTTCCAGAAAAGCCATTGTTTCCATTCCGATTTCCACTCCTCCATTTTTCAGCTTCTGCTTGCATTTACAACTATCATTTTCCTAGTTTAAAATTAGTTTTCCGCATTCACTGTGGAACCAGTGGTGGAGAAAAGAGAAGGGCATGGCTATATGTTTCAGTTCTAAAACATGATCAACTATAGAATGATGAAGAACATTATTGATTTAATATTAGTTTGTGGACAGGGGTACTTTATCAGGCACATTTTTTAACATAGATACTTTGGCCACTTCACACAGCATGAGGATCTTCATTCTTAGACCAGGGATCAAACCCATGCCCTCTGCAGTCGAAGTGCAGAGTCCTAACCACTGGACCATCAGAGAATTCCCCAACACAAATATTTTAAGTGTGAAAAAAAAAAAACTTTGAGTAGACACAATATAATATCTATAAATTATTATATTTTACTGGGTCAAGCACTGTGCCAGTCACACATATTACATGTGCTAACTCATTTATTCTTCTCAATGGTCCTGTGTTGCATTCAATTTTATCAATTATGCAAAAAAGAAAATTGAGCGTCTTGTACATAATGAACCTGCTCAAGATTACTGAGCTAGTAAGTGAAAGTCTTGTGTTCTGTAAACCTAACACCAAGTTCATGTTTTCTCTCCTTGAGCTGTGGTAGATGAAACATTTTATTTACTAACCTCAGGGGCACTGAGGGAACAGAAGCTTAGACAACTTCCTAATTCAACCACCTTCCAACCATCTTCTCCAGTGGCTTCTAAGTAATTTACAACTTTCATCGCCTGAAATCATTTACTCTTCAGAATTTGAATCTAACGTTCCACCAAAACCACAGCATTTTATTTGTTTACTTCTCATGTCTTCCTCATCTGATTACACACTTTTATGATCTCCCAGTCCCTTGAAATCCCTTATTTCCTTTCCATCTATGCACATGTATGTCTTCACTTTCTTTTCTACTGAACTTGAATCCACTCACCCATCTCTGTAGTGCTTTTTCATTACAAACTTTTCTCCCTCATCTCTCTGTCCTGCTATTTCACCAATTCAATATTCCCAATTTGGAACCAATTTAATCATGTCTTGCTCTGTCCAACACTGTGTTCAGAAAACCATTCCAGTTGTATCCATTACAAAAGTTTAGTCTCCACCAACAAAACTCAGCCTCCAACACTGCTGAGAATTTTTTTTTTTTTGGTATTCTCCCTAGTTACCTTCCTCTCACATGTTTCACAGTTTCTTCCAAACTCAAATTATTCTCATTAGTTTCTTACTCCAAGCCTGCTTTTCAGTGGATGAGCTTATTTCCTACTTTCCAGAGAAAACAGAAAGCTGACATCCCTCTGTTTCAATACTCATCCTCACTCATGTATTTATGTCAGTCCACCCAGGTTATCTACCAGAATCTCACTTCCTTCAAGACTTGGCTTACATGTCTTTTTTTTTTTTTTTTTTTTTCCGTTTCCAACCACCTTATTTAATTAAGAATATCTTCTTCCTCTGCTGACTTAGTCCTCAGGACTCTTCTTAAAACAATTGCTTTCTAACATACTCTCTCATTTATTTGTAAATTTATTTTTATTGCTTATCTCCCTCAAGTACAACGTAACTCCACTAAGAACTCTATTTTGTACACTGATGTGTTTCAAGCACCTAAAATGGTACTTGGCTCATGGTAAAACTGAAGTGAAAGTATTAGTTGCTCAGTCGTGTCTGACCGTTTGTGACCCCATGGACTGTAGCCTGCAAGGCTCCTCTGTCCATGAGATTCTGCAGGCAAGAATACGGGAGTGGGTAGCCATTCCCTTCTCCAGGGGATCTTCCCAAGAGAATTGACCCAGGATTGAAACCGGGTCTCCACCATGGTAGGTACCAGTAATTATTTGTTGGATGAATAAGCAAATATGCACACGTTGTTTGCTTTCTTCCCTATCCTCCCAGAGGAAGGGGTTACTTAACCTATATCTAATTAAGACTGATAACAATAACTGCTGGGCTTTCCTTGTGGCTCAGCTGGTAAAGAATCCACCTGCAATGCAGGAGACCTGGGTTTGATCCCTGGGTTGGGAAGATCTCCTGGAGAAGGAAAAGGCTGCCCACTCTAGTATTCTGGCCTGGAGAATTCCATAGTCTGTATAGTCCATGGGGTCACAAAGAGTTGGACACACCTGAGCGACTTTCACTTTCAAAATAGCTGCTACTGCAGAAGAGACCAGGAAGATGACATAATCTGTTTGTTTACATCGAGGTTATGACTTTGTAAGACAGTGCTAAGGTTGCATACTTTGCATCCAGTATATCTCATCCAGTGATAGAGAAAGCTTTCCTTATCACTCCGTCTTCTACCTAACTAGTTCAAGGGCAGAGAATACATTTGCTGACTCCCTAACCTCTGATTATCTTTCAGTAAACCTGGACAGGACACATATTACTGCTGCCCTCAACCTCTGTCATTAAATCCTCTCCCGAAACAACTGGCCTGCAGGTTGACCCAGAGGTACTGACTTCTGCTGCATTTCATTTCCTTTGATAGCTTTGGCCAATGTTTTTTGTCACTGCAACTGAATTTTGTGCCGGTTATAGTCTACTAGAGACTTCACTGACACCAGCCAGTGTATTTCTCCTTGGAACACAAGTCGATCTTGAGTTACAGTCCCCAGTGAACAAGAATAGTCAACTGTAGAGCAGTAATATAATCGACTATGCCTCTGGGTAAAAGTTGTTTGCCTGGAATCCACAACCTACTGGAAAATGCAATGCAAACACCTGCTATTTACCAATTTCCTGGGATAAAATATGATTGCAAAAAATTCTTCATCAGATAGATAATATTTCCAAATGCTGACCTTCCAGGCTTAATCAAAGAAACCCCTCTTAGAATATCCATTGCATTTACCCTGAGTGCCTAAATTCTACAAAATAAATATATCTTTTCTTAATATTTGAAAATGTTATTATGACCTGCCTTCCCATGCTTCTTGAAAGAAAAGAAAATCCATAATAGTTTTGTTCAATTTATTCCCATAAATGTCTTTAATTTTTGCCTGATTCTTACCCTATCCTGGAGTTGACTTTGTTTTGTCTGTGTCAAAGGATCTTTTTGATTTTTAAGTAGATATTGCAGGAAGTAGAAACTTGTGGGGGTTTTGTGATATATTCTGTTATATCTTTTTAAAGAATGATGATTCAATCTGCAACCTTTATGTATTGCTTAAAAGGAATGAGTGCCATCTGTTTGTTTGCTGTGAAGGTAAGGGATTAAAACAATTTGTGGTTAAATAAATTAGGTATGGAATGGCTTTCTTTATTGTTTCCACTGAAGCAGTCATAGCTCTTTTTTTCCATCTTTAAAGTAAACTATTGGAAATAGAGATCCCACTTCACTTAAGTTGTGACAAGGCTGAACAAGCAGTCAGACTCCAAAATGCAAATGGATTGTGCTGTTAAAATGGTTCTGTGACTCTCTAATAAATTTTTACGTAGAAATTATATTCCTACACTAGCTAATGAATGTCATTTCTGTGATTTTTTATGTGAGAAATGTATCCAGGCAAATATTGCAGAGTTTTTGTTTTCATGTCTCTTATTTCAGTTTTTCTTTTCCATTTTTCTTATACTTTCTCTTTGATTTTTCTGAGGCTTTTTGCCTTTTGACTCCTCCAATTTACTCTTAATTTCAGCTGTCTTGAGTAGTTTCACTGCCTTCCCAACCAAGTGTTGACCCACTTTCCATAAATTACACATCATTGACAATTTCAGCTTCTTTGCCTTCTGCTACGAATGTCTATCAAGTTACTATTCCTATATTATCTGTTCTGACATATTTATGGTCTGGATTTTCACCTCAATAATGCAACATTTGGTAATCCTCTTTGAAATTTTCTTTAGTTCTTTTGCCTTATTCTCACTCCCATTCTTTTACTCTCAGCAGGAAATTTCTACGTGTTCCTTACAGAGAAATTAGAAACCACTCAGTATGCATTCCCTAAATTTGCCACTAATATAAACATTTGTTTGTATTACCTTATTTCCTCTTAACTTATTTCATCTCTTTTAAAGGACAAGTTGTGCTTCCTCTAAGTTTAACCATTCCATCTATTCTTTTGTTTTTTCCTTCATCCTTCTTAAATATCTTTCTCTATCACTAATGGATGAAACTTATAACTTGTATGCACCTTGATTTTTCCAGTAATCATGTACAGATGTGAGATGCCAAAGAATTGATGCCTTCAATTTGTGGTGTTGGAGAAAACTCTTGAGAGTCCCTTGGATAGCAAAAAGATCAAACCAGTCAATCCTAAAGGAAATCAGTCCTGAATATTCATTGGAAGGACTGATGCTGAAACTGAAGCTCCGATACTTGGCCACCTGATGCGAAGAGCTGACTCATTGGAAAAGACCCTGATGCTGAGAAAGATTGAGCACAGAAGGATAAGGGGGCAACAGAGAATGAGATGATTGAATGGCATCACCAACTCAGTGGACAAACTCTTGAGCAAACTCCAAGAGATAGTGAAGGATAGGGAAGCCTGGCATGTTGCAGTCCATGGGGTTGCAAAGAGTAGGAGGTGACTTAGTGACTGAACAACAACAACATTCTTCATTAAACCCTTTTTGAATTGTACTTAAAGGTATTCTTTGTAAAATAAGAAACAAAACAATTTCTAAACATTTCTTTACATTTTCTCTTATGTCCATCTCAACCAGTCTTCTGAAAATTAGCACAGTGGTAGAACATTTTCAGGAGATGTTGAGTTCTGGGATGTGACCAGGGGTATAAGAATGTACAGTAAAGATAAAAAAAACAGGACAAGAAAACTAAAGAAACTGGAAGGCTATTATGTTAGATGGGTTGTCAAAGTGAAGTTTAAAGTCACCTATAATAAAGACCCAACTTAGCCAAGAAAAAAGGATTATTACTGGGCACTAATTGTGTCTAGTATTTCTTAGTAAGTGAGCAAGATTGATCAGAAAGTCTGTGGATAGTTTATGTGGTGAATGAATAAAGGTTGGCATAAGCCTTCAAAGAGCAGGGTTTTTACTCCATGGAGAAAGAAAAATAGTGTAAACTCCAGAATGGAAGTCAGAAGGATGCCAGCTTCAATTCCCAGATGTGAGGTCCATGAGATGTTGGTGAAAGAGCAGAATCTTAATGGAAGAGCTACAGGGGAAAATGGCTTTCTTGGCAGAGTCATGAAGAGTGTGGAATTTCAGCGAAGAACTCACAAATGAAGGAGAAATTTGTAACTGAGAATCAGGGTCTCCCAAAGATGTATGGTGGGTAAATGCTCAGCAATGAGGTCAGATCAAGGAAAAAGGAGCCTGGAGCAGTAATATGTTTAAGAATCTAGATTACAGATGAGTAGAAAGGCTCAGATCTTGGGTAATGAGCAGGATAACAAATTTGAGTAGAAGCAGAATAAACTAGTCAAGAACTCACAGATTTGCCATAACAGTTTTCTATTCATTTGGGAGAGATCAGCCATGGCTTGGGGGTAAACATGATTCTGAAAGAAGGGATAATCGATGAGGAAATTCTGACTTGAGTTGATTGCACGGACTCTAATGACAGGCTCTGGGTGTGAGGTTCCTACACAGAAACTCCCTCCATGGCAGTATGTGTGCTAAGGAGTGAGGATGGAGATCAAATGGACAGAGGTGTAGTCACAGAAACTGAGAAGTGCATCATTAGTCCAAGCTGTATAAAACCACAGGAGCCATTGGCCATCAGCAGCTCCAGTAATGGTCCCCAATTTTGTATTAATTGGCATGTCACACATTGAGCTGCAACACCCAGTGTTCTACGCAGAAATTCAGGAGATGTGATTGCTTCACATGCAGTTATAGAAATGCTGATCATTATTTTTCCCCCCTAGTGGATACATATTTTTGTTTAGAATACAACCATTCCAAAAGTTACTTGAATCTGTTCCTGTTGCATTTACTGATGAAAACAGAATTGGGCCAACTTTTTTCTGGGTTTGATGTGCTTTCCAGACCTGTTAAGTTTAGTTGAAAGTAATCCTACTCCTTATAGTGTGAGATGTCTTAAAGTGTTTTGCTACACTTCCAGAACAAAAATTTTCACCATGGCTAATCGGAAGGAGAAGATGGCATCAGAGGATGAGATGGCTGGATGGCATCACTAATGCAATGGTCATGAACTTGGGCAAACTTTGGGAGATGGTGAGGAACAGGGAGGCCTGGTGCTCTGCAGTCTATGGGATCACAAAGAGTTGAACATGACTGGGTGACTGAACAACGAGAATCAGAAATAAACAAAGGGACAGATATAAAGTTGGCAAAATGGAGAATATCAATGAAAGAGCTCTACTTAGCTAATGTGAATATAGAAATCAAATAAAACCAGGATGCAAGGTAGGAATAGCCATGTCAGAATTTCCACTTTTCATCCAGATATTGTATTTCAAGTAGACCTAGTGACTAGTATCCAGCATGCTAAAAGCATATTACAGTCTCTCTCATCTGCAAATTTTGTTCATGCAGATGTTACATGTCTTACGATAGAAAGACTTCCAAAAGGGGAAAGTGGTTTTCTTCATGTCAAATGTAATAAACCCAAACCAGGTAAGTCGGCTTTGCAGCCTGGAATCCTATTTGTTTGCATTAAGTTGACTTCTCTCATATATCTTTCACCAGTAATATCAGACTGTATATCCATTCTGATGATGTATACATGGAAAATTTTCAGCACAAAATCACATGGGAAACTCCATAAGATTGCTATGACATGCTTTTTCTTTTATTTTTTTCCTGCTGTGATTTTGGAAGCCTGAACTTTTCTCCTGTTAAAATGATTAGTGCTTTAAGTGAATGAGATCACTTACCGAAATAAAAGTCCAGCCAAGCCACTCTCTCATATCATGATCTCATATGGGCTCAGCCTCAAGAGAGGCCCCTAGAGAGATTTCGCAAAATTGTTCATCCAATTGTTGTATGCGGCCTCTGTTCAGAAAGGAAACATGGTTGACAAAATCTAGTAAAAAGGGCCCCGGGATGCCAAAAACAATATAAACCCATGTGTGCCTTAATATAGGCTGCTATCTTGCAAAAATAATCTTCCTCTGTTGTACATATAAAACCCCTGGTGCATGAAACACCTGAACACTTATGTAATTCTCACTCTCTGTGAAGTGAAAGACCAAAAATGCTGAGCTCTGCATGTAGCCCTGTGCCCACAAATAGTCCATGCAGCTATTGGGGATGCTGAGACTTAGCCTGCAAGCTTCGCTTGGCTTCAGAGCTTTTGAGTTGCTGTCCATCTGACACAGATATCTTTTTAAAAAAAATAAAAATTACGTGTTTATTTTTGGCTGCACTTCGTTTTGATTGCTGCGTGTCGGCTCTTCCCTAGTTGTGGTGTGCAGGCTTGTCATTGTGGGGGCTTCTCTCGTCAGGGAGCGTGGGCTTCAGTAGTACCCGTGTGTGGGCTCAGTGGTGGTGGCACATGGGCTTAGTCGCTCCGCGGCATGTGGAATCGTCCCTGCCCAGGAATAGAGCCTGTGTCCCCTGCATTAGCAGGAGCATTCCTCACCACTGGACCACCAAGGAGGTGCCGATATGTATGTCTTTTGATTTTCCACTGACTAAACATTCACAACTAAGGACGCTGGTCATTGAATATGTCTCAGATTCTAGGTAGTTTCAAAATGATTATGAAAATGTGAGATAAAGCAGTGACTGTTGCCTTACCTGCAGGCTCCATCTAGAAAACACGGCAAAGTACCACTTACCATTTCACTAAGCTCTCAGTTCTCCCCACTTTCTTTCCTCATCAGAGACTTTCTCTTCCCTCTCTGACTTCCCTCTCCAGCTACTTTCCTTTCTCCTCACTAGCTCTCTCAAATCCTCTTCCAAAAAACAACCAAAAAAAATGCACGTCACTTTGTTTGTTAATCCATATTTTTTGTATTGAGGTAGGTTCCTCAAAAGACGCATACTATTAGAATTCATTCAGGGTGAAATGAATCATCTTATATAGGCCAATCCCAATATTTATTAGAGAAATTAAATGCATAGTTACAAAGAATCCCCCAATAGAATTTCCAGGCTTAGTTGACATCGGTGATAATTTCTTCCAAATTTAAAAAGGAACCAATACAAATTCTACGTGAAATTTTCTAGAAAAATAAATGAGAAAATCCTGTGCCTTTCCAAAATTTAATAAAACCTGCATATTGATGATTCAAAGACCAGAAAGATATAACAAGAAAAGAAAATTACAAGCCCATATCACGGATGAAAATAGATATATATACCCCTCATAGTATTAAGCAAATTGAGTTAGACAATATATAAACAGAATAGTTTATCATATGCAATTGTAATTTATCTGAGACATAGAATTAAATATTTGTTCTTAATTCAGTATAATTCATTGTATTGACAAACATAAAAAAATAAAAACACTTGACAAATTAACTCTTATTCATAAGAAAAATTCTCACTAAACTAAGAATAAAACAGAACTTCTTCAACTTTAAAGTTCACATAATACTAAATGGTAAAAAAAACACATACTTTTCCCTCAGTAACAGGAACAAGGCATAGATATCAACTCTTACCACTTCTATTTACCATTATACTTAAGGTTCTAGAAAATACAATAAGGAAAGAAAAAAGGTATGGAGAATTCAATGGAAGAAGAACAAAATATTCACGAATAATATGATGGTCTATGTAAAAATTCCTAAGATATCTACAAAAAAAGATTTGAGAAATAATACTAAGTTTAGTGAGGTCTCAGGATACAAGATGAATATGCAAAAATTGATTGTATTTGTGTATATTATAAATGAACCACTGGAAATTGAGACAAATATACAAATGACTTAATAATGTAAATGTGAAATATTTGAGGGTATGTTTTTTAAATAAGTGCAGGATCCATAACTAGAGCCTAATGTTGCTGATAAAAATTAAGACAAATGTAGAGATATGCCATATTTATGAATCACAATGCTACATATTGATGCAATAGAAATTCTCTAAATTAATCTATAGATTCTATGCAATTCCTATTAAATGCTGGCTGCCCTTTTTTTTCATAGAAATTGATAAGCTGATTCTAAAATTTTGGGAAAAATAAAGGACTTTAGAATAAGAATATAACTAGAAGACTTGCATTATTACAAGAGTGATTATAATGATACAATTACCATGAGAGTATGGTGTTGGTTTGAGTATAGACATATAGATTAATAGAACAAAATAGAGAGTTTAGAAAGAGACTCACACATATGTAGTAATTGGTATTCAACAAAAGGCCAAGAAAGTTTAATCAGGAGCACATAGTCTTTCCAATACCTGGTGCTAGAATAACTAGACATTCAAATGCAAAAAAGAAAAGAAATAAACAAAAACTCAAACCATATATATATATATGTATATGTATATACACACACACACATCACTTCTAATTGGATCATAGATCTAAATGTAAGAGCCAAAACTATAAAACTTATAAACATTAACTTGGAACAAAAATCTTCACAGAGTAATATTAATAAATAGAACAGAGAGAACATTAATCAAAAAAGAAAGTGAGTGATTAATTAGACTTTATTGAACTTAAAACTTATATAAAAAGACAAGACACAGACTGGAAGAGGGTATTGGCAAAACACATCTGATCAAGGACTCATTTCCAAAATATAGAAAGAACACTTAGAAATCAATAAGAAGAAAAGAAAAAACGCACAATTTATAAAATGGGACAAAGATTTGAAGAGATATCGTCCCCCAAAAGATACAGCATGGGCAATGAGGACATAAAAAGATATGTAGCATCCTTAGGCATTCAGTTCAGTTCAGTCACTCAGTTGTGTCTGACTCTTTGCGACCCCATGAATCGCAGCCTCCCTGACCATCACCAACTCCCAGAGTTCACTCAAACTCACATCCATTGAGTCAGTGATGCCATCCAGCCATCTCATCCTCTGTCGTCCCCTTCTCCTCCTGCCACCAATCCCTCTGAGCATCAGGGTCTTTTTCAATGAGTCAGCTCTTCGCATGAGGTGGCCAAAGTACTGGAGTTTCAGCTTCAGCATCAGTCCTTCCAATGAATACCCAGGACTGATCTCCTTTAGGATGGACTGGTTGGATCTCCTTGCAGTCCAAGGGACTCTCAAGAGTCTTCTCCAACACCACAGTTCAAAAGCATCAATTCTTCAGTACTCAGCTTTCTTCACAGTTCAACTCTCACATCCATACATGACCACTGGAAAAGCCATAGCCTTGACTAGACGGATCTTTGTTGGCAAAGTAATATCTCTTCTTTTCAATATACTGTCTAGATTGGTCATAACTTTCCTTCCAAGGAGTAAGCATCTTTTAATTTCATGGCTGTAATCACCATCTGTAGTGATTTTGGAGCCCCAAAAAACAAAGTCACTGTTTCTACTGTTTCCCCATCTATTTCCCATGAAGTGATGGGACCGGATGCCATGATCTTAGTTTTCTGAATGTTGAGCTTTAAGCCAACTTTTTCACTCTCCTCTTTCACTTTCATCAAGAGGCTCTTTATTTCCTCTTCACTTTCTGCCATAAGGGTGGTGTCATCTGTATATCTGAGGTTATTGATATTTCTTCCAGCTATCTTGATTCCAGCTTGTGCTTCATCCAGCCCAGCATTTCTAATGATGTACTCTGCATAGAAGTTAAATAAGCAGGGTGACAATATACAGCCTTGACGTACTCCTTTTCCTATTTGGAACCAGTCTGTTGTTCCATGTCCAGTTCTAACTGTTGCTTCCTTACCTGTATACAAATTTCTCAAGAGGCAGATGAGGTGGTCTGGTATTCCCATCTCTTTCAGAATTTTCCACAGTTTGTTGTGATCCACACAGTCAAAGGCTTTGGCATAGTCAATAAAGCAGAATATTGTATTGGTTGATGTATGGCAAAACCATATCCAGTTCTAACTGCTGTTTCTGGACCTGCATACAGATTTCTCAGGAGGCAGGTCAGGTGGTCTGGCGCTCCCATCTATTTAAGAATTTTCCATAGTTTGTTGTGATTCACACAGTCAAAGGCTTTGGCATAGTCAATAAAGCAGAAGTAGATGTTTTTCTAGAACTCTCTTGCTTTTTTGATGATACAACGGATGTTGACAATTTGATCTCTGGTTCCTCTGCCTTTTCTAAATCCAGCTTGAACATCTGCAAGTTCTTGGTTCACATACTGTTGAGGCTTCACTTGGAGAATTTTGAGCATTACTTTGCTAGTGTGTGAGATGAGTGCAATTGTGCGGTAGTCTGAGCATTTTTTGCCATTGCCTTTCTTTGGGATTGGAATGAAAACTGACCTTTTCCAGTCCTGTGGCCACTGCTGAGTTTTCCAAATTTTCCGGTATCTTTCAGGATTTGAAATAGCTCAACTGGAATTCCATCACCTCCACTAGCTTTGTTCATAGTGATGCTTCCTAAGGCCCACTTGACTTCACATTCCAGGATGTCTGGCTCTAGGTGAGGCATTAGGAAAATGCTGATTAAAACCACAATGAGATACCAATACAAACCTCTCAGAATGCTTTAGATGGTTAAGAGTCTGCCTGCAATGCAGGAAATCTGGGTTCGACCCCCAGGTCAGAAAGATCCCCTGGAAAAGAAAGTAGTAACACACTTCAGTATTCTTTCCTGGAGAATTCCATGGACGGAGGAGACTGATGGGCTCCAAGTCCATGGGGTCACAAACAGTTGGACAGGACTGAGCAACTAACACTTTTACACACATCAAGAATTATATAGAGCTATTAGAATTGCATATTGCTGGTAGAAATATAAAATGTACAAATTACTTTGGAAGACACTTCAGGGGTTTCTTATAAAGTAACATACACACTTATTGTGCATGAATGTTCAGTCACTCAGTCATGTCTGACTCTTTGCAACCCCAAGGACTGTAATCCACCAAGCTTCTCTGTCCCTGGGATTTTCCAGGCAAGAATACAGGAGTGAGCTTCCATTTCCTTTTCCAGGAGATCATTCCAAAACCAGGCCTTGAACCTGCATCTCCTGTGTTTCCTACATTGACAGGTGGGTTCTTTAGCACTGAGCCACCACTTACCATAGGACCCAAGTAAACATATATTTCATTTCTCTTGGGTAAACATCTAAGAGTAGAATTGTTGGGTCCTACACACTTAACACGGAGAAGGCAGTGGCACCCCACTCCAGGACTCTTGCCTGGAAAATCCCATGGATGGAGGAGCTTGGTAGGCCACAGTCCATGGGGTCGCTAAGAGTCGGACACAACTGAGCGACTTCACTTTCACTTTTCACTTTCATGCATTGGAGAAGGAAATGGCAACCCACTCCAGTGTTATTGCCTGGAGAATCCCAGGGACGGGGGAGCCTGGTGGGCTGCTGTCTATGGGGTCGCACAGAGTCGGACATGACTGAAGTAACTTAGCCGCAGCAGCAGCACACACTAAACATAAGGCCTAACAATCCTACTCTTAGACATTTACCCAAGACATTTACCCAAATATATACTTACATAAAGATTTGTTATCTAATTTTCATAGTAGCCTTATTCATAATGGCCAAAAAGTGGAAACAACCTAACCTTCAAATGGTGAATGGACAAATAAACTATGGTATGTGCAAATAAAGCTTCCCAGGTGGTGCCAGTGGTACAGAACCTGCCAATGCAGGAGACATAAGAGATGCAGGGTCGATCCCTGGGTTGGGAATATCCCCTGGAGGAGGGCACAGCAACCCACCCCAGTATTATTGCCTGGAGAATCCCATGGACAGAGAAGCCTGATGGGCTCCAGTACATAGGGTCACAAAGAGTCGGACATGGCTGAAGTGACTGAGCACAG
Organism: Bos indicus x Bos taurus; assembly: GCF_003369695.1. NCBI lineage: Eukaryota > Metazoa > Chordata > Mammalia > Artiodactyla > Bovidae > Bos > Bos indicus x Bos taurus. The sequence continues at coordinate 35,351,791 of NC_040098.1, read as the reverse complement.
CATGTACAAAAAATGAGATTCTACTCAACTACTGAATAGTATAGAGAGACACAAGCCACTGAGGTTATGCAACCAAGAGGATGCATGTTGAAGGCATTATGCTAAGAGAAATAAGCCAGACATAAGCAATTACACAATCAACAATTCTATTGAATGAATTTCTGGAAAATGTAAAACTACAGTGACAGAAAGTATATATATTTGTAAGTGGCTGAGGATGGGAGTGGCCAGTTGACTCCAAAGGGGCACAGGATACCTTTTGGGTTGATGGAAATGTTCCATATCATTCATTATTCTGATATTGGTTACTTGGTTATATGTATTTGTCCAAACATGTTATTATACTCTTAAAAATTTTGCATTTTATTATATATGAATCATATCTCAATAATGCCAATTCAAAATAATACAGCTCCAAAACTGAAGAAGAAATTTTTTTTAATTTTATTTTATTTTTTAACTTTACAATATTGTATTAGTTTTGCCAAATATAGAAATGAATCGGCCACAGGTATACATGTGTTCCCCATCCTGAACCCTCCTCCCTCCTCCCTCCTCCCTCCCCATACCATCCCTCTGGGTCGTCCCAGTGCACCAGCCCCAAGCATCTAGCATCATGCATTGAACCTGGACTGGCGACTCATTTCATACATGATATTATACATGTTTCAATGCCATTCTTCCAAATCATCCCACCCTCTCTCTCTCCCACAGAGTCCATAAGACTGTTCTATACATCAGTGTCTCTTTTGCTGTCTCGTACACAGGGTTATTGTTACCATCTTTCTAAATTCCATATATATGTGTTAGTATACTGTATTGGTGTTTTTCTTTCTGGCTTACTTCACTCTGTATAATAGGCTCCAGTTTCATCCACCTCATTAGAACTGATTCAAATGTATTCTTTTTAATGGCTGAGTAATACTCCATTGTGTATATGTGCCACAGCTTTCTTATCCATTCATCTGCAGATGGACATCTAGGTTGCTTCCATGTCCTGGCTATTATAAACAGTGCTGCGATGAACATTGGGGTACACGTGTCTCTTTCCCTTCTGGTTTCCTCAGTGTGTATGCCCAGCAGTGGGATTGCTGGATCATAAGGCAGATCTATTTCCAGTTTTTTAAGGAATCTGCACACTGTTCTCCATAGTGGCTTTACTAGTTTGCATTCCCACCAACAGTGTGAGGGTTCCCTTCTCTCCACACCCTCTCCAGCATTTATTGCTTGTAGACTTTTGGATCGCAGCCATTCTGACTGGTGTGAAATGGTACCTCATAGTGGTTTTGATTTGCATTTCTCTGATAATGAGTGATGTTGAGCATCTTTTCATGTGTTTGTTAGCCATCTGTATGTCTTCTTTGGAGAACTGTCTATTTAAGGTCTTAATTGGCAGCACAATAATGCAAAGAAAATAGAAAAGACACTTTCTCTACAGCAGATGCAAAACTTGAACAGTCTCTCCAGAGATCAGTGACTTAGAATCGCCTCAAGAGCTCCCTGTTTTCTTAAAACTATTAATTATGTAATTAATTTATTTATCTTCAGCTGTGCTAAGTCTGTGTGGACTTTCTCCAGTTGCGGCCATCAGGGGATACTCCCTACTTGCGGTGCACAGGCTCCTCACTGCGCAGGCTTCTCTTGCTGTGGAGCACCGGCTCCAGGGCCGTTGGTCTCACTAGTTCTGACTCCTGGGCCCCAAAGCACAAGCTCAATAGATGTGCACACCAGTTCAGTTGTTCCGTGGCATGTGGGCTCCTCTCAGACCAGAGTGGGACCTGTGTCTCTTGCACTGGCAGGTGGACTCTTTACCACTGAACCACCAGGGAAGCTCCCAGAACTCCCTGATTTAAAGATCCATGAATTTTAGAGACTCTTCTGATGTTTCAGTGGCTAAGACTCTGCACTCCCAAAGCAGGGGATCTGAGTTCGTTCCCTGTTTAGGGAACTAGATCTCACATGCCACAGCTAAAATCTCATGCCACAACTAAAGATTCCACGTGCCACAACTAATACCCAGAGCAGCTGAACAAATAAATAAAATAAATATTAACAAGAAAGGTGCATGCATTTTATTGGGAGATTTCTATTTGAAATTCAGGTAAGGTATGTGTGTGTGTGTATGTGTGTGTGATTCTGTGCATGATTGTAGGCTAAGGGACCGGGGATGGAAAAACTGAGATATCAAGGGAGCCAATGGAGAAAGGATGAACTGGACTCTTGACCTAAAATGGGCAGTGCCAAGGGGCTGGCCAGGTACGCTACTGGAGATGCTGGCCAGCCTGGCTTTGAAAGCTCTTTGCTTACAAGTGTTCCTTGTTTCCATGTGGTAATCCATCACCATGTATAATGTAGTCTGTATGTAAGCACCTTTCCTCAGAAATAGAGGGGCTCCAGTTTTCCTGCTAATATGCAAAGTATTTCATTTAGTAATGGCTTTCAGTAGGCTCATTTAAAGCTCTCCGACGGCTGTAGTAATAGATCAATTCTCCAAGTGGCTAATAGTCCTTGTTTGCGCTAAATATAATCAAATGGCGACCTATCTCTAGCGTAAACAAATAAGTTTTTATTCTGTTCCATTTTCTCCAAACACAATTAATCTTACTACTGCTCCTTGCTGCACATTATCTGGAAAGGACATCTTCCCACAATCTGCTTGGAGGCACCCTGAGAACACCGGTGGCCCCTGTATTCTGTTTCTCACCTTGTCAGTAGGCAGGAAATATTCATAGAAGAGACAATTGCATGAAAAAGCCCTGGTCTCCACACTCCACCTTACAGCAGCAACCCATGCTTGTTCTGTAAGTCAGTATATCTCTTTGCTCTCGGAAACAATTTTTCATTATTGTACTTCAAAACTCTGGACTCAGAGGATAAATAGAAGAGGAAAAGGCATAGTGATGAAATAATAGAGCTGGTTTATGGAATATTTATTGGTTTTCCCAGAGGCAAGTGGTGGAATGGTTTAAGTACACACTACTGTGTATAAAACAAATAAGATAATTTCTGTGTCCCACAAACGTGCGCCAATGTCTCCAGACTAGATGGTGTATTCCATCAACATCTATTTTCTTCCACCACAAAATTGAAAATTAAAAATAAAAACACCCCTTCTTCATAAAATGAATAAAATACATTTCTTTCAATGTTTGAATCCATGTATTTCACATGCAGTGAAGTGAATGAATTCGCTCAGTTGTGTCCGACTCTTTGCGACACCATGGACTGTAGCCTACCAGGCTCCTCTATCCATGGCATTTTCCAGGCAAGAATACTGGAGTGGGTTGCCATTTCCTTCTCCAGAAGATCTTCCTGACCCAGGGATTGAACCCAGGTCTCCCGCATTGTAGGCAGACGCTTTACCATCTGAGCCACCAGGGAAGTCCTGCATTCACATGCAGGTGAATATGGTTAATTGTACCAGAGAGAATTAGAGTAGGGTGGGGTAGAATTTGGCTTTCCTGGTGCCTCAGATGGTAAAGAATCTGCCTGCAATGCAAGAGACCCAAGTTCGATCCCTGGATTGGGAAGATCCCCTGGAGAAGGGAATGGCTACCCACTCCAGTATTTTATTTTTAATTGAAGGATAACTACTTTACAGTATTGTAATGGTTCTTGCCATACATCAGCATGAATCAGCCATAAGTATACGTGTCCTCACATCCTGAACCCCCTCCTACCTCTCTCCACATCCTATCTCTCCAGGTTGTCACAGAGCACTGGCTTTGGGTGTCCTGCTTCATGCATTGAACTCACACTGGTCATCCATTTTACGTACAGTAATGTATGTGTTTCAATGCTATTCTCTCAAATCTTCCCACGCTCTCCTCCCACAGAGTCCAAAAATCTGTTTTTTACATCTGTGTCTCCTTTGCTGCCCTGCATGTAGGATCATTGGTACCATCCTTCTAGATTCCATAAAGATATGAAACGCTTCATAGATGTGCATGTCATCCTTGAGCAGGGGCCATGCTAGTAATCTCTGTATCGTTCCAGTTTTAGTATATGTGCTGATGAAGCAAGCACCCACTCTGGTATTCTTGCCTGGAGAATCCCATGGACAGAGAAGTCTGATGGGCTGCAATCCATGAGACTGCAAAGAGTCAGACATGACTGAAGCAACATGCAGGCATGCTGGAATTTATATTAGTGTGACTGAGTATTTACCTAATTATCTCTAAGTAGCTATTGCCTTCTTCTGCCACTTATGTAGCCCCATTATATATACGCAAAATGAAAGAAAAAGCAAGCAAATTTTAAAAAATGTATTGTGATCTAAACATGATTAATATAAATATTTGTCTTCAAAACCCTAGAAAGCCCTACAGGGTAGGTGGGAGGTTCTTGATTTGTTTCAACTTAGAGTGACTTTTGAAATCTTCCAAAAGTTTCCAGGCTAAATAACCAGTGTTAGGAGGAAATTTTATTTGTTATTAATGTATTCATTATATACAATTCACAATAAGTTTGGGGGAGGCATTCTGTATGGAGTTTAGTCTCTAAGATTTTTCCTGTGTATCTGCTCAATGCTTATGGTAATCCAGAAGGTTTTTTGAAGCAAAATGGGACAGTAAAAATATCTCTAATTAAACATTTTTGCCTTTAGTCTTTACCTAGGTAACAATGGGCAGGTTATTAGATATTTCTTGGGCCTTAATACTGATTGTTAGGCAGGGTTTTTGTGAAAGTTAAACATAATGTACTTAAAGCTTTAATGATAGATATTAGAAGGCCTTTGATAATGGACTGGCTTGTCATCCATCTCCAAATGCACTTTGGTGGTTAGAGTGGGTCCCTGGAGTCTTTCACCATCATAATCTCATTTCACCTTCTTGTCATAGAATTTACTTGTGGTCCAGATTTAATAAATATTTTGTAAGCACCTTCCATGTAGCCTGTCTCTTGCTAGGTGCTCGGTGCTCAGCACTGAACAAACCAGAGTTTGTCCCTGCCCTCCTATTCTTACAATCGAGCTCCTCAGGGGCAGCAGTGGAAGAAAGAGCAGTAAATTCTGAAACTCCTATCTCCAGGGATTCTGACTGAATAAAGCGAGTCAGGCCCAGGCATCTGCATTTTCACAGGTATCCCAGGTGATTTTTAAATAAGCTTTCCAAAGGCTTTGCCTAAAGATGCGCATTCTGCCACCTGCTCAGGCAGCTCAGGGCTGTGAACCTTGAGAGCCATAGTATCTGCTAGGGTTGCTTGACAAAATATCGTAGATGGTTTGCTTAGACAATAGGAATGTATTTCCCATAGTTCTGGAGGCTAGACGTTCAAGATCAACAAGTCAGCATGGTCTGTTTTGGGTGACAGTTCTTTTCCTAGCTGGCAGAGGAATACCTCTTCACTATGGACTCGTGACTGTCCCTGGGTTCAAATGCACTTCTTGAACACTTCTTGCTCTTCTTGAGCAAGCAAACTCTCTGACTTCTCTTCTCATAGAAGCACTAATCCCACTGGACCAGGACTCTACCTCCATAATCTCTTATCCTAATTACCTCCCAGAGGCCCTGACTCCAAATTCCATCAGCTTGGGCCTTAGGAGTTCAGTATATGAATTTAGGGGGACATAATTCAGCCCACTGAGACATCTTGAGCACACTCACCCTTCGTCCCATTTACCTTCATTATCATAGAACTTGGGGAACCCACCCGTGGTACTCAAAACAACAGAATTAGAATCCACGCTTCCAGAGACTGCAGACATATTTTTTAATAAAATAATGACTAACTAAAAAATAAAATTAGAGTCTCAAATCATTTATCTTAGAGTGAAAGTAAATATCAGATGGCATTAATGAATGACTATATATTTTTTTAATATATTATATATTTTATATATACACCCCAGGCTTCCCAGGGGCACTAGTAGCAAAAAATCTGCCTGCCAATGCAAGATACCTAAGAGATGTGGGTTAGATCCCTGGGTGAGGACGAGGAAGATTAAATGACAACCTACTCCAGTATTCTTGCTGAGAAATCCCATGGACAGAGGAGGCTGGCCAGCTACAGTCTATAGTGTTGCAAAGAGTCTGAAGTGACTTAGCATGGACACATGCGTATATATATATATATATACACCCTACCACCAATCTGATGTTTTCGTTTATGAACTCTACACAGTGTATTTCCTAAGGGGATTAGTAGGGAAGACTATGAATTCTAACAGTATTTGGCATTCCATAGAAACATCTAAAATCTCTACAAAAAATATTCTTCAAACTCATTTGCTGCTGCTGCTAAGTCGCTTCAGTCATGTCCAATCCTGTGCGACCCCATAGACGGCAGCCCACCAGGCTCCCCCATCCCTGGGATTCTCTAGGCCAGAACACTGGAGTGGGTTGCCATTTCCTTCTCCAATGCATGAAAGTGAAAAGTCAAAGTGAAGTTGCTCAGTCGTGTCTGACTCTTAGCGACCCCATGGACTGCAGCCTACCACTCTTCTGTCCATGGGATTTTCCAGGCAAGAGTACTGGTGTGAGGTGCCAGTGCCTTCTCCATTCAAACTCATTTAGACAGTCCAAATAAAAAAGAGGTATACCCTGCTACTAATATGTTATACCCCTCCCCAGGCCTTTTCCTTTCCTGAGAATTACAGTTAAAATCCTCTGCCCAGTGTTGAATCTTCACAGGTGCAGTGCAGCATCATATGCACAGAAAGAGTAGAAAAGTATCACACTTGTTTAGAAGCAAGAGTTGGCAGAGTGCTACCAGTATTTTTGGGCATTAGATATTTCAGATCTCTTTTCCAACGGCCTGGGATTTTTTTTAACAGCTTTATTTAGGTATAATTGATACACAAAAAAATCTGGACATATTTAATTCACACCGTTTAATAAATTTGGAGATACGCATTCATCTGTGAAGCTTTCACAACAACCAAGGTGATAAATGTACCTATTACCTGTAAAAGTTTCCCCCAGACCCTTTGTGTATGTGTGTGTGTGTGTGTGTGTGCATGCATGTGTTAGGAATATTTAATATGATATCTACCGCTTTAACAAATTTTTAAGTGTACAGTGCTGAATTGTTAACTATAGGCACTTTGTTACCCAGAAGGTTCCTAGAATTTGTTCATGTTGCCTAACTGACACTTGCCTATAATATTGTAAAAAAAAAAAAATTTGTTATAGATGAAAACAAAAGTGTTGACATATTTATATTGAGACATTACACTTGTGGTGTAAAAAGTGAATGTCTTAGTGGTCTCTAAGCTCAGTCTGGATTAAAATCGCTATTCATACTGATATCTGATTTCTCCCTCTGAATTTTTATATTCTGTCACCTTTTCCCAATCACATGGTTAAAGTCAATGCCACCTGTTTGTTCTCCATTATCTCCCTGAGATAGCAGTTTCCGCAATTTGGTGTTTACTTTTTGGTTGATTCTCCTATAAAGTCTGTAGTGTCAGCTTTACAACATAAGCTTGTACTACGGGCACACAGCAGGTGCTCAAAATATATTTGTTGAAAGCATGAATTCACTGCATTGATAGGCAATCATGACAGATGCCTAAGGCATGGGTGAACAGAATGGTATGCATTTTTGCTTAGCTGTGTATTTTTCTTCCTTAGTAATAGAATACAAGAAATTAAATTAATCCTTCCCATTAAGAACATCTGACATTATGTCACACTTCAGCATATGTGCTATGTCGTGTTTAGTAAAATTAATTTGTTTTTAAATCACATTTTTACTCGCACACTTTCCAGTGTTTATGAGAGAGACAGAAACCAATGGACTCGGTCTTCCAAGAAGTGTATTCTATTCCCTATATGTTTTTCTATGCTAAATGAAAGCAGGATGCATGGGTAATTATAGGCTATTTCTATATGATCTTTCAAGGAATCACTGTGTAAGAAAATCAGACATTTTTCATTCCTTTAAAGCGCAACATTCATTTCAAGCCAAACTCTCTGATGTAAATATAAAATATTTTTAAATATACTTGTTCAAATTCAGGACAAATTGCTTCTCATTCCTCCTAAGTTATCCTACCCTATTCTATTCAGGAAAGTTGGATTTACATAATTTCATCTCAGAGGAAAACAAAATGGAAAGCAGAAAATATAACAGAACCAATCCCAAATAACATGATGAGTCTTTACAGACAGATAGGCACATAAGGACCTAAAGGTAAATAATTATTTCTAGGAAGCATACAAACAAAGAAGAATGTTGTCAATGCCCCTTACAATTGAGGTGAATGTATCCCAGTTTGTTCTGCCTCATTTTACTTTCAAAAATGTTCTGGTTTGGGCAATAAATTTTATGATCATTTAAAAATTTTTATAAGACTTCTTTTTTGATGGGGATCATTTTTAACGTTTTTATTGAGTTTGTTACAATATTGCTTCTGTTTTATGTTTTTGATTTTTCATTGCAAGGCATGTGGGATCTGAGCTCCCCAGCCAAGGATCAAACCCACACTTTCTGCATTAGAAGGCAAAGTCTTAACCACTAGGCCACCGGGGAAGTCCCATGAGCATCTTCTGTTTTTGATTTTGGATAACTAAAGCTTGGAAAACTAAGATTTTTGAAATGTATCTAACTGAATAGTAACGTATATTCCCTATTATTGATTTTTTTTCCCTCTTTCAAATATATTTTGGAAGAATAATTGTCCTGAAATTCAGAATAGCAAACTCAATTCTTTCCCCTCATATCTGACTGTGATAAACTCTTTGTGAGACTCGCGCTTTGAAAATGTGTGCCAAGTCAAATATAGGACATTGAAACAGTGATAAGTCACACAATAACTATGGAACACATGCTGGATTTCTGCTCAGAGAACCTGAATTCTGGTCTATACCATAAACCAACTTTGTAGCCGTGGTCCATTCATTCAAACTTTCCAAACACAAATACTATGAGATGTAAAAAGAGACTAACTTAACAGGTTAACAGGATCAAATAAGAAGATATGTACATGTTATTATTATCATCCTATTCCATTTAAGGCAGGCCTGAAAGGCACTTTAACTGAGAAAAGAGAAAACTGTACAGGGCTTGAAATTTGGAATATGGTTGGTTTGCTATAGGTTCTGGCTTAGCGAGTATCTTACCATGGGAAGCTATTTAACCTTCTTAATTCTTAGTTCGTTCACGTGCAAAATGGGGATAATCACGTCCGAGTTCTCAGCTTATAAGAGAACTCAAAACATTTCACAAATAAATAGTAACTTTGGTACTTTAGAGCAGCGCTGTGGTGACGATGGTTTCCAGTGACATAAAATAGCGTGGTAGAATCCCCAAAATTTGCACAAGTCTGAAATGTGTCTACAGACATATGGCAGATGACAAATGGTAAAGGGAGGTGAATCCAAGTTATTTTAGAAAATAAAAAGTAGTAAATTCCATAGGTTAAATGTATTTGCAGGCCAGGTGACCCATTTAGCTCCTTCAATTCTTCTATATCATTGCAGCCTGCGTGCGTGCTAAGTTGCTTCCGTCGTGCCTGATTCTTTGCCACCCCATGGACTGTAGCCCACCAGGCTCCCCTGTCCACGGGATTCTCCAGGTAAGAATACTGGAGTGGGTAGACAATTCCATTTCCAGGGGTTCTTCCTGACCTAGGGATCAAATCCAGGTATCCTGGCAGAGTCTTTACCATCTGAGCCACCAAGGAAGCCCTATTGTAGCTTACAGACTATTAAACTGAAAATTAGTTTGTAACATTTAAACAAAATTGTTAACTATGAAGAAAAGCTGATAAAAATAGTCACCAAATTGCAGAAAGGAGAACGTTAATGATTATAGAACTTTATTGGCTAGATTGATAGATGAAAAGACAGGATATTGATCTGCAGAGATTTAGTGTGATCAGGAGAAAAATAAAGAAAGTAGCAGGTGGATTGCCAGCAGTATGATATTCAAAAAATGTCACTGTGGGAGAGATTGATAACTATAGTTGAAAACCGTAATAAAACTCAGCCACATTTATCTGGTTTAGGCTGTTTCATGCCTTAGAACACAGAAGTTTCATGACATTTTTCATAGACAGGCAGTGATTGCAGATTTTCACACTTTTCAGATTAATTGTGGGAGAATTGAAGAAAGCAGGGACAGAACACAAAGGAGCATTGCTCACCCAAAATTTTTCTAAAGATGTAACTTGTTTTGTAGCTTCTTTTTTAAAACTTTGTTTCAACTCTTCATTAAACAAGATTTGAAAATTTTTGTATACTGTATGATAAACAGTAGATCTTTGATCATTTATTATTTATCATCTAAGAATGGACAGGAGAAAAATACTAGAGTTGAAGAGGTGAATAACTCAGTTTTTACCTGTATGGATTGAGAATTTTTAGAATATATTCCTAAATTAAAAGTTTATTAATCCATTGATTGTCAAATTTTGATTGAGGTTCTCTCACCATTTTGTCTTCTTGAATAGTAGGTATTACCAGTATACCCTCCAGAATGGGAGGCATAAAAATGAGAGAAAAAATCAACTTGGCAAAAAAAAGTAATTAAGGGGGGAAACTTAAGTATAGAACCTTATAAACTATAAAAAGTTTACTAGTAATCAAAGTGTCTGACTATCCCTTTATGCAAATATTATTGAAAATTTTACATATGCAAATAAAGTTACTTCTTTATGACAGAGATTAAAGATGTACAGTACAGTGATTAGTATTCCTTGTATGCATTCAAATACAGCAAGATTGATATGCAAGCAAAATGAATTACAGTCAGGAATAATGCTCTATTACTATCATATCACTCAAAACCAGGATCAGGTAGGTATTTTAGCATTTGGGTAAATGTGGGAATCTGTCAAGGCACTAGCAAGAGACAGGAAATTTTCTCATCCAGGAATATGATTTTCTATCACTTATGATTAAGAATCTCTCATGATTAAGTGATCTTTAGGTCACTGGTTCAATTAAGGCTTGAAGGAGGAATTGACAATTGAGTTTCCCAGTGGCTCAGATGGTAAAGAATTTGCCTGCAGTTTGGGACACCTGCGTTCGATCCTCGGCTCAGGAAGATCCTCTGGAGAAGGGAATAGCTACTCATTCCAGTATTCTTGCCTGAAGAATTCTTCGGACAGGGGAGTCTGGCAGGATACAGTCCATGCAGTTGCAGAGTCAGACATGACTGAATGACTAACATGATTATGAAATCTATATGCCACAAATGAATTAAAATACAATTGAAAGTATATAGTGGTATAATTATTTATGAAACAAAAACAGCCTTGCATAGTTCACAGACATTGGGCAAGATTGATCTGTTAGGTCTTAGATCATGAAGATCAATGCTCAACTATTCATAAAGATTTTCATTATGGAGGAAAACTGTAACTGAATGCATTATTTTAGGGGAAAGGGGGATATTAAATCCAAGCAGTTATTCAGTTTGGAAGTTGTTTGGGAGAATCAATCCCTTCATTAGGTTAATGAAGCTTTTTTTTTTTTTTTAATTATGCCTGTCTGTTAAAAAGCTACATTTATCCAGAAGCTTTGGGTCACATTTTTATCATGTGCCAAGGTTAACATTAAATGTAGTCATGTATTATTTCCTTTTGAAGATTGAACCACAGTAGCAACTAAGGTAATAATAATCTATAACTAAGGAGGAATAGGGCTTCCTGGGTGGCTCAGATAGTAAAGTATCTGCATTGGATACAGGAGATCTGGGTTCAGTCCCTGGGTCAGGAAGATCTCCTGGAAAAGGGAATGGCTACCCACTCCAGTATTCTTGCCTGGAGAATTCCCTGGACAGAGGAGCTTGGCAGGCTACAGTCCATGGGATTGCAAAGAGTTGGACACAACTGAGTGACTAACACTTTCACTTCCACTACGTGGCTTAATAAGGTCTTTTTTCCCTAGATGGTTAATTTAGAATTTTGCTGAAAAGAATATATATGGTATTTCCGAAATTCACTCCCTTTAGAAAGGCGCACTGTGAATCATAGAATTAGTTTAACTCAAATCTATCAAATAGCTTAAAATCACCAAGATTCCCCATAACTTCATCTAAATGGTGTTTGAGTTACTGCACCTACTTTTGTCAACTAAAAATATGCACAATGTGAGAATTGCAAGTTAAGTTCTGTTTGGGGCAAAATGGGGACTGGAACCAGGGAGACAGCAACCCTAGGTAGCTCTGAGAAACTGCTCCAAAGAGTTAGGGGGATGGTCAGTATACATGTGATTTTGGTGAAGGGGGAGTACATGCATCAAGCACAGATTTTTTTTTGTATAAGGTTTTTGCTGGAATCATGAAGCTTCTGCTAGTCAGGAGAAACAATCATCACCATGAAGGATTTTAGTGCTTTTCTAGATATGAGATGACATAAGAATTGGGCTCATAAATCAGCTCCTGAGAATATCTAACTATCTGAAGACCTGTCCTGCCAGTTTTCCCTGAGCACAGAGTGCCTCATTTCTGCTCTTCACCCTGAACGCCTTCCAGGAGTGTTGAAGGTCAGCAGCTGCAGCAGCACATGATTTCATCCTTGTAGAGGTAGACGGCAAGCATCCATGGCAAGTGCCAATTTATAGTTGACACTTTTAAGAAGTTGACGGATCCGTGCTACCTGAAGACTCTCTAGTTCACCTCTGATTGGAAATTCGGAAATGTTGACAGTGTCACATGCAAAGGTGGGAGTTGAAATAAGAATTATGCCCTTCATACTTGACCCGCATCTAGAGTTGTCAAAAACAAAACCAAGAACACCAACAAAATAATAATACATGACCTTAGGAGCCAGATGGTAAAGAGAGAAATAAGGAAGAGTATAAAAGTTTAATATAGCAAAAAACAGTTAAGCATCTTAAATCCAAAGTGCACTGCTGAGCACCAATATTTTAAATTCTGCATTGTCTCTGGAACAATTTCACTTTAAGAACTGCCCAATCTGGTGAACAGGATTGATTATTGCCATTGGTATCTTGGTATCTATTCAAAAAGTGACTATATTTCCTTTCCAGCTACTAGGAATAATTAGTACTTAACTTCATACTTGGATGATGGTGCTGATATTAGCAACAACAAGAACATAGTCATGCAGAGTTACATCATCTTTATGAATTACCTTACTTTATCACAACAACACTGAAAGGGACAAGGTTAGACTTTTACCATTAACCTTAGTTACCTAGGGAGAAAAGTAAGATAAATGACCCATCAAAACTACAAAATTCTTATGTTTATAACACACAATATCAGCTAATATTCCCTATATTATATTTTAGTTTGGTATCAGTATCAAAATTGAAGTTTACATGCACTTAAAAGAGTGCATTTTTATGAAAACCATTTGCAAATGATTGTTTTTTATTTGGATGGGTTTTTTTTCCCGACATTAATGTTGTTCAAGCAAAATCCAGCAAATAGTGAAGGACAGGGAAGCCTGGTGCGCTGTAGTCCATGGGGTTGAAAAGAGTCGGATATTGAACAACAATGTTGTTTGCATTTTACACAAAAGGCAAAAAAAGTATCAGTCGTCTGCTTTGTGTGGAAATCAAGGTACACATCTTTACAAAAGTTTTTTTTTTTTTTTTTAATGGAATTGTTCAGTTAATTTATTTTTGTTTTGCTTAGTTTTACTGAGATATATAGGAGGCTCCTGAACTCATGTCTTCCCATGGGCAAACTGAATAGATTGCTGCACATGGATAAATTTCCTCTGAAAGAAATTCAGGAACTAGTTGAGTGATTCCAGAAGAGATGAATGACGAAAAATCCCCACCAAAATGTGGTTCAGTGCAGAAAGTAGAACAGAAATAGCCATCTCCAAGTTTTTCCCTGAAAGGGGTTGACTTGCAAACCTTAAAAATGCTGCCTAAATGTCCAGCTTCTAATCAGTCTACACATAAGTGTTAACTGAGGTTCTCCCCATTGGGTTGCTGAAAGGCCATGACACACCTTCATATACTCAGAGATACTAAGAACAAAGAAGGAAGCTTAGATAATCACAAAGGTTTGAGAGGCGACCAAGAGGTTGTGATGGGCTCAGTGATAAGGTTTCTCTTCTCTATGAGACCACTCTGTCAAGACTAGGAGATATGGCTCTTTTATCCATACCTCTGCAGAAATCAACACAGAGAATAAAGGAAAATGGAGAAACAGAAGCAAATGCTTCAAATAAAGAGAGCAAGGTAAAACTCCTTGCTTTAAATGGAAAGGAGATAAGTGATTAACCTGCTACATTCTCTCATCCAAGGTTAAGAGATGAATCACAAGCTGGAATCAAGATAGCCAGAAGAAATATCAACAACCTCAAGTATGCAGATGATACCACTCTAATGGCAGAAAATGAAGAGGAACTAAAGAGCCTTTTGATAAGGGTGAAAGAGAAGAGTGAAAAAGCTGACTTAAAACTCAACTTTCAGAAAATGAGGATCATGGCATCTGGTCCCATCAGTTCATGGCAAAGAGATGGGAAAAAAGTGGAAACAGTGGTAGATTTCATTTTCTTGGGCTCCAAAATCAATGTGAATGGCAACTGCAATGACAAAATTAAAATTAAAAATTTTAGAATTTCTTTAAAAATTAGAATTAAAAATCAAAAAGATGTATTTTCCTTGGAAGGTAAGCTATGACAAACATAGACAGCATATTAAAAAACAGAGACATCACTTTTCCAACAAAGGTCCATATGGTCAAAGCTATGGTTTTTCCAGTAGTCATGTACAGATGTGAGAGTTGGACCATAAAGAAGAGTGAGCACCAAAGAACTGATGCTTTTGAAGTGTGATGCTGGAGAAAATCCTCGAGAGTTTCTTAGACAGCAAGATCAAACCAGTCAATCCTAAAGGAAATCAACCCTGAATATTCATTGGAAGGACTGGTGCTAAGGCTGAAGCCCCAATCCTTTGCACCCTGATGCTAGAGCCAACTCACTGGAATAGACCTTGATGCTGGGAAAGATTGAGGGCAAGAGGAGAAGGAGGCAACAGAGGATGAGATGGTTGGATGGCATCACTGACTCAATGGATATGAACTTGAGCAAACTCTGGGAGACAGAGGAGGACAGGGAAGCCTGGTGTGCTGCAGTCCATGGGGTCACAAAGAGTCGGACATGACTTAGTGACTGAATAATAGCAAAAGGTCAGGAAAATAAAGTGAACATTTCAACAAAGAGATAGAAAATTTTTAAAGTACCAGACAGAAATCACAGACCTGAGAGATGCCAGATCTATATGCTTTGATACTAGGATGAACAAGGAAATAATATTGTAGAAAAGTAAAAAATATGGAAAAACCAATGGAAGATAAAAGTTATTTTGATAAGATCTGTTTGTACAGATTTCTCTCCACTTCAACTCCCATCTCCATTACTAAGAATGTGTCTTTCCTCTTGATACAGGGAGGGTATCTTTCCCATGTGAGTTTTATCTTCTGCTTTCAGAAAGACAAAGAAGAGGTCAGAACACTCTTCTTGCTTTTGCCATTTTTCAAGGGCCTTTGGCTCAAAATAATCCTTATGTCAAAATGGCATATCTGGGGGTGGTACATTCTTCCACCCTTCAAACAGCACACAATGAAAACTTCACAGTTTACCAACTTGTGGATAAACTTGAATATTAGTAGGCAATGTGAAGGCTGTATTTATAGTTAATTTGTAAAAGATATATTAAATTACTTAACTGGTAAAGAATCTGCCTGCAGTGCCAGAGACCCAGCTTTGATCCCTGGGTCAGAAAGATCCCCTGGAAAAGGAAATGGCACTCACTCCAGTATTCTTGCCTAGAGAATTCCATGGACAGAAGAGCCTGGTGGGCTATAGTCCATGGGGTTTCAAAGAGTCAGACATGACTGAGAGACTAACACTTTCACTTTCAACCTATATTTTAATAGTCTGATTTTGCTTTCATAGTGAATCATTGATTCAGAAGGAAAAGGAAGAAAGTAATGAAAAATCTTGATGTAGAGATTGTAACCACAGGCAGGAATGGGCTACAAAATCAGAAGAGTGCAATTTCTTTTGAGAAAAAAGAAACTGAAACAGGTATTTTGTTTTTGTTGTTTTTCAGTTGCTAAGTCCTGTCTGACTCTCTGCGACCCCACCACATGCAGCACAGCAGGCTTCCCTGTCCTCCACTGTCTCTTGGAGTTTGCTCAAATTCATGTCCTTTGAGTCAGTGCTGCTGCTGCTAAGTCACTTCAGTCGTGTCCGACTCTGTGCGACCCCATAGACAGCAGCCCACCAGGCTCCCCGGTCCCTGGGATTCTCCAGGCAAGAACACTAGAGTGGGTTGCCATAAGTCAGTGCTACTCCCTACCTATTCATCCTCTACCGCCCACTTCTTCTTTTGCCCTCAATCTTTCCCAGCCTATGTGAGAGTAATTTGAGTCCATGTAACTACTGAAGCTGTTTTGTAGATCTGTATACCTGAACTTATGTTTTTAGAATCACGTACATGAACGAGCAGTGGATAAAATAGAAGCTGAGAAATGTACAGGCATGTCAATATTTAGCTTGTCTTATAATGATGAAATGGGTTCCTCAAATAATGAAAAGCTTTTATTGTTGATTTGACTGTATTTCCTTTTTTGTTGTTTGTTTCACTTAACTAATTTTGTTGTTAGGTCTCTATAAGTTTACTAGAAAAGTATTGACTTACATTTTGTACTTGACTAAAACACAGACAACTTTTGATGAAACAGAAAATAGGTAGCTTGTTTTTTGGTTTTTGGTTTGTTTTTTTGTGGATTTTTTTGTTTGTTTTGAGTTTTTTTTTTTAATTTGTTGTTGTTGTTAACTTGTTTTTTACTAGTGTTCTAATTTCGGTTTTTCAGCTCCTTGGAAAACTTAAGATATTTAAACATTATATCATACAAAGAATTAACACTGATTATATAGCAGGAACAACTTAAGCAAGGGAAAAGTAATAGAAAGATTTGAACAAACACTTCGTGATTTATGTGAAAATCTTGCTTATATATTCATAAGCAAAACATCCCAAGGGAGAGAGATCATTAAGCAAATGGAAAACAACGACAAATATTACATGTCTGATGTTAGAACCTAAATCTGGGTGCATTATAGCATATTACAAAATCTGACCTCAAAAAACAAACAAACAAGCAAATACTCCATAAAAAAATTAATCACTCCTATTACTATTCAAAGGATTGGTGCATTAAAAGATATAAAAATTTGAGGGAGTTTTATGAATCTCATAGTAATAAATATAACTGAATTAAGAGCTAGAAATGGTCTTTCAGCAACATGGGAATTACTCTTGTGATTACCAGGTATATCACTTTTACAAGTGTATTTTTATTTAGTTGTATTTCCTGGCCTTATATTTTAAATTTATTGAAATAGATTATTACTTTTAAGAGCTCTGCAAGAGAGAAATCAAGTAGAGTTTTATGATTTGTAAAGTATTTTGCTCAAGCAGCTTTATATGTATAAGAAAATGAAATTTCTGAAATCCAATAATGAAAATGGGCTTGCTGACACTGTTGATTTAATGTAAGGAAAATCTATATTCTCTCAAAATAATTTGAATAATCATTAGCTGTACTTTTCTCAAACTTTAAAATGGGAATGATGATACTTTCTGTACCCACTTCTTAGGACATGGTAAAGATTAATTCAATCTTTTAAATAAAAATATTAATGATTTTAAGAGTTGGAATATCAGAAATATGTACGATATTTTAGGTTAAATATATTATTCACTGGGATGCAGTAGGATTTTATTCTATAAATTACTTTATTTCTATAGGTAGCAATAATCTGCTTATAGACTTCAACTTTTAGGCCTATTGACGAAGAATTTAACCATGTGTCAAACTCTCTCTTTTTTAATGAATTCTCTTTAATTTCAAAAATTTCTAGAACATTCACCTTCAATTTAATTGATTGATGATAGAATCTTAGAAGATCTTCATTTCTGTGTACAAATTTATAGTTCATATGCAGTGTTGGTCTTCCATCTGTATTTATGTAAAATTAATTTCTGAGATGGACAGATTCAAGGTAACTTTGTGTACTCAGCTAAAGGAATTAAAAAAATGTCTTAGCTACATTATTTTGCATTATTTAACCTTATCAAGTACCAAACAAATATCCCTGAGACATTCAAAATCACAATTGGTTTCTATTAAATTCTGGTATTTCACATTTATTGGGATTAGTATTGATTCTGTCTCCTCAAAGTAGCTTTTATATAAACTGATGACCTTTCTTTGAGGAAGAAAAGCAGTGATCACACAGCTAATTCTTAGAAGTCCTTGATCTGAAGGTATGGTAACAGAGCTACCTGTAAAACAGCCCATACAGTTTCTAAATATTCATAGTTAGAGTCAAGATCATAAAATAAATCATTTAAATCAATGTGTTGTTAAATTACAGAGAAAATGAGGGATTAAAGAATGATAAGCAATACATACAAAAATATTTTAAAACACTTGAATGAAGATAAAGGCCAGTTTGAATGTTTTCAATGATATAAAGCATCAAGAAATAAAAGAGGTATTTTTTTAATGTACTACAATGAATAGAGTCATTTAATAATAGACTGAAAAAAAAAAGTTAAAAACTCTCAGCAGACTACATATCAAAACAAACAAACAAACAAAAAAATCCACACAAAAAGAAGAAAAATGCAACAGAAAGAGATACCTGGAGTTAAAAGGAAAAAAGAAAAGATATAAGAGGTAGTTTGAAAAGTGAATTAAATAAGATAAGGTTTAGAATGGTGCAGCCTGAAAATGAGAAATTGATACAAAGAAAGAAATTCAATTAAAAAAAAAAATAGAGGTAATTGAGGTAGGGAAAAAAAATCTACTTTAAAAAGACATGCTATTAAGAACAAACACATGTAGCTTGACTTACAATAACTATGAGACTAGTGGTGAAATTTTTACCTCTTACGGTTTTATATACTGAGTTGAACAGGAAGCTTGTTTCATCTGAATGATTTATGTGAAGTGAACACTTAGATGCTTAATTTATTATTCTTTAATGAAGACTAGGTCACAGATCCATAACAAGTCAATAACCCGATCCTAACTCTTATTTTAATTTAGCCATTGTCAATGCAACTTAATTGATTTACTCATTAGCCAGAGTTCCTGTATAGCTATCAGCAAGAAAACATGTAAATACTTTTCCCTCATAATTTTGTGAGGCCAGAGAAAATAGCAGAGCTGTTACTGAAGCTTCTTTGAAGGAAACTGCACTGATGATGCATTAATATTTTTAGTGTTTACTCCTTACTCAGAATTTGAGGGGATAGCTTACCATGAAAGCTATAAATACAGAACAAACAAACAAGGATTTTTAAAAAATAATAAAACACAGTAAAGATAAATAGGTTTCCTCAATCCTGAAGCTATCTATGGCTTTAAGCACAAAATTTATCTCTGTGAATTTATAACACTAATGTTTGAAAACCCACTGGCATCCATGCTAAAGACTTCCCCGTTAGGCAAGGCTTTCCCAGTGGCATCTTCATTGACAGCGCTGCATCTTTTGGAATACTTTCTTCTGTAACCACATCTATATCTAGATGGCAGGTATCAGCCCCCTGGCCTCTGACCTTGTGCATATCTATTTTGCCCTTGACCAGACTGATTCCTCCGCATAAAGACAGTAACCCTTTTACTTTTAATCAGCTAAGGAATTTCTGGGATGCTGAATTCTGGGCTAAAGGTCTTTTCTCTCTTAAACTTTTTCTAATCATTCTCAATAGTTAGTAATAGTTTTCTTATCTGCCTCTCTGTGGCTCGTTACCTATGTGCACAGTCTCTTAGATTTCTTGGAACTTACATCATATTACAAAGTTCTTGGTTGCTAATTTTCCCCACTAAATTTTTAGTATCTTAATAATTGAGATTATAATTGTCAAGAAAGATTTGAAATGAATTGCTAAGAATGTGTAAAAACTGTCAGAGTTGATAACTAAAATTCAAGTTTCCTGATAACTACTCATTTTAGTTTTGCATATGCTCCCTTAAAGTTATTTGCTAAAGAGATGCCCCACACAATTTACATTTTGACAAGTGATTTGCATTAACATGGAATGAATGACTAAATAAACATCTAAATAATTCTTAGTGCTATTATCACGGCCTGTTTACTTGCTGAATAGAAGATCAGATGTGGAAATCTATTATTCTAAATCAGAGACATCTAAGAGAAGAAAGTGAAAATAAGTAAATAAAACAAGTAGAAGTAAATATAATGCTATACAACACAGTAAAATACAGTACAATTATGGCACATGTGGTAAAATTTTAAAACACATAAACATATTCCACATGACTTTTTATATCCTGTAGAACATCAAATGGGTTAATTAAATAAAACAAACAACAAGCAAAAAATGAAGAGGATGTCCTGAAGAACAAGGAGAGCTTCCCAGATGAAAGCCAGTAATTTTTGCTTAAAAATATTGTGAACACCTCCCTCCCAAAATATAGCAGGATGCTTATGTTACAGTCCCCAAGCCTTTTGTTCTGATAAGAGGTTTATTTTAATTTAGCTGGGATCCAGGAGACATTTTAACATACCAAGTATTTGGTGGAGTATTTTTTCAAAAATTTATTTCAGGTCCATATATATACATTGGAGTCTGAGGATAAATTTTAGTGTTCCTATGACCTACTAGTTTTTATATAAAGTCAGAACATCTCACTAGTTGTATAAAATCTAAACAAATAAGTAGTTGTATAAAATCTGAAGGTCTAGCTTTCCAGCCTACAATAAGATTATATGATTTACACCCCTTGATTTCCTTTCTCCCCTTATTCTCCACTCCAGATTTCTGACTGGGACCCTGTATTTGAATCTTATTAATTCCCTTCTTCTTTGTTATCCCTAATTATAGAGCTGTCAATCTCAAAAGCCACAAAAGAAGGAAATTTGAAAACATTCTGGATTTGTATTATACTATTGAATGCATTGTGAGTTTTTTCATATAGCTGGAGGGAGACAGCTTTAAATGAACTTTTCACAGGGAAAAAAAATAGGTGTGTGTTTAACAGGAAAAAAAAAAGGAATGACAGATATATAATTATTTTAGTGTCTCCACTTTGTCTCTTTCTTCCCCTTTGTCAGCTGCCTTCTTGCTTGACTCACCAGCATATCCTCTAAAAGTTATTTCGTTCAGTGTTCTTTTACCACTGTACAAAGCACACTGAACAGGAATCTGTTTGGGGTTTTCTTCTTCAGGTAAATCATTCAGAGTTGAGCTCCAGGAGCTTTGGGATTTAAATCTTCAGATTCCCAGGGGACTTGACCCACATCAAGAGCAATAAACTTTAAAGTTATATGTATACAGAAAAACTGCCCTGTAATCATCTTTTCAACACAAAAACTATTCATATTGGTATAATTCAGAAAGACCCTTAAAAAAATCAATGGAATACTTTCAATTAGAAAAGAGCCCCAAAATGTACGTAAGTTAAATGGCAGAAAGGAGTTTCACTATGTATACACATCACATCTTTGTAACCCTACTTGATTCAACAATAATCACATGATTCAGGTGTAGGAAATAAAAAGAAGTCAGAGATGATTTGCAAAAAAAAAAAAAAATTATAAAAATTAAAGGGAAAAGACAGTAAAATATGTCAACTAGGGAATCATTCTAATTTTATGAATTATAACCTCTCATCTCTAAGTACGGTGACTGTTTCTGTGGTTTGAACCTACACAGGTATCATTAAAATCCAATAGGTCTTATAAAAATATGTATGTTTATAACCTTTAGAAAGCTGCCATTGTTTCAGGGTGATGTCTCAATGTATGTTTCGATATCTAATTGTCAAAAACATAATTATTCTTTTCCCAAAGTTTCTAAAGCAAAAGACCAAAGCAAACCCAAAACTTGTTATATATTAGTATATTTTTTGAAATTGACTATTTATAAATTTAATATACATAAAAGTACTAAAGTCAATTACATATAATGTTAAATTATGACTTCCTTGGAAAACTCAATTATATTATCAAAGATGTTAGAAACTACAGTTTGGATCCATTGTACCAAAAAAAGGGAGACATGATGGGTTAGAAAATTCCTTTAGGAATATTATCATCTTTATTTAAATAACTCTTACCTGGCATTATCCTTTGACATTTCATATGCATCTTATGAATATGTATTGATACAAGCTCAGATGAGATTACTACATAAAATCCTGTCTGATGGATTTTAGTTATATGTTGGTTGAAACCGGCCAAATATTTCCTTATTAGTACGCTGTCTAAAATAGTATATCATGACACATTATTAAATTCATTATAATGACTGCAACTGTGAAAAGTCTATCGAAAATCGGAGATGAACTAATTCTTTTGGCATAAACATAGCTTCAGAATCAGCTATTCTGAGTGCAGATAGCCTCAATTCTCTAGAAGCCAGAATTTGACTTAATTAAGGATACACATGGAGATCACCAGATTGTCAACACCAAAATCAGATTGATTATATTCTTTGTAGCCAAAGATGGAGAAGCTCTATACAGTCAGCAAAAACAAGCCTGGGAGCTGACTGTGGCTCAGATCATGAACTCCTTATTGCCAAATTCAGACTTAAATTGAAGAAAGTAGGGAAATACACTAGACCATTCAGGTATGACTTAAATCAAATCCCTTATGATTATACAGTGGAAGTGAGAAATAGATTTAAGGGCCTAGATCTGACAGAGTGCCTGATGAACTATGGACTGAGGTTTGTGACACTGTACAGGAGACAGGGATCAATACCATCCCCATGGAAAAGAAATGCAAAAAAACAAAATGGCTGTCTGGGGAGGCATTACAAATAGCTGCGAAAAGAAGAGAAGTGAAAAGCAAAAGAGAAAAGGAAAGATATAAACATCTGAATGCAGAGTTCCAAAGAATAGCAAGGAGAGATAAGAAAGCCTTCCTCAGCAAGCAATGCAAAGAAATAGAGGAAAACAACAGAATGAGAAAGACTAGAGATCTCTTCAAGAAAATCAGAGATACCAAGGGAACATTTCATGCAAAGATGGGCTCCATAAAGGACAGAAATGGTATGGACCTAACAGAAGCAGAAGATATTAAGAAGAGCTGGCAAAAATACACAGAAGAACTGTACAAAAAAGATCTTCATGACCCAGATAATCATGATGGTGTGATCACTCACCTAGAGCCAGACATCCTGGAATGTTAAGTCAAATGGGCCTTAGAAAGCATCAGTGGAGGTGTTGGAATTCCAGTTGAGCTATTCCAAATCCTGAAAGATGATGCTGTGAAAGTGCTGCACTCAATATGCCAGCAAATTTGGAGAACTCAGCAGTGGCCACAGGACTGGAAAAGGTCAGTTTTCATTCCAATCCCAAAGAAAGGCAATGCCAAAGAATGCTCAAACTACCACAGAATTGCACTCATCTCACATGCAAGTAAAGTAATGCTCAAAATTCTGCAAGCCAGGCTTCAGCAATACGTGAACCGTGAACTTCCAGATGTTCAAGCTAGTTTTAGAAAAGGCAGAGGAACCAGAGATCAAATTGCCAACATCCTCTGGATCATGGAAAAAGCAAGAGAGTTCCAGAAAAACATCTATTTCTGCTTTATTGACTATGCCAAAGCCTCTGACTGTGTGGATCACAATAAACTGTGGAAAATTCTTCAAGAGATGGGCATACCAGACCACCTGACCTGCCTCTTGAGAAATCTATATGCAGGTCAGGAAGCAGGTCAGTTACAACTGGACACGGAACATCAGACTGGTTCTATATAGGAAAAAGAGTACGTCAAGGCTATATATTGTCACCCTGCTTATTTAACTTCTATGCAGAGTACATCATGAGAAATGCTGGGCTGGAAGAAGCACAAGCTGGAATCAAGATTGCCGGGAGAAATATCAATAACCTCAGATATGCAGATGACACCACCCTTATGGCAGAAAGTGAAGAGGAACTAAAAAGCTTCTTTATGAAAGTGAAAGAGGAGAGTGAAAAAGTTGGCTTAAGCTCAACATTCAGAAAACTAAGATCATGGCATCTGGTCCCATCACTTCATGGGAAATAGATGGGGAAACAATGGAAACAGTGTCAGACTTTATTTTGGGGGGCTCCAAAAGCACTGAAGATGGTGATTGTAACCATGAAATTAGAAGACCTTTACTCCTTGGAAGGAAAGTTATGACCAACCTAGATGGCATATTCAAAAGCAGAGACATTACTTTGCCAACAAAGCTCTGTCTAGTCAAGGCTATGGTTTTTCCAGTGGTCATGTATGGATGTGAGAGTTAGACTGTGAAGAAAGTTGAGCACTGAAGATTTGATGCTTTTGAACTGTGGTGTTGGAGAAGACTCTTGAGAGTCCCTTGGACTGCAAGGAGATCCAACCAGTCCATTCTGAAGATCAGCCCTGGGATTTCTTTGGAAGGAATGATGCTAAAGCTGAAACTCCAATACTTTGCCACCTCATGCAAAGAGTTGACTCATTGGAAAAGACTCTGATGCTGGAAGGGATTGGGGGCAGGAGGAGAAGGGGACGACAGAGGATGAGATGGCTGGATGGCATCACTGACTCAATGGACATGAGTTTGAGTGAACTCTGGGTGTTGGTGATGGACAGGGAGGCCTGGCGTGCTGCGATTCATGGGGTTGCAAAGAGTCGGACATGACTGAGCGACTGAACTGAACTGAACTGAAGGAAAACATTCCGTTTTCTTTCATAGGTGTTGTGATCATTTATTTTATCTCCTACGTCTTTTAAAGGCTGCTTAATTCCCTTCTCCTGTTGTGCTCTAATTATTCTTAAAGTATTCTTAAAGTGGAGTTTAAAGTTCAAGACTGATTCTTGCAACTCCAATACCATCTCAAGTTTCTTTTATGACATGGAAGGTAACACATCGCAATATGTGAAACATTTTTATTTCAGAAGGAACTGAAATGCATGTCAGATTTATCTAAGGGAAGAAATATTACTGGTATTTCCTACAAATCTATCCTTTTTGCTCCCAAGGGCAAATTAGCTTAATATTTGGTAGCGACTAACAATGATAATGAATGAATCATGACTGCTGGTCTAGTGATAATTCCAAAATATATTGTTTCTTCTATGACAAACAGCTCAATCAATCTAACTACCACAAATATATGTGATTAATAAAACGTATTTATCTCTTCTAACTTCAAAATCCCAAGTCTTATGAGACTATGGATAATAGTTACTGGTAGGTGCTCTATGGTTTCAAAGTTCTTTTTGTAAAGCACAATGAGGAAAAAAAGAGAGAGAGAGAGAAACAATGACAAGAATTTAGTTTAAAGATGTATATGATCATTAAAGCTGTGTGGGCTTTCTGGGTGGTGCTAGTGGTAAAGAATCTGCCAGCTAAAGCAAGAGACACCAGGGACGCATGTTCAATCCCTGCATTGGAAAGACCCCCTAGAGGAGGAAAATGGGAATTTTCAGTATTCTTGACTGGAAAATTCCATGGACAGAGGAGCCTGGAGGGCTGCAGTCCACGGGGTCACAAAGAGTTGGACACGACTGAGAGAGTGAACACACAACACACACAGGTTAAATTATTGTTCAGAATTACTCATGCCCTTCCTCCCCTCCACTTGCATGAAGACATACATTTTTTTTCTGTTCCTTGAAGCAGTCATAATACAAGCAAGGACTTCAAATATTTCTTGTTTGGTTGTACTTGCCCTCTTGTACCTCTTCCAATCACTATCTGAAGAACATATTCTAGGTAGCCCACTGCCAAGGAAGATGAATTCATACCAAGGAAGATGAATAACAAGTGAACATCAGGACCTTCCCAATTTAGAGACCTGCAGTTTGAAGCAGAGTTGCCCAGACACACCAACCCAGACCAGGCAGGTTTTGGCTACTGCACAGACAACTCAGTGAATCCAGCTAAGATTAACAGAGCTCCTTCTAAAAACCCACAGACACGTGAGAAATAAGAACTTCTTATTGCATGTAATATTTTACTGTTTTTTTTTTTATACAGAGATATGGGCTAGAATAAAAGCTAATGTTTATTGATATCTTACCTTGTGCCAGAGGCAATTCAAGAACTTTACATTTATCAATTTATTTAATCACCACTATAATTATATGTGATTGTTGCCATCAGTATTCCTGTTTTACTGCAAAGAAGATTGAGGCACAGAGGATTTGTCCAATATGGCACAGCTAGTGAACTGTAGAGTTGAGGTTTGCAATCTTGCTGTTTGGTTCCAGTATCATTCAAGGCCCTGTCAGCAAATACAAACTCAACTTAAGCTAGTGTGCAACATGGGTAGTCATACAAAACTTATGGACATTATCAAATCGTTTTTACCTGGACCTAGAGTAGGTGACGGGCTTGCCTGGTGGCTCTATGGCAAAGAATCCACCTGCTAATTCAGGAGACGCAGGTTTGATCCCTGTGTCAGGAAGATGCCCTGGAGAAGGAAATGACAACACAGTCCAGTGTTCTTGCCCAGGACACCCCATGGACAGAGGAACCTAGCAGGCTACAGTTCATGGGATCTCAAAGAGCTGGACACAATTTAGTGTCTAAACAACAGCAAAAACAAGAGTAGATGAGAGCTATATGAAGATGCAAAGGCAATTAAATCTGTTCGAGGCAGCTGCACACCTCAGCAATCAACCACAATCATGGCAGGCAAACTTATCCTTTAAAAACATTCAGAAAGGTGGGGACCGAAAGGAAAGGAATGAAAGGAGAAAAATAATTCTAGGCTTTTCACACTACTACTTGCTAGATCTTGCTTAAGGAAGAAGCTGCCACATTCATTAGTCAGGAAACAGGGCAATTGATTAGGCCACTGTTCTTGATGAGCTGGTTTATCCATTTTAAAAAACATTTCTTCAGACCCACTATTTTCTCTTTTTCTCTCTTTCTTCTACTCCACGTAGGTCAGGAGTAAGTGGACTCAAAACTTTAGGGACATTTTCTGTCTACCATATTTTCTCTGTATCTGTGTGATGATTCCTTTATTTCATTTCTGATCTCTTTCCTTAAACTCTTAAAGCTTTTAGAATCTCCAGCTATGGCTTCCTGTCAGTCAGATAAGCCTGTTGCTTTCCATGGCTTCTCTGATAGCTCAGCTGGTAAAGAATCCACCTGCAATGCAGGAGACTCCAGTTCTATTCCTGTATTGGCAAGATCCCCTGGAGAAGGGATTGGCTACCTACTCCAGTATTCTTGGGTTTCCCTCCTCACTCAGATGGTAAAGAATACACTTGCAACGCAGGAGACCTGGGTTCAATCCCTGGGTTGGGAAGATCCCCTGGAGAGGGGAAAGGTTACCTGCTCCAATATTCTGGCCTGTAGAATTCCATGGACAGAGGAGCCTGGGAGGCTACAGTCCATTGGGTCGCAAAGAGTCGGACATGACTAAGCGACTTTCACTTTCAACAAAGAAACTAAGTTTAGTTCTACTTATTAATGTGTGTGTGTATGTGCGCACGCTCAATTGCTTCAGTTGTGTTTGACTCTTTGTTACCCTATGGACTCTAGCCCTCCAGGCTCCCCTGACTGAGATTCTTCAGGCAAGAATACTGGAGTGGGTTGCCATGCCCTTCTCCAGGGGATCTTCCCAACCCAGCAATCAAACCAGTGTCTCTTATGACTCCTGCACTGACAGTTGGGTTCTTTACCACTAATGTCACCTGGGAAGTCCTGCTTATTAATAGTTCATGGAAAAATAAAAACCCAAGGGAAACCTCACAGCTACCCAAACATAATGCCAAGAGTACCTAAAATAAATTTTGACTTCCACAAGTAAAAAGTTAAAGAGCAACTTGAATAGTTAAGTCTGAGTTTTATAGGAATATAGATGAGGAATGACTACAGGAAGCTTTTTCAGTACAAACTGGATTTTACTTCTGAATGAGGTGGTCTGACATGCTGTATCTTTTCTTCCATCTCTTTGCCAGCTGACTGGTGCCCCCTTCCATCCAGCCACTCTGTGAAGTGGGCTGGAAGGCCTGATGAGAGGGTGGATGTGCTCTTGCCTGGCAAAGACAACAGAAACTGACATCTCCTCTGAATTCTGGCTTACAAAGAGGGTGATTATTCTTGCAGCTGCCTTTTGTCTTTACTGAAAAAGTGTTTATGGCTCCAATGCCCACTTTCAAATCGTGTGGTGGTTTCCAACCAGAGCAAAGGTTATGTTTTTCTTCAGTCATTTCTCTGTTCCTATTTTTCGTGGTCTTCAGATGGTTATAGTCAGGCTTTTTTAATTATACTTTTTTGGTATATCTTAAGTGTTTGTTAAATATTTAATGATTCTTATCTGCTGCTCCTGCTGCTAAGTTGCTTCAGTCATGTCCAACTCTGTGCAACCACATAGATAGCAGCCCACCACGCTCCTCTGTCCCTGGGATTCTCCAGGCAAGAATATTGGAGTGGGTGCTTCTTATCTAGGAGTTGCCAAATATAGTCCTGAACTCTGTGTCTCCAGACCATTAAAAACTAGCAGTTCAATTGCTTTGTTTGTTTCTAACAAAACAACAACAAAAAGAGTTATTACCAACAGTATACATAATCCTGAGTACTTTTGAGGGAATAATTTTTTAGAGTGCTGAGTTTATTTATTATAATTTGAATAAAGAAATTATGAGTAACATTTGAGAAGTCTTAATATTTAACATGAAATTTACTGAGTGCTGTCTATCAACTCAGTGGTCAGACCTTTCAAGACCTCTGCTTGCCTCACCACGAAGCACAGCTAAATCAGCCAAATCTATTTTGGTCAGTAGTAGAGAGAATTTTAGAAAAGGTTAAAATCTTAGGTTGATGAGAGCTAGGTGGCCCTGGAGAGTAATCAAATTGCATCCTCCTTATTTTGCTTAAAACCTACATAAATATTGATAATATTATAAATACTAATGAATAAGCTACAAGGATATATTGGACAACACAGGAAATATAGCCAATATTTTATAATAACTATACATGGAGTATGGGCTTCCCAGATGGCACTAGTGGTAAAGAACCCACATGCCAATGCAGGAGATATGAGAGATGCAGGTTCAATCCCTGGGTCCAGGAGATCCCCTGGAGGAGGGCATGCCGACCCACTCCAGTATTCTTGCCTGGAGAATCCCATGGACAGACAAAGCCTGGCAGGCTACAGCCCATGAGGTCACAAAGACTCAGACATGACTGAAGTGACTTAGCACATACATGGAGTATAGCCTTTAAAAATTATGAATCACCATGTTGTATACGTCTAATTTATACAATTTTGTTCATCAACTATATCTCAATTTTTACAAAAGTAAAAAAAGAAAAAAGAAAAAAATATTTCAGAAAAAGTTCTCAAACTTTAGTGTGCTTCAGAATCACCTGAAGGCCAGAACCTCAACCGTGTTTACTTTAGTAGGTCTAGATGGCTTTGAGAGCTCCTAACACATTCTCTAGAGAAGGCAATGGCACCCCACTCCAGTACTCTTGCCTGGAAAATCCCATGGACAGAGGAGCCTGGTAGGCTGCAGTCCATGGGGTCGCTATGAGTTGGACATGACTGAACGACTCCACTTTGACTTCACTTTCATGCATTGGAGGAGGAAATGGCAACCCACTCCAGTGTTCTTGCCTGGAGAATCCCATGGACAGAGGAGCCTGGTGGGCTGCCATCTATGGGGTCGCACAGAGTCGGACACAACTGAAGCGACTTAGCAGCAGCAGCAGCAGCAGCAACACTTTCTCTCAAAGGTGGTGGTGCTGCTGCTGCTCACTAGATGACTGTGGTGAACCAATGGCCTAAAGAACTGGCCCAAGGAACCAAGATAGAAATGCGTACATCTCACTTCTAAAGCAATCTTTGAGCAGTCTACCAGATGCCCTTTGTTGAGGAGAGTTTAATTTCAAGGATGACAAATGATGGCCTTAAAAGTCTCAATTCATACATTTCATCTTCTGAATTAAATGACCATGATAAGGAGGTCCTGGGACATTGGGTTTAAACAGTATTAATTTTAGATGAAAACAAAGGAGGAAAAGAGGAATGAGCTCCTCATCCAAATTGAGCAACGTCTAACTTTTTTTTTCTTTATGAAGAAGGGAGATTTTAATTTCATATTGGAGCTTCTTTTTGTTATATCATGAAGCTATAGGTTCAGTAAGCATATATGAATATTATTACTATAAACAGTATATTACAGATTGTTTTCCTGAGAATTTTTTTCCTAGACAGAGTGAGGATTTAAATAGCAGATAAGCAGCCATGTTTAGTCTTTTCCAATTAGATCGCTGTCTGAAACCTGTCCTAGGTCTAGCTTTATCTCCAAGTTGCAGGTATAACTACCCCACAGGCATCCCTCCTTCTGTCTGCTGGGCTGAGCAGGTCATCAGTACCCCTCCATAGGCAATCTGGCTTCCCACGGCTGCCAGTCTTGTGAAACTGGAATAGCTAATGAAAGCAGCATGCTTTCATTAAAGGAGGCCCTACAAGCAGTGATCTATTCATCCATTTGAAGGCTTTGCACATATCATCATCTCTCTAGTCCCTATCTCTCTACTTCAACTCCACCAAATATAAAAGCTGAAGAAAACCTGTCATCAAATGATGCCAACAAATGATGGGCAAGGGGGAAAGCATAAAGGGAAAAAAAAAGCCTAGTTATTCCACAATCTGCAAGCCTTATAACTTAGGGCTTTAGGGTACCTTCATTACAAATGAATTCTAAATAGATTTATGAAGTTTAACAGGCAATGTAGAAAAGTCAGGGGACACAACATTTAGAAAAAAATTTTGGAAAACATATCCTCTTAAGGATATACAGTCTTGCCTTGAGAACACCTTCTAGGGTTCCTAGCTGTGCCCCCTGACTTTTGAAGGACTATGAGTAATCTAGCTAGATACATACTTCTCAAGCTCTACATTTGTTACAATTGCCTATCTATACAAAAGAAAATTCTGCATTTTTACAATAAGGGATTGCCCTTTGAGGTTTCATCTTGCATCTTTTCTGGTTGTTTCATAAATATTCATCTTTATTTCTGCCTCCAGCTCAGCCCCAAAGCTGTGGGAATCCTTGCAACCCAGGGGTAATATGCTCACAACACTGTTGTCCGTTGGTGTTTATTTTTTTGAAATGCTCTCTCCCTTTCTCCTTTACCTATTTCAATCCTTCTAATATTTCAAAGCCTGACCAAACAGCTACCTCTTCTATTCAGCTGCCCTTTATTGATTTGCACTCCTATGGCATTCTCTGCTTATGATCACAGCAATAGTGGCTGTTTTTTGTTTTTGTTTTTGTTTTTTCATCAAAGTTGAGCACCAGGGCATTGGCCTTGTAGCTTTGTTCTCAAATTCCAGGGAGCTTCTCTCTTCTGTTGGCATAGTAAGAGTATATGAGAGCAGCTCAAGAAGAACTTAATTACAGGTAGTGTTTACTTTGAGATAAATTTGATTTTTCAAATACTGAATATGGTTTCTAGCTGACAGTCTCCAATCATACACATTAATCATGACCTCAATGCGGAGGACGCAGGCTTGAGAGTCAGACTACCTGGGTTTGAGTTTCAATTCTACCACTTCAAACCTGACGTGTCAACATTGTTGTATTTCAGGTTCTGTATGTCCAAAATGAGGATGATAGTAATATCCACTCGATAGAGTTACTGTGAATGTTAAATGAATTCATAAGGCAATTAGAGTCAAGACCATGCATATGCCCAATAAATATTAATTATTATGATCACTATTCATGAAAACATTTATTGTCACCCTGAAATTGGTCTTTAGCATGCAGATAATGAAATTACCGCAACAATAGCACATCAGAGTGCAGGATTCTGAATCACAAACTGATGTAGGAAGTAATGATAAATATGAATCAAATCTTTTCATTGAGCTAGGCATTTTTAAATGGGCTAAACATGATCTCCATTTCATTGGCTAAATACAATATATTATAAAGCAAGGTGCTCAGTTGCTAAGTCACGTCCGATTCTTTGCAACCCCATTGACTATAGCCTGCCAGGCTACTCTGTCCATGGGATTATCCTTGCAATACTAGAGTGGGTTGCCATTTCTTCTTCCATGGGATCTTTCTGACCTAGGGGTAGAACCTGCATCTCCTGAGGCTCTTTCATTGGCAGGCAAATTCTTTACCACTGAGCCACCTGGAAAGCCCATAAAGCAATATGGAACTTTTAATATGCATTTTTCCATAGCCAAGATCAGTGTTCAGAATACACATAGAAACCACTCAGTTGTTTAAGGAAGAGAGAGAAAGAATTTCAAGGGGCTTGCAAAGTCTGAAGTACATGATGGTCTATTGCTTCTAGTATTCACTAACACTAGTAAATATTATGGGAAAGTGTATCATAGAAAAGGAAAACAAAAGCCCTGAGTATAATGTAAGCATCACAAATACAAATGAAACAAGGAAAATAGGATTAATGTTATGTGTTAGAAAAATACAGGCTTATTATACATTTCTAGGAATTTTGTTTTCCTTTTCAAAGTAGTTTATTTTGGCTCACTTCTCAGTTGACTGAATTTTACCTTTTAGTAAAATTTTTTTTTACATGGTTGCTAAATGTTTTTGTTTTTTTTTTCCCTTTAATGTTGAGAACTTTTAAGATGCGCCCTCCTGGCAACTTTCAAATATGAAATACAGTGTTATTAACTGTGGCCACTATGTTGTACATCGCCATGACTTATTCATCTTATAATTGGAAATTTATACCTTTTGACCCTTGAACTCATTTCTCCCAGCCCTCAGCCCCCAGGCTCTGGCAACCACCAATCTCTTCTCTGTATCAATGAGCTTGGCTTTTTTTTTTTTTAATATTTCTTTGTTTTTTACTGTTTAGATTCAACCTATAAATGAAATCATACTATATTTGTCTTTCTCTGACTGATATTTCACTTAGCTCAATGCCATTAAGCTCCATCTATGTTCTCACAAATGGCAAGATTTCATTCTTTTTTAATAACTGAGCAATATTCTATTTTGCAGTGTTATATATGAATAATACTTTCTTCATCAATTATTCCACCAACTGATGGAGTCTTAGATTGCTTCTTTATTTCCATATCTTGGCATATTGTGCAGATATATTTTCATAAGGGTGCAGATATATTTTCAAAATAGTGATTACTTTTTCATTGGATACATACCCAGAAGTGGAATTGCTACATCATATACATGTTCTGGAATTCCGTCACTTCCACTAGCTTTGTTCATAATGATGCTTCCTAAGGCCCACTTGACTTTGCATCCCAGGATGTCTGGAATTCCAGTTGAGATAGTTCAGATCCTAAAAGATAATGCTCTTAAAGTGCTATACTCAATATGCCAGGAAATTTGGAAAACTCAGCAGTGGCCATAGGGCTTGAAAAGGTCAGTTTTCATTCCAATCTCAAAGAAAGGCAATGCCAGAGAGTGTTCAAACTACTGCACAATAGCACTCATCTCAAATGCTAGCGAAGTAATGCTCAAAATTCCCCAAGTCAGGCTTCAACAGTATGTGAAGCATGAACTTCCAGATGTTCAAGCTGGATTTAGAAAAGACAGAGGAACCAGAGATCAAATTGCCAACAGCTTTTGAATCATTGAAAGAGCAAGAGAGTTCCAGAAAAACAATACTTTGGCCACCTGATGCAAAGAACTGACTTATTGGAAAAGACCCTGATGCTGGGAAAGATTGAGGGCAGGAGGAGAAGAGGGCGACAGAGGACGAGATGGTTGGATGGCATCACCAACTCAATGGACAAGAGTCTGAGTAAACTCCGAGAGCTGGTGATGGATAGGGAGGCCTGGTGTGCTGCAGTCTGTGGGATCACAAAGAGTCGAACACGAGCGAGTGACTGAATGGAACGGCAATGATACATGTTCTATTTATATTTGAGGAAAACCATACTGTTTTCCATAATGGCTTTACCAATTTACATTCCCATCAACAGGGCGCATGGGTTCCCTTTTCTCCACGTCATCACCAGCAATTGTCATTTCTTGTCTTATTGACAATAATCATTCTAAGAGATGTGAGGTGATATTCACTGTGGTTTTGACTTGCATTTCCCTGATGAGTAGTGATGTTGAGCATCTTTTCATGAACCTGTTGACCATCTGTACATTTTCTTTGGAAAAATGTGTATTCAGAACTTCCGCTCATTTTTTAATCAAATTGCTCTTTGTTTTGTTTTGTTTCTGCTCTGTAGGAGCTTTTTAGTTTGGTCTGGTTTCACTTGTTTGGGTTTGCTTCTGTTGTCTTTGACTTTGGTGTCATTGAAAAATCATCGCCAAGACCTATGTAAAGCAGCTTATTGCCTATGTTTTCTTCTAGGACTTTTTAGTCTTACATTCAGCATTCATTTGAGTTAATTTTTGTGTATACAGGAAGATAGTAGTTCAGTTTTATGAAAATAACTTTTAAACGTTCTGTAACTATGACTTTCATCAGATACACGCATGGACACACACACGTCATACTGAGATTTTTGCTATAACCTTAGTTGATCATTTATACCTTTCTATATGAAGCTATCACATAGTTGAAAATGTTAATATTAAAGCACTCTCTTGGGCCTGCAATTTACTTAATTCTTTAAAAATCAGTTTAAATTCAAAGACTATCAGGGGAATTCCTTGGTGGTCCAGTGGTTAGGACTCAGGGCTTTCACAGCTGAGGGCCCACATTCAATCCTTGGTGGAACTAAGATTCCACAAGTCACACAGAGTGACCGGAAAAAAAAAAAAAAAAAGTCAATTTAAACAACTGCAGCCCTGACCTATGAGAATTTACAATCCAAGATGA
This sequence comes from Bos indicus x Bos taurus, assembly GCF_003369695.1. Classification (NCBI taxonomy): domain Eukaryota; kingdom Metazoa; phylum Chordata; class Mammalia; order Artiodactyla; family Bovidae; genus Bos; species Bos indicus x Bos taurus. The sequence goes on along the minus strand of NC_040098.1, from coordinate 35,317,097 downwards.
GAAAGGATGATATTATAAAATAAATACAATATATATAGAAAACAAACAGAGGATAGGGAGGGAAACTTATTACTTCAATTCTATTCCAAGAGAAAAGTCCCCAAAGAAGAAAAGAGAGTGGACGAAGCAGATAACTAATGAAGAATAAGTATTTCAACCCTCCAAATGTAAGGAGAGACCTGGAGTAGGCACAGAACTGGGATGCAGCCATTGGATGAATCAGGCTTCTGACTCTCATACCTGTTTTCGGGCTAGTATCTATGCTTGGGATTCCCCACTCTTTTCTCTTTTCTTTTATACCTGCCTAGTGCCTGTTGCTGAGTCATTTCAGTTGTGTTCGACTTTTTGCAACACTATGAACTGTAGCCCATCAGGCTTCTCTGGCCATGGAATTTCCAGGCAAGAATACTGGAGTGGGCTGCCATTTCCTTCCCCATGGTATCTTCCCAACTCAGGGATAGAGCCTAAGTCTCCTACCTGTGTTTCCTACCTTGGCAGGTGGATTCTTTACTGCTTGAGTCACCTTGGAAGCAAAAAAAAATTACGATTTCTTTTATATAAATTTCAAAATAGAAAAAACAAACTTATGGTAATAGAAATCAGGATAATGGTAAATTTCAGGAAGGTAGTGATTGTAAAGGATGGATTTGGGGAGAGTTATAGTTATATTTTGTTTCTTAACTCTGTATGTGTATACATTTGTTATGATAGTTTCCATTTCCTGATGCATATTCAATGAGTTGTGCAAATATTATTTGTGCACTTTTCTGTACATGTGTTTTACTTATATAACTATCATATTCTTCAAAATGTCAACTTACATCACCTCATTTATGAAACTTTTCCTGCAATATCTTTTCCGTCTTAGGTGGTTCTCTTTTTTCCAGCCTTCCTGTGCTACAAATATTAAGGTTAGTTAAAAACAAAAGACCATATATTTTTCTTGTTTTATCACCAGCAACTTGTTATTAATCTATTCTTAATCAATTACCAATGACAGACAATAAGTAAATGAGAAATACATAAGATTTGCACAATAGAAATATGAGTATGAAGAAAAGTAAGACAATGAAAAATTGCTGACAAGCAAGATCTTGAAGAAGACAGTAAGGAGATTCCCTAATTTATATGGAAATGCCTGGAGAGCATGTAGGTACTGAGTACCATTTCCTCATACCCCACAAATTTTAAATTAATATCTAAGTTAAAAATTAGGAAAGCTTCCTGCCTGCAGTTCTTATTCCCATATTTTCATTAAAAAAGGCTCTATGTTGGGAATTCCCTGACAGTCCAGTGGTTAGGACTCAACACTTTCACTGCTAGGGCCTAGGGTCATTCCCTGGTCAGAGAACTAAGATCCCACAAGCTGCACAGTGCAGCCAAAATAAATATATAAAAATTTAAAAAATAAAATGAGTCTCTGGCAAGGAGATGTGGTCAAATCATATTTAGTAATTTACAAACAGAAACTTCCTGATAATAGTAACTTGGATTTATTTATTTACTAAATACTTACAGATCATCCTCTATTTGATAGAATTTTCCATATTCTGGAGATACAAATCTAAGTAAAATGAGTTCCTCTCCTTAAGGCACTTACTGATTAGTGCTGATTAGTAGGAAGACAGAAATGTATATGTAATAAATGCAACCATAAGGATTAACACAGAGTGCTGGAAAAACTCTTATAAGGAGCTACACTTCAGATAAAAAAGGAGCCCAGACTTGAATCTTTTCTAGAGTTTCAAACTAAGTAGATCTCTTACCCTCAAAGATTTTCCTTAACAGGAGTTGGGATATTATATGTTTCAAGGTTATGAGACCAGAGCACTGGGGAGGAAAAGACAATTTATACCTGAGGATATAGGATAGTCTTAGCTATTTGAGGGTGCCGGGTGTCTCATATTTGTGAGACGTTGACAGCAGAGATTAGGGTCCTTAGTTCATTACTCTATCCCTTAGAGTAACTTTCATTTGTAGCTACTGAATCCATATTTGTTGATTTTTGAAATCAGAGATGTTGGCTATGACTTTTGGTTTCAACTGCAGCATGTTGAAATCATCACTCTCATCCTCACAACAAGAAAAAGCTTAACACGGTGCCAAGTGCACATCAGTGACTTTCCTTAAACCTGTTAGAGAACCACTGTCTTAATATCTAGTAAGAGACAGTAGTGCATCCAGAGGTAACGCTGAAAGGTTACCTGGAGCAGATGCAGCTGAAGCCATAAACTGGTAGGAACACTTACATGGTGATTTTAATGAATTGCTGAAGGCTGAGTTATAACTGCGGAGAAGGCAATGGCACCCCACTCCAGTACTCTTGCCTGGAAAATTCCATGGACAGAGGAGCCTGGTGGGCTGCAGTCGGTGGGGTTGCTAGGAGTTGGACACGACTGAGCGACTTCACTTTCACTTTTCACTTTCATGCATTGGAGAAGGAAATGGCAACCCACTCCAGTGTTCTTGCCTGGAGAATCCCAGGGACGGGGGAGCCTGGTGGGCTGCTGTCTATGGGGTCGCACCGAGTCGGACACGACTGAAGTGACTTAGCAGCAGCAGCAGCAGAGTTATAACTGAAGACCTCCTCCTCTGAGGAAGTCTGTGTTTCCAACTCCACTGGTGTTCTCAAAGCTTTTATGTTGCAATAGTTTCAGCCTCTTTTTCCTGTTCCTTAGCCGAAGAGATGGAGACTACTACTTGAAATAGTATTTCTGTTATAACCAGTATTCTTTTCTTACTTCTTGAATTATCTATTAATCCACTTTACACTCAGTTAACAATTCTTATACTGACAACAAGAATGGTTTCTATTTCTTGGTTGGACCCTGATGGATAGGATAGAAGATATTAGACAACAGATAATCCCATATATCTGATACCTAACATCAGATTATATCTGAGTTAGAATTATAAGCAGGTTGAGATATTTTCAAGTCAAGCAAAAACAAGTATTAGGTAGAATCTAAGGAATAATCGTATTCACAAATATTCAGACTATGTCTTTTGAATGTGTGTGCATTACAAGGCTGATAGAAAAAGTCCACTTAGTAGTAAGTAAACTTTGTTGACCACCTATGACCCACTTCTCAGGGTTAACTCTTTATTCTCATTTTAAAGTAATATTCTTCCAGTTAACTGATTATCGGTGATTCTCAATGAAGTTGAGAGAAGTACAATGGAATGTTGGTTTAGGTTACATAGTTTGAAAAATGTGCATAGAGTTGAGATTTACTGTCCAAGTTTTCTCCATGCACAAATCATCTGATAAGAGGCCTGGTTAGCCCAAGAGTTACTGTTTTGCAGAAATGACATCATTAGATATAGAGGTGTGATCTCAGAAAGAAGCTTATGAACTTGTGCTGTTTACCATGAAATGTTGAGGATAGGATTTTTTTGTCTGTTTTTTGGTCAGGATAGGCTAGCTTTGAACTTAGTAACAAACACAAAAGTTTATTAATCATACATAAAATGTTTATTGTGAGATTAGTTAGTAGCTCCATAAGGAAACTATTTTTAGTGACCTAGGGGATCTAGGCAATTTTCCTCCTGCCAGTTCTGTGATCTTTTTCTCTCAGACAGTGAAAGAGAAAGGAGAATTTCAATGTAAGTCTTAAATTGCCCTGCCCACTAGAGAAACATATCAATCCCAATTATGGCCCATTGGCCAGATACAATATTCACATTATCTTAACTTTAAGGTGGTTAAAAAAATATGAAGGAAGCACATAGATATTCGATAACCAGGAAGTGTCTAACATAAGTATCATTGATTCACAGTAATACTTGCAGGATTCTGCCATTAATATATTGGGTTGACCAAAATGTTTGTTCAAGTTTTTCCATATGATGGTTAGGAAACTTTTTGACCAACCCCAAACTTCTAAATTTTGGGATTTGTAAAAATCTTGGGGCATACATCTCTTAAATGTCAAAGGTCCACCACAAAACGAGAAAGAAAGGCAGCCCAGATGTTTATCATGAATAGATTTGTTATTGAGAAAGTTTTTCTCACAGACCCATTTTGCCATGTTCTATTTCTACAATCTTAGAATGACAGATTTTTTTCCCACATGTAAATTATTGGAACTTAGGCAGATATTAGCATTAGAACACAAGGTTTAATTTAAATCTGTAAGATACAACTATAACCTTGTTTTAGATGTGGCAATTAAAAGACATTTGGGTGAGGGAATGAAATATACAAAGTGACCTTCACGATAGCTGAGGTCATGCATGAAGTTTGATTTCTCACTTGTGGTGTAATCTTACAAAAGTACTATGCAAAACAAAAAGAAAAGAAAGAAAAATCCTAGATGTGGCAGTTGTTAATATGAGATAATTAGGGCACTCCAGACATTTCACTAAAACAAAACACGGCACTTAGCAGGCAGTGTCAGTTGAGTCTTTTTTTTTTTTGCTAATGTTTGCTTTTTGTATCTGAAAGATCATTCTTTTCAATAGTGTGCTGATACTTAACAGGAGAACTTATTAGAGAACTTAGAACATACTTAACTAGAGAACATGTATGAAAAATTTAGGTCGATTAATTTCAATAGAAACATTCTTGCAAATAAGGATCCTAATGGATGGGAGCTATGATTGACTAAAATAGTCAACTGCCTGTCTGTTTATAAAATTAAGGAGGATTTCTTTTCTGAAGGGCTCACCCTTTACGCTGACTATCATCATTGTTTCGGTTTCAAGGACCCCTGTGTTCCAAGGTTTCTTTTACTACTCCTAAGACAGAAGAACTCTATGTGCCCATAGCAAGCAGGCATTTACTTAATTCATAACAAATTATCATTGTGATTCAAATGCAATTAATTTCCCATCCAGCTCTCTCCTTACTGAGCTATACAGTTACCTAAACAAAGGGGTTGCAATTGTTAAAGCTGGAATGAATGTAAAATTCCCCTTCTTTAGCCCGGTTTCTTCATTTAAATGGTGAGAAATATAAGTCCTAGGGGAAGGAGAGGACTTAACAATGGGGCATGTCACTTAGGCTACCCTTCCCAATCCTAACTGTAAAGTGGAGATTAAAATTACTTTCCCACTTACTTTTCAGAATCACTGTAAGAATGAAATTAGATCATGTATGTGACATTTTTGAGGACAGTCATAAAAATAATAGTAGTAATGACCATAAAGATAATATTTATTGTACACCCATTCTGAACCGTGCACTGAGATTACCTAAATGGTCTTGCAAATCATCACAGCCCTATGGCAGAGGTATATTTATTTATTATCCCAGCTTAAAATGTGGCACAAAATATTGTATTCTAGTACAATAAAATATTACTCAGCCATAAAAAGGAATGTAAGTGTGCCATTTGCAGACATGTGGATGAACCTAGAGTCTGCCATACACAAAGAAGTAAGTCAGAAAGAGAAAAACAAATATTGTGCATTAACACATATGTGCGGAATCTGAAAAATGGTACAGATTAACCTATTTGCAAAGCAGAAATAGATACAGAGGGGAAAGCAGGGGAGGGATGAATTGGGAAACTGGGACTGACATATATATATACCACTATGTATAAAATAGATAACCAATGAGAACCTACTCTATAGCACAAGGAACTCTACTCAGTGTTCTGTGCCGACCTAATTGGGAAGGATATCCAAAAAATATGGGATATATGTATGCATATAGCTGATTCACTTTGCTGTAGGAATTAACACATTGAGGAACTAAAAAGCCTCTTGATGAAAGTGAAAGAGGAGAGTGAAAAAGTTGGCTTAAAGCTCAACATTCAGAAAACGAAGATCATGGCATCTGGTCCCATGACTTCATGGGAAATAGATGGGGAAACAGTGGAAACAGTGTCAGACTTTATTTTTGGGGGCTCCAAAATCACTGCAGATGGTGACTGCAGCCATGAAATTAAAAGACGCTTACTCCTTGGAAGGAAAGTTATGACCAACCTAGATAGCATATTCAAAAGCAGAGACATTGTCTAGTCAAGGCTATAGTTTTTCCTGTGGTCATGTATGGATGTGAGAGTTGGACTGTGAAGAAGGCTGAGCACTGAAGAATTGATGCTTTTGAACTGTGGTGTTGGAGAAGACTCTTGAGAGTCCCTTGGACTGCAAGCAGATCCAACCAGTCCATTCTGAAGGAGATCAGCCCTGGGATTTCTTTGGAAGGAATGATGCTAAAACTGAAACTCCAGTACTTAGGCCACCTCATGCGAAGAGTTGACTCATTGGAAAAGACTCTGATGCTGGGAGGGATTGGGGGCAGGAGGAGAAGGGGACGATAGAGGATGAGATGGCTGGCTGGCATCACTGACTCGATGGACGTGAGTCTGGGTGAACTCTGGGAGTTGGTGATGGACAGGGAGGCCTGGCGTGCTGCGATTCATGGAGTCGTAAAGAGTCGGACACGACTGAGCGACTGAACTGAACTGAACTGAAACTGAACTGAACTCAAAGTAACTATACTCCAATATAATTTTTTAAAATAAATAAATAATAAATAAAAATGAAGGAACTAAGGCTTAGGAATATGCCTTATGTTTTAAGCTAGCTTCAACAAGCTAGCTGAATTCACCTGCAATGCAGGAGATGCCAGTTTGATTCTTGGGTCTGGAAGATCCCCTGGAGAAGGGATAGGCTACCCACTACAGTATTCTTGGGCTTCTCTTATGGCTCAGCTGGTAAAGAATCTGCCTGCAATGTGGGAGACCTGGGTTCAATTCCTGGATTGGGAAGATCCCCTGGAGAAGGGAAAGGCTACCTACTTCAATATTCCAGCTTGGAATTCCATGGACTACACAGTCCATGGGGTCGCAAAGAGTTGGACACGACTGAGTGACTTTTACTTTCACTTTTTCATAAGCTAGCTAGCAGTGAAGCTAGGAGTTAACCTTGAGAGTCAAATATTAAATATAAGCTCTTTGGCTTCCTTATAACCTAAGAATTCACATTGGAATCCATATTGAACCACAATTTTCTTATTCTCAGGGTTTTTCTCATTGTTCTAAGTTAGTTCCATAAAGTTCTCTTTGAAGCAGAGAAAATGGAAACTGCCTATCCCTTTCTAGGCTTAATTTGATGTATTATTTACCTTTTAACACCAGGGTTTTCACTAAGAATGAAAAATAGGCAACTTTCTGACACTACTTTAACGTTTTCACCCCAGTGTCATGGTTTCCTATTTGCTGTTATTTTGCCAATTGAGCCTCTAAGTGTCCAGTGCTATCCTTCCAAACAAACCTCACTTTGTTCTGCTTCCTTGTGGCAATAAGTGTGAAGCTGAAAACCACCTATCAGGAATGTAGAGAAGAGCCCAAGGATCAATGGCAAAGGCACGTATGTGTGCTGGGCATGGGCCTGATGGTGTTAAAATGCTGCCACCTTCTGTTTAGCCCAAGTGCTGCTGACGCAATTCTTTCCCACAGCTTCCTGGTGTCCTCTAAGCTGATTTATACTGATCCCGAATTGCACTTCTGCAATATATAACATGACAAGTTAAACGCAAAGCCTGCCAAAAAATCTTGATAGTCTCAGCTTTCGTGCAGCAGCACTTGAAAAGACCATTAGGACTGCCATCCCGCTAAAGTGTGCTCAATATTTTTGACAGTGAATTATCTAAGCTGCAGTTTATCTCAGCATTCATGGGGTGTGGGTTGGGGGTTGCCCTTTAAAGATTCAAAAGAGGGAGGATAAAGAGGATGGGGGTAGGGATATTTTCCATCCCTCAAGTGGTAGTGGGTTACTCCAAGGTTTTCCAGCTGTTGCAAGGGCTCTAGGTTTATACTCGGGTGCATTTTCTGCTGAGACACTTACAAAAAAATGAAACACAGCGTGGACAGGAGCCTAGATTTATAAACGAGGGAACAGCACAAGCATCTGAACTCTTCTCCAATTGAGAGGTTGTATGAAAGAGATTGGAGAAGGCAATGGCACCCCACTCCAGTATTCTTGCCTGGAAAATTCCATGGATGGAGGAGCCTGGTAGGCTGCAGTCCATGGGGTTGAGAAGAGTCAGACATGACTGAGCGACTTCACTTTTTTCACTTTTCACTTTCATGCATTGGAGAAGGAAATGGCAACCCACTCCAGTGTTCTTGCCTGGAGAATCCCAGGGACGGGGGAGCCTGGTGGGCTGCCGTCTATGGGGTCGCACAGGGTCGGACACGACTGAAGTGACTTAGCAACAGCAGTATGAAAGAGATAGCTTGTGTATGATCCCCTTAAGCTAAGCTTGCAGCAGCTGGCTTATCGAGGGCAATCACCTCTTGCTTTATCAGCGTTAAGCTATTATTTACTCCAGGACAAGAACCCTGAAACAATCACAGCACACCCTATAGTGATTCCTTCAATCTGGACGGAGCTCTGCCAGCCTGAAATTGCATCCCTAACTTCTCCCTACAAAGTGCGGGCCAGGCTTGGTTTTATCTCAGTCACACAGCACAGCAAAATTAGCTTTGCCCAGGATCATTTTAATAACTAGCACATGACCACCTCCATCCATGTGTACACACTTAGGTCTGGGTGAGTTGGGTCTCTTTATATCATTAAAATACCAGACTTGTTTAGTAAAGCTGGAAAGTCAGGAATGGAAAACAGCTCTAGAGGCCAGAACTATCTAGTTAAGTGTTTACTGACCAAATTTGTATTCACTAAGAACCCTGTGCTTAATACATCTTTGGTTACACTCAAATCTTCTCTTCAATCTGAAATTATCTATCTATCTACCATCTATCCTTCTAGTCTTATGTCTGTTACAGGACATACAAAACAAGTATGCATGCATACATGTGTATGCGTGCTAAGTCGCTTCAGCTGTGTCCGACTCTGCGACCCTATGGGCTATAGCTCGCCAGGCTCCTCTGTCCATAGGATTCTCCAGGCAAGAATACTGGAGTGGGTTGCCATGTCCTCCTCCAGGGGATCTTCCCCATCCAGGGATCAAACCTGTGTCTCTTTATGTCTCTTGCATTGGCAAGCATGTTCTTTACCACTAGCGCCACCTGGGAAGCCTATTTGTATATGTGTGTGTGTGTAGACACACACACACACACAAACACACACACACACATATATATATAAGCCTTTTAAGAAAAAAATTCCACTCCCCTCCCAATTTTTCCTTCTAAAGTAAATAATATTTTTATGTCCTTACTTTTTTTAAACCTTATTTATGCATTTTTCTTGACATACTTTTCTGTATGTTAGGGGTCTAATGTATAATACTAAATGATTAAATTTAGTTGGAGACAAACTGATCTTGGATCTTACAAATTTCTAAACTAATAATGACTTAATTGCAAATATTTTCCAATATAATGCAGTAAAACAAGGTTTTTATATTTTTAGGGGAGAATTCTGTGTCCAAGAAAAATGAATCTCGGTGCAAGGATGCTATGTAATCTTACAGTGAACATGCATACAGATAGTAATCTCCCTCTAACCTCGGCTGAAATGATACCAGCAGAGCAATTCTTTGAGGGTAGAATCCCTGTATGTTTCAAGGATTAATGCCCTTGGAGTCAAGCACCTATACTGGGCAAGGTCTTAGAAAATCTCAGATGGACATAAGTGACAACAACTCAGGCAAATGCAATTTTCCCACCCATTTGTATATCTGGACTCTGGTGGGTGTGTCTTGTCCTCGGGCCTAGTTGGCTCTAACCAGTTTTTGTTGTATCCTTAGTGGCTGCGTCATTCTTTTGCAGGTTATGCCTGCACTCTTCCTTCCTGTCTCACCATGAAGTCAAACAATCTGTATTTCTGATGGATTATCATGATACAAATAGTCTGAGTGTGCTGTTTTAAGAAAAGCTGTATTACATCATGCATTAATTCCTCACTTATTGTTAGAGAAAAACTTGTGATATCAAAACTGAGAAAGTGTCCAGGTGTCTAACAGTTCACCAAGATCAAACCAACTGATAACGAATTATCCTACTCCCTGCTTCTGCAGTATTTGGGCTGGTTTCTGGGTAAAGAACTGTGAGGAACACAGATATGTTTAAATGTCCTGTGGACCTGCTTAGTAACTTCAGTCCTGTCTGACTCTGTAACCCCATGGACTGTAGTCCACCAGATCCTATGTCCAAGACATTCTCCAGGCAAGAATACTGGAATAGGTTGCCAAGCCCTCTTCCAGGGGATCTTCCCAACCTAGGAATTGAACCTGTGACTCCTGCCCCTTCTGCAGTGCAGGTGGATTCTTTACCACTGAGCCACCAAAGAAGCCCCTTTTAAATGTCAACTATGCGGAGAAGGCGATGGCACCCCACTCCAGTACTCTTGCCTGGAGAATCCCATGGACGGAGGAGCCTCGTAGGCTGCAGTCCATGGGGTCGCAAAGAGTCGGACACAACTGAGTGACTTTACTTTCCCTTTTCACTTTCATGCATTGGAGAAGGAAATGGCAACCCACTCCAGTATTCTTGCCTGGAGAATCCCAGGGATGGGGGAGCCTGGTGGGCTGCTGTCTATGGGGTCGCACAGAGTCGGACACGACTGAAGCGACTTAGCAGTAGCAGCAGCAGCATGCTCAATTCTAAGCTCCATGTTCTCCCGCAGCCCCTTCCCAGTAAGAAAAGATATGGCCAAAGGCTTCCTTTCACTGGTCTCACAAACCTTAAAGGCTTCTAGAAGAATGACAAACATTTCGTTTTTACAGAGGGCTTTCATTTCTAAACTGATCTAGGCAGCTTTGTGAAGATCCTTAACAGAGACAAATTGGAGGTTTGTCTCATCAGGGTCACAAAATAATGCAGATATGGAAATTTAGATAGATTGGAATAATTATAGGAATGGACTAGATGGAGACTCAGATGGTAAAGAATCTGCCTGCAGTGCTCGAGACCCAGGTTCAATCTCTGGGTTGGGAAGATCCCCTAGAGAAGGGCATGGCAACCCACTCTAGTATTCTTGCCTGGAGAATCCCATGGGCAGAGGAAATTGGCGGGCTACAGTCCATGGGGTTGCAAACAGTCGAACACGACTGAGCAACTAACAGTACAACTACTCCTAGGTGGAGTCAAGATTTGAGATTTTGTGATTCTGGAGGTCCCGTGACTTTCCTACTGCCTTAGTATCTCTCTCATAAAGTACCAGGGGAGGATAAACAAATCCTTGAAGCCCATTATAATCTTGAATCCCTGTCAAGCCTTCTCCCACTAGAAGGAACAGCCAAACCTCAGGCAATAAGCAGCAGAACAGCAGCTACCTGCTTCTCTGTCCCATTCTCTACCCACCACGAACTTCTGGCACCAGAGGAGAAGAAGAGAAGTAAAATGGATGTGTTTGGTTTTTTTCTTTCTGCCACAGACAGGCAGCTACGGCCAGGCTCTCCATTAAAAGTGGGAGAAAAGGTAGACTCGTCCTATTTGATTAGGACGGTCACCATCACACAGCAGTTGCAATTAGTCCGTGCCAGACTTCTTCAGGCCCGGCTTCTTTTCAGAAGGGGAAAAGGGAACACTCAGGGTCTATTGAATTGGAGCGTGGCATCTGCTGCACACCGAGGGGAGAGGTCGGGGGTCAGTGCTTGATTTTGATAAAGCGTGCCAGATTAATTGTCTTCGGTAATCCTGTTTGTCATGCTAGATACGCAGAGGCGTCTTTGTGGCACAGGCTGACATATGGGCCAGCCTGCTGCTTGCCTATTCACCACCCCACCCCCCCACCCCCCAGCACATGCTCTCCACAGTTGGATGGGTTCCCAGGGCCTTGTTTGCCAGGGGAGTGGGGCCTCCTGCTTCCATTCAGCCAGCCGCCATCTCCACAAACAGGCTTCCTAATCTTCAAGCCTGCCTGAGCTATTGAAAAAGCCTGCATTATTCAAAGAGGCCTAAAGAGAGAAAGGGAGAGAGAAGTGGGGGTGGCGGCTAGTGGGGAGAGAAAGAAGGAGATGAGGAGGGGAGGGAGACATCCAAACACCAGAGATGATAGTGAAAGACTCTCCAGACTGGGGATGGGGCGGGGGGTGGGAAGGGGACCGAGAAATATAATTACAAAAAATAGCAGCCGTGTACTTCAGGCAGAGCCCTTCAGGAGGCTGATTATAGCTCCTCTCCAAATCTGAATCTATCACCAAATTATACCCTGCCTCTTTTGTAAAATAAATGTTAATAAGAGGTAATTTGGGCCCTGCTGATTGTTAAGTTCAATGGAGATAGAAAAAAATTTTTTCTGCCTGTGTGTGTGTATGTGTGTTTATTGTAATATCTGGAGGGCTCTTTTTTCTCCTCCAACCAAAATTTATATTCAGCCGCAAAAGATGAAGCAAACATTCGATGGCCTGACACAAGCGCCAGAGAATCGAGAAGAGGTTGAGTTTTACAATAAAGAGTGAATGGACAGATTGGCAAGTGGTCCTTGGTCCTCTAAAGGCTGCAGTGGGTGAGCTCCGGAGAGAATGCACCCTGGATTTCAGAAGAGAGCAGCTAGAGAAGGGAGGAGGGCTGCTCTGCCTGCCTGGTGAGGACAGGAGGGTTCTCGCTCTAAATAGCTTTGCCTTTCTTTGGTTTAAAAGCAGGATTTTTTTTTTCATTTACATAATCATTATTTTGAGTTGCTGACAATTCTTTGGGGGGCTTTTACATGTAAAAGCGCAAAAAATAGACAATCCTGTGACAGAGCTTTTGAAACTGTTCCTATGATGTGTATTTACGAGCGGATCCAGAGATGGAGCAATTAGAAACAGTGAATAATAATCTTCTGATCAGACAAAAGTGTGGAGATGTTAAAATACGAATCCTTGATCATCGTTTCCCTGACGCAGTCCCGCCTGTGTCTTTGCGCTTCTGTTCTTCTCATCCACACCATAGAGATGGGGGCAATTCAATCGATAGTGTCTCTGACCAGAGACTGCTTGGTCTCCAGTCATGATTTCTTAGTTATTTAACTAGGTATTTCCTTATTTATTAGTTATTTAACTAAGTATTTAACAGAGTATTTACTCTGAATACTATTTTTATTTTGGGTGGGGGATGATGGTCATTTGACAATGTCATTATCTATCATCGATTTCAAGGGGAACATAATAGACTTTCAAAATTTCAGAAATTTAACCAAGAAAAAATAGTTTAACCATCCCCTTATTGCAGATATTCAAATTAAAAGATTTTTGTCCCCCTCCCCAAAGGGTTGACTACAGTCCTTACTGTCTTGGGGGTCTCTGTATTTCCACATGTATTTTTTCTGCTTCCTGTTATAAAGAAGACATTGGATTCAGGAACACATGGCTGGGTGTGTCCTGGGAACAGAAACAAGGTAATCACGTTTCTGTTTTCATAGAGCTTATGGTGTATGAGGGTTTTTGGTGGTTTGGCCAGTGCATAGAACATTGCTAGGCATATCCCATGAACTCACTAAATTTTATTTATTCAAAAAATCCCCCAAATTATTGAGTAGACAAGTAGCAAGATTTTCGACATGTCCAAGGTAGAATGCTTTCTTTAACTTATACATTATGTTATAAAGAAGGAGGAGGAAAAGAAGAGGAAGAGGAGGGAAAAAAACAACAACATATTTTGAGCACATAGTCTATGCTGGGTATATACCAAGTACTTTATAAACATTATCCCTTGTAATCTTTTAACAGAACCTGCAGATGGGAGGAGCTGAGAGCTTGTGTGCATAGGTGCCTCCATACTAGTTGTATAATTGAAATCACCTAATAACTCTGTAAAATGAGTTATAGCTGATGCCATGCCCAAATGTCATCACTGAGAGTCTCTGGGGGTGCAGCCCCAAAAAATCAATGTTAAAAACAAACAAACAAAAATTAATTCCCAGGCAATTCTAATGAGAATTCAGAAATGAGAATCATTAATTTTAAGTTATATTTTTCAGACTTTGATGTGCACACCAATCTCCTGGGGGTCTGGCTAAAATGAAGTTTCCCAGTAGGTTGGTTTGTGGTGAAGCCTGAAATTCTAGAGCTCTAACAAGCCCTTGGGTGATGAGTGTAGTACCGCTTGTCTCTCAACTTCTTCGGAGGAAGCAAGGCTTCAAGATGAAGCAGCTCACACAATGGCTGACCTGGATTTCACACCTTGGTTTTTCCAACTGAAGAACCTGAGCTCCTGAGCCCTGTGATCCTCTGCCTCCTGCACAATGAATTCCAGCATTTATGGAAGCATGGTGCAATGTAAAGAACATTCATCTGTGTGTCTGGTGATCTGGGGCTTATTTATAGTACTTTCACTGCCCTTGATTTTGGGTCTTGCCTCCTAGGGTCTGAGTTTTCTTCTCTGTAATTTGCAGGGTTTGGAATTGATTATAGTTGTGGTCCTTGGAGTCTCAAAGTGTCACCTATTTAAATGTCTTCCATGAGATTGGACATTTCCGGTAGGGAAAATACCACTTTAGGAAGAGAAAAGAACTTTTTTCTTTTCTTTTTTTTTTAAATGAGTGTATGGATTTCATTATTTGCTTGCTGGAATGATAAAGAAGTATTGGTATTATTGGGAAGGGCCCTTGGTTCAACAACGTCCCCAGAACAATCCCATGTGATGTCTTTTATCATTGTTGTTTGGTTGCTAAATCACATCTTTGCAACTCATGGACTGTAGCCCACCAGGCTTCTTTGTCCATGAAATTTTCCAGGCAGGAATACTGGAGTGGGCTGCCATTTCCTTCTCCAAGGACTCTTCCAGACCCAGGGATCAACTGCATCTCTTGCTTTGGCAGGTGGATCCTTTACCACTGAGTCACTAGGGTAGCCCCGTGTTGTCCTCTGCCTTTCCCCATTTTGTTTATCACCAGTTGGGCATTCATTCAGTAAAGAACATTGATTAAAATGGGAATCTGTGAAGAGACATTAATTATTTCCATCTTAACAGGACCTGATGCTTTCAGAATGCCCTCAGGTGACTTGGATGGGAGCTGGGTACAGGTAATAATGAGGCTTTATCAGTCAGACATACACTACCTGTGCCTGCATGGCTGAGACACAGATATAAAAAAAACATTCAGAAAGGGATAAATTCCATATATTCCTTTCCTTTTTGGCTGGATTCCTGGGCAGATCTGTCTCAGGGTCTTCCAGCCTTTGCAGATATTGGCACAGGGAGAATACCCCTGAAGAGAATGGAAAATGACCAGCACTTAACTAGCCTCTCCCTCCCTCACCTTGGCATCATCTGAGCCAAACCCTTTAAACTTGAGTGATTAGGCTCAGTGGGAGCCGGGTCTCCATCTCTGCTCATGAGGCCAACAGAGGCAAATACCGTTCATCTTCCTCTCATGATCTATATGCGATTTTAACACAAAAGTATGGTTCTGGATCCTAAGGTAAGCTTATATAGAACCCGTGTCTCCTATACCTGAGACTAAGGTAGAAATGAGGCTTTGTGTATTTCAAAAGAACCATGACATTCTTGTGTGTGTGCTAAGTCACTTCAGTTGTGTCTGACTCTGCGAACCCATGGGCTGTAGCCCACCAGCCTCCTCTGTCCATGGGATTCTCCAGGCAAGGATACTGGAGTCGGTTGCCATGCTGTCCTCCAGGGGATCTTCCCCATTCAGGGATCAAACCTGTGTCTCTTTACATCTATTGCATTGGCAGGCATGTTCTTTACCACTAGTGCCATCTGGGAAGCCCATGACATTCAAGCAGATCCAAATGCATAAGGAAACAACACTATTCTCATTTTTTCTTCTTAATTTACTTTTTTTCAACATATTTGTGTCTTATTTATGTTTTTACATAGGTTATCCATAAAAGACTTCTTTGTGAGTTTTCAAGTCAGTGTGACTTTTGAGCCTCAGAAGATGCCTAAGAAACAAGTTACGGAAAGAAATAGCCCCCCATCCTAGAGCTGCCCTGTCACACAGACCATGACTTAGAACTAGCTTTCATATCTCTCTCTATTTCTACTCCATATCAAGCAATAGCCTTGCTCACAAAGCTTTTGCCAAATTTTACAAGGTCAAAAATTAGGCAATGGGGGAAAACAGCTTGAAGGAAACAGGAGGAGTAAATCATGTTTTATTCAAAAGGTGGCTTCCTTTGAGGATAGCATTATTCCTTTCAGGGCTGCTTTTAATGTTGAAGTTTAAGGAGTCTCGAAGCTGAGAGTGAAAACTTCGCTCATCTTCTCAGCTCTCCCTAGTGAGCTAAGGACTCTTATGCTGGTTTTAATGCTTTTTACCAATTCAATAATACTCAGGCTCCTAATGGCCACTCATGCTGCAGGTTGTCAACAAGAACAGGTCAGGATGTCAGAGGACTGTGTGATTCAGTCAGGTTACTTATATAAGACTTATTTCACATCCTGAGATAATACTGATGAATAATTATTGCCTCCCCCCAATCAAAAAAAGAAATAGCACAGATAGAGACATTGCCTGTTTTTTCCTGTGGGATTATTTAAAACCAGGTTAAGGAAAGAAGTGCTTCTTCTTTCTGTGCTCTGTATCTCTCTGCTGCTGCTGCTGCTAAGTCACCTTAGTCATGTCCGGCTCTGTGCGACCACATAGATGGCAGCCCACCAGGCTCCACCATCCCTAGGATTCTCCAGGCAAGAACACTGGAGTGGGTTGCCATTTCCTTCTCCAATGCATGAAAGTGAAAAGTGAAAGTGAAGTCGCTCAGTTGTGTCCGACTCCTAGCTACCCAATGGACTGCAGCCCACCAGGCTCCTCCATCCATGGGATTTTCCAGGGAAGAGTACTGGAGTGGGGTGGAGTGGGGTGCCAGTATCTCTCTCTAGAGGAAGGGAAATACATCATCATAGCTCTTCTAAAATCTCCTAGTTGTTATCCCACCCACTTGCTAGTGGGTTTTCCAACGTTCTTTAACAGTGATCTAGCATCTTGGAAGTGAAAGGACTCTGGGGCGATCAAAGGTGATGGTTTGCTTAATCCACTGCTGGATTTACTCTATCAGGCCTGGAGACTGGGCATTCTTGAGTTATTTAATTCCAGTATCAACTCTTTTCCTCCTGTCTATTTGTATTTTGGGGGCTTCCCTGGTGGCTCAGATGGTAAAGAATCTGCCTGCAATGTGGGAGACCTGGGTTCAATCCCTGGGTTGGGAAGATCCCCTGGAGGAGAGCATGGCAACCCACTCCAGTATTCTTGCCTGGAGAATCCCATGAACAGAAGAGCCTGGTGGGCTACAGTCCTTGGGGTGGCAAAGAGTTGGGCATGACTGTCAGCACAGCACAGCATATTTGTATTCTTTATCCTACTTATTTTAAGAATCCTCAGCCATTTGCCAGTAGTAGCAGTAAAAAGGAGAAGGAGCAGGAGGAGAAGAAGATGAAGAGGAGGATGGAGATGAGGAGGAGGAGGAGAAGGATAAATATTATGATAGTTATTACCTGCTCAGTTTTAATCTACTATATGCTTACCTCCAAATTCACAGGTAGGTTCCACTATTTCCTCCACTCACAGGTGGAGAGATTGAGGTTTAGAAAATGTAACTCCCCAGGGTCCCACAGGCTACCATAACATGGAGTTTTCCATGCAAGAATACTGGAGTGGGTTGCCTTTTCCTTCTCCAGGGGATCTTCCTTGTCTAGGGATTGAATCTGCACTTCTTGTATCTCCTGCATTGGCAGGCAGATTGTTTACCACTGTGCCAGCTGGGAAGTTCCCAAATAACATAATAAGAATTAATTTAAAAATGGAAGGGGCAATACAAATATCCCCCAATCCTGAAGAAACACTGAAGAGAGACATATCTAATTTAAGTGCTATCAATTAAGGGAAATAATTTAGGATCTAAGAGCAGAGGTAACAGGAGCAATGGAGACTCCATTCTATTGCGTTGAAAGGCTCACATTACTCCCGCTATTTTTTCATATAAATATTTAAATATGTGGTATGTTCTTTGAATTGATCTGGGTGTATCAGATCAGATCAGATCAGTTGCTCAGTCGTGTCCGACTCTTTGCGACCCCATGAATCACAGCACGCCAGGCCACCCTGTCCATCACCAACTCCTGGAGTTCACTCAGACTCACGTCCATCGAGTCAGTGATGCCAGCCAGCCATCTCATCCTCTGTCATCCCCTTCTCCTCCTGCTCCCAATCCCTCCCAGCATCAGAGTCTTTTCCAATGAGTCAACTCTTCGCATGAGGTGGCCAAAGTACTGGAGTTTCAGCTTTAGCATCATTCCTTCCAAAGAAATCCCAGGGCTGATCTCCTTCAGAATGGACTGGTTGGATCTGCTTGCAGTCCAAGGGACTCTCAAGAGTCTTCTCCAACACCACAGTTCAAAAGCATCAATTCTTCGGTGCTCAGCCTTCTTCACAGTCCAACTCTCACATCCATACATGACCACAGGAAAAACCATAGCCTTGACTAGACAGAGCTTTGTTGGCAAAGTAATGTCTCTGCTTTTGAATATGCTATCTAGGTTGGTCATAACTTTCCTTCCAAGGAGTAAGAGTCTTTTAATTTCATGGCTGCAGTCACCATCTGCAGTGATTTTGGAGCCCAGAAAAATAAAGTCTGACACTGTTTCCACTGTTTCCCCATCTATTTCCCATGAAGTGATGGGACCAGATGCCATGATCTTCGTTTTCTGAATGTTGAGCTTTAAGCCAACTTTTTCACTCTCCACTTTTACTTTCATCAAGAGGCTTTTGAGTTCCTCCTCACTTTCTGCCATAAGGGTGGTGTCATCTGCATATCTGAGGTTATTGATATTTCTCCTGGCAATCTTGATTCCAGCTTGTGTTTCTTCCAGTCCAGCGTTTCTCATGATGTACTCTGCATAGAAGTTAAATAAACAGGGTGACAATATACAGCCTTGACGAACTCCTTTTCCTATTTGGAACCAGTCTTTGTTCCATGTCCAGTTCTAACTGTTGCTTCCTGACCTGCATATAGGTTTCTCAAGAGGCAGGTCAGGTGGTCTGGTATTCCAATCTCTTGAAGAATTTTCCACAGTTTATTGTGATCCACACAGTCAAAGGCATTGGCATAGTCAATAAAGCAGAAATAGATGTTTTTCTGGAAATCTCTTGCTTTTTCCATGATCCAGCAGATGTTGGCAATTTGATCTCTGGTTCCTCTGCCTTTTCTAAAGCCAGCTTGAACATCAGGAAGTTCACGGTTCACATATTGCTGAAGCCTGGCTTGGAGAATTTTGAGCATTACTTTACTAGCATGTGGGATGAGTGCAATTGTGTGGTAGTTTGAGCATTCTTTGGCATTGCCTTTCTTTGGGATTGGAATGAAAACTGACCTTTTCCAGTCCTGTGGCCACTGCTGAGTTTTCCAAATTTGCTGGCATATTGAGTGCAGCACTTTCACAGCATCATCTTTCGGGATTTGGAATAGCTCAACTGGAATTCCATCACCTCCACTAGCTTTGTTCATAGTGATGCTCTCTAAGGCCCACTTGACTTCACATTCCAGGATGTCTGGCTCTAGGTCAGTGATCACACCATCGTGATTATCTTGGTTGTGAAGATCTTTTTTGTACAGTTCTTCTGTGTATTCTTGCCACTTCTTAATATCTTCTGCTTCTGTTAAGTCCATACCATTTCTGTCCTTTATCGAGCTCATCTTTGCATGAAATATTCCTTTGGTATCTCTGATTTTCTTGAAGAGATCCCTAGTCTTTCCCATTCTGTTGTTTTCCTCTATTTCTTTGCATTGATCACTGAAGAAGGCTTTCTTATCTCTTCTTGCTATTCTTTGGAACTCTGCATTCAGATGCTTATATCTTTCCTTTTCTCCTTTGCTTTTTACTTCTCTTCTTTTCACAGCTATTTGTAAAGCCTCCCCAGACAGCCATTTTGCTTTTTTGCATTTCTTTTCTATGGGAATGGTCTTGATCCCTGTCTACTGTACAATGTCACGAATCTCATTCCACAGTTCATCAGGCATTCTATCTATCAGATCTGGGTGTATAGGTCTCCCTAAAACAGTAAAAGCTAAGTTGCTGAATGAATACCTTGCTAATTGAGTTTCCAATGATGCAAGCTTCTCGATCTCCTGAGTAGTAACTCACTGGCCATCTTGTTTGTAGAATTCTCAAGTTTTAGAATTGATTATGAAAGTTACCACCAGAAATTATGAAAAAGTGGTACTAAACACAAAAAATGATTCATATTTGTGTTTCAAGGCATAATTCCAAAGATTTCATATTTTTTAAACTATTTAACTTTCAAAAAACCCTCGAAGTACAGAATCCTGAAAATGATGCCAGACATGCACTCAAGCCTGGTTTCTTACTTTCTGACTATATTTTGTTGTCTATCTTGTAGTTACCTATGCCTTGTGATGACTTTCAACTAATGTAGTGTGAACAGGTGTGAAATTCCCTGCTTCTGGTCCAGGACCATGCACACACCTTCCATGAATAGTCCTCCATGCTCTTTTCTATTTCCAGCTGGATGAAAAGGTGATGCTCTCTTCTCTTTACCCAACATGCAAACACGTGCACATGCGTAGACATAAATAAGCAAAGTGCTGTCTTTGCGATCTACATACTAAAGAATATAACACCACAAAAGAAATAAGCCCATTTGCAGAAGAGCCATCCAACCAGGGATATACATTAGACTGTACTGGGAGCAAGAGACATTAATTGGTTAGAGCTCTAACATTTAAGATTTACTCATTAGGGTACCAAGTCTACCAAAAAATATACACTACTATTTCTCCCATTTTACAGCCCAGACACTGAGGCTCAGAGAGTTTAAGTTGCTTGCCTATGACCTTTTAAGGAACCAAGATTTTCAACCAGATCTGATTCCAGAGCCAAAACATTTATCTACAATGCTAAGTTGGAATTTAACTCATTTCTTTCTTCTTAGACGTGACATTAGTTATACCTCTGGTTAAAACTAAGTGAATAATGATATAGGGCAAAGTAGTCACTGCTAAGAATTTTTAAAATATATGAATTTTCCTTTGTTTTCCTTTATTTCTGTAGAGTCTTGTGCTTATTGTTGCTGCTGGTTTTAAGTTTGGGAGCATATTCAGTCTCAACAACTAAAGGTTGGAACTTGGGATAAGTATAGGTAGATATAAAGTTAGTGTTCCCAAGAGGTGTCAATTCTGCCATTGAAAGGCTGTGTGCATTTTGTGAGAAATGAACCAACCAATAAAAGAAAAAACAACAAAAATTTTTCAATGCAGCATTTATCCTTGTTCTGAACTTTAGTATTCTTGAAACAAATAGTAACCAATAAAAATAAACATGGGAGTAGGTTTTTAAATTGCTATAATAAAATTAATGTAGATGGAATTTCAAGTCAAGACTGTACCAGAGAGTACTCGGTTTAAGATATTAAACTGGATTTATAATTCCAAATCTCTTGGTCTTGGCTGAGGAAAATTGTCAAATTCTCCACAAACATAAGGCCACTCCTTCATAGCTGTCCCTCATCTGGACTATTTTTCAGTATCTGCTGTCCACACCCCTTCCCCAACCCACAATCATATTTCCCTGCCATATAATTCAAGTTCCTGGATGGATAGGGAACTGCTTTTATGCATATTCTATCCCTTATATTGTCTAGTGTGGTGTTTTCTCAAAATAAGCTGTTCAACAAACGTCTCCTAAGTCAATGGATATCTTAATGGTCTCTAATGTGAAATGGGAATTAATTTAATGTTTGAGTCCCTCACCAGATATAGCACAGATAGTTATAATATCTTAGGAATCTCCTTTAGTAAGCTAAGTATTCGTCATTGCTTCCCAAATAGCTGACTCTGTGCCTAGGTGTTCATTTTAAGCCAATAAAGCACCCTGCTTATTCACAGCATGGAAATGAAAATACAATTTTTAACCATTAGGATTTCAAACTAGCACAAAATAAAAAGGAAAAGTTGGTGCACCATCTTTGAAAGTAAAAATTAATATACAAAGAGACACAAAATTTGAGTGCGTGCAAAAACTGGTGAAAACTGAATAAGAGCTGGAAGCTGGTTGATTTTGCTGTGCCGATCAGTTTTCTGAGCTGATAATGAATTTTTGTTTTCTGTGTCATCATTGGGGGAACCTGGATGATGGGCATGAGGGACTTTTCTGCAAATTTTTGCAACTCTTTGTCAGTCTCTAGGGCTTCCCAGGTGGTGTTAGAAGTAAAGAACCCATCTGCCAATACAAGAGACGTTAAGAGATGTAGGTTTGATCCATGAGTCAGGAGGATCCCCTGGAGGAGGGCAGGACAACCCACTCCACTATTCTTGGCTGGAAAATCCCATGGACGGGAGCCTGGTGGTCTACAGTCCATTGGGTCACAAAGAGTCAGACATAACTGCATGCATGCACATGAGTCTCTAAATATTTCAAAATAAAAAGTTTTAGAAAGTAGGGTAAAACTATTTATTGGTAGATGAGGATATCAGAAAACATGTCTATCTTTTTAATTTCCAATGTTCATTTTGTCATCAAAAGACCTTTGGGAAGTTTTTGCATTGAGATCCAATATTAAAGCCCCTTATATAATCTAGCACTTCTATTCATATAATAAAGTGGCACAGATTATGAGAAGATATATTTTGCAAATAAATACTTATTGTTCTTGGCTGCTGAGTATGGTACCTATGTAGGAATAATTCACATGTTCAAATTTAATGCAAACTGTGTTAACTTTATAACCTTCAAACTCACTTGATATTGAGTCATTTGATATTGCTTTTTTTGTACTGATGGTAGAATTTACTGCTTTGTTTTAAATATGCCCTCACTGATTACAGCACTGGAGATTTCTGCCATCTCAATACTAATGGTATAATTTTATGTTTATAATACAATTCATTATACAAACAGGCTATATTATACAAACAGGCTAAATTGATGAAATAAAACCCATCTCACAAACACACACAAATATAAACATACATACATACAAATACAATATTCCATGAATTTAGATGTCTTTAGATGTATTCCATGTATTTAGATGTATTCAATTAGAAAAAGCCACTGTGTTCATTTCTAGAATTCTCAAATATTTATTCATATTGCTTATAATTTATTTTCCTTAGATTTATCCTTGACATATTCTCTTAAAGAAAAAAAAACTTTAATGACATTTCTCAGGAAAATACTAAATAGACTATCCTTCTATAACTAGATTTTATAGATGGAAGAGACTTTATAAATAATAAAATTCAACTGGCTTATTTTAAAGAATAAGAAAATGAGGGTCAACCATGACACGTGATTTAGTGGGACAGTCTGGATTAAAAAAAACAGACTTCTAATTTTCAGAATAGTGTATGTTTCAGTGTTTGACCTTACCATGAGAGAGCATGTGAGAAATTCAAAATATTAGGGATTAAAAGTTACACTTAGGTAAGTTCATCACATTATTCCCAGATATATAAGTAGCTGGTGTTGATATCTAAGATACTTATTAATACTCATACATATTATATCCCTCCTCTTCCCTTAATCTGATTAAGGAGGCTACAAAAAAAAAAAGAAAGAAAAGAAAGAAAAATGCCTAGAAATTGCTTAGTCTAGGAATGTACTGAAGGAAGAAAGGAGCTTGAGAAATATGTCAAGATTCTTTTTCCTCTGGTGTCATTGTGCTGTCTTGATATGAAGAATTATGTGCCAAAAAGAATCTCTGTTTCATTGTCAGTCTGGAAAACTGCATTAGTTCTGTGTTGGCATTCTGTGATTGGTGAGATATCCTACTGTTTTTCATGCTTCAAAATTATTTGCCATGTTGTTTAATTACCTAATTAGTCTTTTAACTTTCCTTTCTCAATAACATTTCATGAACTGTGTCATTTTGGAAAATCAGAATTGTAGTCTTTTCAAGTCTCTATGAATTTTCCCTGTTCACTGATCTTTGTTTTGTGAGAGCTATACTGAGCTTCTAGTATGGAGAGAGAAAGATGGAAGCATGGACTGGGAAAAAGGGATACACTGATTGGAACTTAAGAAAGCTTCTCTTGCCCACCGCCTTCACTCATTCCACCAACACTGATGGTCTCATCAGGCTGCATCTTTCCTCTTTGCATGTCTTCCCTGTTTCTGTCTCCACTGATGCCATTATCCTCTTATATAACCAATATGGAGAAGTTAAGGAGGTTATGCATGGCCTTTGAGTTATGCATGGTCTTTGAGAGTATCAGAAAAAAATATGAGGAACTCTGAAATGGATGAAAATCATTACTGATATCTTCAACAGAGAATTCTGTGCTGAGGTTGAAATGCTTTCCAGCTCTCTAAGTTGCAGATAATTCTTAGCAATGCAAATCATTATTTTCCATTTGCAAATGAGTGCTGTCCATAACAAGAATAATTGATTTCCCTGCTTATGGGAAATTTATATCTCTTTATATCTCTTTGTAAGTTTATTTCCGCATTCCTGCTAGATCTCTGTAAGTGTGATCCATCCAATTCTCTTTCAAAAGGGTTATAACATTTGACTCGCTCTCTCATTGATAAGATGATCTAAAACAAGACATTAGGTTTACTATGCCCCTTTAAGTACATTCTTCTAAAAGCAGAGACTGCTGCTACACAAAATGAGACGCTCTGTCTATTCAAAGTTATACGGTCAGTTATGATTTGTTACTAACTTCATAATCACCACTGCAGTTACCAGTAGAGTATTTGACAGGCTGAGAGCATGAGAGAAGGCGAGAGAGACAGAGACCCAGAGGCAGATACACACCCATTAATACCACACACACACAGAGTTGGTTTCAAAATCACCGTATAGGCTTTTTGGCAGGGTCAGTGCAAATGTAGGAGTTAGTCTTTAATTTTATAGATTTAGAAACATTTTACCAAAGAATCATAAGGATTTTGGAAAGAAATTCATGTGAACCAATCACATTTAATTCTAGACTGGATCATGTAAACCGGAATTTTAAAATTTTGGCCTTGAAGCTGAATGTAACAGAATAACCAAATACGGTTATTTGAAGAGCCCAAAATATGCTATATAACAGGCATAAAATTTGAGTGTTTTTAAGAGGCTATCTGAATGAAACTAACATTATTTGATGAATTAGTGTGTTTAACTGTATTTCAATCTAAATAAGCAGTACTCATCATTGGGCTAAAATCTCTGAATAGCATCTTGGGACAGTTTTGAAGGGATTTTGAAAAATTCTATGTACACAATCCTCTTTTTCTATTCTCTTTAACAGACACCATTTTCCTCTATTGTAAAAATGTCTTCATCATGTACAATTCCCTTTATATTTTTTTTTATTATCTTCATTTTATGTTGACATGATCCATTTAAGGAGGCATCCTCAGCCAGTCCCATGATTTAGGAAGCATTTTAGTCTTATCTACAACATATTTTCAGAACATCTATTACCTAATTTTTGTTTTGATAGCATTTACTATCAATAGTTAATCTATCGGAGAAGGCAATGGCAACCCACTCCAGTACTCTTGCCTGGAAAATCCCACGGACAGAGGAGCCTGGTAGGCTACAGTCTATGGGGTCACTAAGAGTTGGGCACAACTGAGTGACTTCACTTTCACTTTTCACTTTCATGCATTGGAGAAGGAAATGGCAACCCACTCCAGTGTTCTTGCCTGGAGAATCCCAGGGATGGGGGAGCCTGGTGGGCTGCCATCTATGGGGTTGCACAGAGTCAGACATGACTGAAGCGACTTAGCAGCAGCAGCAGCAGTAGCAGCAGCAGTTAATCTAATTTTGTATGATTTTTTTAAGGACTGACTTTGTTTTAGAGTAATCTTTCTGTTCTTTTCCTTGTTAGAGGAATTATATTTTATTTGAGCAATTTACCTTTGCTAGCATTCATCAGAAATAAATATTATTTTTATTAAACTAAGAAATGTAGAGGGAGCTTAGTAGTTACTTTCTCTTCTAGACATTAAATACTTGACCAGGATTTCACAAAGATGATTTCAAAGTCAAAACCAGAGAGTAGATCTATGGAGCACATAAAAAAGGTAGGTGTATGAGATTCAGCCTTTGTGAAGATAAATTAATGTCACAATCTCCAAAATTAACAGGTGGAGTTATTGAAAGAGCTTTCATTTGCCCCTGCATCTATAAAAACTCTAGAATATGTCAAATAAATGAAATCTCAAGCAAGGCTAAGTAAGAAGCTAAAAACAGCTTAAACAGAGAGAAGCCATATCCATTTTTATTGGGAAACACCTAATTTAACACAGGGAATTTTTTGGTGTTTTCTGGTGGAGGATCACTTTGTTAAAGGACAATGGTGTCACATAGGGGAATATGTGTATTATTGCTGATGTATTACTATTTCTAGAAGTTGCATATTGCTCATCACCCAACTGAAAGAAACATACAAATTCATTGTAAGAATGTGAAAATTTGCTACATGGTTATACACATGAGGTCTTAAATCATTTGTAAACATCACACACATGTAAAGGAATGTATGCAGATATGCTTATACTCACAAACAGTATGTTATGATGATTTTTGTCTTAAAATCATCTTTTAAAGAAACTATATTTTTTAAAGTCTTTTAAAGAAATTATATTTTTACTCGCACATACACACTGCTGTTTAACATGTGTAGTAAAAGCAAATCAATGCTATGTTATTAGATATTTATCCTTCTGGTATCCACCATTTATTCCTAAAGGGCTAGGGCCTCACCTGTATTTATTTTCCTCCAGTCCAAAGAACTGCTTTTGTAATAGATTGTCATTTGAGTCTATTGGACACCATTTTCTCAGCTTGGACTGCCAAAGAAAGCATTCATTTTATTGTCATTTAAGAAGAATATCTTTGATTGATATAAATATCAAAGCTGATTTTTTTTTTTTTTTTTTTTTACTTTTAGTACTTAAAAAATGTAAACCAATTGTCTTTCTAACCTCCATTTTCCCCCTGGAGTGATCAACAAACATCCACATTGTTGCTTCTCTGTCTTTATCTTTTATTTTGGCTGCTTTTACTGTTTCAGCTGTTTTTATTTTTGATTTTCAACAATTTGACCTGATACTTTTATCTCCTATTGTGTTTATTGAACTTCTTGATATATGGCTTAATATTTGGCATGTTCTCAGTCATAGTCTCTTTAACTATTTCTGTCTCTTCTTGGATGCCAATTACGCATATGATGCACTGAAATTTTTCCAGAAATTGGATACTCTGTTCCCCTCCTCCTCCTCTCCCTTCTTTTTCTCTTTTTGTTTCACATTGGATATTTTTTTTAGAGCTTCCCTTGTTTCCCTATCCTTTGCTATGTGCAGTCTGCTCTTAAACTCATAAACTAAATTTTTTATTTCTCATACTTTATTTTTCATTTCTTTGGTTTCATGGTTTCCATGTCTTTGCTAATATTATCATCCTTTTATGTTATTTTCATTTTCTACTTTAATAGTCAATTTAAAACTCTGATAGCTCTAAGATCTATGCCTTTTCTTATGCTCTTCCTATTGACCATTTCTTTTCTTGTGTATCTTGATTATTTTTTCTTTCTTTCTTGTGAATATTTTGATTTTTAATTGTTTGCTGAATGTGTTTCTATAAAGATCTGGTAAATGATATCTATCTCCAGAAAGGACATACCTTTTCTCTGTCAGTTTGCTAGAGTAGAATCTGAGTCAATATGTTTGGTTGTTAAGGTCTGGGCTTTATTAAAATGCCAGTTTCAGTTCAACACTGGATTCCAGTGTTTTAAGAGTAGCCTTGGCCTAGGGTTTAAGAATCACTGAAGTTACAGTGAGCTGCCTGTGTCTTTCTTTCCTTAGAATCTTGTATTTTTCAGGGAACAGATACTTGATGCACTTGGTTTAATGTATCCTTGAGCATTTTATTGTTTTTGATACTGATGTGAAGGATATGTTTTCTTTATTCCTTTTTATGATACTTTGTTATTATATAGAGAAACAGAACTGATCTCTGTATGTTGATTTTTATATCCTGTAATTTTCCTCAATTAGTTTATTAGTTTTAACAGTTTAAAAAAAATGTTTTTGGTTGAGTCTTTAGGATTTTCTATGTATAAGGTCACTACACTAAGTGAAAGTCAGACAGAGAAAGTGAACTAGTACATGATCACATATATATGTGAAATTTTAAAGAGAAAAGCTCACAGAAGCAGAGTTATAACAGTGGTTTTATGCTTGTGTTGTTCTTACTTTTTTCTGATGTGTTTTAAAGCTACACATATGTAACCTATCTGACTTGCTTTAATTTTAAAGATAAGAACAATAACCTTTTGAGGTAGCAGCATCTGAACCAGAAGCACCAAAAAAAAAAAAAAAAACGTAAGTCTTTTAGCAACCTCCAGCACCTAATATGCAGTGTTATAGGCACTCGATAAATGTTTGCTGAATAAATATGGATAAGAAAGCAGGCACATTTATTCTACTTTGTACTAGAGAACAGCAGAAATAGAAGCAAGGAATGAAGTTATAGAAAGGCAGATTTTGGGTCAATTTTAAAATATGCTGTTTAGAAAATACAGGTAACCAAAAGTCAAGCAGGCTTTCTTGTGAAGTAGTGAATTCCAAGTTATTGCAAAGTAAAGATATTAAGGTAAAAATGGAGGTATATGTACCATCTGACTGAATGCTTATCTTTAGATGATTGGTTAGACCTTTGTAATTTAATAATTCTATATAAGTTAAGCAGGAAGAGCAAGTTTTATCTTTGTAAACCATGTAAAAGAGATAAACATTTACACACACTACACAGATGTGCTTACAAAATGTGGTTTCTAAGTTTTCTTTCAATAGTATTTTCTTCACTAGTGTCATTTTCTGTTCTCAGAAACAAATAAATGATTCATACATTTATGAATATTTATTTTGAGCCTGCTTAGTATCTGACACTATACTGGGTAAGTAAATTACAACTGTGACTAGAATGTTTTTTAACTCTTGTTTTATGACCTTTAAACAGTGCTAATACTTACACAAATGTTCCCCAGTTACATAGATGATCCACTTAATTGAACTGATAACCTTAAACTTTCTAAATATCACAATATGCTCTTAAAAGGATATTAGACACTGTATTGTTTCTCAGGGGGCTTATAAAATAGCATATTTATTCTTTCATTAATCTATACTGAAGAATCTAATCAGGCACTGCATTTATTATTCTTTTTAAAAAATCCTTATTTGACTTCTGAATGGATTCGTAGGCTAGGCAGTGTTGAAGGCGTAGGGATCTGGTATATTCGTATAGAAGGGTCAATTCTTACATTTTTTTAAACATGCAAAATCTTAGCCCATCATGGATAATAAACATGGAATTTTATGACAGATAGTCATCTTTTATGTAGATAGTCACCTTCTAGCTAAGAAGGTCTCTCTTTTTCATTGTATGTACAAATCTGGGGAAGGAGAAAGTGGTATCTAAGAAGTCAATCAATTTACCTGCCAAAAGAAAAAATCAAAGAAAGAAGAAAGGAAGGAAAGGACAGGAAACAAAAGACATATCTGACTAAACACATTATATATAGCCAGCTGGAATGCATGAAATACTAGAAATGGCCAGATCCCACCATAGAAAACATCTGATTAATACTGAGTGGTAATATTCAACTCTATGCCACATAGGCAGATTTGGATAAATCCTTAATCACTATTTCCAGGCTACAATGTTGATTCTCTTGCTTCTGGTCTTATGTGCTATCATTCTTTTTGCATTTATGTATTCATCGTAAGCCACAATTTTCCATTTACAGATTATTTCCATGAAGTTCAATGGTTGTAAGTCCCCTAATGATATATATATTGTGGTGTTTCAATCTTTTCAAATAAGTGGTTTCAAACCGCAACACTCTTTTAGGTAGTTATAGTCTATAAACTTCATCAATACATCATTATTTGATGAAAACAGACCAATCAAATGGTGTCCAGTCTTTAGATCGCTTGGTTTTTTCTGCTTTCAAAAGCTACCCTGTTCCTTTTAGGTTCCTTGAAATGCCAGTTGATTAAGAAAGTCTGCTGTGCCTGAATATAATATCATAAAGATTTTATTATATGGTGGTGTAGGCTCTCTTTCTGCTACTGCATTAGAAGCCTATTCTGTGTCTTACTTTTTAATAACCTTAAACAATGCTGATACTCAGATGTTCTACAGTTACATAAACAATCTACTGAATTGAATACATTAAATTTTGCTAAATACCACAATTTGCTCTTAAAGGGGCAAAAGTGATAAGTAAGTAACTGATGTTCAATACATTGATGAATAGAAAAGATAAGCAGCCGTTGACAAGTTAGCTGCATTCCAAGCATATTATTTCACCTCCAAAATGATAACGGGACACTTTTCCTAATAGTTTCTGCTTCATTAGGCTTGACTTGCAATCCAAAAGAGCATGGAACGCGAAGTAATTTAGAAGCCAGTTAAATATAAGAATGTGTTTTAGCAATTTCTACCCTCTCTGTGATAATACCCAGGCAGAATGCAGCATTCAATATTTATGCTCATTTTTACAATTACTGTGAATTCATACCATGATCCCAAAGTGAGTTTGGGAGATATGGGACACAAGGTCTCTGTGCATGTAAATCCTGTTTTAAGCCAGGGGTACTGGGACTGCTTATATATGCCAAGAAAATCTCCACATGTAAGCACAGGAAGCTCTTGGCTGTTATAAAATGTAAATCCTCTCCTAAGAAAACAACTGACTTGAAGTGCTTTTGTATCTGTGGATCATGCTGTCAGGATTTTAGTGTTCTAATAACCCAATTCTAATGAGTTCTTATGATTTATTCAATAAGCACGAAAGGTCTTTTATATAATCGTTACCTTGATGGCTAATATAGTAGCATAAGTATTCTGGTTAGTTATGCAGTTCTCCATAGAGATATAATTTAGCTCTCATCTTTGAATAATCAAAAAAAAAGTTGTAATTGTAATTCCGTATTAAATAAATCAGTTGTCAAAATTATTTCTATTTCTTACTTTGGCAATCTCTGTTTAAAATTTGCCAGAAAAATCTGTGAAGTGTAATCTTTCTTCAGCTAGATACAAGTCACTTTAGCTATAAGACATGGTCATGCAAATGAAGTAATAGTTGTGGATTCCACTTTTTTTTTTTCAAGGAATTAAGTTAATACCTTTAAATCTACCTAAACACCTGCCACTGGATTTATAATTAGAACATTACTTATATAGAGAACTGTTTCTGATATTACTTTTTGTTTTATATTCCATAGTTATGCCACCAGGCCTCTATTGACAGATAGGTAGGTAATTTCCGACCTTTGCCATTTCAAATGGTGTGGCAATGTCCAAGTATTTAAATTTTTGTATAATTTCTTCTTTGATGGAATAGTTGTATTTTATAGTATCTAAGCTGTATCTTAATAAAGTTAATGAAGAAGACAATAAACAACAAAAAAAGTTAAATCAAGGTTATTAGTAGTGTTGCAATATTTTTCCATATCTTTATCAAGCTTTGAAATGCTAGACCTATGAATAACTGACAGAATATTTTTTAACTTATCTCTATTAATCTATACATTATATTTTATATTTTTAAAGCTATTTTTATGTGCATATACTATACTGATGTGTGGAACATTTTGTCATTTGGTGATTTTCTCTACCCTGAAAATAATTTTGTTTTAAAGGCTATCTTTTTTATTAAAAATATTTTCTTATTTTCTTTTGGCTAGTGTTTTTCATATTTTTTTCCCACATTTTTAATCAGACTATGGTCTTAGGGATTCCCTGGTGGCTCAGAGGTTAAAGCGCCTGCCTGCAATGCAGGAGACCTGGGTTCGATCCCTGGGTCCAGAAGATCCCCTGGAGAAGGAAATGGCAACCCACTCCAGTATTCTTGCCTGGAGAATCGCATGGACGGAGGAGCCTGGTGGGCCACAGTCCATGGGGTCGCAAAGAGTCGGACACAACTGAGTGAATAGTCTTGAATAGTCTAGTCTATGGTCTTATAGTTTAAATGTTAACATTTAAATGTTAATATATTTATACATATCATATAAACAGCAGGAAAACACTAAGTTGGCTAAAACAAGATACATTTTTTAAATATCACATATCTAACCATGTGATAATTCAAAAAGTAAACTTATTTTAACCAGTTTTCTTTGTGTTTTTCTTCTGTTGTGCTTTTTTCCCTATCTCTTCTTTTCTAGTCTCTCCTTTTGTTTAGATTTTTAAAAGTTTATCTCTTGCCTAGTTTGATTCCTTTTCCTCCTCTACACACTAATAAATCAGATAAACAAACTATTTCTAATCATTTACAATTTATGCCTGAAATTTTCTATAATTATTTAGCTATACATACTTATCAGAGCCTATAATTATCCAGTCTTAAAATGTCTCACCCCACTATTCTCACCATGAAAGAAAAATAAAAAGGACTCTTCAACACATGATTATCACTTATCAATTTATATATCATTTTCATCTATTTAATTCTCTCATTTGGGTGGAATTCATTGAGCATTCTTATATAGGCAGTTTAACATGCATTTCTACTAATTTGATCATCATTCTTGTTGTATTTTATTATTTCTGCCTCAATTCATTTTTTAAATTCCGGTTAAAATACTTTCTTAAAAACTGCTTTTGTAAAGGCATTTCAGTGGTAACCCGTCAGTTTTGGTTTCATCTTAAAATGTCTTTGTTTTGCTCTCTTGTAAAAGACAACACAGAAAACATTTGTTTGTCAACATAAAGTCACTCTTAAAATCACTAGTCCATTACTCATTACTGAAATAGCTATGGGATTTTGTTTTTACTGTCTTCTCTATTAGCTGCTTATAACTTCACTGTATTAAGCTTGTGTGCATTTTGAATATTAATGGATTTCCCAAAATTATTCCATTGCCACAGAATATATGTTTCATAATACATGGAGGTAATTTTAGAGGTCAAGTCTTAGTTTTAAAATAAAATTAGTGGTTTGACAGCCTAATAGGTATGTATAGCTACTGTCATCTATCCTTAATTTCTGTTATAATATTTATATTTTATCATCTTATTTAAGAGAATTAACTGGCCACATGACATAAGCAGTGTGTCTCTTGGAAAGAAAAGCCTGCCATAATTATATTTTTAACTCTAAAACCTTGAGATAGTTCCTTGTCCAACACATAGTTTCATTTATTTTATTTTCCTTATATGCACTAAAGCTCTGGTAGTTCATCAAAAAACACTTATGAATCACTTTGAGACCAAAATGAATAATCAGTTCCAAATAATAGAAGCAAGTGTGTGCTAAGAATAGCCAGTGTGGTTTCTTTCTGAGTTCAAAATCAATTGATATTTTTCATAGAATACTTTTTTTTTTTTTACTATC
Organism: Bos indicus x Bos taurus; assembly: GCF_003369695.1. NCBI lineage: Eukaryota > Metazoa > Chordata > Mammalia > Artiodactyla > Bovidae > Bos > Bos indicus x Bos taurus. Next base: position 35,283,928 of record NC_040098.1, on the reverse strand, counting down.
AGGTTTACTATTGATAGGGCTTCCCTGGTGGCTCAGAGGTTAAAGCGTCTGCGTGGAATGCGGGCAACTCGGGTTCAATCCCTGGTTTGGGAAGATCCCCTGGAAAAGGAAATGGCAACCTACTCCAGTACTCTTGCCTAGAAAATCCCATGGAGGGAGAAGCCTGGTAGGCTACAGTCCATGGGGTTGCAAAGAGTCGGACACGACTGAGCGACTTCACTTTCTTTTCTTTCTTATTATTGTAAATGAAAGTAAAACATTTCATGATAGATTTATAGTCATAAGAATTTTTAAACTCTCCTTTCCAAGTCCAAAAATCCAGTCAAACCAAACCAAGAAAACTTTGAGTCAAATGATTAGTTTATTTTGCTCTTTCTCTGGCATGAATAAATGCACCTATCATCTTACCTCTCAGAATAAAAAGTATAAGACTGGAAGGGATTTTAGGAATCATGTAGTTTAAACTCCTCACTCTTAAGATGGGAAATTAACTCCAGAGGAGTGATGCAAATGAATGAGAGATAGCAAAGCCCATTAACTTTTGGTGGGTCAAGAACACATACAATGGAGTATTGCTCAACCATAAAAAGAAATGAAACGGGGTCATTTGCAGTTATGTGAATAAACCTAGGGTCTGTCATAGAGACTGAAGTGAGTCAGAAAGAGAAAAACAAATATCAAAATATTGTATATTATCAAATATATATGAAATCTAAAAAAATGGTGCTGAGGAACCTATTTGCAGGGCAGGAATAGAGACACAGAAACAGAAAACAGACTTGTGGACACAGCAGGGGAAGGAGAAAGTGAAGTTGCTCAGTTGTGTCTGACTCTGTGACCCCATGGACTGTAGCCTACCAGGCTCCTCCATCCATGGAAATTTCCAAGCAAGGGGAAGAAGAGGAAGGGGAAGAGGAAGATAAATAAGGTATTTAGCTTGATCAAGGTCTCATATTAGGGACCAAATCAAATCCATCCACAGAGATGCTTAATTTGGGCAGCACTGAGTTTATTAAACTGAGAGAGTAGCATTGACATATATACACACCACCATGTGTAAAATAGATAGCTAGGAGGAAGCTGCTGAGCTTCACAGGGAGCCCAGCTCAGTGCTCTGTGATAACCTACAGAGGTGGGATGGAGGGGGAATGAGAGGAAGGCTCAAGAGGGAGGAGATAGATGTATATATACAGTTTATTCATTCTGTTGTACAGCAGAAACTAACAGCATTGTACAGCAATCATACTCCAATAATAAAAAAAAAAGAACAGAATCCATTTTTTTCATGACACAAGCCTGCTTCTGTTCTTCCAGGAGCCACAAAACAACCAATACTCTTAGCTTATTGGTGGATGAAAAGTAGCTAATTTACCATATCACTGAATTCTCAGAATACTCATATGAGATATATACTATTGTTCTCCCATTTCTACAGGTAAGTAAGCTGAGGCATAAAAACATTAACTCCTCCAAAGCTGCACAGTTGGCAGATGGTGTGACTACAAACCCATTATTCAGATTCAGGAAACTGAGCCTTTACTTGATACTTAATACTGACATTTATGTACTGATCATATCAGCAGCTAATTTTGAGGGGAAATTCTTGGTTTTGAATCCACTGAGGATGGGTTTTATCTTGACTTTTTCTTTTCCTGGTGTTTAATGAAGAAGCAAGCCTTAAAAATAAGCTTTAGATTCCCTCCTGATTTGGAAAGGTCCTAGGAGAGAATTAAGTAGATGAAAGCTGAGATTTCATCCAGTTGGCTGGAATGAATAAAAACCTAACTGTTCTATAATACATCCCAGGGATGAGAGTCAGCCGGAAATGCACAATGTGAGCCAAAAAATAATGGCGGCAAACAAAGGAAAAAAGGAAACTTTCCACTCAAAAGCCCTAGGGAGATTGATTAAAGAATGAAACATTTATGGGTATCTTTGACTTTGAGAGTCAGCACCACTTGCCCCTTGAATCTAATCTGATCCCGACTGGGGAGTTTTACTTATACTTGCTTCCAAGTCAGTAAGAGTAGACATAAGTTTCAGTGATTTTTAAAAAAATTCCATTGAGTGCTGGATTCTTATCAAAGATGTTAAAATATCTTGGAATCCAAGAGGTGATGAGTCTTGGATGTCTCAATTTTCACTATACTTGTGAAAGGCAGACAGTAAACTTCACTACATTTTAATAAAGTATCAATACTTAAGAAAAATCACAGTTTTGGAAACAAACAAGTGAATTCTACCGTTATTTCTGCCAAGAAACACCACTGTAGGCAAATTAGGGTACAGTAAAATAAGGTATTTAGCTTGATCAAGGTCTCATACTAGGCACCAAATCAAATCCATCCACAGAGATGTTTAATTTGGGCGGCACTGAGTTTATTAAAATTCAGATCGATTTGTCCTCAGGCAGACTTGACATTGACAGCTGACTGTGGGCACTACTGCTTCCAAAATGCTTTGTAGTTTCTGCCACTTCTTTTTTCTTTTTTAATTTTCTTCAAATTTATTTTTGGATGCACTGGGTCTTTGTTGCTGCTCATGGGCTTTCTCTAGTTGCAGCAAGCTGGGGCGACTCTCTAGTGGTACGTGGGCTTCTCATTACGGTGGCTTCTCTCATTACGGAGCTCTAGGCTTGAGGGGCCGTCAGCAATTGCAGCTCAAGTGTTCTAGAGTGTGGATTCAGTAATTGTGGTGCACTCAGGCTGAGCTGCTCTGCAGCATGTGGGATCTTCCCAGGCCAGGGGTTAACTCCTGTCCTCTGCATTGATTGGCAGGTGGATTCTTACTCACAGTGCCACCAGGGAAGACTGCTTCGGTCACTTCTGGCCCCTGATGATATGTGGATTTCCTACTTCTTGTGTTGATGTGGAAACTGTTCAAAAGAAAAGTGGTAAGTACATCAAAATTCCATGAATCATAATAAACCACTATAATTAATGAGGTAGATGAGATTGTTAACTCTATTTCTTTCCCAGTAATCATGTCCTCTACCAAGAAATGTCTTGCTGACATCCCTCTGTGAGTAGACTATGAATTTGGGCATGAAACATTCCTTCCCAAACAAAATGACACAGTGGTGATGGTGTGCTAAGGATCAGCCTAGACTCCAGAAGCCTTGACAGTTTTTCTTGTTCTTCTGTACCTCTGTTATTACTATAACATTCTGACAGGGTTCATTACTAGTCTTAGGAGAGGTAGCATTCAAAGGAAAATATGTTATGAAGCTGTATTTAAAAAGCACTTCAGTTCAGTTCAGTTCAGTCAAGTCACTCAGTCATGTCCGACTCTTTGCGACCCCATGAATTGCAGCACGCCAGGCGTCTCTGTCCATTACCAACTCTTAAAGTTTACCCCCAAACTCATGTCCATCGAGTTGGTGATGCCATCCAGCCATCTCATCCTCTGTCGTCCCCTTCTCCTCCTGCCCTCAATCCCTCCCAGCATCAGGATCTTTTCCAATGAGTCAACTCTTTGCATGAGGTGGCCGAAGTATTGGAGTTTCAGCTTCAGCATCAGTCCTTCCAATGAACACCCAGGACTGATCTCCTTTAGGATGGACTGGTTGGATCTCCTTGCAGTCCAAGGGACTCCGAAGAGTCTTTTCCAATACCACAGTACAAAACCATCAATTCTTTGGCCCTCAGCTTTCTTTATAGTCCAACTCTCACATCCATACATGACCACTGGAAAAACCATAGCCTTGACTAGATGGACCTTTGTTGGCAAAGGTCACTGCTTTTCAATATGCTATCTAGGTTGGTCATAACTTTCCTTCCAAGGAGTAAGCATCTTTTAATGTCATGGCTGCAATAACCATCTGCAGTGATTTTGAAGCCCAAAAAATAAAGTCTGACACTGTTTCCCCATCTATTTCCCGTGAAGTGATGGGACCAGATGCCATGATCTTCGTTTTCTGAATGTTGAGCTTTAAGCCAACTTTTTCACTCTCCTCTTTCACTTTCATCAAGAGGCTTTTGAGTTCTTCTTCACTTTCTGCCACAAGAGTGGTGTCATCTGCATATCTGAGGTTATTGATATTTCTCCCAGCAATCTTGATTCCAGCTTGTGCTTCTTCCAGTCCAGCGTTTCTCATGATGTACTCTGCATAGAAGTTAAATAAGCAGGGTGACAATATACAGCCTTGACGAACTCCTTTTCCTATTTGGAACCAGTCTGTTGTTCCATGTCCAGTTCTAACTGTTGCTTCCTGGCCTGCATATAAGTTTCTCAAGAGGCAGGTCAGGTGGTCTGGTATGCCCATCTCTTTCAGAATTTTCCACAGCTTATTGTGATCCACACAGTCAAAGGCTTTGGCATAGTCAATAAAGCAGAAATAGATGTTTTTCTGGAACTCTTACTTTTTCAATGATCCAGCGGATGTTGGCAATTTGATCTCTGGTTCCTCTGCCTTTTCTAAAACCAGCTTGAGCATCTGGAAGTTCACAGTTCACGTATTGCTGAAGCCTGGCTTTGAGAATTTTGAGCATTACTTTACTAGCATGTGAGATGAGCGTAATTGTGTGGTAGTTTGAGCATTCTTTGGCATTGCCTTTCTTTGGGATTGGAATGAAAACTGACATTTTCCAGTCTTGTGGCCACTGCTGAGTTTTCCAAATTTGCTGTCATATTGAGTGCAATACTTTCACAGCATCATCTTTCAGGATTTGGAATAGCTCAACTGGTATTCCATCTCCTCCACTAGCTTTGTTCATAGTGATGCTTTCTAAGGCCCACTTGACTTCACATTCCAGGATGTCTGGCTAGGTGAGTGATCACACCATTGTGATTATCTTGGTTGTGAAGATCTTTTTTGTACAGTTCTTCTGTGTATTCTTGCCACCTCTTTTTAATATCTTCTGCTTCTGTTAGGTCCATACCATTTCTGTCCTTTATTGAACCTATCTTTGCATGAAATATTCCCTTGGTATCTCTAATTTTCTTGAAGAGATCTCTAGTCTTTCCCATTCTGTTGTTTTCCTCTATTTCTTTGCATTGATCGCTGAGGAAGGCTTTCTTATCTCTCCTTGCTATTCTTTGGAACTCTGCATTCAGATGCTTATATCTTTCCTTTTCTCCTTTGCTTTTCACTCCTGTTCTTTTCACAGCTATTTGTAAGGCCTCCTCAGACAGCCATTTTGCTTTTTTGCATTTCTTTTCCATGGAGCGCGGCCCAGAGGTGCTACCCCACGCCCGAGGTCAGGGGCGGCGGCCCAGACGAGCTACCCCACGTCCAAGGAGCAGTAGCTGTGCAGGCGCAGGAGGGCCGATAGAGCTACTCAATGTTCAAGGTCAGGAGGGGCGACTCGTCCAAGGTAAGGAGCAGAGGATGCGTTTTGCTGGAGCAGCCGTAAAGAGATATCCCACGACCAAGGTAAGAGAAAAAGCACTTACATCTTCAAATTCACCAGAAGTCAAACATTGCCAAGTTAAATCCCTGGAAGTCTACATGTTGTATATCAAACTGGAAATTAAAACAAACAAACAAACAAAAAACACTGTATGCCCAGTGTGCTTAGGTTTCGGAGATGAGATTGAAGACATGATGTTAATCCATGTTTTTGGAGGAATGTAGACTACTTTCAGTCTTCTGAAAAATAATTTGGAATACAGTATCAAAAATATTTTTAAAAATTCAAAATTCTTCTAACTGGAAGAATTTTTCCTAAAATAGGATTGTACAAACCTCAAGTACACAAATGTTCATCACAGCTTTGTTTGTAGCAGCAAAACACTGAAAACAACAGTAGATAATTGAATTTAAATGATGGCATAAAAACATAAGTGAATTCTATAAAGCTATTAAGAATATTGTTATAGAAGTACATGGACTGACTTAGAAAGAAGTCGAGAAAGAAGTAGTTTAATTACAAGTAAAAGAAAATTAAAAAAAAAAAAACAATATCCAGAGTATTATCTTACTTTTCTGCAAAAATACTCAAATAGATTTTGTAGAGAAGAAGTATATACCGCAAAATGTGAAACAGGTAATACCAATTTTCTGATTTTGTTTACTTGATCTTTCTGGTTTTTTTGTAAGTATGAATTGTTTATGTAATTAAAAATTAATTGACAAATGTATCACACACCCCCCCCCAATTAAAGCAGTTGTTTCAGTATTTTAGAGATTCAAAAGTACGGATCGGCTTCTCAGGTGGCTCAGTGGTAAAGAATCTGCCTGCCAATGCAGGAGATACAAGAGACACAGTTTTGAAGATCAGGAAGATCCCCTGGAGAAGGAAATGGCAACCCACTGTAATATTCTTGCCTGGAAAATCCCATGGACAGAGGAGCCCGGCAGGCTACAGTCCACGGGATCTCGAAGAGTCAGACATGACTGAGCACAGCACAGCACAAAGTAGAGATCAAGCCTTCTGTTCATCTGTAAATTAAACCTTGAATCCCATTTCTACACTGTTTTTCCTGTCTTCAGAATCTCTCTTCCTTTGTGACTGTCTCTGTTCTTGATCCTACTCTATTTATGTTTGACCGGAACAGTGTCGGTTTACCTGGGTCTTGGTTTTCCCTACTGCCATCATGGCTGAAATACAAAAGCAAAAAAAGGCAATGTGGGCTTTTAAAATTCATCATTATAATCGCAAAATGTTTTCACTTATCATATTCTTTTTCTAAATACTCATATTTCCACTTTTACTAAATTGTCCATGTTATCCTTCTAATAATTTCATTATCTACAAAGAAGAGGCCATAAATTTAGAAGACTCATAAATTTGGCACTAAACTTTTGGCAGTTTTAATCATTAAATACTATTCACACTTCTTATTGACTATTGTTACATGAAGGATGAAGATAAGCAAACTAACAACTTTGAAAATAAGGAAATTTATTTCACAATTATATTTGGATTTCTAATAAGATAGATTGAGTCAAAAGTTTTTAGAATTATCTGCATTATCTGGTCCAGCCACTACAAAGACTGTCAGATTAGAATACAAGGGAAAATCAAACCTGAGTTCAGTAATTGTCTCATTGTTCTTCCATGCTATGAAATATCAATGTACAATCTTCTACAATAACTAAAACAGTAAGCCAGTTCCACTCAGTGCTTTGCTCAGCAGAGAAGTTTGTTTTGATTAGCTTTTTTGTAATAATATTTATCAGTTTTATACCTTTTTTTAAAAAGTATTTTATTTACTTCAATTGCTCAACCAGCAAAATAATTTAACAAATTCATAGTCCCTGAGCTTAGAAAAATTTCCCTCTTGTTCCTTTAAAGAATCAAAGTACAGATTGAATCTGGACTTTCTTTGATGATTATAGTTTTTTTTTTTTAAGTCGCTCTCAAAAGAAAGTAAATACTAAATTTATAAAGTAACTATAGAGAGCTTAGAAAATAATAATTTCTGAGTTTCTAAGAATATCATTGTTTCCTACTTTTAAATTACCAAAATAAATAAAAATAAAATCTTTGATACATTCAGATAAAAATCATTTAGAAACATCAGGCTCTTCTATAATAATTCATAATAGAAACATATGTAAAAATTTATTTAAAAAATAAATTTTGAAATTTCTTTAAGGAATCTAAGTTGAAGCTAATAGCATTCAAGTATTTAATATTTTTCCAAGAAGATTTTAGGAAGTATGAAACAGATAGCTGAAGAATCAGGTGTACCTAGATTTTGATAAGTTTTTTCACAGTAAGGGACTTTTTTCTCTCAAAGTTTAATTGATAGTATAAATGAAATAATTTTATTATGCCAATGGAAAGTAATTATAGACTCTTGTCAGATGACTATCACCACTGAATTATCTATGACTTTCAAGTTACTAACATCTGGAATTCCACATACAAATAGAAAGGACTGGTGCTGAAGCTGAAGCTCTGATAACTGGCCACCTGATGCAAAGAGCCGACTCATTGAAAAAGACCCTCATGCTGGGAAAGATTGAAGGTAGGAGGAGAAGGGGATGACAGAGGACAAGATGGTTGGATGGCATCACCGACTCAATGGGCATGAGTTTAAGCAAACTCCAGGAGATGGGGAAGGACAGGGAAGCCTGGAGTGCTGCAGTCCATGGGGTCGCAAAGAGTTGGACACGCCTGAGCAACTGAACAAGTGTTCATTCGTCTAGACATTCATTTATTCTGTCCTTCATTCCACAGTCATTTTAGAGACTGTTCATGACCAACTCCAGAGATAAAAGATGGACACGAAATGCATAGTATCTGCCTTCTCAAAACTCTTCTACTGATAGGAAAATCCAACCCTGAAAACAATTGTAAGACAGTATAAATGATAGGCAGAGAAGGCAATGGCACCCCACTCCAGTACTTTTGCCTGGAAAATCCCATGGACGGAGGAGCCTGGTAGGCTGCAGTCCATGGGGTCGCTAAAAGTCAGGCACGACATAGCGACTTCACTTTCACTTTTCACTTTCATGCATTGGAGAAGGAAATGGCAACCCACTCCAGTATTCTTGACTGGAAAATCCCATGGATGGAAGAGCCTGGCAGGCTATAGTCCATGGGGTCGCAAAGAGTCGGATACAACTGAGCGACTTTTCACCATCACGTCTAACAACTCTTCTGAAACAATGATCCCTGCACAGATAAGCATAACCTAAGTGCACAAGATTACATGGAAGAAAAGTCATGTCTGTGTATATGAAAATGGCTAAAATTAACCTGAAGTGATAGTAAGGGGAAAGGTGTGCCACATCTATGCCACTTTTTCTCCTCTTCACTTGGACTTTTAGGCTATAGTTGACTCTGAAGGTCTGTGTCTGAACTTGAAAGATACACAGTTTAAGGTTTGGAGGGGGAGATATTGGCAGTTATCTAAAAAGCAAATTTATCTTTACCCATTCATTTGTTGATGGATTATGGAATTTTTAGTTATTTTAAAAACACATATATACTATTTATATCAGATTATTCTGATATGTGAGAGCTATACTCACTTCCCTAACATTCTAATCATAAGGCCAGTACTGCCAGCACACACATGCTCAGTCAGGTCAACTCTTTGTGACCCCTGGATTATAGCCTATCAGGCTCCCCTGTCCATGGGATTTTCCAGGCACAAATACTGGATGTCTCCTGAGTCTCCTGTATCGACAGGCAGATTCTTTACCACTGAGCCACCTGGGAAGCCCAATATTCTAATCAATCAAAGTAATTTACAGTATCTCATTGAGTCTACTTCACAAGCTTGAGGAAATACTGGCTATGTTGGTAGCTTCTAGAGTGGTGCAAATATGTAGAATTAGAGAGAAAATGAATGTTGAGCATTTATTGAGTATTTAAGTATCTGGAAGATACAAAGCTCAGCACTTTACATCTATTATTTTCTTTATATCCTTGCAACAATAGCCTTGTGAGCAAGGTGATATTGATGCTCTTTTTACACTGAACAGCCTGAAACTCAGAGATATCAAGACACTCCCAAGGTGAGGCAGTGTGTCTATGAAAGGGCTGGAAGTTGAAAGCAGAATGCATGTATCTATAACCTAAACTGTTATATGAAGTACAGGCATAATCTCATTTTATATGAAGTACAAGCATAATCTCATTTATTGCACTTCATTTTATTTGGCTTCACAAACAATGCACGGTTTTTTGTTGTTGTTGTTTTAGCAAATTGAAAGTTTGTGGCAACTCTGAGCCAAGCAAGTCTAATAATGCCATTTTCCTAGTATCATTTGCTCACTTTGTGCCATCTGTCTCATTTTGCTAATATTCATAATATGTCAAAGGTTTTCACTATTATCATATTTGTCTTGATGATCGGTGTTCTTTGCTATTACTTTTGTAAAAAAAAATATGACTCGGTGAAGGCCCAGATGATGGTTAGCATTTAATTAAGTTGTGCACATTGTTTTTTTAAGACATAATCCGATTGCACACTTAATAGACTATAGTGTAAGCAAGGTTTCCCTGGGGGCTCAGTGGGAAAGCATGTGATGTGCAATGCAGGTGATGTGCGTTCGATCCCTGGGTTGGGAAGATCTGGAGATGGGAATGGCAATCCACTCCAGTATTCCCACCTGGAGAACTCCATGGACAGAGGAACCTGGAAAACTACAGTCCATGGAGTCACAGAAGAGTCAGACACAGCTTAGCGACTAAACAATAACAAGATATTATAGGCATAACTTTAATATGCCTGGGAAACCAAAAACTTGGGATGACTGTTACGATATTCATTTTATTGTGGTGGTCTGGACCTGAACCCTATTATCTCCTAGATGTGTTACACATTAGTGTTATGATGATACCCATCTTAATTATGAAGAAGTCAAAATTCTTAATCATGAAGAAACTGAGCAACCACATCCTACATATAATAGCTGATTTCCAAACTACATGTTCCGATGCTAAGTTTCATGCTTTCCTCCACTACATTATGCCTGTATGCATGTGATACAATGTCCTTTCAGTTACCAACAATTGATGGATTTTCACCCTAAGTGTGATGGAAGAGCTGCTGCTGCTGCTGATGCTTCAGTCGTGTCCGACTCTGTGTGACCCCATAGACGGCGGCCTACCAGGCTCCTCTGTCCATGGGATTTTCCAGGCAAGAGTACTGGAGTGGGGTGCCATTGCCTTCTCCGGAGGGAAGAGCTAGGGGGAAACAAAGATCCTGGTGATTTCCCTACCAGCCTTCCTAACTCCATAACTTTAACAAGTAAATGTGCTTATGGTTGGTTTCTCCTGAGGCTATGACTTACCCTTTTAGGTTTAGTGCAAGAAGACTCTTGAGAATCCTTTGGACAGCAAGGAGATCAAACTAGTCAATCCTAAAGGAAATCAACCTTATATATCCATTCGAAGGACTGAGGCTGAAACTGAAGTTCCAATATCTTGGCCACCTGACGCGAAGAGCTGACTCATTGGAAAAGACCCCGATGCTGGGGAAGATCGAAAGCAAGAGGAGAAGGAGACGACAGAGGATGAGATGGTTGGATAGCATCATCGACTCAATGGACATGAGTTTGTGCAAACACCAGGAGACAGTGAGGGACGGGGAAGCCTGGCGTGTTACCGTTCATGGAGGCGTACATGACTTAGCGACTGAATAACGAAAACTACCTGGTTTCTTCTTTAGACCCTACTTCTGTCTTACCTCCAGGGCTACAAGGTAGTGCCATTTTGGGTTTTGGATCTATCACCTTTGAATTCTTATGGCAAATGTCAGCAATATTAAAAATATATCTGGCCTGATTTTATACCACACAAGTTGAAATAGATTTTTGAACAATGCAAAAGCAAATAACAAAAACTCAAACAGTATTTTATCTTGTTAGTTAGAAATGAAACAACAGCAGTAGCAACAACAAAAAAAGCCATTACCTATCATTTCTCAATTGTCTTCTTATGCAGTTCATCTGGAAAGCGGAGCTTTTGCATAAAAAGGTGACAACAACCCACGATATCTGATAAATAAAGATAATGAGTTTCCTCTGCTTGTTGAAACTGGGCCATCCACAACTCTATCATCACTGAAGTGGAAACCGATCATCATTCAGGCTGCATTAATGTCATGATATTATGATTGTGATTTACTCAATAGCCTGCTGCAGACAGCAATTCTTATAAATAAGCCCCCTCATTCCGAATGCCACAGAATGTGTTCAGGCGACTGGCAGAGGCAACATAAATATTGATCATCACCATAATTGGAATTTATATTGCCATAATGTCCTCCTTATAATGCATTTAAGTGGCTCTAGATATTTTCCTCAAATTTGTCCTAATTCAAATATAGATGTGACCTGTGTTTCTCTATGCCTCTATCTAAAAAATAAACAAACATATAAACACAATGTGTGTTTGGAGAGGAAGATGATGTCTAGCTTACTTAGAAAAGCAAATTGATTTTACAGTACTTTAAAGAATTACTTGGCAGGTAATATAAAGTGGCAATATGTGTTATGTTAATAACAAATTATTTTTATTTTCTCATTCAAGCTTGTATAGCTGTTATTCTCTTGGTTAGTGCTCCATTAGCCCATGGTTTGAAACTTGATGGTGTTTATTTAAGATTTTTGTGCAGATCAAACATTTTTTTCCTTCTGATTCTTCCTCTCACTTATCCCAAAACTTGAAATATAAACTTCAAAATAACTTTATTTTATTTTATTTATTTTTAATATAAATTTATTTATTTTAATTGGAGGCTGATTACTTTACAATATTGTACTGGTTTTGCCATACATCAATATGAATCCACCACAGGTGTACACGTGTTCCCCATCCTGAACCCCACTTCCACCTCCCTCCTCGTACCATCCCTCTGGGTCATCCCAGTGCACCAGCCCCATGCATCCTGTTTCATGCATCGAACCTGGACTGGTGATTCGTTTCATATATGATATTATACATGTTTCAAAATAACTTTTTTAAAAAAGAAATGTATGCTGTATTCTAAAGGCAGCTTATTCTATATTTATGCCATACCATTATTTCTACATAGTCTCTGCCCTAGAATTCACTCAGTGACATTGTTAATTTTTCTTTTCTCTACTGTAGCATTCTTATCATCCTACTCACATGCTTGTGGTTCCCATTGTAAAGTAACCAAACCAACCTCTACCACAGCATCCTCCTTTCAAATGCCAATTCCCTGTTTACAGAGAATTTCTGAATTCACTTCCTTATCTTCTGTTTTCTCTCCCATACTTTCCAATGCCCAATGTCTTCTCAAGGTTATCAAAGACCATTAAAGTTAGTCACTGAAGTTTATATTTCATTATGTTACCAGGTAGCTCAGTGGTAGAGAATCCACCTGCCAATGTATGAGATGCAAGAGACACAAGTTTAGTCCCTGGGTTCGGAAGATTCCATGGAGAATACCACAGTATTCTAGCCTGGAAAATTCCACAGACAGAGAAGCCTGGCGCACTGCAGTCCATGGGGTTGCAGAGTCAGACACAACTGAGCGGCTGAGCACCCGCACACAAGCTTGTTGGGCACAGACTCTTAGCAGCCTTTGTCATAGAGGCTGATGGGTTTTTTTAATGACACACTTCTGTCATCGTTTTCCATGAAAACATTTTTTCTTAGCTTTCCTCCTGTCTCCAGCAACTCTGCGACCCCATGGACTGTAGCCCACCAGTCTCCTCTGTGCATGGGATTTCCCAGGCAAGAATAACTGGAGTGGGTTGCTGTGCCCTCCTCCATGGGACCTTCCCCACCCAGGGATCGAATCCACATCTCTTACACCTCCTGCACCAGCAAGTGGGTTCTTTGCCACTAGCGCCACCTGAGGCTCCAAGGTTCCTCTCTGATGGCTAGAGTTCTGTGGAGCTCAGGATTGCAAGTAATTCACCCTCGTACCCCTCCGTCCCCATCCCCAAGCCCCGCCTCCAGAGCCAGGTCAAGATCCGTTCCCTGTCTTGATCTCTACATATTTATAGTCCTAAATTTCCTGTCAGATTTTAGGTGAGATTTACCCATTAATTAGCAAGGTGTGAATCTTTCAGTTTCATAATCTGTGAGGTGAGAAGAATAATACTTGCTTTGACTCACTGAATTCTTAAAAAAGAGTAAGATGTTACAAGTCTGTGGCTCAATTTTGTTTTAGACTCTGTCAACTTAAAAAATATTCACAACCTAAAAGTTGACAGTTATGTTTTATTTGGTGGGAATTTTTAGAACTTCAGGCCTGGGAGACAGCATCTCAAGCAACCATGAGAAAACTGCTCTGAGGAGGCAGGGGAGGAGCCAGGTTATACAGAAGTTTTGCAACAGAGGGCAGGTAGACTGAACATCAAAAAATATTATTATTAATTAAAGAAAATCAGGTATTCCATGTTAAGAAATTTAGTGCTTTTCTATGTATAGGAATATGCAAAAGTATGGGCTCACTGAAATTATTCCTTTCATATGCATCTCAGATATCTGGGTACAACAGCCTGTGTTTTTCACATCCTCAGCTCCCTTGCTCACCACAGGGACTGGCTACAGCCTGATGCCTGCTAGATAACAGGTATTATTCTCCTTCCTGACTGCAGCTGCCCCCTCCAAGGATGACATATTTACTGATACAGCAGAAAATGTTTCATTTCTCAACTCTTTCTGAAGGGTTCTTAAGTAAGAGCACTTTTCTAACTTTCCCCGTCTTTCTGTTTCACTTCTGAGGAAGGTCCTTTAGAATAGAGGTTATAAACAGGAGTTGTGAAATTGGACTGTTTGGATTTGAATTCCGATTCAAGCACATAAGAGTTGTTGTTGTTGTTTTAATTGAGGTGTAATTGACATGTTACATTGCACTGGTTTAAGATGTACAACATATTGATTTAATATTTTTATATTGCAGTATGATTGCTACTGTAACATTAGCTAACACTTCTCTTGCATCAATAACTATTATTTCTTCTACTGGTAGGCACAATTAAGATTTAGTGCCTTGGCAAGTTTAATGTTCATAATAAAGTTTTATTGTCACTACACTGTGTATTATTCACCCATGGCAAACTTTGGTAACTTTTTTGTAAACCTCCTTAAGTCTCAAAGTCTCATTAATAAAATAAGAGAATAAGAGTTAATGTTCTTAACAAGGTTACTGTGAGTCAGGTGGTGCTGTAATCCCTTTATTCAAGTCAGTGTTATTATTATTATTCTATTTTATAGAAAACATAATCAAGGTACTGAGAAGTTAAGTAAACTTCTTAAGTAAGTTAAGTAAACATCTAAGATTACTTACCCCCCATAAGTAAAACCTGAGATTTGAACCCAGTCCTTGGGCTTAGCCTCTTATAGCATCAGCTTCTCGTTAGGATTAAATAAGGGAAATGATGACATGTTCTTGATGAATTAAGAAAGCATGTCATAAATGTTAGTTATTATTTTACCCAAGCTTCAACGGTTGTCTATTTTGTTGGGAGAAATGGCCCACTCTATTTTTTCAGGATTACTTTAATTATTTCTAGATAAATTTGAATGAATGTATTTAGTTGATTCATTTGCATGATATCATCTAAACAGCAGCAAATCTCACCTTTTAATTGTCTGTGTGTGTAGACAGAAGCAAAGAGAACTCTTTCTCTTCTTCTTCTAACAACACCACTAATACTTTCAGAATAGGACCTCACACTTATGACCTCATAACCTTAATTGCTTTCTAAAAAAGCCTTATCTGTAAATACAGTCACATTGGAGATTAAGCTGCAAATATGAATTATGGGGTTGGAGTGGGGTGTGTAGGGGAGACACAGTTCAGTCCCTAGCAATACCCTTCAACAATATCAAGGATACCAAAGAACTCCTGTTTATTTGGGCTATCTCCATTGGTATTTACTATATTAGAAATTAAATTCAAGGCAGTTTTAAAACAGAATATACAGTGAACATTTCATTAGGTCTCTAGAAAACCCCTCTTTTTGCTCATGGGGAATTAGTGACAAGACTAACAGCACTTTAGTGTTGTTATGCAAATAGTTTTGACCTCACAGACACCCTAAAAGGATCTCTGAGATTCCCGGGAATCCCAAACAAACCTTGAGAACTATTCACAGAGAAAAAAGTTGAGCAGCCTAGATATGTGTAAATATGTAATTTTTCTTGAAAGAAGGCATTATATAATTTTTGTGGGGAGGGCAGTTATCTCAGAGTCAAAGAATCTCCTTTTTCCCTCCGAATTTGGATAATGAACAAAATTATGGGGCCAGATTCCTTTCCCCTATCCTGCCACCAACATTTTCATACAGGAACCCAGAACCCATTATAAGTTTTCATTCTTACCTTTTGACAGCCTACTCTTCCTTTAGAACAAAGCAATCTCAGAACTGTGCTCAGGGGCCAGACAGATAATGATTTTACCAGAAATGGCAGAAAGGGTATGTCCTCATTTTCTCTTTTGATATCAAACTTTCTTCATCCTTATAGTCTGATGTAAACAACACACATACACACCCCATCTTGATCTTCAAACATAATAATGCATTCGTTGAAACTATTTTAATGTGAGAACTGTGGTATTGAATTCCAAACTTTTAAATCACACTGGTTTCTATAATTGCTCATTTTGTCTAGTACTGGCTGTGATTTTTATTGTGTCATCGAATGTTTTGTCACCAAAGATTTGGCCCTATTTTCTTACAATTTTATAGTATCTCTTCATATTTCTTCCAGTATCAGCAATTGAAATACTTGGGGGCAGAGCTCCATTCTAAAATAGTCTGTTCTTAGAAAGATATTGATATTTTAAACAATAATAGAACCACGGACAGTTAGTATCAAGTAAATGAAAATGTCCTTCAGCAACTTGATATGAGGGGAAAATATATACTTCTTTTGAACATCAGAATTTCAATATTACATTGACTTTTAAAGACTTAATAAAAAATAGTTTGCATTTTGATAATGAGTCAAAATTAAATCTAAACAAAATGCTTGAAGTTGATTTAATAAATTAATAGCAGGATTTGGGTTACGGAAGACATTCATTCTCAATCTAAAAGAATTCAATGTAAAACCACTAATACTTCTGTTTCCATTTTTAAGCAGATGTTAACATAAATGGTCTATTTTTGTGATCATATCTTTAACAAATAATTCCTTCCATGTATTCAATATTTGAGTGATAACAAGAATTTACCACTTTAGAAAAGTCATTAGAAATAGAAATTGTAGAAATTCAATAAGAAAGATAAACCATTTTGTTTGAGGCTGAATTTTCCTAGATTTGTGTATCTTATTTTAGAAATTTGGAAATAAAATGGCTGTAGTCAGAGAGTGGCAGAATTAGTAATTACATAATCAAAATTACATATTTTTAAAGTTTTGAGTACAAGTAATAATATGTATTAATATGTTGATTTAAGTTATTATTTAAAAAAGAGAAATCCTTCATTAAGAAAACAGGTAAGTTCACTACAATCTTTGTGGTTGGAGAATGGAAAAAAGATTATAATTGGTATTAATCAGATTATAATTTGTATTATTTTTATTTTTCTTGAGTCAATCTTGCTTTATGTTTTTTGCCTAATTACTCTAAGGAGAAAATATTTTTTTTTCTTTCTAATATCCACTGTGGTTGGCAGAGAATTAAAAAAAAAAAAAGTGTAAGAGTGAATGAATAGCTCACTAGTTCTTCGGGCTCACTTCAGAACATTTAGGAAATTAGAGACTTCTCTTTCAAAACCTAAGTCACTTAGATTCCTTCCACTTTGAGAGACCAATTAACTTATGGCATTCTGTTATGCTTCACTGGGTGATGTCCTATACTCTGAAATATCATTCCAAAGCATTATTTTTAATGACAGAATGAGGGAAATAAGCGCAAAATTATTTACCCCACAGTTGCAAAAAGATATCGAGTTCAGAGAGATAGGATCTATCAATAGGAGAAGGCAGTTCTGAATGCTAAATCAAATTACACCTTTTCCTGCTGGGATTTCAACATCTGCCTCCATGTAGATTGATTAGAGTAAAGCAGGCCATCAGAGACCCTTTGTCTGTGTTTGACTGGGTGAAACAGCTGACAAGTGGCCATCAGATTACCCACAGAGGGGCAGCTGCAAGATAGGAGTTTGACAGCTGACTTCATTATAATTCCTACACTGCAGACTGCAATGGATTTGTCCTTTAATTGAGCTGGGCCAGCAGACTGCCCAGAGAGGAAATGGGAGGGAAGATGGTTGGATACTGATAAAAGAAAAGAAGCAGGTAAATCCCACTCTAAGATAGAACAGATAGTATATAAGATCGGGACAACCCTGTAAAAAAAAAATGTTTTGGTATTTGGGGCATTTCAATCACTTTAATTGAAATTGAACTTGGCTATTGGAATGTCTTTGAAAGTTCTTTTATTAATCAGGGACTTCCTCCAACCTTAACAAGCAATTTCCAAAACATTTGCCTATCCCTTACTTTGGCACATGCTTTTGAATGCTATGTAGCAGAAGAAGTTTCTTTAAAGGTGTATGAACAATTACATACAAAAAAAAAAAAAGAAGGTTTACCATGGTTAATAAGATTCTGGAGGGGTTTATGTCAGAAGGAAAAAATTGCAGGTTGCAAACTTATATAGTTTACCATGATTCAATATGTTTAAATACATTTAGGAATATAAAATAGTAGTAGGTCAAATAGTCCTAAGTGAAATCCTGCAGATCTGAAATATGAAAGGAAATTGGATTTAGTAAAACACATACGTCAAAACAATCCATGATTTCATATTAAAACAAAGACAATTTAAAATTGCATGCATTGTGAAGGCGTTACAGCTTTTCACTTTGGGAAAATGACTTTGTAGTAGGCTTTGGCATTTAAATATATGTGCTGCTGTAATTTGTCTTCATTTGCTTCTGGAAGACTTTTCTCTGGTCACAGTAAGAACCAGTGTGAAATAATCACTAGAAAAATTCACACTGGTCATGAATAAAATAATGCATACTGTTCAATGCCACTATTACAAATGATTCTTGTGTTTCCATTTACATTATTATCATTATACTTGATATATTGAAACCTGTATTTAGAACTATAGTAGTAACTGAATAAATTAACCAATGGCATTACTGTGATAATTTTTGTTTAATATTTTCAACTTCCCTTCCCACAAATGTGTTTTGAGTACGTTACAAGCAGACTGTTTACATTTATATGACCATGGGTCACTCTCCTGTGTCTGAATGCAAAATCAAAAATGCAAAATTGTTAAAACACAAGAAATCAAAAGCTAGATAAATGAGACATTGATCATTGTTTTTAGAATTATAGAATTTTATGCACTCAAATATTTAATAACCATTTACTCAAATAACTCGATTGTTTTTGGTGGAAAAGAAATCAATGTAGAGAATGGGGTGATTCATCCTAGGACTTATAAGCTGTTAACAGAGATTTTCTAAACAGAGGAGTTTGAGGTCTGCTTATTGAGGCCAGTAACTGAATGTTACTGTATTGCTCTTCATAGAATGTCAAAACTTATGAAGGACACTCTTCTAATATTAATACAATATTATAGTGGTTAAGAATATGGCCTCTGAAACTGAACTGCCAAAGAACATATTTCAGTGGTGCTGTCCCATATGTATGTATTCTTGGGCAAGTCACTTTTTTTTTAGGGGGGGGGGGTCACTTTTAAATCTCTCCCTCAATTTCCTCATGTGTAAAATTAGAAGGCTTATATTACCTGTGGTTTAGTCTCTAAGCCATGTCCAACTCTCTGTGACCTGTAGCATGCCTGGCTTCCCTGCCCTTCACTATCTCCTGGAATTTGCTCAAACTCAAGTCCATTGAGTTGGTGATGCCATCCAACCATCTCATTCTCTGTCGTCCCCTTCTCCTCCTGCTTTCAATCTTTCCCAGCTTCAGGGTCTTTTCCAATGAGTCGGGTCTTTTCCAGTGAGTCGGCTCTTTGCAGCAGGTGGCCAAAGTGTTGGGGCTTCAACTTCAGCATCAGTCTTTCCAATGAATACTCAGGGTTCATTTCTTTAGGATCGACTGGTTTGATCTCCTTGGTACCCAAAGGATTCTCAAGTCTTCTCCAGCACCACAATTCAAAAGCATCAATTCTTCGGCGCTAAGCCTTCTTATGGTTTAAGTCACGCATCCAGACATGACAACTGGAAAACCCATAGCTTTAACTCTACGGACCTTTGTCAGCAAAGTGATATCTCTGTTTTGTAATATGCTGTTTAGGTTTGTCAAAGCTTTTCTTCCAAGAAGCAGGCATTTTTTAATTTCATAGCATTAGTCATCATCTGCAGTGATTTTGGATCCCAAGAAAATAAAATCTGTCAGTGTTTCCACTTTTCCCCCATCTATTTTACCTACTCTTATAGTAATATAGGTTTTCTGTGTGTGTGTAGTGATTAACTAATACAGGTAAAACATTTAGAACAAATATAAAGTAAGCCTACCATTAAAGGAAATGTTCACTTTGATCCACCTTCTCCTCTGCCGTTTAGCCCTATTTTGTTTTTTCATATGTTAAAATTTCTTAGAATATAAGCAAATGAGTAGTATAAAAATACTTATTTGTGACAATAGCATCAGTAATAAAATTTACAAAATTATCTACATGTATTACCTGAGCAAATAAGTATTACAGAAATAAGGTTTCCAAGTCAGAAAAAATAGAGTCTAAAAGCAGTTTCTGATTTACTCTTCTTGAGAGTTTGTTTCATTGCAGTGGTTCCTAGGGTCACTAACACTGTCACATCCAAATGAGAAAAAAAATGGAAAAAGAGAAATGATACTAAAATCAGTCAAGCTCATAAAGTTCTATCTCCAAGACCATGGCAAATAGGCTGCAGATAAAAAAAGGCCTGGATCAATTGTATATTCTTTGAATCTTGGCCACAGGGTTCAGATGTTATCTTGTTTCCCACCTGGAATCTAGTCTTTCCAGATTTCTTACTTCAATCAAATACTAGTTTTAAATAATCCTTTTCTTTTTTTCTCCCTAACATTCCCAAGACTCCTAAACTAAGTATAACTTGGCATTATGAGAGACACCTAAGGAGAACACTGTTTTGTAAGACAGCAGTAGTTAATACACTTAAATCCAAGAAATAATTTCACTCTAAATCTTTTTGTTCTTTTTCCTGAAACACACAGTGAAATACTCTCATAAAAGATCTTCCCTAATAGGTCACAGGATAATAATATCCTACTCCTTAATATTATAATTTCCATGCAATAAAATTTAGCACACACCTAATAAGCCTAGGTGTATATTCTCAAAAATTTTAAAACAAAAATGACATTTTTGGAAAGTAAATGTGTCCATTAAACACACAATGGCCATCAGGCTACACTGTGTATGTGCCATACATGATATTTCTATACCAAATAAAATGGGAAAAAAAGAATATATTGACTGCCAGCACTGTATTGTGCTTCCCTGATGGCTCAGACAGTAGAGAATCTGCCTGCAATGCAAAAGAGGGAGCACATGTATACCTGTGATGGATTCATTTTGATATTTGGCAAAACTAATACAATTATGTAAAGTTTAAAAATAAAATAAAATTAAAAGAAAAAAAGACATGGGTTCAATTCCTGGGTCAGGAAGATTCCCTGGAGAAGGGAATGGCTACCCACTCTAGTATTCTTGCCTGGAGAATTCCATGGACAGAGGATCCTGGTGGGCTACAGTCCATGCGGTCACAAAGAGTCAGACACGACTAAGTGACTAATAACTTTCAACTTCTTTCGACTGTATTATGTATATTACATCTCTTAAAGATAGAGGAGCATTTTAGATGTTATATGATTTGTGTTTATATGGCATAAAAAGATAGAGGTTAAAATCAGTATTTTGTATACTGTTAAAATCAGTATTCTAGGCTTTATGCCTCTCATCACTATTCAAAATTTAGGGACTTCCCTGACAGTCCCATGGTTAAGACTCCAAGCTTCCAATGCACGGGGTGCTAATTCCACCCCTGGTCTGCTGGCTGCTGTGGCCAAAAGAAAAAAAGTTTGTATAAAATTTACATAATGAAATAAGGTAAACTGATTATTAGCTTGTCCAAATTTAAAAGGTGAAAAACGCTAGTCCAATTTTTTACCTCTGTGAGTTTGCCTAGTATCTGTAATTTGGAAATGATACTTCTTTGATCAGGTCTGGGCTAGTTCTCCTGACTCAGACATCAGCACTGGATGTGAGGACCATACAGGTTCTCTTTCTTACCCTAAATCCAGGTGTTCAAAGTTTACAAGGTCAAGTTCTGAACTTAATGATTAACTTCACTTGAAGGACATCTGTGAGTCAGATTTGTTTTCACAGTTGGCTCTGGAAAGGAATCCCTATAGGAATAGCCCACCTTAGTCATTCTGAATGGTTAATCTCTGAGACAATCTGCAGGACTGATACGTGAATCAACCACAGTACTAGTATTGATACCAGAACAAGAAGACCACTGAATCTGAAGACTAATTCAGCTTGATTTATTTATGAACAATCAATCAAGGGCCTGAGATAGGAGATGAGGGGTAAAGAAGTAAGAAAAAAGACTTCCCTGGCAGTCCAGTGGTTAAGACTTTGTGCTGTCGATGCATAGGTGGAGGGTTTGATCCTTGATGGAGGAACTAAGATCCTGCAAGCCACATGGTGAGGCCAAATAAATCAATCAATAAACAAAATTTTAAAAAGTGACTGTACCATTAGAAAAGGAAGTAGAAAGAAATGGAAGAAGTAGATACACTCAATCCAAATTTAGCTGCTTAACTAAGTATTGGGACTTTCTTGGGCTGAGAGAAAAGAGATATTGAAAGGATAAGAAGTCCAATTTAAAAGGCTAACCTCTTCTCCAAAATATCAGGTAACCTGTCTTAGCCTTGGGGGAATTTAAAATTCATCTCATTCTGTTGCATTTCTCTTTTATCTCTGATATAGAGTGATTATTATTTCATCTCTAATATAAGCACTTTAAATTGTAATTTCCTTTAGCACTGATTAAGCTGTATACCACAAAATTCTGATCTGCTTCATCAGTATCATTCATTTTTGAAACATTGTTCAGTTTCATTTATCATTTCTTCTCTGACCCATGGGTTATTTAGAAGTGTCATGTTTAATTTGAAAATACATTTGGTTCTCCTAGATATTTTATGGGTTTTGATTTATAAATATACCCCTTGTAGCCAGAGAACATACTCTGCATGATTTAATTGTATTGAATTAATCTGATTTGCTTTACATTCTTGCATAATTTCTGTCTTGGTGAACATACTAAGTGCTCATGAAAAGAATATGTCTTTTGCAGTTGTTGGGTACAGTGTTCTATAAATAACCATTAGGGCAAGGTGGGTGACACAGTTACTAAAGCAACCTATTGATTTTGTTTGTTTGTTTGTTTGTTTAGGTGTTCTATTAGTTCCTGAGAGAGAGGTGTTAAAATCTCCAGTGGAGAGTGTGAAGTTGTCTCTACAACTCTGTCAATGTCTTCATATAGTTTTGAAGTTCTGTATAAACCACATAAACAGCTATCTTTTACCTATGAGAATTTCTGTGTTTACCTCTGGAAATACATTTCTCTTAAAGATTAGGTCATCTGATGTTAACATAGTCACTCCAACCTTCTTAGGCATACTGTAAGCATGGCATACCCCTTTCCCATCCATTTGCTTTCAACTTCTCTGCATCTTTATATTTAAAGGGAAACACTTGTAGATAACAGATAGTTGAATTGTATTCATTTCTTTACCTATTCTGATAATCACGGACTTTCAATTGGAGTGCTTAGTCCATAATATATAATGTAATTATTGACACAGTTGTGATTTATATATATCCTTCTGCTATTTGTTACTTCTTTTTTTTTTTTTTTTGGTTATTCCTTTTCTTCATTCTTTTGGATTAAGTATCATTAGAATTTCATTTTAATGTAGCTATTGGCTTTTTTGGCTTGACCTTTTATTTTTAGTGGTTGCTCTAAGGATTTCAGTAAACATTATTTTTCATTCTACTTAATGCTAGTATTACACCATTTTATGTAAAATGGAGAAATTGTGCAGCCATTTTTTAAAGCTATAGTTGTCATATATATTACACATAGATGAAAATATAAGCCCTGCAGGATAATGTAGTAATGTTTTCTCTAAACAGTTTTGAAGATTTCTTTAGCATTTCTTGTAGTGCTGGTCTGCTGGATATAAATTATCTTAATTTTTCTCCTTTATTTGAAAATGGTTTCATTTTACATTTATTCTTTTTTTTTTACATTTATTCTTAAAAGATAATTTTTTTAGAATATACAATTCATTGTTTTCTTTAATAACTTTCAAGACATTGGTTCATTGCTTCCTCACTTCTATATTTTCTGAGGAGAAATTCATGCTATTTCTCCCCTGTAGGTAACGTGCTGTTTTATTTTGTCTCCTTTCAAGACTTTTTCTATCTTTAGCATTTAGTGTTTTGACTATGACGTGCCTTGGGCATGGTTTTCTTCATATTTATCCCACTTGATGCTTGCAAAACTTCATGCCTGTTTAAATTTATATATGTCACCAAATGAAGACGATGATGGACCTTATTTCTTCAAATACATTGTCTGCTCAATTCTCTGTCTTGTCTTCTGTGGGACTCCAAGTACAAGTATGTGAGATCTTTTGATATAGTTCCACATTTTTTAAGGTTCTGTTTTGTTTGTTTGTTTGTTTGTTTTTCCAAATTGTCTCTATTTTTTCTCTCCATGTTCACTGATTTTCTCTCCTCCATATATTTTTTTTAATTTTAGATATTATATTTTTCATGTAAATAATGCCCATTTGTTTCTTTCTGTAGTTTCTATTTCTTACCCATTCATTGTGAGCATAATTCCCTTTATATTCTTGAATATTTTTATAATTGTTATTAAAAATACTTGCCTGCTAATTGTAAAATATGGGTAATTTCTAGATTGTCTTTTCTACTCAAAAATGGGTCAAATCTTTTTGGTTCTTGATACGCAGAGTAATTTTGGATTATATTTTGAACACTGATATGCTGTGAAGTTGGGGAATCTGTTTTATTTATTTGAAAAAAATTAAAATTTTGTTATTTTAGCAGGAAATTTACTTGTAGGAATTCAACTCCAAATTCTGTATCCCAATCTCAGCTTAGTTTTGTCTCTCTATTTTTTTCTGGAGACTATCAGAAGCATGTGTGGCTCAGGAGTGAAATGATTTCAGTTCAGTTCAGTTCAGTTGCTCAATCGTGTCCGACTCTTTGCGACCCCATGAATCGCAGCATACCAGGCCTCCCTGTCCATCACCATCTCTTGGAGTTCACTCAAACTCACTTCCATTGAGTCGGTGATACCATCCAGCCATCTCATCCTCTGTCGTCCCCTTCTCCTTCTGCCCCCAATCCCTCCCAGCATCAGAGTCTTTTCCAATGAGTCAACTCTTCGCATGAGGTGGCCAAAGTACTGGAGTTTCAGCTTTAGCATCATTCCTTCCAAAGAACACCCAGGGCTGATCTCCTTCAGAATAGACTGGTTGGATCTCCTTGCAGTCCAAGGGACCCTCAAGAGTCTTCTCCAACATCACAGTTCAAAGGCATCAATTCTTTGGCGCTCAGCTTTCTTCACAGTCCAACTCTCGCATCCATATGTGACCACTGGAAAAACCGTAGCCTTGACTAGACAGACCTTTGTTGGCAAAGTGATGTCTCTGCTTTTCAATATGCTGTCTATTTTAGGCAAAGTTTATACACAGTTTACACAAAGTTTATTTCTATCACTAGTTCTCACCTTTGTTGAATCCCTCTCACTTTTAAACGGCTGTTAGTTGCCTCAAATTCTGTTCTCTGATTCTTCAAAGCAAAAAGTTCCTGTTTCCTATCAAAATTTTAGTTGCTTTATAGGCAGCTAACTTTGAGAAAAATCCTTAGAAATAGAAAATCATAGGAGTTATCCCCTTTCCTCAAAAATTTTACTCCTGAAAGACTGTCTGCTGTTGTTCACTTTTAGCATCATAATTCACTTTAATAAATTATCCAGAGTTCATAGGTCTTATCTGCAGCAGGATTAGATCCTGTAGAAGATTTCTTGGTTATACCAGAAGTGGGTCACTGATTGTTATTTCTTAAAACACAAAAAACTGCAGCAATCCAAGAATATTTGAACTTTGGGGGCCAATTACCTAGTTCTCTTAATAATTATATGTTGCCTAATTATCTTTTCCCCAGATTGCTATCAATAAATGGAAACTAAGAAACAAAATTCTTCTGGGGCAATAGGAATGCTACATCCATGTATAAATACTCAAGGAACCAAAGAAGTTGCAAATGTGTATCCTTGTTTTAATTCTAATAATAATAAGCCCTTCAGAAATAGGAGAAATGAAATAGGAGAATTTACCTATTTATGGGTATTTCTCAATTAAACTCCTTCTCATCCATCCCACCTAAATAGTTTGGTAAATATTTCAAAGTCCTGTATCATAGAAGATATGATATAGCCTTTCCTACCTAAATATTGGTCTGTCCAGAATATAATTAGAGCTAAGCATTCTGATGGTAGCAATATTTCTGATACTTTTGAGCCAGTCATCCATAGCACCTTACTTAACAATTTCACTGATAATAAAAATGGCAGAATGGATGACTAAAACTACTCACTGGAGAAAACTCAACATCATGGAAAGAAAAGGGTAGCAAAAGGAATGATTTAAAAAATCAGATTTATGTTAGATACATGGGAGAATAAATGTTATGGACATGCATAAATATTTAAGTCATCCTTTTCTAGAATGCTTATCAAGTACAAAAAATACCCAAGATTTAATGCAGAACTGAAAAAAGGTTGATTTGTGTTTTGTCCAACAAAAGATAAAAAATTTAGGCAGATGATACTTGGAGTTTTGAGATAGTATGTGTATCTATGCATGTGTGTTCAGTTCAGTTCAGTCGCTCAGTCAGGTCCAACTCTTTGCGACCCCATGGACTGCAGCACTCCAGGCCTCCCTGTCCATCACCAACTCCCAGAGTTTACTCAAACTCATGTCTATTGAGTCAGTGACGCCATCCAACCATCTCATTCTCTGTCATTCCCTTCTCCTCCTGCCCTCAATCTTTCCCAGCATCAGGGTCTTTTCCAATGAGTCAGTTCTTTGCATCAGGAGGCCAAAGTATTGGAGTTTCAGTTTCAGCATCAGTCCTTCCAATGAATATTCAGGAACTGATTTCCTTTAGGATGGACAGGTTGGATCTCCTTGCAGTCTAAGAGACTCTCAAGGGTCTTATCCAAAACCACAGTTCAAAATCATCAATTCTTCGATGTTCAGCTTTCTTTATAGTCCAACTCTCACATCCATACATGACCACTGGAAAAATAGCATTGATTAGACAGACCTTTGTTGGCAAAGTAATGTCTCTGCTTTTTAATATGCTGTCTAGGTTGGTCATAATGTTCTTTCCAAGGAAAAAGTGTCTTTTAATTTCATGGCTGCAGTCAACATCTGCAGTGACTTTGGAGCCCCCCAAAATAAGGCCTGTCACTGTTTGCACTGTTTCCCTATCTATTTGCCATGAAGTGATGGGACCAGATGCCATGATCTTAGTTTTCTGAATGTTGAGCTTTAAGCCAACTTTTTCACTCTCTTCTTTCACTTTCAACAAGATGCTCTTTAGGTCTTCTTCACTTTCTGCCATAAGGGTGGCGTCATCTGCATATCTGAGGCTGTTGATATTTCTCCCGGTAATCTTGATTCCAGCTTGTGCTTCACCCATCTCAGCATTTCCTATGATATACTCTGCATGTAAGTTAAATAAGCAGGGTGATAATATACAGCCTTGACGTACTCCTTCCCCAGTTTGGAACTAGTCTGTTGTTCCATGTCCAGTTCTAACTGTTGCTTCTTGACCTGCATACAGATGTCTCAGGAGGCAGGTCAGTTGATCTGGTATTCCCATCTATTAAAGAATTTTTCACAGTTTATTGTAATCCACACAGTCAAAGGCTTTGGCATAGTCAACAAAGCAGAAATAGATGTTTTTCTGGAACTCTCTTGCTTTTTCGATGATCCAGCGGATGTTGGCAATTTGATCTCTGGTTCCTCTGCCTTTTCTAAATACAGCTTGAACATCTGGAAGTTCATGGTTCATGAACTGTTGAAGCCTGGCTTGGGGAATTTTGAGCATTACTTTGCTAGCATGTGAGATGAGTGCAATTGTGTGGTGTTTGAGTATGCTTTGGCATTGTCTTTCTTTGGGATTGGAATGAAAACTGAGCTTTTCCAGTCCTGTGGCCACTGCTGAGTTTTCCAAATTTGCTGGCATATTGAGTGTAGCACTTTCACAGCATCATCTTTTAGGATTTGAAATAGCTCAACTGGAATTCCATCACCTCCACTAGCTTTGTTCATAGTCATGCTTCCTAAGGCCCACTTGACTTTGCACTCCAGGATGTCTGACTTTAGGTGAGTGATCACACCACTGTGATTATCTGGGTCATGAAGATCTTCTTTGTATAGTTCTTCTGTGTATTCTTGCCCCCTCTTCTTAATATCTTCTGCTTCTGTTAAGTCCATACCATTTCTGTCCTTTATTATGCCCATCTTTGCATGAAAATTCCCGTGGCATCTCTAATTTTCTTGAAGAGATCTCTAGTCTTTCCCATTCTATTATTTTCTTCTATTTCTTTGCACTGATCACTGAGGAAGGTTTTCTTATCACTCCTTGCTATTCTTTGGAAGTCTGCATTCAAATGGGTATATCTTTCTTTTTCTCCTTTGCCTTTTGCTTCTCTTCTTTTCATACCTGTTTGTAAGGCCTCCTCAGACAACCATTTTGCCTTTTTGTATTTCTTTTTCTTGGGGATGGTCTTGATCACTGCCTCCTGTACAATGTCACAAACCTCCATTCATAGTTTCTCAGGCACTCTATCTATCAGATCTAATCCCTTGAATGTATTTCTCACTTCCACACATGTGAATATCCTTGTACACATGCATAAATATTTCACTGATTATTTAAGTTAAAATTCTAGCAGAAAGGGAATCTAACTAATGTCATTGTTTTCTGTGACTTCTTCCATACTCATGTCATTGCAACTTATCAATCTTGCTGAGAAGCTTAAAGACTAAGGTTTAATTTCTTACTGAATATTATTTCTATCTTTATTATTTAATCCAATGTGAATTTTTATTCAGTTCAGTTCAGTTCAGTTGCTCAGTCGTGTCCGACTCTTTGTGACCCCATGAATCGCATCACGCCAGGCCTCCCTGTCCATCACCAACTCCCGGAATTCACTCAAACTCACGTCCATCGAGTCGGTGATGCCATCCAGTCACCTTATCCTCTGTCATCCCCTTCTCCTCCTGCCCCCAATCCCTCCCAGTATCAGAGTCTTTTCCAATGAGTCAACTCTTAGCATGAGGTGGCCAAAGTACTGGAGTTTCAGCTTTAGCATCATTCCTTCCAAAGAAATCCCAGGGCTGATCTCCTTTAGAATGGACTGGTTGGATCTCCTTGCAGTCCAAGGGACTCTCAAGAGTCTTCTCCAACACTACAGTTCAAAAGCATCAATTCTTCAGCGGTCAGCCTTCTTCACAGTCCAACTCTCACATCCATACATGACCACTTGAAAAACCATAGCCTAGAATTTTTATTAGACTTACTGAATTTTGACACCAGTTTCTGTGCAATATCCTGATGAGTTTTCATCACTTTAGGGCACTGTATTTTGCTACCAGATAGTAGGTGGAGCACATGTTGGTTATTAGACTTGTAAATAATGCATATTCACTTACACTGTATCAGTCAACACTAAAAATTATTTCTTAAGGAAAGTAGAAATTATCATGTTAAAGAATAAGATATATCAAGTTGACAAAGAGAGAAAAGATCTGAATTCTTGATCTCCTAAACTAAGAATTTCTGCCAAGTGCTAGAAAACTCTGGGTAAATATTTCCATTACACTTTGATGTATAAATACCAAACTTCATATTCAAGAGCTAGTCAATTAGAGAGTTTTTCATGATAACTGTAGTAGTAGAAGACACATGACCAAGCTACCTAATAACTTAAGTCTCTGGGTTTTATTATCTGTAAATTAAATAAAAGTGGCAAAAATGACAAGGCTCAGTGCTGGTTAGAGTTGAAGACTGATTTTTCTTTTACCATCAATGAAGTATAACTTTTCCAATGGGCAACTAAGAAAAACTAATGACATAAAAACTATAAATTTCATTTTATATAGTCATTCTGCCTCTAGAAATAAGCATTTCCTTGCTTAACCCAGTGAAATAATTAAAAATAAGATGAACATTAGACATATAGATGAGTATCAGGTATGGCACAAGGCCAGTTATATAAGAGGAGACTGTATCTGCTCCACTAATTCTTTCCTGTGTCTTCTGTAATGATCAAGGCATGATCATTCCATGCAGAAGGCCATCTGATAGACAAGATATACATGGTACAAGGAAGGAGCAGGCAACATTGGACTGAAAACCTCTTGTGCCCCATCTCAGAACTCTGTTCTCAGCTGCTGAGGTTGTTTATTTTTATTTTGTTTGTTTGGAAAACATAGGTTAAATCACTTATTATTTGAAAAATGGTGGGAAGAAATGGCAACACTGATGGATATAAAATGACGATTTTATTTTCATGATTTCTTGTGCAAGATTTTGAGTATTTTCAAAATTAAGAACAGTAAGTTATGTGTTCAAAACTTGTTAGGAAATCATTTTGCCAATTCATTTTACTAAAAATACCAATTATAAGGATTAATAAAATCAGAAAGCTTATGCAATGATCTTCTGACTTATGAGCAATTAATTTTACTCCTGGAGAATAAACTTTAGTAATCAACATACATTGACTTCCAATATGGTTTAAACTTTTCTCTAACAATCGAAGGCTGAATGGTTTACAACTTCAGGGCCATCTTCCAGATTGTATTCTATGTGAATTTATG
This sequence comes from Bos indicus x Bos taurus, assembly GCF_003369695.1. Classification (NCBI taxonomy): domain Eukaryota; kingdom Metazoa; phylum Chordata; class Mammalia; order Artiodactyla; family Bovidae; genus Bos; species Bos indicus x Bos taurus. Next base: position 35,253,599 of record NC_040098.1, on the reverse strand, counting down.
CCTGGATTTGTGTAATAATAAAAGACCTCCACCAACATCTGTTTTGAAGAGTTCATAGCTATTAGTTTATTTCATTATCTTTCTAGCAAAACCTGAGCATTTCAGGACTATTAAAGTCATAGCTTTAAATACATTACCAAACCATGATTTAAGGTCTGCTACAAGCCCATATATTAGAGGAGAAAAACCAATGGGGGAATATTTGGCTCAAGTCCCCAGGTTGAGATCATGGGAGAGATCATGGTCAGAGGTGTGATACTCGCCAGAAACCTCAGAAAAATATCTCACATTCGCATGTCACTCCACCCTTTACCACCAGAAAAAAATAAGGCAATACAAGGCTAATATCTTTCCACCTTTTCCAAAGTTGGGGCATTAAAAGCCATTCTTTGCAGATGAGATTGTTAAGTTTCATGTCTGAATGCACAAAGAAATGGCATAGGTCATAGGTGAGCTACATCATCCTGTGACCCATTTTAAAAAGCAATTTTTCATGTGGCATTCTCCTTGTACTAGACTTGACTATTAAAAAACACAAAAATATCCTGGAGTATAACTGCCAAAATACTTAAAAACATATGCTTGAAGAAACTGAGTACAGTTTTTATTATTTTCCTCCAGATCAAAATTTGAAGTAGAATTCAAAATAATCATCTACTCCAAGAAATGTAAAACTTAATTTGTTGCTGTAATCTACTGTGAAGGTTTAACAACTTTTGACTAGGTTCTGGAAATTATTATTATCTTTTAAGAGTATATGTAGAGAATCAGATTAACATTACAACCATTGTTTTAAAATATAATCTCATCACTGAATCATTCTGTCCTGCTATTTTCTAATCATTATATTATTTTTAATAATATAAAAACACCTATGAACATACCACTTAACACAGAAGCTAGAATCTTAATGATAAAGTGCAGTTAACCATAAAGTCATGTCACAATGTATACATCCAGCTCTCTCTACTGGAGTCAGCATCCTCCCCAATATATATTTATCTTTTCTTTCATTTTTTTTCACAGCTTTATTGAGATGCAATTGACATAAAATGAGCTGCATGTTTTTTTCCCCTGAGTTTTATTTAGATGCAATTGACATGTAACATCGTATAACTTTAATGTGTACAAAATAATGATTTAATATACCTATAGTTATAAAATGATTATCATACTAAGTTTGGTTAATGTCTATCACCTCAGATAATTATAGTTTTTTTTCTTGTGATAACTTTAAGGCTGACTACTATCTTAGCAACTTTCAAATGCACAATACAGTTTTGCTATCTATAGTTACCAGGCTATGCATTAAAGCCTGAGAACATATTTATAACTAGAAATTTGTATCTTTTGACCACCTTCACTCATTACCCCCCCACCCCAACTTTTAGCAGCCACCAATCCATTCTCTTTTTCTATGAGTTTGATTTTTTTATTAATAGATACCACATTGAGATCATGTAATATTTACCTTTAACTGTCTATTTTATTTCACCTAGCATAATGTTCTCAATTCATGTTGTCACAAATGGCAAGATTTCCTTCTTGCTGAAGAATATTTGATTATATAGGTGGCTCAGATGGTAAAGAATCTGCATGCAATGCAGAACACCAGGTTTGATACCTAGGTTGGGAAGATTTCCTAGAGAAAAAAATGGCAACCTATGCCAGTATTCTTGCCTGGAGAATTTCATGGACAGAGGAGCCTGGTGGGTTACAGTCCATGGGATCATAAAGACCTGGACATGACTGAACGACTGACACATAATGGCTAAATAATATTTCATTATATATGTAGACCATATTTTCTTTATCCATTTATCCATTGATGGGCACTTAAGTTGTTTCCATGTATTAGCTATTGTAAATAATGCTGCTGTGAACATGGGGAAGTAGATATCTCTTTATTTATAGTGACTTTATTTCTTTGGATATATACCCAGAAGTAGAATTGTTGGATCATACAGTAGTTCTATTACTTTTTTTGAGGCCCCTCCATACTTTTTTCCATAGCGGTTGCACCAATTTACTTTAGCACCAACATGTGTAAGGGTTCCCTCTTCCCCACATCCTCACCAACATTTGTTATTTGCAGACTTTTTGATGATAGCCATTCTGACAGGTGTGAAGTGATATCTCATTGTGGTTATGAATAGCATTTCTCTGATGAAGAGAAATACTGAGTATCTTTTCATGTGCCTGTTGGCCATCTGATGTCTTCTTTGGAAAAATATCTATTCAATTTTCAGAAAAGCTTTCAGCTGTTTTGTATGAGTTGTATTGTCACAGTTTTTAATTTTTACCCAAGGGATTGGTATAAAATGGCATTGCATTTTGGTCTTGATTTGCATTTCACTGACTTTCAGAAGGACCAAACTATTAAACATATTATCTTCTTCTTAAATATGACTTATCTCTCCAATTATTTTGAATATATCTTAATATATTTTATTATTTTATTTGTAGAAGCACATTTGTATTTTATTTCAAAACAGTTGCTAGATTCTTAGATATTTGTTATCCTTGAATGCTGTTGTACATAGATATAATTTCTTTAACCATATTTTCCATTTGCTTGTTCCTGTTTTATATATTATACATATAAAATACATATAACATATGTAATTCATATTGATACATAAGATATAAAAATTAGATATAAATGTTTATAATTTATATAAAATATAATTGATATGAAGTGTTAAAGAAACCATATTTTTTTAATTTTATGTATGTTTTATATCCAATTTCCTCATAGATAAAGCTTTAATTTACTTTTATACATTTCTGTCACTTGATTCTTGGTTTTCCAATAGTTGAAACTATTAGGGCATAACTTTTCTGAAAGATTCTCTTTTTCAGACCTATTTCTGAGCCTGTTAGTGCTCAGTTATTTGCTGGAAAATGATAAAGAAAAACTACTATGGCTATATTGCTGTTAATAGCTATTAATCCTTCAATATAGTGTTTTGTGGTTCTGAATATAGCACGTTGACTTCCCTGGTGGCTCAGATCGTAAAAGTGTCTGCCTGAAATGTGGGAGACCGGGTTCGAGCCCTGGGTCGGGAAGATCCCCCTGGAGAAGGAAATGGCAACTCACTCCAGTACTCTTGCCTGGAAAATTCCATGCACGGACAGAGGAGCCTGGTAGGCTACAGTCCATGGGATCGCAAAGAGTCGAACACGACTGAGCGACTTCACTTTTACTTCACTTATATGTGTATTTGGACCTAAGGAGAGAGTAATTATTTATGTATTTCATCAGGCATTCTTTTATTAATTCATATTCTCATTCTATTCCATAAAGATTGATTGAGTGCCTCTTCTTTCCCTAGAAATGTGCTAGGAAGTGAAATGTATGAAAGACACTTAAGACTTGGTGAATCAATGCCGTTTTCTCACAGGCCTACAGAGTTTATTTCTGGGCATCAAAGCAGATTTAGAAGAGATGGCTTATGTTTTAATAATTAGTCAAAGACATTTTTACCCTATAAAGTCTAAACTCATCCATTTGAAAACCAATATAGAACAGTCTTCTGGACTCTGTGGGAGAGGGAGAGGGTGGGATGATTAGGGAGAATGGCATTGAAACATGTATAATATTATATATAAAACTAGTCACCAGTCCAGGTTCGATGCACGATACTGGATGCTTGGGGCTGGTGCACTGGGACGACCCAGAGGGATGGTATGGGGAGGGAGGAGGGAGGAGGGTTCAGGATGGGGAACACATGTATAGCTGTGGCAGATTCATTTTGATATATGGCAAAACCAATATAATATTGTAAAGTTTAAAAATTAAATTAAATTTAAAAAAAAAACAAAACAAAAAAAACAATATATATTATGAATGGAGAAGGAATTGGCTATAGTGCTTGGAGTCCCAAGAATTGGACATGACTTAGTAAGGAAACCAACAAATCCACCATATATTATGAGTGCAACCGTGATTTAGATTTTCAAAACCAAGGATAACTTAGAAATCAACTTGTTCAATTATTTTATTTTTTTGGTTTTATGACCTGCTAAGGTACAGATGGATTAATAAAAACAGGCTGCCTGGGTATAATCTCAGAGGCTACCATTTATTTTCTGTATTTCCTTATACAACTGACCTGGACATTAAGTCTTGAAGTCTCAGTGTCCTCACCGAAAAATAGAGGTGTCATTTTATCAGAACTAATACTAGTTCTGAATGGAATGCACTGGCACTGTGCCCAGCATGGAGACAACAATCATTGCTTACTAATAATGAGCTAAATATTACCAGCAATACCACTAGTTGAAACCACTTTTTTGATTCAGCCTCTAGGGAAAAAATTGACTTTAAAATTTTTTGTGAACATGAAGTAATAATCATAATCTTCTACATCGCATGATGTGTATCAAATTTTATTACTGTTCACCATCACACGCTTCCTCTTCTTGTGAGAGAATTATTCCTCCCTGAGACATGGAAGTTGGACAAGCTTTGCCCAATGAAATGTGAATGAACCTGAAATATATCACTTTCCACCAAAAGTCTTAAGAGAAATTGTGTAGTTTCTTCTTTTTTCTTTTCTTTTTCCACAAGGCCAAAATAACCCAATAGGGGCTGAGCTCTATGGATTTAGAATGAAGAATTTTGAAATAGAACTTCAGCCTACCCATGATGAATACATATTGCAGTCAAGAAATAAATTATGGTTGTTGTAAGGTAGTGAATTTTACAGGGTATTTGTTACCATGGAAATAACTTTTTTTTTAAACTTTAGAATAACCTGGGAAAAGCTGATTAATACAGGGAATTACATGTATTTTTCCTGCATTGTCTTGCTATTTATTTCCATGGCAGCAATGTCTGCAAACCTTGCCAAATACATGGTTGAATGTTGTCAATTTTATTTGGCAATTTTATGTTTAAAGTGTTAATCTTCTTTCTGGAATCGAGGAGGAAAATATGAATGAATTCCCCTCCTCCTTCCCGGTTTCATCCCAGATGTTTGGCAACATACAGAAGGAAGAGAATGTTAATAGTTTTGAAATGAAATTAGACTATAATGTTAGTCTCATCAGAGAAAACTGTATTTTAAAACAGGAGGGATTGTAATTGTCTTCCTGAGAGCAGCACCTCATTTATTTATTGAGAAGCTTCTTATTTGTCATCAAGTTTGAAGACAGGTTCATTCAGCTCAGCTCAAGCAAGTTAACTTGATAGATTTATTTTGAAATACTGGTCACTTAATAACAGTCAATAAAAACATATATTTTGAGGCTTCTGCAACACTAAGTATTATTAAATTCAAATTCAAAAAAAAGTAGGATAAATATATTTTTGAAACAGTTAGCTTAAAACAAGAACACTTCCACAAGAACACTGTGGGAGTGTTGCAGTGTGTGCAAACTGGGTTTAGAAAAGGCAGAGGAACCAGAGATCCAGTTGCCGACACCTGCCGGATCATAGAGAAAGCAAGGGAATTTCAGAAAAACATCTACTTCTCCTTCATTGATTATGCTAAAGGCTCTGTGTGGATCGCAATAAACTGTGGAAAATTCTTAAAGACATGGGAATACCAGACCACCTTATCTGTCTCCTGAGAAACCTGTATGCAGATCAAGAAGAAACAGCTAGAACCAGACATGGAACAACGGACTGGCTCCAAATTGGGAAAGGAATGTAACAAGGCTATTGTTTTTAACTTCTTATTTAACTTCCCTGCTTATTTAACTTCAATGTAGAGTGTATCATGAGAAATGCAAAGCTAGATAAAGCACAAGCTGGAATCAAGATTGTCAGAAGTAACAACCTCATTTATGTAGATGATATCACTCTAAAGGCAGAAAGTGAAGAGGAACTAAAGAGCCTCTTGATGAAGGTGAAAGAGTGAGTTCAGTCACTCAGTCGTGTCCGACTTTTTGCGACCCCATGAACCGCAGCACGCCAGGCCTCCCTGTCCATCACCAACTCCTGGAGTTTACCCAAACTCATGTCCATTGAGTCAGTGATGCCATCTAATCATCTCATCCTCTGCCGTCCCCTTCTCCTCCTGCCTTCAATCTTTCCCAACATCAGGGTTTTTTCAAAGGAGTCAGCTCTTTGCATCAGGTGGCCAAAATATTGGAGTTTCAGCTTCAACATCAGTCCTTCCAATGAACACCCAGGACCAATATCCTTTAGGATGGACTGGTTGTACCTCCTACAGTCCAAGAGTCTCAAGACTCTTCTCCAACACCACAGTTCAAAAGCATCAATTCTTTGATGCTCAGCTTTCTTTATAGTCCAACTCTCACATCCATACATGACTACTGGAAAAACCATAGCCTTGTGAAGATGGACCTTTGTGGACAAAGTAATGTCTCTGCTTTTTGATATGCTGTCTAGGTTGGTCATAACTCTCCTTCCAAGGAGTAAGCGTCTTTTAATTTCATGGCTGCAGTCACCATCTGCAGTGATTTTGGAGCCCAAAAAAATAAAGTCTGACACTGTTTCCACTGTTTCCCCATCTATTTGCCATGAAGTGATGGGGCCAGATACCATGATCTTAGTTTTCTGAATGTTGAGCTTTAAGCCAACTTTTTCACTCTCCTCTTTCACTTTCATCAAGAGGCTCTTTAGTTACTCTTCACTTTCCGCCATGAGGGTGGTGTCATCTGCATATCTGAGGTTATTGATATTTCTCTTGGCAATCTTGATTCCAGCTTGTGCTTACTCCAGCCCAGCATTTCTCATGACGTACTCTGCATAAAAGTTAAGTAAGCAGGGTGACAATATACAGCCTTGACGTAGTACTCCTTTTCCTATTTGGAACCAGTCTGTTGTTCCATGTCCAGTTCTAACTGTTGCTTCCTGACTTGCATACAGGTTTCTCAAGAGGCAGGTGAAAGAGGAGGTTGAAAAAGCTGGCTTGAAACTCAACATTCAAAAACTAAGATCATGGCATCCAGTCTTATCACTTCAAGTCAAATAGATGAGAAAAACTGGAAGCAGATCTTAGTGTCTTGGGCTCCAAAATCACTGTAGATGGTGAGTGCAGCCATGAAATTAAGACACTTGCCCCTTGGAAGGAAAGCTATGACAAACCTAGATAGCATATTTAAAAGCAGAGTTATCACTTTGCCAACAGAAGTCTGTATAGTCAAAGTTATGGTTTTTCCAGTAGTCTTGTACAGACGTAAGTGTTGGACTTATGTAGGACGGAGGAGCTTGGTGTGGTACAGTCCATGGGATTGCCAAGAGTCGGACAGGACTCAGCAAGTGGACAACAACAAGCATACTGTAAGATCACTTAATAGAAATGATAATCGCCAGAAATAAGGAATTTCTTAAAATTGTCAAATGGAATTAAGCTGTTTATATGCTTTAATTTTTTTTTTTTTTTTTTGGATAAATGCATTTGAGGAGAGAAGTGATGGAGACTTCAAACATCATAGAATTGTATTTGTCAAATTCTGTGTTTGGTATATTGTTATTAAATATCTTTCATACATATTAATACATATTTCTATTTCTTCAATATTTGATAAAATTTTAAAGAAGAGAAATCGAGTAAGTTAAAAAATTGAGAATATCTGTTTGATTTTTGACGTATAAATTGTGTGATGATATAGCAGAAGCTGCTTCAGAGAGGTAATGAGGGTAGAAATCAGATTGGAGATGGTTGAGAAAAGAGCAAGAAGTGATAAAATGAAGATAAAGATGGTCCATGGCAACTTTTTTCCAGAAACGAGATATGGTAGTGAATGGAAGAGGATGTCATTTAGGAAAGTGTGATTATGGGAATTCCCTGGTGGACCAGTGGATAGGACTCTATGTTTTCATTGCCAAAGCCCCAAGTTCAGTCCTTGCTTGGGGAACTAAAATCCCGCAAGCGACATGGTGTGGCAAAAATTTTAAAAAGAGAGAAAGTGGTTATTTGCCTTTATTTTAGTTTGTAGTAAAGGAGGATTGACACCTGTTTCCAAGCCAATGGAGAAGATCAGTTAAGAAGAAGAGGATAAAGAGAGGAAAAGAAACATAACATCAAAACGTACCTGAAAAAAGGGAGGGTTGGATCCACATTGTACACAGAGAAAGTCACCTTGAGTTGGAAAAATACATGGCCCCTTTATTGCAACAGGAAGGAAGAAAAAGTTACATATTCTTCCCAAAAAGCTAAGAGAGGTGCCTGCTTTCTGAATTAGGGAAATAGCAAAGAGAGTGAAATTGGTGGATGCAATCAAGAGGAATTTAATAGACACTAACAGGACTTCCCTGGTGGACTTTGGACTTCCCTGGTGGCTCAGATGGTAAAGCGTCTATCTACAATGTGGAAGACCTGGGTTTGATCCCTGGGTCGGGAAGATTCCGTAGAGAAGGAAATGGCAACCCACTCCAGTACTCTTGCCTAGAAAATCCTATGGATGGAGGAGCCTGGTGCAGGCTACTGTCCATGGGGTCGCAAAGAGTCGGACACAACTGAGCAACTTCACTTTCACTTTCAACAGGACTTTAAGGACTGATGCTGAAGCTGAAACTCCAATACTTTGGCCACCTTATGCAAACAGTTGACTCACTGGAAAAGACCCTGATGCTGGGAGGGATTGGGGGCAGGAGGAGAAGGGGATGACAGAGGATGAGATGGTTGGATGGCATCACCAACTCAATGGACATGAGTTTGGGTAAACTCCGGAAGCTGGTGATCAACAGGGAGGCCCGGCATGCTGCGATTCATGGGGTCGCAAAGAGTCGGACACGACTGAGCGACTGAACTGAACTGAACTGAACAGGACTTTGTTACTTCTTACATGTTTTCTTGCTGGGGGCAGTACACATGGATAAAAGGCAAAATCAGGGTTAGCTGGACTTCTGGCTTGAAAACATGAAGGGGGCACAATGCTATTTGCTGTCATCAAGGTCTTGGAACATGTGTAGATTAGAAACCAGTCTCAACTGAGGGGCAAACTTGCACAAAAACTCTCCCAGAAACACAGATCAGAACAACCACAACCAGAGGGAGAGAACTGTCAAAAGGAGCAGAGGGTAAGAGATGTGAATTTTCTGCTGGCAGCATCAGTACACTACATGAATCTGTGTCCACCTCTGGTGATTTTATTGTCTTTATTAGACCATATATATGTTTGGTCCTTTATAATATTTTATGAGCCTAGTGAGAAACTATGTTTGTGAACATCTTAAAAATCCAAAATTCTGAAGTTCAGATTTTCCTTCTAGAAGTATCTGCTGTTTTTTTGGTTTGAGCCTGGTTACAGCAAAATAGCAGTCCAAAAAAAAAAAAAAAAAATCAATGGAAATGGCTTAAAATTTTAAAAATCAATTGCTTTGGAGCATAGCTCTTAGATATTTTCAGTATTCGTTTTATTATTCAATAAGAATTTGTTGAGTAGCTACTATGTGCAAAATACAGTTTTAAACACCTAGGACAAGTGAATGAGGGTTTCCTCAATGGCTCACCCAGTAAAGAATCTGCCTGCAATGCAGAAGACACAGGAGATGCTGGTTCGATCCCTGGGTGGGGAAGATCCCCTGGAGCAGGAAATGGCAACCCATTCCAGTATTCTTGCATGAAAAATCCCATGGACAGAGGAACCTGGTGGGCTGCAGTCCAAAGGGTCGCAGAGTCAGACACGACTGAGCGACTAAGCACACAAGGAGGCTCACAAGGAAATGAAGCTGTTCCAAACTGCGGGGAAAAGCAAACAGAAAAACTGAGCCTTCAAGAGGCTTATGTTCTAATAAGAACAAAAACCTAATGAGCAGTAAGCATAATAAGTAAATAATAAATAGGATAGTATGTTCAAAAGTGGTAATTATTTTGCAAAGAAATAAAGAGCGATGAATGGGAGATCTGACATGAAGATAAGCAGTTATACTGTAATTAAAATTTGATTATCAGCATGGACCACATTAAGAAGGTAACAGCTGAGCAAAGATTGAGGGGTTGAAACATTTAGACATTTGAGGAAAAAGGGAACAGCTAGTGCAAAATGCCAGAGAGTATGTGAGATAGAACAAGAACACCAAGGTGACTGGATCAGAGGGACCAGGAAGGAGTAGAAAATGACAAGGATGGAGGGATAGAGAGGTGACAGTTCATTGGCTGCTTCTTCTGAGTGTGATGGGGAGTCACTAGGGAAATTTAAACAGAGGCGACCCATGAACTGACTTGAGATTTATAAAGATCAGTCTGTCTATTGTGTTGAAAGGGTTACTCTATCTGTGGGTAAAGGAGGAGGGCGAGGAGTCCAAAAAGAAAGCCATGCTAGGTAAGGTCAGAGAGGATGGAGGCTGAATCAAGGAGGTATAGCACATTAGGATGCTGTTTTAAAAATGAAACCGGATTTCATGACCCATCAATATGTGTGTGAGGGGAAAAAAGCCAAGATATTTGGCCTGAGCAACTAGAAAGATGAAACTGGCATCAGCTGAGGTGGGAAGGCTGTGGGTGGAGTAGGTGTCCAAGACAGTATGCAGATCAGGAAGTCAGCTCTAAATGATTTAAGTCAGACATGTCAGGCAGACACTCTAGAGAGTTGCCAGCGTGGAGCACATTGTCAGTCTTCCACCTAATAACACAACTCATCCCATTAGTATGTGAATGAATGACTCAGCGTGGTGTATCTGAGCAGAACATATTACATATTTAGTGATCAGTTCATATTCAAATTCTTGAGATTCTACCAAATGTGTTTTGTTTGTATGTCCTATGACAGAATAGAAATACCTTAGGATATCCAAAAAGCTAAGTTGGATGGAATGTAAATAGACCAGAATATCCAAAAGCTCACTTAGCCTGTTCTTTCAAAAAGTTTATGGGATGACCCAGAGGGATGGTATGGGGAGGGAGGAGGGAGAAGGGTTCAGGATGGGGAACACATGTATACCTGTGGCGGATTCATTTCGATATTTGGCAAAACCAATACAATATTGTAAAGTTTAAAAATAAAATAAAATTTTAAAAAAAATTTTTAAAAAGTTTAAAGTATTTGATTTTTGTTAGAAAAACTCTCCATGTTTCTTTTTTTTTAAATGTAATTTGGACTCTAATATTGCTCTGAAATCTCTATCATTATTTCATATCCCAAGTTTATTTGCTTTCTATATTGCTTTCTATATTTCTATATATTAAATTTCTAAAATAATTATTTTGTCATTTTGTAGTCAAGAAGAACATTTAAGTGTGTCATAATACAGTCATAAATGAGCTCAAGACTCAGCCTACCCATGTTTCTCTCTTCTTGTAAGTAGATTTAGATTATTGCTGATGAGGAGGTTAATTTCACATATTCAAGTCAACAATGATTGCCAGACAGGTTTATGGGATGGAAATGCTTACAGACTGTCCACAAACCTTGACAGCAAAGTGATATGAAGTATATTTGTAATATTTTCTCTTAGTTATTTTTATCTGCTAGGCTTACAGACCTGTAAATAAAAGTGGCAGATTTCCCCAAAGACTTAAATTTCAGCTTATGAGTTTATTTTATGGAGCCTCTATTCTACCTGTACAAGTACTTCAAGTGGAAATTCAGGCAAATATAAAGCAACATCCTATTTTGTTTTATTAGTGTATTTTACAACAATTCTGCAGATACACAAGCTTCAGAGATCGTAAACACCCAAGGCCTTGAAGACTTTACCTTCCAATAAAGTGCTTTTTGAAAACTGGTGCTGCCTTCCAACCCATAAATACACTGTTACCCTTGAGGGAGCAAAGATTTATCTCTTCTCAATTTACAAGTAAATCCATTGTTAACCCACCTCACCTCTTCACCAATAAAAGGCTGATTTATGATCAACGGTCAATGAGTCCATCTGAAGTGGTTTCTACTAAGGCTAAGAAAAGAGATGATAAGGAAACCTAGTAAATTGTGCACCGTTTAATGTAGATTAAATTAAGTGAACTATAGCATACAGTTCAGCATCAATCCTATGGAAGGACTTGTCTGTTTTGTATTATACCTCCATGATGAGAACCAAAATGCCAGTCAATAATACTTCCTCCAAAAGTACATTGTTCACTAGGCTTGGCGGTTCTGACTGTGCTTCAGTTGTCTCTTAGATAATCCTGATAAACTCCTATTTATAGTCGCTTGCCCATTCTTTCCTGCATCTCCTTCCAAATAATTTTGGAGTCCATTTCATTGTTTATATGAATACAGTATTCTATGCAAAGAACAACATCAAAACAAATAGCACATTATATATTTATAAAGAGGAAATGTTAAGATTAATAAACTGAAATAAGGATGGTTCTCTCAGCTAACAGAAAAGTCTCTTGATAATGGGAAGAATGGTCTCTGGTGTTAAGAGCTACATTGTAAATCCTTTACCAACTGTTCCTTAAATCACATATTCTCTGGGGTGTACAGCATAATTGCATTTTCTTAAAACATATTGTTTGGGGTGTCAACATCTTAGAAGATTCTTCATGATTTCTCTTTCTTGGAGGGTGAGCAGCCAAAGAACCACGAGGAGGCTTTGTATGTGACCTTAATCATGGTCAAGGGCTTCCCTGGTGGCTCAGGGGGTAAAGAATCTGCCTGAGAATGCCAGAGACATGGATCTGATGCCTGAGTTGGGAAGATCCCCTGGAGAAGGAAACAGCAACCCACTCCAGTACTCTTACCTGGGAAATTCTATGATCAGAGGAGCCTGGTGGGTTACAGTCCATGGGGTCACAAAAGAGTCAGACACGACTGAGCAACTAAACAACAATCATGGTCAAAGGATATTATGATTTTGAGACCCAGAGTGGATCCTAGTGAGCATTTTCCAGTGTTGTTTGAGAAAAGATGCTGAGGAATACAGCATCCTGTATCTTCTTAGAGGTTTGTAAAACACATTAGCATTTAAGTGCTCCAAGAAGTACTGTAACTGATAATTGCATTCAATTTTGCTTGGCCCATCCTTCCTCAAATATACTGCGTTACAGTTCTCTGTTGTGGTCAAGCTGAAATAAAATTCAATCACTTGTTAGTAATGTTAATCTAATCCAACTCACTTAAAAATGAGGAAACCAAGGCCAAAAAAGATAATCTATACCTTCATCCATGAGTTCTCCAATTCTGTCATAGGCTTAACTGGACCTGAGATCTGTGGATTACCAATTTACTGCATGCTATTTATAGGGCTCTATTAAAAACATTGTGAAAAGATTGATCTGTGTATAAGATCAGAGAAAACTATAAAAAAAAAACAGAAAAATTTTCTTTGCTCAATATTGTGAGAAACCTCACTTGCTCCAATATTTTATTTATTTCTACTTCTACATAAAAAGGTTTGAAATCCATTACCTCATTTACTTACCATCACCTGACAATGTGGTGACTGCAGCCATGAAATTAAAAGACTTGTTCCTTGGAAGAAAACTTATGACCAAACTAGACAGCATATTAAAAAGCAGAGACATTACTTTGCCAACAAAGGTCTGTCTAGTCAAAGCCAAGGTTTTTCCAGTAGTCGTGTATGGATGTGAGAGTTGGACTATAAAGAAAGCTAAGTGCCAAAGAGTTGATGTTTTTGAACTGTGGTGTTGGAAAAGACTCTTGAGAGTTCCTTGGATTGCAAGGAGATCCAACCAGTCCATCATAAAGAAAATCAGTCCTGAATATTCATTGGAAGGACTGATGCTGAAGCTGAAACTCCAATACTTTGGCCACCTGATGCGAAGAACTGACTCATTGGAAAAGACCCTGATGCTGGGAAAGATTGAAGGTAGGAGGGAAAGGGGATGACAGAGGATAAGATGGTTGGATGGCATCACCAACTCGATGGACATGAGTTTGAGTAAACTCCAGGAGTTGGTGATGGACAGGGAAGCCTGGTGTGCTGAAGTCCATGGGGTCACAAAGAGCTGGACACGACTGAACTGAACCTGACAGTAAAGTGCTATTCTTAGTGAATTATCCAGAAACATGAATCCTTCATTTTTAAGCCTAGAAAAATTAAATTGTCTTTTTCTGTATTAGTCTATTTCAGCTGCCATAACAAAATACCAAGGACTGGGTGGCTTAAACAAGAGAGATGTATTTTCTCAAAGTTCTGGAGGCTAGAAGTCCAAGATAATGACTGGCAGGGTTGGTTTCTGGTGAAGCCTCTCTTCCTGGCTTCTGAACAGCTGCCTTCTTGCTGCGTCCTCATGGTCTTTTATCTGTATGTCACATGCCGCTGTCTCTTCCTTCCCTTTTAAGGACATCAATCCTCTTGGATTAGAGCCCTATCTTTATGATCTCACTTAACCTCCTTAAAGGTCTTATCTCCAAGTACAGTCACACTGGGGGTTCGGGCTTCAACATACAAATTTTGAGGGGGACAAAATTCAGACCAAATCATTTCCATTCCTGGTTATTATTTTCTGCTGTCATTTGTTGTTTCAGAGAACATTCCTTTTCCATCCCTCTTCCTTCAGGTTGCCCCAGGTTAGCTCTTTCTTTCTTGTCCCTAAACTTTCCAAACATATTTTGTAACTGAAAAACTGAAGTCTGGGGATAGACTCAACAACAGTCAAAAATTTTATTACCTTCAACTTTCATAGACTTTTATTTTCCTGCACAAAACAGTCCCTCTCCAGGTTCTCAGTTTGGGAAGCCTGCTTCAAGCCCTTGTGAACAAACTCATGGTCCTTCCACAGTAATTGGCTCATCAATTGTAGTCTTGCAGAGTGAGCTGTGGGGCTTCCCTAATAGCTCAGCTGGAAAAGAATCCACCGGCAATGCAGGAGACCCTGGTTTGATTCCTGGGTTGGGAAAGATCCCCTAAAGAAGAGATAGGCTGCCCACTCCAGTATTCTTGGGCTTCCCTGGTGGCTCAGATGGTAAGGAATCCACCTTCAATGCAGGATACCTGGGTTCTATCCCTGGGATGGGAAGATCCCCTGGAGGAGGGCATGGCAACCCTCTCCAGTATTCTTTCTTGCTTGAAGAATCCCCATGGACAGAGGAGCCTGGCAGCTATAGTCCATGGGGTCACAAAGAGTCAGACATGACTGAGAGACTGAGCACAGCGTACAGCATAGAGTGAGCAGTATCCCAACTAGGAGATGAAACTTATTGTGTGTACAGCACACTGGTAGTATCAATTTGTTGAATCTTTTCTTTAAAACAGTCTCATATACATGAAAGAAATAAGTATGGTTGCACTGATGTTAACTTGACCATTTCTAACATTCTGTTAGCTAATGCAGAGCTAAAAATACATGTGTTTCGGGAATGCTGATTCTGTTTCAAATTCACTGCAGCAAAAGGAAGGAAAATATGTAACAAACAGACCAACCAAAAATAAGTAAGCTGCATTTGATCACTTTCATAACAACCTTTACATTGTGTGTTTTGCTATGTTAATTAACATGACTAACATCTCCATATTGTTTTCCGTTGTGCATTTTTATTGCTCTCATCGTCATTTGCAAAGCAATAAACAGACATTAAGTAGTTAAATGACTGAACTAGCATCACACTATTAATATTAACTGCTTGAACCAAACAAACATAATTGATTTAAACTGAGATTTAGTAGTTAATTCAATTGACATTGACTGCATGCCAGGCTCTGGTAATATAATGGTAAGCAAAGAGTCAGAGCTTGGATTTAACCCTACCTACCAGATGCTGGTGGAAAAACAGACACATTTTTTAACATGACCAGAAAGGTTTTCGATCAGGTTTTGATCAGTCACAGAAATTAAGAAAGGCTGCAGAGGGGACTTCCTTGGTGGTCAAATGGTTAAGAGTCCAGTTTCCAAAGCAGGGGATGTGGGTTCAATCCCTGTTCCAGGAACTAAGATCCCACATGCCACAGGGCAACTAAGCCCATACTCGGTAACTACTAAGCCCATTTGCCTCAATAAGAGAATCCATGTGCCTGCAACTAAGACTTGATGCAGCCAAAAATAAGTCAATTTTTTTTTCAAGAAAAAGAAAGGGTGCAGAAATAAGATCATCAGATCAGATCAGTCACTCAGTCGTGTCCGACTCTTTGCTACCCCATGAATTGCAGCACGCCAGGCCTCCCTGTCCATCACCAACTACCCGAGTTCACCCAGACTCATGTCCATTGAGTCAGTGATGCCATCCAGCCATCTCACCCTCTGTCGTCCCTTTCTCCTCCTGCCCCCAATCCCTCCCAGCATCAGAGTCTTTTCCAATGAGTCAACTCTTCGCATGAGGTGGCCAAAGTACTGGAGTTTCAGCTTTAGCATTATTCCCTCCAAAGAACACCCAGAGCTGATCTCCTTCAGAATGGACTGGTTGGATCTCCTTGCAGTCCAAGGGACTCTCAAGAGTCTTCTTCAACACCACAGTTCAAAAGCATCAATACTTCGGTGCTCAGCCTTTTTCACAGCCCAACTCTCACATCCATACATGACCACTGGAAAAACCATAGCCTTGACTAGACGGACCTTTGTTGGCAAAGTAATGTCTCTGCTTTTGAATATGCTATCTAGGTTGGTCATATCTTTCCTTCCAAGGAGTAAGCGTCTTTTAATTTCATGGCTGCAGTCACCATCTGCAGTGATTTTGGAGCCCAGAAAAATAAAGTCTGACACGGTTTCTACTGTTTCCCCATCTATTTCCCATGAAGTGGTGGGACCAGATGCCATGATCTTTGTTTTCTGAATGTTGAGCTTTAAGCCAACTTTTTCACTCTCCACTTTCACTTTCATCAAGAGGCTTTTGAGTTCCTCTTCACTTTCTGCCATAAGGGTGGTGTCATCTGCATATCTGAGGTTATTGATATTTCATATGGAGAGCCAAAGTAGCTAAGTCAGAGAGAAGTATTCCAGTCACAGAGGAGGACCAGAGAATGATGTAAGAGGCAAAATGAATGAATGAACGAGTGAATGAATGAAAAAGATATTTAGTTTGAGACAAAACAAGGACACATCTATGATAACTGGAAATAATATCTTATCCTTTTTAGTAAGTGCCATTACAAAGAGAGTTAATCATAACACACACCCAATTTCCAACAAAAATATTATGGTTTGAAACATACTTTCATTTTTATTAACTCTTTTGTCTCATTCTAAGAATCTAAGGAATATTGCACTAAATCCAGACAATGAACTTCAATAGCCGAATTTTGATGTCTGCTTTAAGGCTATAGAATGCGTGTGGGTGTGTGTACCCCAAGCCGCTGGCCTTAAAGAGTGAAGGACACACCCTAAACTTTCTCTTAGTAGCTAATTATTGAAAGTTAGATCTAAAAATTATATCCATGTTGAATATATTCACTACACTTGGGGTGTAACATTTTCAATTTATCACTCATTTAATATTGTACTGCTTTTTGTTTATTTCCTGTCATAACTGTTTTCTTTAAATATCAAGAGTTACCTTAATCCCTGTACAGTTATAATATTTGAAATCTAAGTATTTATTGTTTCTATATCATTTATGCTTATTAGACACATCATTGGGCTTCCCTGGTGGCTCAGATGGTAAAGAATTCACCCGCAATGCAGGAGGCCTGGGTTTGATCCCTGGGTTTGAAAGAGCCCTTGGAGGAGGGCAAGGCAACTCACTCCAATATTCTGGCTTCCCTAGTGGCTCACTCTGTAAACAGTTTGCCTGCAATGCAGGAGACCCAGGTTCAATCCCTGGGTGAGGAAATTCCCCTGGAGAAGGAAATGGCAACCCATTGCAGTATTCTTGCCTGGAGAATTCCATGGACAGAGGAGCCTGGTGGGCTAAGTCCATGGGGTCACAAAGAGTCGGACATGATTGAGTGACTAACACTTTCACTTTCAGACATATCATTAACATCAGTTTTCATTTTTACCAGAAAAGTGTTAGCCTATTTGATAATCTCACAATTTACCCAGGAACATATGTATTATTTTCTTTCAGATTCAGTTATGTGTTCAATAATATTTTTATGATTATCTTGTAGAAGAAACATCAGCATATTTCTTTATAATTACTTTATACATACTTTGTTATTAAAGTTACCTTTTAAATCATCCATTCAATATAATGTTAAATACCTATTGTATCCCATCTATTAGTCATATAATTCAGCAACATGTTGATTTTTTTCTTCTCTTTTAAAGATTCATTTTGTCTTGCCATAGAAGAATCCAGAAAGATGAAAAGCCCATGTATGCTAGCAAGTAGTTACCAGGAAAGCTTTTTATGATACATGATTCTAACATGCCAGAAGAAAGCCAAATTGAAAACGATGTAGTCTAACTAATAAGAAATATGTTTGCAATTGAAAATTAAATATACTTTTGCATATCCTGATATGCTACTGCACTTGCCTCATTTACATGCAAATAAGGGTTCAATAACTATTTTAATTGCTATATTCTCCCAAAAGCAAGGAAAGATGATTCAAAATATATGTATTATTTTATATGGGAAAGATTGTTAATATTCACCAAATAATTACCTAATTTACATAGTGATTAGACTCATCTGCAATAAAGTATTTTTATAAATATACAGAGGAAACATTAGATGTTGTGAAATTTGACAAGTGAAATAACAAGCAAATCTAATAAGCAAAATTGTATGCAGGTGAAAGACTCCTAGTACATTATTTTTAATATAACTTTATTACTAATGTCAGAATAATAAGTCAAATCCTTAAGCATTCTATGCATCATATTTTGTAGGTGAGAGAGGAAAAGCAAATATAATATAGTTAAAAAAATATTGAACATGATCAAACACATCTGAAAGAGATAAATTCCTCAGGGAAGAATTTCCACCTACATAATTTCAAGTGAAGTAATCTAATTTCTAATTAGCAAGGAAAAAATCTCCTGTATATGACCTTGAATTCTAAAATATTAGCTCAGAGGGAATATTTACAATCCAGAGGCTCGGATGCATAATGAAAATACGGACATGACTTTTACTGTTGTTAAGGTTCTTTTTAAATCATTCTTAGGCATAATCAGCCTATGTTGACTGACATTTATAGTATGGAAATTGGCTGGAATACAAATGCAATTGAGTTTGAAATTAGAAAACACATTACTGAGAAGGCAGGTTAAATATTTGTGGTATTTAAAGCCATTTTTCTTGGTAGAACCAATACCTTTGTTCGTTTTGATCAAGCATACATTCTAAATGATTTTTACATATTGAAATTGTTTTAGTTCTCTAATGCTACTTCTTTTGTCATTTTATATGCAGTTGTTATTCATTTCAGAGAAATATATTTTTCAGCTTTCAACATTTTAAGTATGATAAAGGACAGAAGACTATAGGATTTAAACATGGAGAATTTGTCAGCTAGAAATGTGTGTGAAATGAACAAACAAGAACTTGAACTAGTGAATGAGCAAACTGTCCTGATTTTAAGCAATCTGTTCACTTATTTGTGGGTTTTAAGTGATCAAGAAACAATAATTATAAGATGAACAGTGAGGCTGAGCAGATGGATACAAGGAATGAAGAAACTTTATGAAAAATTCTAGTTAATGACCCTTTCCCCCCGAATCTGGGACAAGACAGAGATTTCTGGGCTTCTGGGAGAATCTCAAAACTATCTTCACTGAACTGAAAACTAAAATTAAAAGGGAGAAAATGCCACTGTGCAACGTATCTGAATTTTGGTGTCAGCCATATTTGAGCTGGAAATTCCTTCATTTATACATTAGGAAATTACCATTCAGAAGTTCAAGCTCATGTAGGATGAGAATGATAATCATTTTTTTCAGGGTTATTGTGAAGAATAAATAAGACCATTAACAAGTCTCAAGTCTGTAGAACATGGTCAATTTAATAAACAATGACAAATGTGTTATAAAAGACCCAGGAGCCTAGAATCCTGAAATACTTCTTCCTTCAGAAACTGACTTCCCTTGTCCTTTTGAAATAGGAGGATTCTGCATCTGTGATGATTTCTCTGGTATATTTAAGAGATCAGACATAACGTCTACAAGGGCACAGATCAATCATGCATGTACTAAAATTAAAGTAATAATGAGAAATAAAACTCTATATGGTTATAATTTACTACATTACAAAATGTATATTTATCTAAATGTTCATTCATATGTGTTCATTGTCCATGAGATTTATGCTAACTCTTGGTGTTAAATTTTATTGTATCTGATACACACTGGTAACTAAAATGTATTAGAAATGTAGACTTTCTATAAGTGGAGAATTCAACAAAAGTCTGTGAACTTCAGGGTATTCTAGGACACTGAAGAAATTCCTATGATAGAAAAGGACAAGAAAGGTGACCGTCAGTAGAGTAATCCTGTACAGATTTAGTCAGAAAGTGAAAAATGAGGGAATACCTCCAAGTAATTTTATAATCTTGATATTAAAACCAAAAAGGTACCTTGCAGGTCAAACAAAATACTGGCAAGGTAAATCCACAGTATATATGTTGTGACCAAGTTGAGTTTTTCCAAAGAATTCTAGGGAGGGTAGGCATTAGAAAAACCCATAAATTTAACTATCCATATTAAAAGATTAGAAGAGAAAGCATGTATCTGATATTATCTAATACGTATTTGTAATTTGAATTATTTGCACACTACCATTAAAAGGGGATTTTCTTAACCAAATGACTGGTACCTATTAAAACTTCCATGAAGAAGGAACCATTCAAAATGTAGTGTTAGGACAATTGTCTAGAAATCTACACTTTGAAAGGCCTGTTTATTCTTTATGATGTATTTGTCAGGAAACCCAGAGTAAATGTCATAAATTGTCTGTGCTATAGAATCATAATCTCTATAAAGGGGTTGTTGCCTGACCCGTGTCTAACTTAATGAGAGGAATTCAATTAAAGGGAAAGAAGCTAATCTAGCCCTGCGCTCATAGTCAATGTAAAAACAAAAAGGATTGTTTTTTCATGCACTTATGTTGATATTGGTTCTGTGATCTTGCACCTCAATTACTTCTGCTGTCGAAGCAGATAATATTGCTTTAGCCCCTGTTATTCTGAATGCAGTGGGAGAAGAGGCAGCCTCAGCATCACATGGGAGCTGATTAAATATGCAGAACCTCAATCAGACTCCACCCTAGACCTACTGAATCAGAGTCTGCATTCTAACAAGGTCCCAGGGCGTTTATCCACACAATGTGAAGCATGAGAAATATTGTTCTAGCTACTGATCTTCCCGCCTTCAGAAACACTATGAAGATCATTAACCCCCAAGAAGAATTTTCCTTTTGGCATAGAGTATATGATATTTGCAAATGCTGTTTGAATTTTTTGTGTTTTATCTGAAGGTATGGGACTTTATTGGCAACTTTCCCCATCATGGGGATAATAACATAATAATTATTAAACTATTTAATCATCCAAGGGCTTCCCTGGTCACTCAGCCTGTAAAGAATCTGCCTGCAATGCAGGAAACCTGGGTTCAGTCACTGGGTTGGGAGGATCCCCTGGAGAGGGAATGGCTACCCACGCCAGCATTCTTGTCTGGAGAATTCCACGGACAGAGGAGCCTGGTGGGTTACAATCCACAGGGTTGCAAAGAGTCTGACATGACTGAGCGACTAACACTTTCACACTTGCCAGCATTTTAAGTGCGTTTATTCGTTTTATTTTTCCACCTCCCCTTGAGTTACATTATTCCATGGTCCAGAAGAGGAAACATGGAGACTTGACATAACTTGCTCAAGATGAATGCTGTTAAGATTCAGAATTGGTTTTGGAGCCTGGCTTGTAACTGTTGATGTCTCTTAGGCTATCTTCCCAGGTGGCACTAGTGGTAAAGAGTCTCCCTGCCTAATGCAGGAGACACAAGAGATGTGGGTTCCATCTCTGGGTTGGGAAGATCCCCTAGCATAAGAAGTGGCAAGCCGGGGTCACAAAGAGTCAGACATGATTGCGAGAGTGACTTACTTACTTATTTACTGATATGGCAAATGTATTCTTAACTTTTGATCAGTTTATTTAATATGTTCAGCTTGCTCCCAATGTACATCAGCATATTTAATAAAATTTAAGAAATAGTACATAATAAATTTTTTAATATATACTCAGTTCAGTTCAGTCACTCAGTCGTGTCCGACACTTTGCGACCCCATGAATCGCATCACGCCAGGCCTCCCTGTCCATCACCAACTCCTGGAGTTTACTCAAACTCACGTCCATTGAGTCGGTGATACCATCCAGCCATCTCATCCTCTGGCGTCCCCTTCTCCTCCTGCCCCCAATCCCTCCCAGCATCAGAGACTTTTCCAATGAGTCAACTCTTTGCATGAGGTGGCCAAATTACTGGAGTTTCAGCTTTAGCATCATTCCTTCCAAAGAACACCCAGGACTGATCTCCTTTAGAATGGACTGGTTGGAGCTCCTTGCAGTCCAAGGGACTCTCAAGAGTCTTCTCCAACACCACAGTTCTAAAGCATCAATTCTTTGGTGTGCAGCTTTCTTCACAGTCCAACTCTCACATCCATACATGACCACTGGAAAAACCATAGCCTTGACTAGACGGACCTTTGTTGGCAAAGTAATGTCTCTGCTTTTTAATATGCTATCTAGGTTGGTCATAACTTTCCTTCCAAGGAGTAAGCATCTTTTAATTTCATGGCTGCAGTCCCCATCTGCAGTGATTTTGGAGCCCAGAAAACAAAGTCTGACACAGTTTCCACTGTTTCCCTATCTATTTCCCATGAAGTGATGGGACCAGATGCCATGATCTTCGTTTTCTGAATGTTGAGCTTTAAGCCAACTTTTTCACTCTCCTCTTTCACTTTCATCAAGAGGCTTTTGAGTTCCTCTTCACTGTCTGCCATAAGGGTGGTGTCATCTGCATATCTGAGGTTATTGATATTTCTCCCGGCAATCTTGATTCCAGCTTGTGCTTCTTCCAGCCCAGCGTTTCTCATGATGTACTCTGCATATAAGTTAAATAAGCAGGGTGACAATATACAGCTTTGACATACTCCTTTTCCTATTTGGAACCAGTCTGTTGTTCCATGTCCAGTTCTAACTGTTGCTTCCTGACCTGCATAGTCATTCTTTTAAGCATCCACATTCATTTCCTCATTTAGTTTTCACAGCAACCATGTGAGTTTTAGATTCCAAGTTGGCTCGGTGGCAAAGTATCTGCCTGCCAATGCAGGAGATGTGGGTTCGATCCCTAAGTTGGGAAGATCCCCTAGAGAAGGAAATGGCAACCCACTCCAGTATTCTTGCCTGGGAAATCCCGTAGAAAGAGGAGTCTGGCAGGCTACAGTCTGTGGGGTCACAAAGAGTCAGACATGACTGAATAAACAACAGTGAATTTCATTGTTGTTTTTACAAATGAAGAGATCTTTTTTTTCTTTTTTTAAAATTCCTTTTAGCAATGGGGAGAAAAAACCCTGAGTTCAAGAGGCGTATGACTTGCCCAGCATCAGACAAGTTAGATATTAAAGAGTAATTAATAAAATAACCTCCCAGTCATGGTCACTGTGGAGGTAAATTCAGAGGGCTGCTTCTGCTCCAGGATTTTCTACTTGACATTCTCTTGAGCAACTCTGTGAAACAACATTTCCTAATGCTGAGGTCAGGGGTAACAACTTCTCAAAAATGATTTTAATTTTAAAATCCTTTCCTGACTAACTCCCTGTATCTATCTCCTTAGCTGCAGACCCTGCTACGAGGCGAAAGCTACTTTAACAGAGAATGCCAACATGCTGGAGACAGAGGAGACAGGATAGAGGTGGAAGGTCAGCAGAAAACACCATAAAATTCTCTAACAGTGCTGTCCACTAGAATTATAATGCAAGCCACATTGGTAATTGTACATTTTCAGATAGTCAAATGGAAAGAAGAAATAAGAAGCTGATGAAGTTCATTGTAATTGCATATTTTATGTAAACTGGCATGTTATTTTAATATTGTCAATATCAACTTTTATTAAAGTTCAGAAAATTTTCATTTTTTATGCTTTGTTGTTAGAATTGGTATATATTTTTAAGTCATGGCGTATCTCCTTCTGACTAGTCACCATTCCAATGTTCAGTGACCACCTGTGATTCATGGACATGTTGTTGCATTGTTTTGCTTTAAAAAATTGATGTAAAATACATGATGTTTTTACTCTGATTTATTTCAGTATTTGAGAATAACTTAATTCCATCCAAACTTGTGTTAAGAAATGATTTTAATAATTAAATATTCTGTATGGATTTTTGACCAATGTTTAGAAAATCTCTGACCATAAGCATTCTGGTATAAATTTTCTGTATATAAACAATGCCTTCGTGGGGTCTTGCTACAGAAAATTTCATGCCCCTACCTGATTAGATGGACACCATTGTAATGACCTCATCATAGGATCAAATTTTTTTTCCAAAAAATAGTAGCAATGGTCCCCATCAGAAGTGCTCTTTTACCATTCTGTCCAACCTTATGACATTTAGAAAATGCTTTTTGCCACTTTAAGAGACGATATATTGTTTTTCACCTCTAGTTTGTGTTTCTTTAATTACATGTTAGGAGAATGAATGTGTGCGTGTGTGTGTTTAGAGGCCATTAGTATTTTTTCTCATGTATTTCCTGTTTTCCATCTTGGACAAGTTCTTTATATATTGTAGGAATAGATTATTTTTTCTTCATATATGAGCGAATGTTTCCTAGTTTGAAGACACTGAGATGGTTTATGGTTTTTATGATCATGTAGTTATGTCTACCAGTATTTTCCAATTGTTCTACCCATTCACTTTCATATTTACAAAGGGTTTTTTCTTCCCCTAAACTAAATATTAATCTGCATTTTCCCCTGCTATTTTTTTTCTGTATTTAATGTATCAACCCATATGGAAATTTTTTTGAGAAAGGATGTAAGTGAAATGTAACTTTATTTTTTTTTAATTATTGGCTGATTCAAAGTACCTTAATAGTTAGTTGCAGAAGGTTTTAGATGTGTAGAATTAGGTACTTAGTCAACTTCAACCACAATTATTTTCTTATACAGTTTTGAGCTACGTTTTACATAAAGCCTAAATCAGTCCCAAATGATGTGAGAAGTGTGAGGTTTAGAATTAACACAGTATTTCCTGTACCTGGTCAGTGATCCAGCAAGTGGAGAGGCAGGGAGGGAGGGAGAGAGAGCTAATGAAAAACACATGCTGCCAATTTTTATTTCTTGTGCGGAAACGTTTCTACCCTGGACTGGCGCCATGTCTTTTTTTTCCTTTCTTTCTTCCCCTGGCGTAGCTTCCTTCATCCGCAGCCAGCCCTGGTAAAATCATTGTTTGCCTGGAGTAAAAAGCCACGGCAGGTGTAAACATGTGATAAGTACCTCCGTAGCCTCCAGGCTTGATGTATCTAGAACCAGGATTCGTTTCCAGAGTCCCTGAGGGGACCCAGGTATTATTCCTCCGAAGGCTTACCTCCTCATGTCCCCAAGGCCTGACATCACACACACATACACAGACACACCTACACCTCAGGCTGTCAAATACCATTGTTCAGAAATATCAGCAGCATTCTGCCAAGTTTTCCTCCCCTTGCTTCCCTGCTACACAGGTCCCTCCTATGAGAAGAACTACAGCCCACTTCTCCATTCCACACTCTCACACAAAGTGGATCCTGCAGAAATGTTTTAAAGTTCTTGGTAATTGGGCTTCTCTTTTTTCTTCTGAAAGTTTTTTTTTCTTTTCAGTTTTTTTCTTTTCCTTTCCATTGTTAGAATCAATTGGTATATTTATTTGGAAATCTGGAGGTGAGCAAATTAAATGCCTGTTACGTAGTTATCTTAAGAGAGAGACCATATCACTGGCATCCTCACCCTGTTGGTAATGTATAACTATTCACGTTCGCTTGTGCTACACACAAGTGTGCCAGAAAAACAGTACAGACTGTGTCCCAAGGGCACGTCGTCATTACATCGCTGTTCTTCCAATAGCACGAAATGGCCGATACATTGAGCAGCACCGCGCTTGCTGTCAGCAATCTCTTCAGCCTTGGGAAGAACAGAGTCCTGTGTGGAATATCGTGCCTGCACACGCGGAAGGCACAGACTTGCTCTGTCAGCGGCCACGCATTTTGCAAAACTTTTCTATGAAGTGATATAAACCATTTCAAAAGATCTTTGATGGAGTCCTATCTGATTTTATTGAGACTATAATGATGGGGAAAAAAAGCCATTTCTTTCGGTGCCATCCCTGGGGTGATGCTGCACACAGCTCTCCCAATAATTGTGTACAGCAAGAACAAGTCTGCGGCTGTGAGGGGTAATTGGCTCCTCCTCACTGCCTTTACGGGGAGTCAATCTCAGAATTACTGAGATCGAACAGAAGCCACGGTGACTGCAAGACTGAGGCCCATATTGATCTAGAGAGAAAAGGATGGATCTGTCAGGTCCGGGCAGAATACATCATGTTTTTGGTAGGAGAATTCTTTCTGCAGAAAAGGAAAATAATCATTCCCTCCAATGAAACACTTGAGACGAAAGTACGCATTCTCACAAAGGAATCTAATAGAATCTTGAACATAAAAAAGAAATTACTTGTTTTGTTGTTTTGTTTTCATTATTATTATTATTAGCAGCAGCAGTAATAGTTTCTGCTCAGGAAAACATTATAATGTCTTCCCCAGCCCCCCAGGTCTCTCTGAGTTTCCTTCAGTTTATCTGGGCATTTTTATTTTCTCATCACAATACTCAGTTTTTAAACTCTAGTTTAAAAAGCCTTTAGTTGAAACAGAAAAAGGCAGACGCATTTGGTATATATAAAGTTGGCAGTAATTGCATTGGAAAACCCCAAAACACCCAAATCAGAACCAGCTGTAACCAAACATATATGGAAAGCAGTGCACAGAATTTTCCATGGCCTGCAGCAACGATGTTATTCAAACAATCCCCGAGGTGTCTCATATACACGATGGGAAGAAATTAGATAATGCTGAAGACTTACCAGATGGCTATTCAATCAGTACTTTGCAGAAATTCATGTAAAATTCTCTCCCTAAATTGAATATTGGAGAAATAGCTACACTGAGCTTATAAAATTAACGTCTTTGTTTTCCAGGACTCTTCCCTGACATGAATGTGTAGGGCTAAGAATCTAAGGATAAAATATGTGCTGTATCAGTTAACAGGACACATAAAAATAAGCAGCAAGAATAACCCTCAAATAATTGGCCAAAAACAAATTGAAAGTAGATTATGAGAAAATGCACAAAAGAAGAGTAATTTTCAATGCCCTCGATTTCAGATTTGAAGTAACAAGATGACTTTTTAATAAGAATCAGATTTGTGTTTCAACCATTGTCTTCCTGGAGAGTATTACAGCTTTCTAGAATATAGTCATGATGTAGTTCTCCAGATCGAAACACCTAAAACATAGATTCCTTGTTTCACTAAATCCCAAATTTTCTGTTTCATTTAGTCCCTTTGTAATCAAATTTCACTTTACCTGGAAAAGCATACCCCCTGCTAATAGCCTACTCTGTAATTGTATAATGTGTGCTGTTATCAGTACATACTCTTGGGCATGGTTTCCCTAGAAATGCCCTCTTTTTCCTTCAATAGGTTCAAATTCTGTCCAGTCTTTGAAGCCCTGACTATGCCCAATCTCTTCCATGGCTATTTTAAACCTCTGTGATCTCCTGTCTGAAGTCTCTCATAGTAGGAATGATATGGTTTCATTAAGTTGCAGGTGACTGTTTTTTGGCAAGCAAGTCAGAAGGACATTCATAGACATTCATACTGGGAAAGAAAATAGATATTTGACAGATTCAAACAAGTTCAGTTGGGAGTGCTGAATCATAAATGCTACATTGAAGGACTTGATTTCTTAGATATTATAGCAAATAAAAAAGATGACCATACAACCCCATTTGCTCTGCGTGGTTCCATTTTGTACCCTCTGACATGGTATGTTATGAGTTGTACCGCCTGAATCTCAAAGTTGTTTCCATTTGGATGCTAAATAATATGACTGCTTTATCAGTCTTTTTGAGCACTTATTATATGACTGGTAGGAATGATGCTAAAACTGAAACTCCAGTACTTTGGCCACCTCATGGGAAGAGTTGACTCATTGGAAAAGACTGATGCTGGGAGGGATTGAGGGCAGGAGGAAAAGGGGATGACAGAGGATGAGATGGCTGGATGGCATCACCGACTTGATGGACATGAGTTTGAGTGAATTCCAGGAGATGGAGATGGACAGAGAGGCCTGGCGTGCTGCGATTCATGGGGTCCCAAAGAGTCGGATACGACTGACCGACTGAACTGAACTGAACTGAACTGAATATTCTGAATTCTCTATGAATTAACTTCTTTGAACTATACAACAGCCTTAGAGTTAGTAAAATTATTTTTACTTTCTAAATGAAGAAACAGAAGCCCAAGGGTTATCTTTCAAACCATCACACACCTATGGAGGTTAAAGCACCTGTATAAGGCACAAGCTGGAATATTTACACTAGGTTTCTCTGAATTCTAACCTGGAATTTTTGAAACTACAGGTAAAATTAACATGAAATATTTATGAAGGGGGTTAGAAATGCCTAGAGAATTTTCCCTAGAGTTAAGCAGATCTAAATGTTGAAATAAATGACATCCAATGTTTTCTAAACAAAGGCGTCAATGATACTCTCACAGAAAGACCACAAATACTTGAAGAGGGTTGAAAGCAGGAGCAGGAGTAGATCCAGCTATTAATTAAATGGGCTCTGAGTCTTTCGGCACCAACTTGCTCGGATCCTGAATATAGAGAGTTCTTACAGCTTTCCAGCATCCTGCAGGTACTTGGATTTATGGAAGTGTTCAGAATAGGGGAGAAATAATTAAAAATATAATTATTTTGGAAAACTTTGTCTTATGAAAAGAAATGTTAATATCCATACCCTTCTCAGTGGCTTTTAACCTAAATGAACCTAGCAGGTACTTGTAAGATATTAGCAGTGGTAGTCCTATTTTCCCACTCCAGCACTCTTGCCTGGAATCCCATGGGTGGAGGAGCCTGGTGGGCTGCAGTCCATGGGGTCGCTAAGAGTCAGACACGACTGAGCGACTTCACTTTCACTTTTCACTTTTCACTTTCATGCATTGGAGAAGGAAATGGCAACCTACTCCAGTGTTCTTGCCTGGAGAATCCCAGGGACGAGGGAGCCTGGTGGGCTGTCATCTATGGGGTCACACAGAGTCGGACATAACTGACGCAACTTAGCAGCAGCAGCAGTACTATTTTAGGATGCAGTAATTGACTCCACTGAATGTACTCATGAGATGTGTGCTCAAAGATGTTCAACAAATTCATTATGGATGATTTTGAAATGGACTTCATATTCATTGGAAGGACTGATGCTGAAGCTGAAGCTCCAGTACTTTGGCCACTGTATGCGAAGAGACAACTCATTGGAAAGGATCCTGATGCTGGGAAAGATTGAAGGAAGAGGAGAAAGGGGCGACAGTGGGTGAGATGGTTGGATGGTATCGGTGGACATGAGTTTGAGCAAACTCCTGGGAACAATGAAGGACAGAGAAGCCCGGCATGCTACAGCTCTTTGGGTGACAAAGAGTCAGACAGGACTGAGAACTGAACAACAAGAAAATATGCCCACATCTATGGACAATCTTGCCGTATCAAATGCAACTTAGAAAATCGTACAAATTCAGTTTAATTTTAATGAGTAGCACATTGAGAATGAAATCATTTGTTCAAACATCAGTCTATAATATTTGATTCTTTGGGCTCCCAAAACCATGACTGTTTTATCTAAGTTTGTTCTTATCCTTGGGGCCTGTAATTTTCCAGGTCATAATCCTTAACTCTGTTTACATAAAACTCTTAGTCTTTGATAGTAAGTATGTTCAAAGTTTACTTTATGTATCATCATTGCAATTCTCAGGAAGTTATGTTTTATCTCTAGAACGGCATGTAATTTTTTGGCTTCCAGCTTTGCTTTGTGCTTTAGAAATAATCTCCATGTCTCTTTTGTTGATTTCTTGATGCTGTAAATCGTATCTTCTTAGCTCCATAACCTATGTCTATTTCTTGATAAATTTGTGTTTTACTTCTAGATTTAAAATGGAAGTAGATTTCACAATTTAGGGCAGTAATTTATTGAAGAAGAAAAAAATTGAAAATGGATTTCCTAATGAGAACAACATAAATGCCTTTATATTGTCTGTGTAACAGCATAAACATTAAACATGTTTGCAGGAATTCAGGAACACCTCTAACAATGTCATCTTAATTAACAATTACTTTCTCTTCTGTGATTCATAGTAGTTGTAAATGGGCATTTATATATGTCAACTGAAGCATTCAATTTAATGGCACTTGACATTTACTGGTAAGTACCATTATGCTTACTTTTTAATATATAAAGTAACAATAATGTGCTTGCTCCTTCATCTCTAGATCAGGAAAACACTTCCTACTTATTCAGTATGAAGATGTACACACTACTTTAAGCTAAACATTATTGCCAAGCCAACATCCAGTACCTCAACTGTCCTTCAGATATCACCTCTCTTTCATAGAGTATGCATATTTCAAAGAGACTGCCCCCACCCCCAGCTCAGCCTCAGAGGTTTGTCCTGATTAACCCAAGTCATTGTGGGTAATCTGACATCCTGGGCCAACACAGTTTAGCTTGATTATATCATATAGCAATTAGCATTTTTATTTTATGCTAAGGAAGGCAATGGGCTTCCCCGGTGGCTCAGATGGTAAAGCGTCTGCCTGCAATGCCAGAGACCTGGGTTCGATTCCTGGGTCGGGAAGATCCCCTGGAGAAGGAAATGGCAATCCACTCCAGCACTCTTGCCTGAAAAATCCCATGGACGGAGGAGCCTGATGGCTACAGTCCATGGGGTCACAAAGAGTCCGACACGACTGAGCAACTTCACTAAGGAAGGCAATACCTTTGAGATAATTCAAGATATCCTAACCAACACATATTTGTGTCATCCTAATTTACTAATAACTTACAAATGGAATATAACAGTTTATATATTTGATATATACATACATAAATATATATTGAGATTGTGAAAGCGTTAGTCACTCAGTCTTGTCCAATTCTGGTAGGCTGCAGTCCATGGGGTCGCAAAGAGTTGGACATGACTGAGCGACTTCACTTTCACTTTTCAGTTTCAGGCATTGGAGAAGGAAATGGCAACCCACTCCAGTGTTCTTGCCTGGAGAATCCCAGGGATGGAGGAGCCTGGTGGGCTGCCGTTTATGGGGTCGCACAGAGTCAGACATGACTTAAGCGACTTAGCAGTAGTAGCAGCATGTCCACTGAGTAGGTGATGCCATCCAACCATCTCATCCTCTGTCCTCCCCTTCTCCTCCTGCCCTCAATCTTTCCCAGACCTTCTTTAGGTCTCTTCCTGACTATACTTGAGCAGAAAGACTCTTAAAAGGTCAAACAGGAGCAGGTGCCACCCCATTATAAGTGATGTTGACCTACCCATAGGCTTCTTCACTAGAATCCACTTTGGCTAAGAGACGCATGTATACACAAGGAAGGACCTTGTTAGGTGCTTAGTCACTCAGTTGTGCTTGACTCTTTCCGACCCCATGGGCTGTAGCCTGCCAGGCTCCTCTGTCCATGGATTCTCCAGGCAAGAATACTTGAGTGGGCTGCCATTTCCATTGAACATGGGTCTCCTGCACCGCGGGAGGTCTCCTGCATTGTAGGTGGATTCTTTATCATCTGAGCCACAAGGGAGGACCTTGAGATAAGCCAGTTATGACTCAGAACCAGGCAAAGCAAGATGACTGGCCAAAGAACATCCAGAAGAAATGCCCTATATAAGTGATTTAAACGACCTCGAGGGCTTGACTCTGAGTCTGCCTGTGTGAGTCTATTACAGGTACCGTTTTGTCTACTAGTAAATGTTTCTATTTCACTACTTTCCGTCACTTTGTGGGAATTCATTTCTACAAAGCAGACAAGCCTTGTCATGGTCTAGTGGCTAGGATGCAGTGCTCTTACTTCAATCTCTGGCTGGGGATCCAAAATCCTGCCTCAAGCCACTGCAGGCCAAAGTGACCTGAGATTTTGGGAGCAGGGTAACGTCTATGCAGAGGTACCTTTTGGGTCTTCAGCTGAGGCCTAGATTTGTTTGCAAAGTCTAACAGAAATCAGAGGCTTCCAGGCTGGAATTGAGAGTTGTCAAGATTAGGAACATCTTTAATAGCAAATAATTAAATGGGAGTTAATTGAAACAAAAGGAAAACTTGGTAAGCACCTAGAAGGGATTATGCAAGGTTTCATAAGAGGGGGAAATAGCCAAAATGGGAATGCAGGAAAATACCCAAGACACAAGCTTCATAATTTCTCCTAGGGCTAATTATAAATGAGAGCACGATTATACCTAGAGCCATCAGAATTTTATTGAAACAACTACACCCCTTTCCCCCTCAATCCTTAAAAGTACTGTATCATGCAATGACAGTTTCTTAAAATGAAAAAAGATCAATCCCACAAATTTTTTAAAAAATCAATTATCCAATAGGAAAGAGATGGATTACCATTGATTGCATCCTGCCTGAGTTAGAGATGATGGATGACTGCAGTCATGGCATTGATCTCTGGGAGCCGGCTTACTCAGGTCTTGCATGGCTTATCATGAGGCCATCCACTCCGAAAATGCATGCATACAGGACAAATTTCACACTTTACATTCTATCAGGGCCCTCTAGCTATTCTTTTGTTCATATAACTTTGACCTAAATGTACCTAAATTCAAGCACTACTACCCACTGTAAATATTCTGTTCAGATACAATGACTCAGAAGGAGAGGGCAGCCATATAAACGATCTTCTTCAATCACTGTGGTTTGTTCCTAAGTGAAGCTCCTGAGAGCTCAACTTGTGACTCATGCAAATCTTTCACATTTTCAAGTAACCAGGGAACATGTGAAATATTAGGGATTTATCTCAACCTGCAGCATTTCAAGATGATAAATATGTCCATTCAGTTTCAATTTATATACTCTATGAAATACAATATATATACATTTTTTTGGATCAATAGTGACTTGTTAGTTAAGTAGAATGCATTGTGACTTCAAGAAGACTATTTTTATTTAAATTTATTTAAATCGGACATTTTTTCTTGAAAGGCATCTCAACTTCAGTTTCATCTACTGTTCCAAGAATCACATGAACACAGGACTGGTAACAAGAGTCATTTCAGATTCCACAATGCACGTACTGTTCCTCTAATCATTTACCAAATGCAGCAGTTAAGCTTCACTGCCCCCTCCTTGACTCACTGATTTATTGGCTGCTGAACAAAACTGCCAAATGCACACTTACAGGGGTGCTTGTTGGAACTGGGTTAACTATCGTGATGCCAGTTAAAAAGGACAACTGCTAACTTATCCTCATCACCATAACATGTGCACTGCTCATTACACAAAATAAACGGGGAAAACTGTTGATGAATGAGCAAAGCAAAAGAAGGAGGAAATTTATCTTTGTCTCTGTTATGCATTAACCTAAGTCAGTTTGACTGTTCAGCCAATGTCAATTTTTTTTTTTAAAATTTTGTGTTATGTTGTTGGTAGATGTTGGTAAACTTCATGGTTATAGGAAGGAGGGCAGTATCTTTTTTAAAAAATGAGCTCTTCTGATATATTTTACCAAATGTGGTAACATTTATTATTACACAGATGTTGAAGAGTCACACAAACTGCTCTGTCCTTTGGAGCAGTCTTTGCCCTTGATGCAAGGCACTTCACCTTGAGGAAATGATCATTCCTCAGACACAACACTGACAGCTAAGAATAATGAAGAACTGACTGGCATAGGTTAGTGTTAATTAGCAATATGTTTAATATATATATTCAATATATTTTGATAGTTGCATATTTAGTAACATATATAAAATAATACTTAATTATTTTCATATATATTATCAGACATAATAGTTTCAAGTTGAAATTTTTCATGTAGGGGGCATAGTTTGATAATATCACTGGGAGTTACCATCTAACTTGTGAGAAGCATACTAGGAAGAAAATAAATAGAAATAAACTTCCTCAAGACTTCATGTTTTCTCTGCGTGGCAGTGGGAATACATATCATTGTTTCCTGAGACTTAACAAAATCAACCCTGAATTACAACACGAGGAGAACACAAGTCTAGTGTCTGGAACTGGAGCCTAAAACTAGATGAATTAGATATTATTTTTTATCACCATTGTATTATTAACATGAGACTTTTTATATCTGAATTGGTCATGGCTGGGTCCATTATTATATAGAGAAGTCCAGAAAATTGAGAAAGTATTCGCTAAGTTATCATATCAGTATAAGTTGACATGCTAGATTTTTGGCAATTAGAGGGCAGGCTAGTAGATCATTTATGTAATGATTTTTATAGAAAAATAGTTGTGAAAAACTAGCCATCCAAGCAAGCAGATCTGTGCTAAGGAAAGGAGGACGAGGCATAAATCAACATTCATTGAACACCTAGGTTTCAGACACAGGACTAGTTGTGATCACATGCAATGTCCTTTATTATGGAGACTATCTCTGTGAGGTATGGGATGTTATTCTCATGGTTTTAGATGATGATACACTATGAGTCATGCTAGATAGATCTACTTAGATTAACCTAACAATTATATTATAAAAGTACATTGAAAAACTGTTGACATGTAGGGTATGAAACATCTGGATTTTGCCCTTAAAATACAAGTTTTTATTGACTTTCTATCATATAAATGCAGCTGTACTCTAACTCTGAAATGTAACATCATCAAAGTTCTTTTCTGGATGGTTATGCTGTACTTTTTTTTCCTTTTCTGGGTACTCTCTGGTCATTTCATCCTGTTTATATTATTTTTATATCCTTGGAGGATGTAAAGATGGTGTTTTCATGAAATGAGTATTGTTTTTTCTTTGACTCAGGAGGCTGACTATAATGTGGTATTCATGTGTGCAGCTAAGTTGCTTCAGTTATGTCCCATTCTTTGTTACGCCATGGACTGTAGCCTGCCAGGCTTCTCTGTCTATGGGATTCTCCAGGAAAGAATACTGGAGTGGGTTGCTATACCCTCCTCTGGGGAATCTTCTTGACCTAGGAGTCGAACCTGCATCTCTTACGTCTCCTGCATTAGCAGGCAGGTTCTTTACCACAGGCACCACCTGGAAAGCCCCTGTGGTTATCATACCTATGTCTAAAACTCTCATTCATCTGGGCACTTGATGGAACCCATAAAAAGTATAACACTTGCCTACAATGAACTTATCTTTGCCTGGAAATTAAGCCCTTTTTCCTTTGTGAGGAGCTACTCTGCATACTGTAGCACTGAAATTGATTGGTCTCATCTCAGATGGTATTTTCTTTTTATACTTTACTCAAAAGACCACCTGGAAACCAGGAGAGTTTATTCATAAGTTATATTTTAACTGACACTACCAAAGGGCTTCCCTGGTGGCTCAGATGGTAAAGATTCCACCTGCAATTCAGAAGACTGGGGTTCAGTTCCTGGGTCAGGAAGATCCCCTGGAGAAGGAAATAGCTACCCGCTCCAATATTCTTGCCTGGAGAATCCCATGGACAGAGGAGCCTGGTGAGCTATGGTCCATGAGGTTGCAAAAACTTATTAACCAAAAGCTTGTTAATAGTTCAGAAGATTAGTGAGTGTTAATGCCCACCAGCAAACAATATCTTCTGTAACGGGTTTATGGGGAGAAATAAAGCTTTGTGACCTCATTGCTCTGACCTGCTCCTCCCTTTTAAAATATTGATACTTGTTCTGTAGCCACTTATAACCCTCTGTTGTGCCTAATTGGAGGCACTTGGTCCCACTGCTAGCTGCTGCCTATGATAAATATTTAATCACTGACTGGGGAGCTCCTTTTTGAGAATGTACATTGGTCTATGACTCTTGAAAACAGAATAAAGGGCATGGTTACCTGGAAGGCGCCTTCACTCCCTGGTCCAGGGTTGAGAAAGGTCCATCCAATTACCTCTGCTGAGAAACAGCAGTCTCCTTCTTACTGACTGTCTGACATTTAGACGTTTCTCTCCTCACCTCTTCCCGTCGGTGTGAAAAGGAACTGAATACAAAACGCAAGTCCACTTTGCTAGCAGATTTCCTCCTCATCACAAAGTTAGGCCATGGATATGTGGTGTGTCACTCTAACTGCGTCATTTTTCTCTCCAATTAAAAATAATGGATGCTCTTGGCCTGTCAGACTGTACAATATTCCTGTAGGGAGGAAATTAGTTGGTATCTCCACAGAGCCATTGTCCACTAATTTGAAGTTCAAGGTCTGACTGCAATCCATTTCATGTGCCCCCACATATCAGAGTGTCACTGAGAATCCACACTTCCCATGGGAAGACTCTGACAGGCACGATAACAGCTGAACCCATTTTTCCGGGAACAATTTTCATGCAAACTGGGAATGAGAAAAAATTATCACATCTTTCAATTACTCAACTGTATTTCCTGGAAGAAAGTCTTCTGAATTTGTCAGTAGCTATTTCATCACATGGATGTTAATATATTTCATTGGCCAATTTTCTGTGACAAATGCACTTTGAGAATACACACAGAAAAAAGAGGTCTTAATATAGTAGGAAAAAGGATGTACAGACACCATTGGTCAAAGGAAGCTGTGTGTGTGTGTTCTTTTTGTATTGCAATTCTCCAACATGGAGAAGAATATATACATTTTCTGCCTATCTACCTTAGGATAGTTGGGCTGCCAATTGCTAGTAGAATAAGTACTGACAATCTGAATGTTGAAAACCAATTATTGAAGAGGTGCAAAAACATTTAATTAAATCTTGTAAGCCAGAAGTAAATTTTAAGAGTTAAAAATATTTCATTTCTCTTCAATTACACCTACTCAGCCTTCAGGGTAGAGACAACTTTCCTTGAAGGGAATTCTGTTCCAGTTTATAATTGGAGCCAATATTAGCTATTGTTTGAAAACTACCACTCTATTCTTATCTCTAAAGATTGCCAAATACATGTAAAAGGAATATAAAGGGAAGAAAAAATATAATCAAAAACATTAAAGGGATAGCACTTAAATCATTTCATGACATCATCATTAAGCTCAAGCTTAGAAGTATTCTAGTAACTAGAATACAGCAAAGAGGGTGTTTTGAAGGGGAAAAATATTCATGGGCTTCACTAAATTTACTGAGATTTATTTTCATATCATACAATGTTTTCTAATTATAGTTCTTCAGAAATTTGTTTAGGTATCTCCAGGATATGAGCTACAATAATTTCAAGTATATAGCATGAATAAAGACAAATTTGCAAGTAGAGAATTGTTATTTTTTCATTTTAATTCATTAGTTCTTTGTTCTTTTTATATATTCAACAGATATATTTAATATGCTTAATACATTTACAGATAAAATAGATACTTCTATCTCACTTTAGTTCATTTTAAGAGTGCATCTTAAATATATCTTTTTTATTCCTAGGATGAAAGTTGGATTTTAAGTTTAATTGCTCAAAATAATTTTAAGGAGTACCTGGCCCAGTATTTCACTTTGTACAACAGTAAGTTGATTTCCATTTTTTTTTCATAAGTATAAATAATTTTGAAATTAGGACATCTATACATATGCATTCCATATCTTTTTGAACAACTTCTGGAACTTCAGATAAATACCCCATATAAGAACTAATACATTTGAAAGCCATCTCTTTCTAATTATTTTCCCAAATTGGTTATTACAAAATATTGAGAAGAGTTCCCTGTGAAAAAGAATAGATACATGTATAGCTGAATCATTTTCTGTACACCTGAATCTAACACAGCATTATTAACCAACTCTACTAATATAAAATAAAATTTTAAATCAAATATATCTCTAAGTTATTTGAACAACTGTCTTGGAAATTAGGGGGCTTCCTATCTTAACTACTGCCCCTAAAAACATATTGGAAAAATTTGTCAAATCATCAGAAGATAAAAGTAAAAAGGACAATTGATTTTTGAAATCTTTCACTAGTTACACTAGTTTTAACCAACAAGAGAAATTTCCTGTGTGAGAAAAAAGTCAAGTAGCACTCCACAGCAAGCTATGGGATATTTTTGTTCTATGAGTTCATTAAGTGTACATCAATTAATCTAAAAATAACTAAGGGATAGAAGCTGGAGAAGGCCTGCATAAAGCAACAAAGACTCAGGGCAACCAAAAAAAAAAAAAGCCTGGAGAGGGCAAAACTACCTTTGGAGGATAGTGATTACTTAAAAATATTTCATGTGAAGGAGGATGATTCAGAAGATGTAGAGATGTAGCATATACTATTAAGACTAGAATAGGAAGTGAATTTGAATTTAAATTAATCAAGAGATTAAGATTAGACAGAGCAAAATACAATGCTATATATTTGAAACACAATTTCATCTTATGCTATAAAAATGTCTTCCTGGGAGAATTGGAAAAGGCAACAGGGATAAAAGACACTATCAGTCTAGAACACTAATGCAGATGTCTACATAAAGAGAAGACAGTGAATTCTGAATTTTCTTCCATTCCTAGAATTCAGATTACCAGTGACTTAAAATGCAAAAATCATCGAGGCTAAACCATCTCTCTTATGACTTCACATATTTAAACTAAAAGCAATAAATCATATGCAGAATCCAATACAAAGTCACTTAACTCGAAAATAGAAATGGAGTGATCTCTATGCTTTCAGAAATTGGTTAAAACAAAAATGGAAAAGAATTTATGTGAGAGTTCCAAGAAAAATGACTTATAGCATATAAATATAGATTTGTAGGGTACACACACATACACACATTCAGTAGATGGATTTATAACAAAGAGTTTGGGATGGTTTTTAATCTTATTTTAGTTACAAGAGATATTGAAGTACATTCTTCTTTTTTGCAAAAAGAAAATCTTATTAAAATAAGACCTTTGAAATGATACTCTTATTTTTTTCTTTAGATTGTACTAAAGTTACATCATATTTTTATATGATATCAATCTGTTACAATAGTTAACACTGCAAAGAGGCATAGAAGTAGAAAATTTTCAAGGAGAAAGTTGTTTGTTTTTTTTTTTTTCCCCTGGCTTAAACAGAAATTTTTTCTACAATTCTGGAGACTGGGAAGTTTCTGATCAGGGTGTCAGCATGAAAAGTTCTGGTAAAGGCTTGCTGTATTCTCACACAGCTAGAGAGAGCAAGAGATCTCCTCTAGTGTCTCCTCTTCCCTTATCCATGGGATCTTCTTGACCCAGGAATTGAACCGGGGTCTCCGTCACTGCAGGCAGATTATTTACCATTTGAGCCACCAGAGAAGCCCAATTGAAATATAGTGATTACAAGGTCGTGTTAGTTTCAGATATGCAGCACACTGATATATGAAGAGGGCTCAGCAGTCCACTCTAGTGTTCTTGCCTGGGAAACCCCATGAACAGAGGAGCCTGACAGGCTATAGTCCATCGGGTTGCACAGAGTTGACATGACTGAAGCGACTTAGCATACATGTATATATATTATTTTTCAGATTATTTTCCTTTATTGTTATTGTTGTCTAGTAGCTAAGTCATGTCCGACTCTTTGCAACTTCATGAACTGCAGCACGCCAGGCTTATCTGTCCATTACTATCTCCCTGATTTTGCTCAAACTCATGTCAATTGACTCAGTGATGCCATCCAACCATCTCATTCTCTGTCCCCCACTTCTCCTCTTGCCCTCAGTTTTTCTCAGCATCTGGGTCTTTTCCAATGAGTTAGCTCTTCACATCAGGTGGCCAAAGTTTTACGTATAGTTTTGAGCATAGTATGTATGTATAGTATGTATAGTATGCAATACAATAGGTCCTTGATGATAATCTATTTTATCTATCAGTTCAGTTCAGTTCAGTTCAGTCACTCATAATAGGGTGTGTATGTTAATCTCACCCTTCTAATTTATCCCTCCCTCCCTTTCCCCTTCAATAAGCATAGGCTTGTTTTCTGTCTTTGGGTCTATTTCTTTTGTGTAAATAAGCTCATTTACACCTTTTTTTTAAAATTCCACATATAAGTGACATCATATGATATTTCTCTTTGCCTAACTTAGTTCACTTAATATGATAATCTCTAGGTTGAAATTGCTGAAAATGGCATTATATTATTTTTTATGGTTGAATAATAGTTCATTATGTATACATATATACCTCGCATCTTCTTTATCCATTCCTCTGTTGATGCTTCCATGTCTTGGGGCTATTGTAAACAGTGCTGCAATGAACACTGGTGTGTGTATTTTTTTAATCAATGTTTAAGGAGACAGTTCTTTGATGACATGAAACTTTTCTGGGCTAACTTAGGATTTTGCTTTCTCTGACTCCACTATTACCTAAATATCACTCCACAATGTGTTTGAAACCCCCTGCTCCACTAAAGTAGGACACAATTACATGACAACATTATAGTATGAGATGACCAGAAATCTGTATTATTTTCCTGTTGCTGCTATAAGGGATCATAACCTTAGTGCCTTAAAACAATATGAATTTATTATTTTATTGTTCTGGAAGTCAGAAGTTTGTAATCTGTTTCATGGAGTTAAAATCAAGATATCATCAAGGCTGTACGCCTTTCTGGAGGCTCTAGAGAAAAATCCATTCCCTGGCTTTTACTACCTTCTGAAGTCTGCCCGTATTCTTTCAATACCAGTAATGATGGCCTGGGTTCATCTTACATTGTATTAGTCTGACTTCTTCTATCTCTCTCTTCCACTGTTAAATGTTTTTGTGACTATCTTGGGCCCACCTAGATAATGTAGGATTATCTCCCATCTCAACGTCAGTAATTAGAAATCTTAATTATACTTGAGACCTTAAAAGTCCACTGTAATATAGCCTAACACATTCTCAGATTCTGGGGAATAGAACATAGGCATCTTTGGTGGGGATAAGTACATTCTTTTGTCTACTACAGAGTCAAATGGCATACATGCAGTTAGAGAGAGAGAAAATGGAATTTCAGTTTCTATAGATAAATTTGGAGACTTTGCCTCAACTTTAGATAAAATAGAGTTCAATTTTGCCATACTTTGTGTCAAAATGAAGACAGCTGAGTTGCATTTTAGCTGATCTTCCATCTCAAGTCATTTGCTAAGTGACATCCCCAAAGTGAAAGAATAGAGGAAATTTATATACACCCTGAGGATGACCCTTTTGTGAACATTTATTTTCCCTTTTGTTTACTGACTTTAAAATGTGCTGGAGAGAAAGATGATACTGTGGGCAAGAAGGGTATGGAAGAGATTCCAAACAAGTAGTGCCATTGTAAAAGTGAAAAACTTCTATCTTGTTCAATGCGTTGTGAAATTTTTTATACATGAAGTTAAAGGGCAAGAGTCTCACAGAATTAATTATGGAGCAATGAAAACAAAAAAGAACAAGAAGAAAGGAAAATTGAACATCTGCGTTCAGTTAAAGGGCTAGACAATGCTACCTAGAGAGGTCATCTTTGTGTGAGCCAACATGAAAGACCTATAACTTGATTCGTGGGAAGAGAGCTATAAAGAAACAAATATTTTTGGTGGAGATAAAAATAGCTGACCCACTTTAACAGCTTGTGTTTTTCTTGTTTGTTTCACTGGTGATTCCCCAGGAGTCCCATTCAGATTACCACTGGGGTTAAACGGAAATGCTCTTTAAGTATCTTTGAAAAAAGTATTAAAGTATTTGTAGTTGCATATCAGTTGACCAACAAGTCATGTCACATGGAATTTGCACCTTTTATGATTGAGAGCAATTCATTAAATTGTCTAGCAAGCTCTATGTTCCTGATTCTCTAAACAGAATGGGTTTAACCAAATATTAAGACATGGATGGTTCTGTAATTTATTAAAACTGGCTTTAATGGGTAAGATAGAATGTCATACTAAATAGTGACTAATCCTTCTATTTCTACATAAGAACATCCTAGATGGTATCATTCTTTAGCCTTCTAGGATAATACCTGTTCCTGCATTCTTAAATCTAAATGCAGACCCCTTGTCAATTTCCTTTGAAAATTCTACAGCAATCAAGATATTCTTGAATGTTCTATAAAATCAAATAGATTCATGATCAGGGTTTTTTTTTCCCCTCTATATAGAAGGAAAGATATAATTATGCCAGTGGCCTAAACTATGTTCTTTGCTTATAACCTCCAGAGGAGCTGATATATCTAAAACTATTTACAGATGTGTAGTGTACACTTCTCCCATTCTGCTGATTTTAAACTTTTTATTTTGTATTGGGGTATAGCCAATTAACAATGTTGTGATATTTTCAGGTGAATAGCAAAGGGACTCAGCCATACATACACATGTATCCATTCTCTCCCAAACTCCCCTCCCATCCTGGCAGCCACATAATATTGAGCAGAGTTCCATGTGCTATACAGTAGGACCTTGTTGGTTATCCATTTTAAATATAGCAGGGTATACAACAGGTCCATCCCAAACTCCCTAACTATCCCTTGCCGCCAGCAGCCATAAGTTTGTTCCCTAAGTCTGTGATCTCCCATTCTGTTATTGATCTATATTCAGTGTGTGTGAGATGCAGTTTATCTTTTAAATGTGTGATGCTTTTTACAAAGGACATCCCAAAACTAATGTTTAAAGTGGCAGTGATGTACAATCTAAGAAATAGTGGCAATTACAAAGTTGGGACAAGAGCCACATATTTGTACTCTGAGTAGTAATTTTTGTACAAGATTTTCATTTTCCATTTGTAAATTTGGATTCTAGAATAACCAGTAAAATCTGGTGAAGACTATACTTTCATTAATTGCAAAACTTCATCCAATGATGTGTTCTCAGGTGAAGGATGTCAGTGCATTTTTCATGTGGAAAATATTTAGGGGCATAGACCATGAGGAACATAGCAAAACACAGCAAACTTGTGTTCATATAATTTCATTTTGTTTTCTTTAACATATAATGAAAATGTCTTGGCATTTAAATCTAAGGAAGATAGATAAAATAAAAGTGCCTTAAAGCAGTTATTTAAGATTTATTATAGCATAAGCTACAGAGTACAGCCCGTACTCAGAAGCTTTTATGTTTTTTGGGGTGGGTGGGTGGCTGGGGAAGGCTTGCCTTTCCTGAGTGTATCCCATCAGCTAAACAAAAATCCACCTTGTTTTTAGAAAAGATATATTGACCACTAGTGAAAATTAGTGAAGGGCCAAGATAAATTCTGGATGCACTTTCTTTTCATTGCAAATTACTCATTACTTTCCTCCCTTGCAGTAAATTCAGGATATAGTTAAAGAAACTGTGTGGACTTTGGTCTTATCCACCACACTCACCATTTTGTGTTGGGAATTCCCACATCTTAAGCACATTAGACACTTATTACCTAGGTAGGCTCTAGTTCCCTGGTGACTCAGAAGGTAAAGAGTCTTCCTGCAAACCAGGAGACCTGGGTTTGATCCATGGGTCAGGAAGGTCCCCTGGAGAAGGGAATGACAGCCAAATCTAATATTCTTGGCTGGAAAATTCCATGGACAGAGCCT
The DNA here is from genome assembly GCF_003369695.1 of Bos indicus x Bos taurus. Taxonomy (NCBI): domain Eukaryota; kingdom Metazoa; phylum Chordata; class Mammalia; order Artiodactyla; family Bovidae; genus Bos; species Bos indicus x Bos taurus. The sequence continues at coordinate 35,210,234 of NC_040098.1, read as the reverse complement.
GGCAAGCTATGGCCCATGGGGTTGCATAGAGTTGGACATGACTGAGCAACACACACACACGTGCACACACAAGGTCAAGTCCATGAGTGTGGGCCTGTACAATCTAAAGAGACAAGACTTTGGAGTTATGCCCTGCCACTGGATGGAAAATGAAACGGTGAAATGCAAATAAAGACTGCACTCTTGCTCAAGAGACCGTTTGATTGTGTTGAGTATGGCAGTAACGTGGTCCAAGCATCACAGGTCCCTCAGTTGGTAAATTCCACTTACTGAATTTGGGCTGAGTCCCTGCTGCCCGAATGTGTTGACTGGATGTCCCTCGGATAAGTAATAAGGGACAGCATTGCCATGTTTTAGCTTTGAGATATTGGGGAGCAGGGAAGGTTAATGAAATAAAGGGAAAGGAAGACAGAGTAAAAACATTGATGCAAATGTCAGTTTTTAAGGCATTTAAAGTGTAAATAATGAATATGGATAATTTGGCTGTTTGCACAGCCTGAGTAGATGCCATATAACTTACTGACATTCAGCTAGCCGCTATCAATATACAGCCATACCAAAAAAAATATCTTAAGGTGTTAACTATACAAATGCCTGCAAACTGTAAGTCATACCTTGCACTGAACAACTTTGTCTATTAATCCTCAGGTTTTGAACAGAGTTATGACTAGCTAAAAATTATTCTCTCATTGCAATATAAGGAGGGCTGCCTTTAACACCTCCTATTGTTCTTAAAATATATGAGTACTTTCCCAGAAGGATATTTCACATATGCAAACTTGGGTTGAAAAAATTAGGTAATTTGAGATGGAAAACTATTGTGTGTACATTAATAAAGTAATACCCTTGAGGTGAGTGTGTAAGCTATGGGTGAACTTCCAAGTTGAATTAAATATTTTAAATATTGATAACAAAAATGCTACAGCTTCTGGATTCTACTGCTTTATTAATTTATCTCATTGGAAAAGACCCTAATGCTGGGAAAGATTGAAGGCAGGAGGAGAAGGGGTTGACAGAGAGCAAGATGGTTGGATAGTATCACCAATTCACTGGACATGAGTTTGAGCAAGCTCTGGGAGGCCTGGCATGCTGCAGTCCATGGGGTTGCAAAGATTCAGAAGACATGACTGAGCGACTGAACAACAACAACAATTTATTCATCTATCATCTATATCTATTTCATCTCTCTCATTCTTGCTACCAGATCTAAGTATTCTCTGCTTTTAGTAAATCAATGTATATATTAATATTACAGTTATGTCTGAGCTTCACAGCAATCTTGTAAGATAGTTATTCCCTCATTCATGAGGAAACTGAGTCTCAGAGAAGATAAGTAACTCCTCAAAGGCCACACAGATAATCAGCCCCATGATTCTAATGTTCACTCCAAGACACATTGAAAGCTGTCTTCCTTCCATAAGGGCCAGTGTGACCTGAACCAGAGGAACAGAAAGATGACTCTCTTCATAAATTTACCTCAACTTCAGTTCTCTTAGGGCAAATTCACCTTTTTATAATCTCAATTAATCCAGATCAGCTTTTTGTGAAATCAAAATTCACAAGATAGTTGCCAACAAATTCCTATTTGCGTTGTGCTAGGACAATCTGGCCTGAGAGGCTTATGATATAAAATTACTATATTATTAAAATGCATTTATGAAATAGATCTTTCCCCTCCTCCCACACTGAGTAGAGAAAAATGATGTGCCCTCCGTATTGACATGCTCTACCTATATGCTATAATTCCTGGGCCACCTGGAAGGGAGGATACAATAAAGGTTCATTGGTTATATGCCTACAACAATAGATGGGTTTAAGTGGCTTTTCTCTGTTATTGCATTCACAGCAGATTTCTTATTGTGTGATATAACATGATATACACAAGCAAGGAGCAAAATTCCCAATGTGGCTTATCTTTTTTCTGAAAGTGACACTAAGCAGCATTATGTTTTACTACTTGTCTCAGTTTCTTATTGTTTTGATACACTTCATGGTAAATGGTGAGCCATTGTTCATTCCCAGCTAGTTTTTAATCTTAACCTGAAGAAAAAAATTTTGGCAGTTCTTTGTGTGCCTTATCAGAATCACTCAGCCAATTCAAATGGATTTTTAAGACACTTGTCTCTTTCTATACTGTGTATTATATTAGTTCATTTTTCTGAATCTTTATCACATATAGCTTTAGCTCTAGGAAAAAATACTCTGGAAACAAATCATTTCCCAAAGAATCAATTGGGAAATCTGTATGACTATTTCATTAAAATTATTACTATTCTTAAAACCAAAACAACAAAAATTAGCAAATAGCATGATTTAAATCTTCATACAATCATTTTCTCATGCTGTTAATTTTCTTTTTAGAACCTGTGATTGGTAAATATTGTTAAACACACACTTAAATCAGGATAGACAAAGTACAGCTTGACAAACATTTAGATGATGTTGATTCATGTTACTACTTGTGTATAATTTAGTTAAAAATTCTTAAGGATATATCCTTTCATTCTTTTTTTCTTAAAGTATAGTTAATTTACAATGTTGTGTTAGTTTCAGGTGTACAGCTAAGTGATGCAGTTATACACATATGTATTTGTAATGATATGCTCTTGAACTTCAGTTATTATCTAAAGTTTCTGCTCACTTTTGATTGTGTAGAGATGGCAGAAGTAATTGTATTAACAAAAGAGTAGGCTACATCTACTGTCTTAATCCTCTGACAATGGGTTTGCTTATATAAATAAGTCAGACACACTGCACTCAGGGGGATCGCCACCCTTAAGTGATCAGTCTTCAAGTGGAGAGAACTGACAAAAATGCCAGCCTCTCTCTCCCTTTGTAAAATCAATATTCTTGAGTAGAAAGTTAAAACTCTACCGATCTGCCTAGGAAAAAACCTCTGCAGCAAAAGCTTAACGGTTGAAAATGATGAAGTATGGGTTTGGCACATTCACACACCCATGCATTTTTCATTTGCAAGGGATCGTAAAATGCAGTTTGTGATTTTCAGCAACTGGCATTGGGAATTTATTCAAGTGCACTGCATACATGTGTATCTAGGATGTAAAAAAGAGTTTGAAGAACGCTGATCAAAATAGTGTTACAATACTTCTTAAACCCCAGACTAAACGTCTTCAGCCATCAGATTAACCATCAACTTCAAAGAAGGATAAAACCAAAGCCATTCAGATTGGCATAAAAATGACTACATATCTGCTTGATTGGTGTCTCTCCGGCCAAACAGATGACTCAGCCTAGTGTTCCAGGCACCCAACCGGGAGGACAGATCAAAAGATTGTGTTTTGGATCAGTTAGCTGGTGGTGGTGGTAAAATCTTCTACAGTCAGAGGGAGAGTGATCAAAAGTGAATTAAAGATCTAACAGGCAGGAAATCAAGACAACAATTATCAAAGAGCCAAAAAAGGGATCAGAAAGTAGACAAGGAAAGAGAGACCAGAGTGAAGTCCAGGCCACAACAGATGGATATTCCTGTGTCTACTGCATCAGAGAGAGAGCCCTTGACAATGTAGACATAGAGTGATTTGTGTGACAGGGTTTGTGAGCCTCCCAACCAAGGCCTGAAATGGAAGGAGAGAAGCTTCTTCGCATCAACCCACCCTAACACTCATGGTCATGCACACACATGGGAGAGGATGCTCAAACACACTCACTAGAGCTTGCAGGGACATAGCTGTGCCCTGACCAGTCACATACTCTCAGTGTTGCCTGTTGTCATCTGTCTGCCACTCTCCAAGGGCCAATCTCCACTGGATAAAGGGAGCATATAGCCAGAAGCATCCTATTACCCATGGCTTGTCCACCTTGGTAACCAAGGAAAGCTATCAGGCAAAATGAGCAGATGAGATCATTTGTGAGAACCTAGGATGGCTGTCCCCAGGTTTGAAAGTAACCCCGGCACAGAGCTATTGAAGGTAATCCATCATAAACTAACTTAAAACTGTTTTATTTGAGGAAAGGGGCCTCTTATGACTGTATAAGCTAGCAGAGACTTGGGTCAAGTTTGTTGTCACTGTATCTGGCCAGAGGTGTAGAGAGCAATAGAAAAGATGGTGGTGATGAAGTATTAGGCATTCATTGCCAGTAACAACTTAGGTGTGAAAATTCTTCCCTCAAGGGCCTTGCGCCTCAGTTCTGCACACTGCACAACCCTTTATTTATTTTTATTTTCTGTTCTTTAGATGTGATTTCTCTTACCCCCAGGGCTTTGACACATAGTCTTTCTTCTACTTGGAGAAAGACGTACAAGCTCAAGCACACTGTTCTTGGGGTGAATATCCCTGTCAGGCCATGGAGGTCTAGGACATTTCTTGTAAGAACATAGAGTCCTGCTGCTTTCTTTCTCATCACATGTGCACTGAAGGGGATGTTCATGATTGAAATTATAGAGGAGTTTCAATTATTAATAATAACAAAGTCAAGCCATGATCATAAGACTACATGGATGGGGGTGGGTGAAGGACAAAATGTTTGGAGATCAAGGAATAAAAGGGTACCTAAAGAGTCACACCTCTGTGGATATTTAAATCACCAAGTGTGATGGCAATACTCGGGACAGAAAGACAGTGAGAAAGGAGCTCAGCTTTTCAAGGACTGAAGTGTAAAACTTGAGAGGGAGTATATGTCTGCATAATAAGAGAATGGTGGGTATTGCCTGAAGGCAGGAGAGTGCAAGATGAGTGACTTGCATGGAAGAGAGAGGGAAGATAGTCTGAAAGTAGCAACAAGCAGCACAGAAGACACCTGTCCCCCAACAGACCCCTCGGGTCTGAGGGGTGTGGGACACAAACCATGAGAAGCCTTGGAAAGGTTGTAGAGAAAACGACTTTGTAACGAGACAGTCTGATTTCAGTTAGAGCAAGACGATAATAATAGATGTTTAGAGAAGAGGTAGAAGATACCTGGGATTGTAACTCATGATTGACTTAGGGTCCCAGAAGCTTGATGAATTGATCAAGTTCATCGATCAGGGCAGAGTAGAAGAATGGTTCAGAAAAGGCTAAGTTTGGAGTAATTGGATTAGATTTCAGAGGATGAGGGGTGATCATTCCTCAGCTTCTTTTGGTGACTACTGTGAGTGGGACAAGAAGTGTGATGAGATTAATCCTGGTGTGCTCTGAGGTGCCCTTTCCTCTGTACACCTGTTACATCTTTTACAATCCCCATTTTAATCCTTATACCACAGTGATTAAAACATGCTTTCTGCCTCTCTAGAACACTGTGGTAACATGAAAACCTTCCTTATCCTTTATATCTCAAGCATCTACATACATACACATATATATATATCAGATCAGATCACATCAGTCACTCAGTCGTGTCTGACTCCTTGCGACCCCATGAATCACAGCACGCCAGGCCACCCTGTCCATCACCAACTCCCGGAGTTCACTGAGACTCACGTCCATCGAGTCAGTGATGCCATCCAGCCATCTCATCCTCTGTTGTCCCCTACTCCTCTTGCCCCCAATCCCTCCCAGAATCAGAGTCTTTTCCAATGAGTCAACTCTTCGCATGAGGTGGCCAAAGTACTGGAGTTTCAGCTTTAGTATCATTCCTTCCAAAGAAATCCCAGGGCTGATCTCCTTCAGAATGGACTGGTTGGATCTCCTTGCAGTCCAAGGGACTCTCAAGAGTCTTCTCCAACACCACAGTTCAAAAGCATCAATTCTTTGGTGCTCAGCCTTCTTCACAGTCCAACTCTCACATCCATACATGACCACAGGAAAAACCATAGCCTTGACTAGACGAACCTTTGTTGGCAAAGTAATGTCTCTGCTTTTGAATATGCTATCTAGGTTGGTCATAACTTTCCTTCCAAGGAGTAAGCGTCTTTTAATTTCATGGCTGCAGTCACCATCTGCAGTGATTTTGGAGCCCAGAAAAATAAAGTCTGACACGGTTTCCACTGTTTCCCCATCTATTTCCCATAAAGTGATGGGACCGGATGCCATGATCTTCGTTTTCTGAATGTTGAGCTTTAAGCCACCTTTTTCACTCTCCACTTTCACTTTCATCAAGAGGCTTTTGAGTTCCTCTTCACTTTCTGCCATAACGGTGGTGCCATATCATATATATATAAATATATATATATACATATATATATATATATATATATATACATACACACACATATAATATGCCCCTACAAATAAAATAACCAGATAAAATAATACAGAATACAATTGGATAGACCACTTGATTCATTTTTTATTTTTCAGCTGCACTACGGCATGTGGTAGCCCCTGCAGTGAAAATGCAGTCTTAATCACTGGACCACGAAGGAAGCCTCTTTTGCCTTTGATTTGACAAATATCCCATGTTTCTAGCCGGTAGAAGATTATTTTTAGAAAAGAAGGAAAAATGGATAACTCTTGACTTACTATTTAATGACATTTAAGTGTGGAAATGAAAATAATCATTTGTTTCATAAATATAAAGTGTCTACTATGTGTCAGGCATTGTTCTAGGTTCTAAAAAAGGCAATTTGTTTTTAAAACAAGAAACAAAAAACATGTTTTTTTACCTTCATGGGCCAGAGTGAGGAAAACATGAATCTATGACATAATTATGCAAATAATTGTTAAATTGTAACTATGATAAGAGCAATATAGGATAGTTATGGAAAATTACTGGGTGTTTGGAAGTTTTTACTAGAAGTCACAGGCCCATTCGAAGATGGCAGGGAAGCATCCATGAGGAGTGGTGATTTAACGAGTGCTGAGAGTCCCTTGGACTGCAAGGAGATCCAACCAGTCCATTCTGAAGGAGATCAGCCCTGGGATTTCTTTTCTTTGGAAGGAATAATGCTAAAGCTGAAACTCCAGTACTTTGGCCACCTCATGCGAAGAGTTGACTCATTGGAAAAGACTCTGATTCTGGGAGGGATTGGGGGCAAGAGGAGAAGGGAATGACAGAGGATGAGATGGCTGGATGGCATCACTGACTCAATGGACATGAGTCTGGGTGAACTCCGGGAGTTGGTGATGGACAGGGAGGCCTGGTGTGCTGCGATTCATGGGGTTGCAAAGAGTCAGACATGACTGAGCGAGTGCACTGAACTGAACTAAACTGAATAAAAGAATAGGAGTCAAGAAGATGAAGGAGATGGATGAAGAACAAGGACAGTGAGGACCACAGAGAAGAACAGGCACCCATCAGGCAGGCCTTTGTACAATAGTGATACTTGGTCTTTTATCCTAAGGGTGGTGGCAGTCTGTTAAAGCCACATCTTCATAAAACTATGATCACAAGAGTTAAAATTTATCCCCAGTAAAGATCTACTTAATATGTTAAAATGCTAGAATGCTCCGCATTTTTATTCTACCGAATACTGTGTTGTGCATAAGAGGTAAACATGTGGACAAATATGGTCTCTGACTTACAGAATCTCACAGCCGTGTGCAAGAAAAGCTATGGGAATATTTATAGCCATAATGCTTGTGAGTATTTTTAATAACAGAAACATATGTAAAATTAACAATTAACAAGAAAGATTACAGCTGAGACTGTGAGGTTCTCAAAAGACAACTCTGAGTACTTGCTCTCTCAGGAGGGCTTTGAAAAATCAACAGGGCTTTTTCCAGACAGAGAGACTGATGCAGACAAGGGGACAGTATGAGGAAACGCAGGAGTGTACAGAAGAGCATGGTGTATATGTGCGTGGGAGTTGGCAAGAGGTGATTGTAAGTAACTCAGCATTTCAAGAGTGAGGAGTACACAGCAGATGCTAGCAGATGAGGCCAAGGGATTGTCTCTGGGCAGGCAGTGATGGGTGTTATTTGCCACAGCATGAAGCTTTTCCTAAAAAAAACAAACAAACAAACAAATATAGACAAAAAACTGTTGAAGAAACACAGTGGGAGGAAGAGGCAGGGCAAGAAAAGTGACCGGTTGTAACAGAGAAAAACAGGGACAGTATAGTTTTCCTTCCCCCTAGGCAAAGTCACTGCGCAGAGGACAAATGTTTACCTTGTTTTGGAAGCTTCAGAGCCTCTCTGTGTCTCATTCTGCCTTCTTTAGCTTCCTCTCTATACTTTTCCCCACTCCATTCTCTCCGCTTAATTAACTCCTATTCTTCTTTCAAAATCCAGAACTCTCCGGGGCTTTGGAAAGAGGTGTGGAAGTGAGAGGATTCAACGTCTCTTCTTGTGTTTGTTTGTCGCCTCTGAATGCTAATTTCACATTTCTAATTTGTTCATATAACACCTGAAATTCTTCCACTATACTTCCAAATACTCCTATAAACAACCACCCACGGGAACTTTATTGGCTTATAGAACATGGACACCAAGACTCTTTCTTGTCCACCACACGCGTGTAGGGGATGTCTGTGATCAAACCATTTCCCAAAGGTTATAGTGGCATGCCTTCACAAGCAAACAATGGGAAACCGAGGTATATGGGGAACTCCTGCAATTTTTAAAGGAATATAAATGACATTAAAAACATAACATACAAGCTTTCCATCTTGAAATGTATAACTTCCTTAACTTTCAGTTAGCCTCATACCTTCAGGCAGGAAGGAAGAAATGCAATATGGGCAAAAAATTCACTAGAATTGGCTGGGAATGATGTGTTTCTGGCACTCTGAGATACTTAACACCTTTCAGAATAGAGGGAAAAACTGCTTTGAAACGTTTCAGCGAGGCACACATGGAGAATATTCTTGATCAAGACAAGCTGTCAGCACTGTATTTTACCACCACTGCTCCCCCACCCAATTCCATCACTAAATATGCTGTGTTATTCTCTCATGTGGGGTCAAAAGTCTAAGAGTTGGCTCTGGTTTCTGCCCAGTCTCAAGTAAATTTATTGTAGGAAAAGTATTGCTTTTTTTTTTTTTTTTTTCAAAAGAAACAAACAAAGATATGCCTGGGCTGGTATCAGTATTTAATTAGGCAGGTAAAGACAGTACTACATGGGCACGATTCCAAGGACATACACATGAGCTTTTTAAAAAATGATTCAAATAAAATAAAATGCTTCTCTTACCTCAGTCAGGCTCACAGTATCTCTCTCTTTTGGAGAACTATCCTGAAACATTTTACTGTAGTAATATTTTGATGTCTTGAGTGTATTGTGATTTGTTTTCAACAGGTGTACACGTTAACCTAGTCAGAACTGAAATGTAGTGTTGGAGTCCATTCATTGAACTGGATCACATTTGTTAGCATATCTGTCCAGAGAGTAATAAGCAGCACTTCAAATCTGAGCTGATAGATTTAGTCCAAATCTTTAATGCCAAACTTTTGGAAAATGATAAACAGATGGGACTGATCAAATCAGACTGGACACAACTTGATCTGTTTTGATGTGCACTCATGATTTAAAGTGAAAAAAAAAAATGTTGGACATGATATCAGCAGATTTAGATGTGAGTTTAAAGTTGGGTCCCTTATTAGATGCTTAATTTTGAGCAACTCATAGGACCTCTCTGAATTCTAGTATTCATGGATATAAAATGGTATAATACCTATCTCAGAGTTGTTTTGTGAAGATTAAACTATTTTATTTGATTTTAATTTTAATTTTATTTTATTGAAGTACAGCTGATTTACAGTGTGTTAATTTCTACTGCACAGCAAAGTGATTCAGTTATATATATATATATGTATATATTTCATATTCTTTTCCATTATGGTTTATCACAGGACACTGAATATAGTTCCCTGTGCTATACAGGAGGACCTCATTGCTTATCCATTCTATATATAATAGCTTGCATCTGCTAATCTCATTAAATTGCTTTAGCCCAGTGAAGTGCTTGGCAAGAGCTTAGGGTACAGTAAGCTTTTAATAAATGATCGTTGAATCAAAACTGAATGAATCCAACCTGAATATTGGGAAGCATGCTTTTTTTCTGGACAAAACTTCGAGACAGAAGTGACAGGTAATGACTGAAGAGGGTGACCAGCCCACACCAGACAGTGTGTTGAAGCCTTGATACAGTGTTTACTGAGTGTCTACTTTATGTCTAGGTAAGAACAGTCTTTTCCAGATCTGACCTTGAGTTCTCAGCATAATACTGGGCCACTCAGAGCCCAAGGTGCCTTCCCAGACTTGTGAAATTATTTCAATAACCAAGAGATGAATTTGCATAGAAGAAAGCTTAACCAAATGTAATTCAGCGTTACTAACAATGACTGAATGCTTGTTATGAATAAGGAATATAAGTCTTCCTAGGTGGCTCTAGAGGTAAAAAATCTGCCTACCAATGCAGGAGACATAAGAGATGCACATTTGATCCCTGGGTCAGGAAGATTCCCTGGAGCAGGACATGGCAACCCACTCCAGTATTCTTATGTGGAGAATCCCACAGACAGAGGAGCTTGGCAGGCTACAGGTCATAGGGTCACAAAGAGTCAGACATGACTGAAGCAACTTAGCATGCACACGCATGTACAAGGACTATACTAAAATTGAATATGTATAGAACAGTTTTATGGACTCTGTGGGAGAGAGAGAGGGTGGGAGAATGGCATTGAAACATGTAAAATATCATGTATGAAACGAGTTGCCAGTCCAGGTTCGATGCACGATACTGGATGCTTGGGGCTAGTGCACTGGGATGACCCAGAGGAATGGTATGGGGAGGGAGGAGGGAGGAGGGTTCAGGATGGGGAACACATGTATACCTGTGGTGGATTCATTTTGATATTTGGCAAAACTAATACAATTATGTAAAATTTTAAAATAAAATAAAATTAAAAAATAAAAAAAAACAAAATTGAATATGTATGTCAAAACATGCTTAATGTAATTCTGTACAAGGCAAAGAATGTTTATGGTGAAACAGAATAATAAAGTTTTATTTGTTCACTGAGATAAAGATTAAAGAGAAAGGTTGAGTTTTTCTTGGATGCCATTATGTGTGAAGAGAAGAGAGCCACATAGATGGAGATGTTCAAGAGTATTTAGAATTAAGAGTTTAGAGCAAGTGAGTGGATGCACAAAATCACAGAAAAGGGCTTGTCCTAAGAGTCATTTCCAATGTGTCCTTGGAGCTCCCAGCCTCCCATTTTTACTCCCTTTATTATCTCTTTTATTTTTTGTCTTTTTCACCTAGAATTCCTAGACAACAAATGCTTGTATTTGTCTTCTGCCCTGGTCTCTCCAATCAGAAGTAAACCTATCCCATAAGCTCGATTAGATTAGAATTAACCCCAGGGAGAATCTGCACTATAAGAAGAACCACTGGAATGGAAAATGAAATGAAATGATAATTCATAAAATTTCCCCAAACCCAATAGTTCTGACAAAGGACAGGTTGGAACAGAACACTTCCACCATGGACCACTGGTAACTGGCTTCTTCTCCAGTCCTGTGCTTTCCTATAAAGGAGGTTGCTAAAAGAGGCTGGCTTTCTTGGAAGGAGGGTAAGGGTCAAGGATGGAAATGAAGCCATTGAATGTTCAACGGAACTTACTTCTACTGATTTTAAGCAGCAAGACTCCGGATTAACTTGGAAATGATCACTGTGAATAGGCTACCAGTAGAAGGGTAGAACACGTGGGTGTCTGTAGCCTCCTAGGCGTCCTGAAAGGCTGTGGGCTGGGAATTGAGAGGGCAGAAGGGATCCAGATAGACAATCCCTTCTGAATGCTCATCTCACTTTCCAAATTTGTTCACCTAATACCTAACAACAACAAAATAAACCCTCTTACATTCCTATGATAACAGGTTGAGATTTAAACAGGCTTTTACTTCCTGCCCGTCGTTGCAGTAGTCATGTTTTCATTAAACCACTGGCACTTTTTCTCCAGAGATTTCTGGGTGAAGTGACAGCTAAATATAATGGAGCATAAATCAATCAGCAAACATCAGCTTCAGGGGCGTCTGGAAGGAAAGGTGAGGAAGTTTTCACATATGTGTAGACTCTGTAGCGAGACTGAATTTATCGCCATGCTCCCCACAACCTTTCGAGAGCTCAGGATGTGAAATGGGAGAGGGGAAACCTGCTTCTTCAGCATCAGACCTTCAAATCTTTGCAGGAGGAAGCATTTGATTAAAATCATTCATGTTTTTTTAGTAGAAAAAGCGATTTTGAGTTTGGGGTAAAAGAATATAAATATAGAATCCTATTTAACTTAAGAATAAACTATTAAAAATCTGTTCGAACATAATCAAGGCTCTACTAAGGAAATCTATTACAGGAGATTGTATTACTACAGACCAAGTTTAAAACTCACATCTCCAAGTTTATGATTTTCTTTTTCCTTATGTCCCTGTCTCTCTGCTCCTCTCCCCCTTCTCACTCTTTCTTTATCCCTCTCATAGAAAAGAACACAATGCAGGTTTTGAAACTACAATCCTCACAAAGCACTTATGATTATTTTTCAGTGATAATTGCTAAAAATATTGTGCATTTAGCTTTTATTTCATCAGCACACTAAAAACTCACTTTGTAACCATCAGAGATTTTATCTCTGAATTATTGAACATAAAGGCTAATCCAGTGAAAAACTGCAAGCATAGTACAAGGTAAAGACAATGCATCTTTAACACATGTTGCTCTGCTGTGCTGAACCGTCTGAGTTAGACTCACGGTTTTTTATACTGCGGGTATAAAAGTCTTCTATATGTTTGCTAGGAAATATGGAGGCAATTCAAGAGGGTTCTTCCCTGCAGAGGATGTATTTTATGTCTTTGTCCCCCTAAATCTTGCCAATAGTTATTGGTTATAAACCACAGAATGAATTTGCAATAGAATTTTCTGTCTTTACTAGAAAATCAAATTGGCAAAGCTCCCAGCTGGTAAATAGTGTTTAGGGATTACCCAATGGTAGGGTTGGAAATAATTTTGGAGTATACAACTGGGATTATTTATTTTAAAATCAGGAGTATGCCAGTATTATAAAGAAGGGAAAATAATAGTCGTGCATGCTGCATACCATGAACCAGGAGCAAAGATTTGTTTCACACTCTCAAATTGAGTGATGCACACCATTTTTACTATTATAATCACCTTGACTCTCACAACCATCAGATATACTCTTCGGTAGAAGCTCAGATTTAGGGGGCACACCTTGGTTTGAATCTGATGCTGTCAAATCCCAAGGAAGTTATTATTATCTGATTCGTGAAGCAAGAAACATTTCAGCAGGATTTTTATGGTTACATGTGAAACAATATGTGATTCCCTGATCCATTGTGGACCATCAGTAACTGTTAGTTCTTATACCCTGATTAGAAATTGTAATTATACGAGATGATGTATGTGTTAACTAACCTTTTTGTGCCAATCACTTCACAATATATATGCGCATCAAATCATTCCGAGTATACCTTAAACATACATGATGCTATATGTCAGTTAGATCCCAATATGCTTGGGGGAAAAAGAAAAGAAAAACTCTGATTTCACATTAAAAAAGGAAATTAGTCACACTTGCTCTCAAGGCACAAAAAGGAAGCAGTTCAACAAGCAAATGTTGAGGACACACTTTGTGCTAGAAAATGTGCAAGGTGCTAGGGATACAACTATGAAGAAAGAATAAGAATTAACATTTATTTAAGAGTGCTAGACAGTAATCTAGACACTCTGCATATATTAAGTCCTTGGCCTCCGGGAACTTAAAGTTTGGTGGGGATACAGAAGAGGTATGTGTATATGTGTGTGTGTGTGTTAGAGAAATAGAGAATGCCCATGACTGGCAGTCAATGGCATGCCTTCATACAGATCAAATGTGTCTTCTGTGAACCAAAGAAATAACCACTGAATGAATGAATGAATAAGAGAAGCCCTATTAAACCAAAAATTAATGTTTAGAATATAAAATAGGTTACATGCCATTTTTAAGAACCACTGCCTGTTCTAGAAGCTAGACCTCTAAAAGTCACTTAAACATCATGAGAAAGCTAATGAACAGAAACTCACGATGAGTGGTATTGCTTGTTGACATTTCTCTTCTTTGCTCTCCACTCTTGCCATGGCTTCCCTGTACCATTGTCTTTGATGTTGACCAGGGCTTGCTTTGGACAATTAGAAGCCATCGTGTTTAAAAGTAGAGGCTTTGAAGTCAGCCTTCTCTGAAATGAAAAGTGAAAGTGTTAGTTGCTCAGCTGTGTCCAACTCTTTGGGACTCCATGCATTGTAGCCTGTCAGGCTCCTCTCTCCCTGGAATTCTCCAGGCCAGAATACTGGAATGGGTTGCCATTCCCTTCCCCGGGGGGATCTTCCCAACCCAGGGATCAAAACCAGATCTCCTGCATTGCAGGCAGATTCTTTACTGTCTGAGCCACCAGGGAAGCCCTCTGAATGTTTCCTTAATCCTGCCAGTTCCCACCAGATAACCTTGGATGAATTACTTGACTTCTCTAGACTTATCTTTTTTTCCCCTCATTTTCACATTACTATAGTATTTTCTTCATAGGATGCTGCAGATTCTGATAATGTAAATAAAGTGTTTAGTGCAGTTCCTGGGAAATTATATATTATTTAAAAATTAGATAATCAGTACATGATTATAATTCTTCTACCTCTACTTCAAGGGCAATTTTGAGTATATTTCATCTACATTTCTTCTCAAGTCATGAAATATAATTTCTTGGGATACTTTTGTGCCACTATAACTTTCAGTATTCTTGGGATGGGGGCATGCTGAGGAAGTGCCTGGATTTCCACCTTTTAATTTTGGCTAGCCTGTAAGAGCTTGGAAATCCTTGGTAATTTAAACTTATTCAATAAACAATGCTAAAATCAAATAATAGTTAGATGGACTCTTGAGAAGACTAAGTTTTTGAGGTTCATTTTGGACTGCTGCTCCTTTAGAAACTCTGCGAAGGAGAAAAAAAAAAAGTGGCTATTGCTTTCTCTAATGGAACATTTTCCTCTGGCAAATATACTCTGGGATTGCATCAGTCAGTTCAGTTCAGTCGCTCAGTTGTGTCCGACTCTTTGCGACCCCATGAATCACAGCACGCCATGCCTCCCTCACAACTCCCGGAGTTCACTGAGACTCACGTCCATCAAGTCAGTGATGCCATCCAGCCATCTCATCCTCTATCGTCCCCTTCTCCTCCTGCCCCCAATCCCTCCCAGCATCAGAGTCTTTTCCAATGAGTCAACTCTTCGCATGAAGTGGCCAAAGTACTGGAGTTTCAGCTTTAGCATCATTCCTTCCAAAGAAAAGAAATCCTAGGGCTGATCTCCTTCAGAATGGACTGGTTGGATCATTGCAACACCACAGTTCAAAAGCATCAATTCTTCGGTGCTCAGCATAACACCATTTAATTTCACAAAATGTCAAAGAGAAGTAGTGTTAGCTCATTTGGCCCTCCACAAGAAACTATTTTATCTAAGATCAGGTGTCTTAATGATTAAAGCTTTTTATGAATGTATATTCCTAGGCAGCCTTATGTAGCCACTGCGAAGTCAGATTATGTTTCAGAAACATGGGTGCCTTATAATAAAGCTGTTTTCTTCATGAGGTAATGTTCCTGAAATATATGCTGGATAATCCATGATCCACTAAATCCATGAGCTAATGGGTCTAAAATACATGCCATAAACCACAGAAACTTCTTGATGGGAAAACTGGACATGGATTATTATATTTCTCTGCATGTTAGGGTAGTCAGGATGACCAAAAGTGATTTTTTTCCCCTCTTTCCCCATTTTGTTTCACAAAAATAGACAATGTTTACACTGCCAATTATTTCAGAAGAAAAAGTCACTTATGAAACTCTTCCTGCAAAGAAAGGAGAAACAACAATTTGACAGTTTGAAATGTGGAACAAAATATGTTGTGACGATCCCCCCTCACCCTACATGCACACATTAAACAATTAATATGAGTTCTTGTCTGTCAATTCAATTACAGAAATGGGAAAAAATTCTTCACTTTGAAGGAAAAAGCATTATTATAAACTCAAGACAACTGATTTAAAAATGCATATATTTTTCCTTAGAAAGAGTCACTCCCTTACCAATGAATATTCTCTCTGGAGGCACAAGAATGAAGCTACACTCAAATCTATAAACACATGTACACATATACTTCAAGAATGTTAGTAACCAACTGGTTTAAACCCGTCATTTTGTAAATGATGAGACAAAGAGCTAAAAATGTTAAGTGCCATCTGTGGTGGTTTTAAAATACATCCATAATTTATTTTTTGTAAGCTCCTCTCAAGAGATGGAGCCTAATTGTTCTGTTACTGAGAGTAAGAAAACTTAGTGTCTTATTTCTAAAAGAATACAATGTGCCTGAAGTAACAGTACAGGAAATTTGAGAGCAAGTCATAAATAGTAGTGAAACTTCCTTGGTTCTTGCTTTCCTGGACTGCTTGTTCTGGGAGAAGTCAGCCACTGAGTCTGTGTCAGTTAAAAGTCAATGGAATGTGATGAACAGAATTCTGAGATGGTCCCCGAGCTTCCCTCCTCCAAGTGAACAAATCCAGGGTGGCCCCCTGCACTGAGTATGGGCAGAACAAAGAAATACATTTGGATATTACTCTCATGACCACATGTAACATGGAAAAGGTGAAAATATAGTTGTTCTCATGATTACATTATGCTATTTAAGCCTGTCATAGTAGAAAGCAGAGATATTTTTCTGATATTCTTCTGATGCTTTTGAGGAAGTAAGTTGCTGTGTTATGAGAAGACCATGTGGCTAGGACCTGAATACAGATTTTAGGAGCTCAGAGAGATTTCTGAACAGCATTCAGCAAGAAGAACCTCATTCCTATAGCCATAGGAGCTGGATTTGGCAAAAAACCTGGACATGCTTGGAGATGAACCTAGAGCTCTAGATTAGAACACAGCCCAGCCAACATCTTAATTTTCAACCTCAAAGAGAACTTGAGCGGAGGACCTGATCTAACCTGTATCCTGAATTCTGACCCATGGAAGCTACGAGATAATAAATTTGTGTTGATTTAAGCCATTAGTTTTGTAGTAATTTGTTACACGGCAATGGAAAACTAATACACAAGGGGAATAGATCTCCTGCCCAGAACCGTACCATGCGAACGTGCCATCTTGGAAATATACCCTCCAAGCTCAGGCAAGATTGAAACGCTGGCTGAACTTCATGAGAGATCTTAAGCTAGAACCAAGAACTTAAGCTAAGCTCCTATATTAGTCATGCTTTTCATATTTTATGATGTTTAGGCATCCTGAGGACCTTAGTTGGCTGCAGAGAGACTAATTCCTAGAGATCGTAAACAACATGCCTACAAATACAAAAACATTTCATATGCAAACCAAGCAACCCTGCGTCCACACCTCTAACTACCTCTCTGTTAACTATCTTCTTAACATAACTCTCAAACCCCAAACCAACATTTGTCTACCCTAAATCAAGCCAGGGTTAGGTACCATACATCTAGAGACCACCTCTACAGCCCAGAGCCCACTGACTTTATTCTCCTAGTCAATGCTGAACTCTATCATCTGCCTTTCCCACAGGAAACACAGTAAAGTCTCTGTGCTTGCCGTACTTTCTCCTTGACCTGCTTCTGCCTCCTGATTAACTCTGGAGATTCTCCACATGGTCTTCTGTCCAAAAGGACAACTGATTTTCTGCAGTTCTGTGAAAAGGTCATCAGTTCTATGTTTTCAGTTCAGTTCAGTTTAGTTCAGTCGCTCAGTCGTGTCTGACTCTTTGTGACCCCATGAATTGCAGCATGCCAGGACTCCCTGTCCATCACCAACTCCTGGAGTTCACTCAAACTCATGTCCATCGAGTCAGTGATGCCATTCAGCCATCTCATCCTCTGTCGTCCCCTTCTCCTCCTGCCTTCAATCCTTCCCAGCATCAGAGTCTTTTCCAATGAGTCAACTCTTCGCATGAGGTGGCCAAAATATTGGAGTTTCAGCTTTAGCATCAGTCCTTCCAAAGAATACCCAAGGTTGATCTCCTTTAGAATGGACTGGTTGGATCTCCTTGCAGTCCAAGGGACTCTCAAGACTCTTCTCCAACACCACAGTTTAAAAGCATCAATTCTTCGGCGCTCAGCTTTCTTCACAGTCCAACTCTCACATCCATACATGACCACAGGAAAAACCATAGCCTTGACTAGACAGATCTTTGTTGGCAAAGTAATGTCTCTGCTTTTGAATATGCTATCTAGGTTTACACCCATCAAAATTTAATTTGATTATGGAATAGTATGCTTTCTGTTATTACTGTTTTAATATATATTGGGCTACTTAGTATCTATACTTTTGATTCCTCTTTCCCATCCTGTATCTCCTAACACATGTACATATATTCCCAGGTAGTGCTAGTGGTAAAGAATCTTCTTGCTAATGCAGGTGACGCAAGAGATGCAAGTCCCATCCCTGGGTCAGGAAGATTCCCTGGAAAAGGGAATGACAACCCACTCCAGTACTTGCCCAGAAAATCCCACGGACAGAGGAGCCTGGTAGGCTACATTCAACAGGGTCACAAAGAGTCAGACGTGACTGAGCACACACCCATCCCATATCCCCTAACACATGTACACATATTTAGAAACAAATACACATATTAAATGCAATTGTTTTCAGATCTGAATTGTAAAGGAAAAACAGATACTTTAATAATCACAGTGTTGAACGGACATTGTGTGGACACAGTGTAAGTTGAATTCCTATAGTTTAACACTATAGAAAATTAAAGGCTACATGTTTAAAAGCTAATGAGTTGCCAGTGATCCTTTTTTTGTAAGCTTGTTGAGATATGTGTTGCATTGAAAGGAGCAAAAGTTTGAAAACTATTTGTAAAAACTCAAACCAATTGCAATGAAAAATAATAGAGAACCTTTGTTGCATTTTCTACTATACTCTTTACTACAGCTTCTAAGTACACACAGTAAAAGGAATAAATATAAAATGATTTCATCAAATTTTCATCAAACAAGAAACGTTTGCCATAATTTCAGTTCACGTAAACAGCTGGTTAGTGTCTCTGTGTTGAGGAAATACCATCAGAACTCAGGAATGCAACACACTGGTGTTTGTAAAATGGTTTTGAAAGATGGATCACATGTCTTAATATAGAAGCACACATAAAAACAATTGCACAGAGCTTTAAATCAATAAGAAACAAGGGTGAAATATAAACAATAAATGTGGGGAGGATAAACTGCTGAGAGCCATCTCCAGGGGACAATACAAATACAACAACAGAAAATTTCCCTGAAAATTGACAGAATCAGGACAAAATATAGATTTTTAAAATTTGTAAAATGATTTGGTAAAAAAGAATTCTGTGGAATGCAGAGACACACAAACACAGGAAGAGTGTGACTATAAGGTAATGAGACCTATTTAATCAATCTCACATCCCAATGCTTCTCCTTTCAGATGCCATAAATTGAAAACTGTCAATTTTCCTATGGACCATTATGGCATCTATCTATAAATAGGCACTTTTTATATTGACTTGGCTATAAAGGATGTTGACTTGCTCTACTTCCTGGTTTCAAATGGAGCAATTACGTATTTTCCAGTCAAGTTTAAAATAGGTCACACTGAAAGTTTAATGAGATTTCTTCTCAAGAAGAACTTCTCCCTCAAGATATCAAGGCTACTTTCTAACTAAGGAGCAGGAACTATTCTTTATACATAGACATTCTGAGCCTTGTATGGTTTAAAAAAACCTTTGAATTTTCTTTCCTTAGGCAAACTTTAACATTTCTGAAATTCAGGTAATTTGAATGTTATAATAACCTTTGAAATTTGACTTGTATCTAAAGAGAATCATGTAAGCCTCTATTTTGAGTCATTTGCTTCTGAGTAAATGACGAGACAACATCCTTGGCAAATCTAACACAAGAAAGTCATATTCAACCACCTATGATTATATTCAGGAAGTCTGGTATTTAATCAGTTTGAAAACTAATATCCACAATCAAATAATCAGATAATTTAGCAAATTAACAATATCCTCTAAATTACCTCCTAACGCAATTATACTATTTATTATCAACTAAATTTGCAGAAGAGATGTTCCTAGATTTGTTCTTTGATGTTTATCCCAAAATTCCAGGTCATTTGCATTAATAAGTGGAAATTTCTCATAATTTCTTAGTTCTCAACTGTTTGGCTTGAGTGTAGGTACCAAACTTTTAACATCCATTTATTATTGTATATTTTAACCTTTATTGATTTTATTGCCTCAAGCCTTTCTATATGTTTCTTTAGTGAAAGCTGAGATATGTTGAAATCAATGCAGGATAGAACCAAGAAGATTTACTTCAATGGGAAAATCATCACCAAAAATCATTGACTATTCAATGATGGTATTTGCTATTTTTTAGTTTGATCATTTTCCCCCTAAATTTTGCTTTAGAAAAATTCTGGGTGTTCTAGAAGGATGGAGTTATTATCAAGAAACTGGGAAGACACATAGTCAGCAAGTATCAGGAACCTAACAAGGGTTGTACTTCTTCAGTGATACAGGAATCCTCAGGAAAGGTGCAAAGCAATCTGCAAGTGCATTTGTGAAAAGAAACAGTGAACACTTTCTTCTTTAAATAGGAACCAAGTTGATAAACTATTAAAAGGCCAGCAATTTTGGTCAAATCTTTCAATCACATCAATCGGACATGCTCTGAAAATCAGTTCAAGTAGTAATGAGCAAAAACCTATGGATTGCTTCCTGACACACATTAATAACACCAAGTATTATACAATTAAACCAAAATCAATATTGGTGTAAGGCTTGGGTAATACACATGATTGCTTGCTTCATGGCTGAAATCTTAGATCCATCATTTACTGCCATGTGGCCTTATTCAACTACTACACTTCTCTGTACTTCACTTTCCTCATCTATAAAATGGGTAATAACACTCAAGTTGCTAAAAGGATTCAATGAGATAACCTGTTTTACAGTGCCTTAGTGACTATAATCTAATACAATCTTCCCACAGACTATTCTTAACAATACAAGCACACAGTTGCTATAAAAACCTAAGTCATTTCATCTCACACCACTCAAGATTCCTCCATGTTTCCCCATTACTTTTAGAATGAAAGCTGAAGTCCTTAAAATGGTCCATAAGACCCTATACTATCTGTCCTCATTCTGGTCTGTCATTTCTTTATCTTAATTTCCTACAACCCTCTTCGGGCTCAAGCTACTCCAGACATTCTCTCTTCTCCTTGAATTTTCACAAACATTACAGCCATGCTTCTGCCTCAGGACCCTTGCACCCTCTCTCCCCCTCCATGGGATAATCTTCCTCCAAGCAGCCATGTGGTTCACTTCTTATCCTCCTTCAACATTTGGCTCAGTGGTTACCTTCTTGATGCAGTTCCATTTAAAAGGACAAACTCATCCATACCCCTCTTGAGTTCCTTCATCCTGTTCTATTTGCTTCTGTAATACCTGATACTCTCTAATAGGCTATATATATTATTGATGCCCTGTGCTTATAATCTGGTCTTCCCTGATAGTTCAGCTGGTAAAGAATCCGCTAATCTGTTGTATTTTCCCCTACTTGAATGTTACATCATGAAAGTACCTTTTTTTTGTTTTGTTAACTTTTTTTTTACTAATTCATCTCTCACAATGCTAGAACAATGCTCAGCATAAAGTAAGTACTCCAAAAAAATTGATGAATGAATAATGAATAAGTGGCAGTGAGTTTTTGTATTATTATTTGGCTTATTTTACCTTCTTATGACTTGGTCCACTGCCAAATCCTCTGCCATTTTTTTCAGGCTGTGGCATATGGCAAGTTAATCACTCTCCCCAGGTTGGAGCAGGCTGGTCAGGAGTCCAGGCAGCCTCCAGCTACCCTGGAACATAATCAGTCCCCGTTTATCTGCATTTACAAAATAGCTGCGCGGCAGTGTGCCTTTGAGTGAGCATTCATGAGGCTTCCAAAGAACACTCCTTTCTTTGTCTCACTACAGGGGAAAAAAAAATCTCATCGAAACTTGGTCTTGCCAAGTGTCACAATTCTCCCTCTTTGTATGCCCTGCAATGTAAAGTCAGATCAAGATACACTTCACCCATAGCTGACAATGCCTGGGTCCCTGTGTTTCCTCCAGACACTGTGATCTTTGCCTGTTGAGTAGAGCTTCTGCTGGACTAAGCCCGGCTTAACTGCTAACAAGAACACTCACATCATACTTGCAAAAAAAAAAAGAAAAAAAAATTATCCCAAATGTATCTGGACAAGCAAAACATGTTGAAACATGGGGTAAATAGTGGAGACTTTAAAAATACTTTCTCTGAAATAAAATTCTATAATTTCCCTCTCTCTCCTTCTCTTTCTTTATCCTATAAATACAAAGAGTATAAATTAGGTTGAGGGAGATGACAGATGGTCTCAGAGAGAAAATGTGTACAATGGTTGCTTTGTTTTCGTTTGCCCAAACAAGATGAGAGACTCTCACATCACAGCATGAGAAGGGCAGGTACGGTTGCTGAAGAATGATTTACAATATTCTAATAAGCTTCTTTGGGATTGAAAATAGATGGCTGTGCATGGAATCACCATATCTCTGCTCTTAATACTGAAGAATGAGCAAAAACACCTTCCCCAGCAACTGGCTTGGAGAGTATATCTGACTAAGTTACCACTTTAACAAAGAAAGAAAGAAAATGAAGTTGTTCAGTCATGTCCTACTCTTTGCAACCCCATGGACTGTAGTCTACCAGGCTCCTCAGTCCATGGAATTTTCCAGGAAAGAGTACTGGAGTGGGTGGCCATTTCCTTCTCCAGGGGATCTTCCTGACTCAGGGATTGAACCCGGGTCTCCTGCACTGCAGGCAGACACTTTACTATCTGAGGCACCAGGGAAGCCCCAAGTTACCACTTTACCAAGTTTAAAATCAGAGAAGAGAACATGACTATGTATGTATGAATAACAATTAGTTATTAGAAATTAGTCCAATAGGATAATTCTCATAAGCAGGTGAGACAATAAGTCTAATATAGGTACAGTTCAGTGACAGACATGTCAAATTTGGGACTAACGTACTGAACGCAATCATTATTGAAAATTTTTATCAAGTTTCCTCTATGGGTGACACTGGGTTAAACTCGGGGGAAAATAAAAAAATAGCCTTTGCCATTAAGGAAGTCACAGTTGAATGTGGGAGAAAGACAAAGATTGTGATGATTCACCATATCCAGTTGGTCTTTGAGCAACATGAGCTTGAACGTGCAGATCCACTTTTATGCCTATTTTTTACAATAACAAATACTACAGTACTACACAGTCTCTGGTTGGTTTAGTCCTTCGATGCTGAACCCTACGTCCAGAGGAACCATGAGTACAAAGGCCAACTATAAGCTATACTCTAATTTTCAACTGTGTGGAGTGTAGGTGCCTCAACCTTCCCTCTCCCTCCCCCTGCAGATGCTCAAGAGAAGCTGTAATGTTGTTATTGTCAATGACAAGGTAAGTCTCTGAATGCTCAGGGGACCTAAAGAGACACTGGGAACGCCAATCTCAAGCAGGAAGGCAAGCAAGCGGTTGCTATTTCCAAATATTTCCAAGAGGATGTTGCAGGTCAGCAAAATCTTGAGAAATGCCTTAACTGGAGTTAGGTAGACAGAGAAGGGATTCAATGGGGGTGAATATGATTAGCAAAAGGAGCTTGAGCAAAGGGATGAAGGCAGAAAGAGGAGGCTAGAAGGTACACAGAAGGGACCAGAGATAGGAAGAAGAATGTACAAGATTTTCTCTGCTATCCTAAAAAGTTTGGAACCTTATGGAGAGCTACTTAGAGAATTTACACAAGAGAAGGATGCAACTATTACTGTTTCAGAAAACAATTCCACTGACAATACTAACAATTCAAACTGGCTAGCTGATGGTTTAATTCACTGAGAAAGAAAACCAAAAAGAGACTACTTCCCAGGGGATGAGGAAGTGGAAGCAAACTGATGCTAAATTCAGTTTGGGTTTATGTTGAGTTTAAGTACTCAGAGGACTGATTAGTAGAGTTGGAAAGATAGAATTTGAGCATAAAAGAGAGATTAAAATGTGAGAAAGAGTTGAGATCATGAAGCATTTCATCACAGCATATACAGTCTCGACACATTATTTCCAGTCTTCTCCTATTAGAAGAGAAATCTATGAGATCAAGGACTTTGCTTATTTATTTCTGGATTCTCAGTATCTAGAACCATGCCTGAATCATGGTGGGTACTCAGGGAATGATTCTGAATTGTAGTTGAAGAAGCTGGATCTGGCTAAGATCACATCTTATGTGGAGTGGAAATAAATGAGGTCACAGAATGGAATTCTAAATCAAACACTGGGTGAGCACCAATAGTTAGGAGATGATGTTATAGAGACCAGTGAAAGAGATTGTGGAAAACTGTTTTAAATGTCATGCAGCATCAAGAAGGAATTTATTAATGACTTTCTAAAGAGGCCCAATGTGGCTCTCATGCATAGAGTCAGAGTGCCGAAGATTGAGGAACTAAATGAGGTGAGAGTATCATTACTATTTTCAGACACATGATATGGAGAAGGGGTGAGCAATGACTGCGCAGATGTCTTGGGTCAAGGAAGAATTTCATGTCTACCTATTTGCATTTATATTGGGAGCTGTATGGTTATGGTTAAGGACTTAATAGTGAAGAAGGAATTGAAGATAGGATGGAGTGTCCCTAGAAGAAGAAGATCCTTAGGGGATTTAAGAACAGGTCTGTCTCATTGCTGGCTGTATCCTGAGTTCTCTGCAAGCACTGGCTACATAGAGAACACTCTATTAATCTTTATTAATTAAGTGGGGTATACTACCAAATGAGATAATGATGAAAGAAGAGAATGTATGAGGGTCAGGATCAGGAAGTAGATAGAATAGTAGCTTTTGAATAAGAAGGGGGTCATCTGTCTCTTTGTCTTACTTCTTCCAGATGATCATGACTTGACCACTGCATATATTTGTTCTTTATTTCTAGATATTAAGGGCTTCCCTGGTAACTCAGTTGGTAAAGAATCCACCTGCAATGCAGGAGACCCCAGTTCAATTCCTGGGTTGAAAAGACCTGCTGGAGAAGGGTTAGGCTACCCACTCCAGTATTCTTGGGCTTCCCTGGTGGCTCAATTGGTAAAGAATCTGCCCACAATGCAAGAGACCTAGATTCGATCCTTGAGTTGGGAAAATCTCCTGGAGAAGGGAACGGCTACCCACTCCAGTATTCTGACCTAGACAATTCCCATGGATCACAAAGAGCCAGACACAACTGAGAGACTTTCATATCATAAGGGGTTAATTGCTTTTTGAGCTTTGATTTCTCCTTCTCCTAAACTCATGCCTTTGATGTTCTTTCTTTATACAATATCAGACTTGAGGTGGATACACATCTGTTTCTACTTTCCCTCTCCTCCAGCTTAGTTTCTTCAATTCCACTTGGCCCCAGCAGGTTTTGTATCATTCATTCCATTTTACTTACATGTGAATATCCTCAGCTCCAGCAAGACAAACTCACCCAGAGTTTGCTGGCTTCCCTATTCCACTTCTGAACATCAAATGGATTATCTGAGATTTCTAGGCAACCTTTCGCTTTATTTTGCAATCAGACCTGCTCCCTGTCTCTTGTAAACACATGTGAAAGCCTCACCGTCCTTTATGAAGTTATCAAAGACTCCTCACACAACACTCACTCAATGGCATAACTCACCTGCTGTTTTTATGAGTGGATTAACTTCAAATTGTTTTTCCATGGAGATGCACAGGACTATGACATTTACTAGCAGACATACTCTTCAAGGGCACACCTGGGAATGCTGATCATTTTTTGAACACATTCTATAACTTCTCCTTTTCTCTCCCACTCATAATGGATGTGAATAAGAACTATGCTGGGAAATAACCCTAAATTATCTCTAATTAAATGATTTCCTAATAAGCTTCAACACATTAGTAACAAATACTTTTGAAAATTCATACCAGCATTCCAGGCTCTGTGAGTAGATTGGTGTACAACTAAGGCAGATTTAAGTATTTTAAAGGGTAGACAACTTTACTGGGCATGGCTGTAGACTAAACGCTAAACCCTGCCCAACTCTCTTACCTATTTCAATTTCTAGCAATGAGATAATTTTGAATTAATTCAGCACTACTCTTGTAAGTAAGTCAAAGCTTATGCCTTGTTTCTGACTGAAGTACAGTGGGGATAATGTTGTTTTACATTACAGACATTATACTAGTTATCTATTATTGTGTAATAAGTTACATGAAGACATAAACATTTGCATCAAAATTTTTTTCAATTGTCTTGCTCAGTTTCTGTGTATCAGGAGGAATACATCCAGAAACAGCTCAGGGTTTTAGCTGAGTTTTAGTCCAACTGTCGGAGAAGGCAATGGCACCCCACTCCAGCACTCTTGCCTGGAAAATCCCACGGATGGAGGAGCCTGGTAGGCTACAGTCCATGGGGTCGCAAAGAGTCAGACACGACTAAGCAACTTCACTTTCACTTTTCACTTTCATGCATTGGAGAAGGAAATGGCAACCCACTCCAGCGTTCTTGCCTGGAGAAACCCAGGAAGGGGGAGCCTGGTGGGCTGCCGTCTATGGGGTCTCACAGAGTCAGACACGACTGAAGCAACTTAGCAGCAGCAGTTCAGCTGTCAGCTGGGGCTGTGGCCACCTAACGGGTGGACAGGTGCTGAAGGTGTGCTTCCAAGTGGCTCACTCACTCCCAGGACTGATGAGTTGGTGCTTGTCAGTAGTAAGAGGTCTCAGTTCCTCACAGTCTGGACCTCCCCTAGCAGATGGGCTGGAGTTCCTAAAAAGGTGAGTGGTACATGAGGGAAAGGCAGAAGCCTTGATGTTTTTTTGACGTTTAGCCTGAGGTCACATCTCATCGCTTCTGCAGTATCTTATTGGTTACACAGACTGGCCTCACTTGATGTGGAAAAGGATTCCACAAAGGCATCAATACCAGGACCTAAAAATTGTCAGAGGTCCTCATGACCATCAGGAAAATTCAGAGTTTTATAGCATTGATATAAGAGAGAATATGTATATAGAGGTATCCCTGTGTTTCAGTATTTTTAGACTAAGTGTTCATTTATCTACTTTTCTTACTGGGATTTCCCTCCTAACAAAGGTGCCTTGCTTTTTAAACTGTTTCACTTTCATAATACTTACCTTAGTGCATTTCAGTTCAGTTCAGTCTCTCAGTCATGTCCAAATCTTTGCTACCCCATGAACCGCAGCACACAACTCCTGGAGTCCACCCAAACCCATGTCCGTTGACATTAGTGCATTTACTATAATTAAACTCAGTAAAGACCTATATGTACTGGACTGAGTAGCCTATCCCTTTTCCAGGGGATCTTCTCAACCCAGGGATTGAACCAGGGTCTCCTGCACTGAAGGCAGATTCTTTACCAGCTGAGCTACCAGGAGGCCACATATATGTATCTATATCTATATCTATATCTATCTATATATATATATATAGAGAGAGAGAGAGAGAGAGAGAGAGAGATAAGCTTATTTTTTAGGTTTAATTTTAAGTATTTTAGAGAGAACTCAACATCCAGATTGGTTTTCACTTCAGCCAAGTCAGTAGGCTGTATTTATTCCAAATGCCCATGCATGATTTCAAGGGCATAATGGATATTGCAGAGACTTTAGTCCTCCTCCAAAACCCCTGCTGGGATGAGGAGAGCAGATGTGTAGTCCTGACATGAGGGACCGTGTGGTATTTCTGGATTAGATGTTCATTAAGGGAAAGTGGTGTAGATGAGCTGTATCCTCAGGAGTTACCACTAATGTTTTCCAGACCCACAGGAATCTCCTCCACTTGTTTTTTTCCACTAACCTTAAGAAACTTCAAAACAGTCCTGGGAAGTCTGAGATAGTTCTGAATCTCATCGATGGAGAGATTTTGGTCATCTAATTTTCTAAGTGACTTGAAGCAGAAGAATGGCCCCACAAAACCTTGTTCAAACAGCAAAACCTTGTTTGAACAGCAAAACCTTGTCCTAACACCTTGCTATGTGTGTTCATGTGTCCTGAAAACAGACAAGTAATCCAGAAGAATGGCTGCAAGCACACCGGAGCTCAGCATTACCCTCACCCCCTTCCCACTACAGGGACATTGTACTTGAACAGGCTAGCAAGGACTTGGAGTCAAGGGGAGAGTGATTTAATGCATCCATGTCTCTGTCGTCTCTTCACCTTATAAAAGTAGAAAGATGATGGCTCACGTGTCTTGCAGAACTCTGGGGACAAATGTCTAATAAAAATCCAAGCAAAAGCACTCCAAATACAAAACAGTTCTGTATGAAACATGCTGTGCGACATGATGATACAATCTAAGGAACTTAAATGCTTTTAAGACAATTAGTAGATTTTGGCAATGTCCTTGATGGCATTAAGACCTGAGTAACCATGTCTTCAAGAAATATGTTACATAGTTGACTCAGGTGCAAGACTCTTCCAACATATCAGGATCCACCTTATCGCTTTTTCTATGGCAGGAAAAATGTTGTTTGATTGAGTTGGGTTGCATGGCACCAATGCCAAGGAAACACAGTGAGTCAGGGAAAAAAAAAAAAAACAGACCAGTGTAAGAATTAAGTTCAATATCAGTGTACTCTGTCCACTTGATTTCTTCTAAATTCTGTTTTGTGAAATTGGATTTACCTAGTAGAGAAGACTGCTGCTGCTGCTGCTAAGTCGCTTCAGTTGTGTCCAACTCTGTGTGACCCCATAGACAGCAGCCCACCAGGCTCCCCCGTCCCTGGGATTCTCCAGGCAAGAACACTGGAATGGGTTGCCATTTCCTTCTCCAATGCATGAAAGTGAAAAGTGAAAGTGAAGTCGCTCAGTCGTGTCTGACTCCTAGTGACCCCATGGACTGCAGCCCACCAGGCCCCTCCATCCATGGGATTTTCCAGGCAAGAGTACTGGAGTGGGTTGCCATTGCCTTCTCAGAGTAGAGAAGACTACTGGCTCTCAACTAGAATGTTTTCTAAAGTCTTCTGTATACAAGGTGACTCTTGAGTGACTTACTCATGCACCTTTATCTTCCAGGGAGATTTATTGAGTGAAGCTATCAAAACAATTTCTATTGAGGAAGTAGGATAGAAGTGGGAGTCTATAATCATATTTGATTTTGTAACCTTATATCCCTTTCCTATAAATACAGTTTTTGACAAAACATTTTTACCAAATTGAAATTTATTTCATTCTGAAAGTTTCGAAGAAGATTAGGAAAATGGGAAATAATTGTGTTAAATCTTCTACAATAAAAGGAAATTGTTTGAGAAGTAGCCCAGTAACATAGAAGGACATCAGAACTGGAATCCCTATTTTATTAACTATTAACTGTGCAAAATGGACAAGTGGCTTATCATTTTATTTCCATTAATAAGAAAAATGGGACATAAATATTAACACCTACTTGGGTACAAGGATTAAATGAGATAACTTTG